>NW_028142994.1:0-659542 GCF_977018435.1 Lepisma saccharinum
GTATATCTCCGTTACTATTGAAGATACAGAAGTGATTTTGCACTCAATGGAATCAGGTCGACGCTCTCTATTGGCTCATGGGGAAAATGTAATCCACGTGTAATATTCATGCTTAGTTACCATGGAAAATCTCATAACAATAAATTAAACAATCTTTTTAGGCGCTATTTTAGTCGTCCAGGAGATTAAAAATATAGATTTTGATTGTTGAAACATTATAAAACAATCGAATTATGCACTTTTTACGATAGAATTATATAAAATTTCAAACTCGCATATCTCCGTTACTGTTGAAGATACAGAAGTGATTTTACAGTCAATGGAATTAGGTCGACCTAACCTAACCTAAACTGACCTTACCTAACCTAACCTAACCTAACTTTACTTAACCTAACCTAACCTAACCTAATAACAATAAAATAAAAACAATCTATTTGTGCCCGATTGTAGTCGTTCTCGAGGAGATTTGAAATATAGATTTTGATTGTTGAAACATTATAAAACAATCGAATTCCACACATTTTACAATATAGTTATATAAAATTTCAAACTCGTATATCTCCGTTACTATTGAAGATACAGAAGTGATTTTGCACTCAATCGAATCAGGTCGACGCTCTCTATTGGCTCATGGGGAAAATGTAATCCATGTGTAATATTCATGCTTAGTTACCATGGAAAATCTCATAACAATAAATTAAACAATCTATTTAGACGCTATTGTAGTCGTTGTCGAGGATATTTCAAATATAGATTTTGATTGAAGAAACATTATAAAACAATCGAATTATACACATTTTACGATAGAATTATATAAAATTTCAAACTCGCATATCTCCGTTACTGTTGAAGATACAGAAGTGATTTTACCGTCAATGGAATTAAGTCGACCTAACCTAACCTAAACTGACCTGACCTAACCTAAACTAACCTAACCTAACTTTACATAACCTAACCTAATAACAATAAAATAAAAACAATCTATTTAGGCGCTATTTTAGTCGTCCAGGAGATTAAAAATATAGATTTTGATTGTTGAAACATTATAAAACAATCGAATTATACACTTTTTACGATAGAATTATATAAAATTTCAAACTCGCATATCTCCGTTACTGTTGAAGATACAGAAGTGATTTTACAGTCAATGGAATTAGGTCGACCTAACCTAACCTAAACTGACTTGACCTAACCTAATCTAACCTAACCTAACTTTACATAACCTAACCTAATAACAATAATATAAAAACAATCTATTTAGGCGCTATTTTAGTCGTCCAGGAGATTAAAAATATAGATTTTGATTGTTGAAACATTATAAAACAATCGAATTATACACTTTTTACGATAGAATTATATAAAATTTCAAACTCGCATATCTCCGTTACTGTTGAAGATACAGAAATGATTTTGCACTCAATGGAATCAGGTCGACGCTCTCTATTGGCTCATGGGGAAAAATGTAATCCATGTGTAATATTCATGCTTAGTTACCGTGGAAACTCTCACAACAATAAATTAAACAATCTATTTAGACGCTATTGTAGTCGTTGTCGAGGAGATTTGAAATATAGATTTTGATTGTTGAAACATTATAAAACAATCGAATTATACACATTTTACGATAGAATTATATAAAATTTCAAACTCGCATATCTCCGTTAATGTTGAAGATACAGAAGTGATTTTACACTCAATGGAATTAGGTTGACCTAACCTAACCTAAACTGACCTGAACTAACCTAACCTAACCTAACTTTACTTAACCTAACCTAACCTAACCTAACCTAATAACAATAAAATAAAAACAATCTATTTGTGCACGATTGTAGTCGTTCTCGAGGAGATTTGAAATATAGATTTTGATTGTTGAAACATTATAAAACAATCTAATTATACACATTTTACGATAAAATTATATAAAATTTCAAACTCGCATATCTCCGTTACTGTTGAAGATACAGAAGTGATTTTGCACTCAATGGAATCAGGTCGACGATCTCTATTGGCTCACGGGGAAAATGTAATCCATGTGTAATATTCATGCTTAGTTACCATGGAAACTCTCACAACAATAAATTAAACAATCTATTTAGACGCTATTGTAGTCGTTGTCGAGGAGATTTGAAATATAGATTTTGATTTTTGAAACATTATAAAACAATCGAATTATGCACTTTTTACGATAGAATTATATAAAATTTCAAACTCGCATATCTCCGTTACTGTTGAAGATACAGAAGTGATTTTACAGTCAATGGAATTAGGTCGACCTAACCTAACCTAAACTGACCTGACCTAACATAACCTAACCTAACCTAACTTTACATAACCTAACCTAACCTAACCTAATAACAATAAAATAAAAACAATCTATTTAGGCGCTATTTTAGTCGTCCAGGAGATTTCAAATATAGATTTTGATTGTTGAAACATTATAAAACAATCGAATTATACACTTTTTACGATAGAATTATATAAAATTTCAAACTCGCATATCTCCGTTACTGTTGAAGATACAGAAGTGATTTTACAGTCAATGGAATTAGGTCGACCTAACCTAACCTAAACTGACTTGAGCTAACCTAATCTAACCTAACTTTACTTAACAAAACCTAACCTAACCTAATAACAATAAAATAAAAACATTCTTTTTGTGACCGATTGTAGTCGTTGTCGAGGAGATTTGAAATATAGATTTCGATGGTTGAAACATTATAAAACAATCGAATTCCACACATTTTACAATATAATTATATAAAATTTCAAACTCGCATATCTCCGTTACTGTTGAAGATACAGAAGTGATTTTGCACTCAATGGAATCAGGTCGACGCTCTCTATTGGCTCATGGGGAAAATGTAATCCATGTGTAATATTCATGCTTAGTTACCATGGAAACTCTCATAACAATAAATTAAACAATCTATTTAGACGCTATTGTAGTCGTTGTCGAGGAGATTTCAAATATAGATTTTGATTGTTGAAACATTATAAAACAATCGAATTATACACATTTTACGATAGAATTATATGAAATTTCAAACTCGCATATCTCCGTTACTGTTGAAGATACAGAAGTGATTTTACACTCAATGGAATTAGGTCGACCTAACCTATCCTAAACTGACCTGACCTAACCTAACCTAACCTAACTTTACTTAACCTAACCTAACCTAACCTAAAAACAATAAAATAAAAACAATCTATTTGTGCCGATTGTAGTCGTTCTCGAGGAGATTTGAAATATAGATTTTGATTGTTGAAACATTATAAAACAATCGAATTATGCACTTTTTACGATAGAATTATATAAAATTTCAAACTCGCATATCTCCGTTACTGTTGAAGGTACAGAAGTGATTTTACAGTCAATGGAATTAGGTCGACCTAACCTAACCTAAACTGACCTTACCTAACCTAACCTAACCTAACTTTACTTAACCTAACCTAACCTAACCTAATAACAATAAATTAAACAATCTATTTAGACGCTATTGTAGTCGTTGTCGAGGATATTTCAAATATAGATTTTGATTGAAGAAACATTATAAAACAATCGAATTATACACATTTTACGATAGAATTATATAAAATTTCAAACTCGCATATCTCCGTTACTGTTGAAGATACAGAAGTGATTTTACAGTCAATGGAATTAGGTCGACCTAACCTAACCTAAACTGACTTGACCTAACCTAATCTAACCTAACCTAACTTTACATAACCTAACCTAATAACAATAATATAAAAACAATCTATTTAGGCGCTATTTTAGTCGTCCAGGAGATTAAAAATATAGATTTTGATTGTTGAAACATTATAAAACAATCGAATTATACACTTTTTACGATAGAATTATATAAAATTTCAAACTCGCATATCTCCGTTACTGTTGAAGATACAGAAATGATTTTGCACTCAATGGAATCAGGTCGACGCTCTCTATTGGCTCATGGGGAAAAATGTAATCCATGTGTAATATTCATGCTTAGTTACCGTGGAAACTCTCACAACAATAAATTAAACAATCTATTTAGACGCTATTGTAGTCGTTGTCGAGGAGATTTGAAATATAGATTTTGATTGTTGAAACATTATAAAACAATCGAATTATACACATTTTACGATAGAATTATATAAAATTTCAAACTCGCATATCTCCGTTAATGTTGAAGATACAGAAGTGATTGTACACTCAATGGAATTAGGTTGACCTAACCTAACCTAAACTGACCTGAACTAACCTAACCTAACCTAACTTTACTTAACCTAACCTAACCTAACCTAACCTAATAACAATAAAATAAAAACAATCTATTTGTGCACGATTGTAGTCGTTCTCGAGGAGATTTGAAATATAGATTTTGATTGTTGAAACATTATAAAACAATCTAATTATACACATTTTACGATAAAATTATATAAAATTTCAAACTCGCATATCTCCGTTACTGTTGAAGATACAGAAGTGATTTTGCACTCAATGGAATCAGGTCGACGCTCTCTATTGGCTCACGGGGAAAATGTAATCCATGTGTAATATTCATGCTTAGTTACCATTGAAACTCTCACAACAATAAATTAAACAATCTATTTAGACGCTATTGTAGTCGTTGTCGAGGAGATTTGAAATATAGATTTTGATTTTTGAAACATTATAAAACAATCGAATTATGCACTTTTTACGATAGAATTATATAAAATTTCAAACTCGCATATCTCCGTTACTGTTGAAGATACAGAAGTGATTTTACAGTCAATGGAATTAGGTCGACCTAACCTAACCTAAACTGACCTGACCTAACATAACCTAACCTAACCTAACTTTACATAACCTAACCTAACCTAACCTAATAACAATAAAATAAAAACAATCTATTTAGGCGCTATTTTAGTCGTCCAGGAGATTTCAAATATAGATTTTGATTGTTGAAACATTATAAAACAATCGAATTATACACTTTTTACGATAGAATTATATAAAATTTCAAACTCGCATATCTCCGTTACTGTTGAAGATACAGAAGTGATTTTACAGTCAATGGAATTAGGTCGACCTAACCTAACCTAAACTGACCTGACCTAACATAACCTAACCTAACCTAACTTTACATAACCTAACCTAACCTAACCAAATAACAATAAAATAAAAACAATCTATTTAGGCGCTATTTTAGTCGTCCAGGAGATTTCAAATATAGATTTTGATTGTTGAAACATTATAAAACAATCGAATTATACACTTTTTAGGATAGAATTATATAAAATTTCAAACTCGCATATCTCCGTTACTGTTGAAGATACAGAAGTGATTTTACACTCAATGGAATTAGGTCGACCTAACCTATCCTAAACTGACCTGACCTAACCTAACCTAACCTAACTTTACTTAACCTAACCTAACCTAACCTAAAAACAATAAAATAAAAACAATCTATTTGTGCCGATTGTAGTCGTTCTCGAGGAGATTTGAAATATAGATTTTGATTGTTGAAACATTATAAAACAATCGAATTCCACACATTTTACGATATAATTATATAAAATTTCAAACTCGTATATCTCCGTTACTATTGAAGATACAGAAGTGATTTTGCACTCAATGGAATCAGGTCGACGCTCTCTATTGGCTCATGGGGAAAATGTAATCCACGTGTAATATTCATGCTTAGTTACCATGGAAAATCTCATAACAATAAATTAAACAATCTTTTTAGGCGCTATTTTAGTCGTCCAGGAGATTAAAAATATAGATTTTGATTGTTGAAACATTATAAAACAATCGAATTATGCACTTTTTACGATAGAATTATATAAAATTTCAAACTCGCATATCTCCGTTACTGTTGAAGATACAGAAGTGATTTTACAGTCAATGGAATTAGGTCGACCTAACCTAACCTAAACTGACCTTACCTAACCTAACCTAACCTAACTTTACTTAACCTAACCTAACCTAACCTAATAACAATAAAATAAAAACAATCTATTTGTGCCCGATTGTAGTCGTTCTCGAGGAGATTTGAAATATAGATTTTGATTGTTGAAACATTATAAAACAATCGAATTCCACACATTTTACAATATAGTTATATAAAATTTCAAACTCGTATATCTCCGTTACTATTGAAGATACAGAAGTGATTTTGCACTCAATCGAATCAGGTCGACGCTCTCTATTGGCTCATGGGGAAAATGTAATCCATGTGTAATATTCATGCTTAGTTACCATGGAAAATCTCATAACAATAAATTAAACAATCTATTTAGACGCTATTGTAGTCGTTGTCGAGGATATTTCAAATATAGATTTTGATTGAAGAAACATTATAAAACAATCGAATTATACACATTTTACGATAGAATTATATAAAATTTCAAACTCGCATATCTCCGTTACTGTTGAAGATACAGAAGTGATTTTACCGTCAATGGAATTAAGTCGACCTAACCTAACCTAAACTGACCTGACCTAACCTAACCTAACCTAACCTAACTTTACATAACCTAACCTAATAACAATAAAATAAAAACAATCTATTTAGGCGCTATTTTAGTCGTCCAGGAGATTAAAAATATAGATTTTGATTGTTGAAACATTATAAAACAATCGAATTATACACTTTTTACGATAGAATTATATAAAATTTCAAACTCGCATATCTCCGTTACTGTTGAAGATACAGAAGTGATTTTACAGTCAATGGAATTAGGTCGACCTAACCTAACCTAAACTGACTTGACCTAACCTAATCTAACCTAACCTAACTTTACATAACCTAACCTAATAACAATAAAATAAAAACAATCTATTTAGGCGCTATTTTAGTCGTCCAGGAGATTAAAAATATAGATTTTGATTGTTGAAACATTATAAAACAATCGAATTATACACTTTTTACGATAGAATTATATAAAATTTCAAACTCGCATATCTCCGTTACTGTTGAAGATACAGAAGTGATTTTACAGTCAATGGAATTAGGTCGACCTAACCTAACCTAAACTGACTTGACCTAACCTAATCTAACCTAACTTTACTTAACAAAACCTAACCTAACCTAATAACAATAAAATAAAAACATTCTTTTTGTGACCGATTGTAGTCGTTGTCGAGGAGAATTGAAATATAGATTTTGATTGTTGAAACATTATAAAACAATCGAATTCCACACATTTTACAATATAGTTATATAAAATTTCAAACTCGTATATCTCCGTTACTATTGAAGATACAGAAGTGATTTTGCACTCAATCGAATCAGGTCGACGCTCTCTATTGGCTCATGGGGAAAATGTAATCCATGTGTAATATTCATGCTTAGTTACCATGGAAAATCTCATAACAATAAATTAAACAATCTATTTATACGCTATTGTAGTCGTTGTCGAGGATATTTCAAATATAGATTTTGATTGAAGAAACATTATAAAACAATCGAATTATACACATTTTACGATAGAATTATATAAAATTTCAAACTCGCATATCTCCGTTACTGTTGAAGATACAGAAGTGATTTTACCGTCAATGGAATTAAGTCGACCTAACCTAACCTAAACTGACCTGACCTAACCTTACCTAACCTAACCTAACTTTACATAACCTAACCTAATAACAATAAAATAAAAACAATCTATTTAGGCGCTATTTTAGTCGTCCAGGAGATTAAAAATATAGATTTTGATTGTTGAAACATTATAAAACAATCGAATTATACACTTTTTACGATAGAATTATATAAAATTTCAAACTCGCATATCTCCGTTACTGTTGAAGATACAGAAGTGATTTTACAGTCAATGGAATTAGGTCGACCTAACCTAACCTAAACTGACTTGACCTAACCTAATCTAACCTAACCTAACTTTACATAACCTAACCTAATAACAATAATATAAAAACAATCTATTTAGGCGCTATTTTAGTCGTCCAGGAAATTAAAAATATAGATTTTGATTGTTGAAACATTATAAAACAATCGAGTTATACACTTTTTACGATAGAATTATATAAAATTTCAAACTCGCATATCTCCGTTAATGTTGAAGATACAGAAGTGATTTTACACTCAATGGAATTAGGTTGACCTAACCTAACCTAAACTGACCTGAACTAACCTAACCTAACCTAACTTTACTTAACCTAACCTAACCTAACCTAATAACAATAAAATAAAAACAATCTATTTGTGCACGATTGTAGTCGTTCTCGAGGAGATTTGAAATATAGATTTTGATTGTTGAAACATTATAAAACAATCTAATTATACACATTTTACGATAAAATTATATAAAATTTCAAACTCGCATATCTCCGTTACTGTTGAAGATACAGAAGTGATTTTGCACTCAATGGAATCAGGTCGACGCTCTCTATTGGCTCACGGGGAAAATGTAATCCATGTGTAATATTCATGCTTAGTTACCATGGAAACTCTCACAACAATAAATTAAACAATCTATTTAGACGCTATTGTAGTCGTTGTCGAGGAGATTTGAAATATAGATTTTGATTTTTGAAACATTATAAAACAATCGAATTATGCACTTTTTACGATAGAATTATATAAAATTTCAAACTCGCATATCTCCGTTACTGTTGAAGATACAGATGTGATTTTACAGTCAATGGAATTAGGTCGACCTAACCTAACCTAAACTGACCTGACCTAACCTAACCTAACCTAACCTAACTTTACATAACCTAACCTAACCTAACCTAATAACAATAAAATAAAAACAATCTATTTAGGCGCTATTTTAGTCGTCCAGGAGATTTCAAATATAGATTTTGATTGTTGAAACATTATAAAACAATCGAATTATACACTTTTTACGATAGAATTATATAAAATTTCAAACTCGCATATCTCCGTTACTGTTGAAGATACAGAAGTGATTTTACAGTCAATGGAATTAGGTCGACCTAACCTAACCTAAACTGACTTGACCTAACCTAATCTAACCTAACTTTACTTAACAAAGCCTAACCTAACCTAATAACAATAAAATAAAAACATTCTTTTTGTGACCGATTGTAGTCGTTGTCGAGGAGATTTGAAATATAGATTTCGATGGTTGAAACATTATAAAACAATCGAATTCCACACATTTTACAATATAATTATATAAAATTTCAAACTCGCATATCTCCGTTACTGTTGAAGATACAGAAGTGATTTTACACTCAATGGAATTAGGTCGACCTAACCTATCCTAAACTGACCTGACCTAACCTAACCTAACCTAACCTAACTTTACTTAACCTAACCTAACCTAACCTAATAACAATAAAATAAAAACAATCTATTTGTGCCCGATTGTAGTCGTTCTCGAGGAGATTTGAAATATAGATTTTGATTGTTGAAACATTATAAAACAATCGAATTCCACACATTTTACAATATAGTTATATAAAATTTCAAACTCGTATATCTCCGTTACTATTGAAGATACAGAAGTGATTTTGCACTCAATCGAATCAGGTCGACGCTCTCTATTGGCTCATGGGGAAAATGTAATCCATGTGTAATATTCATGCTTAGTTACCATGGAAAATCTCATAACAATAAATTAAACAATCTATTTAGACGCTATTGTAGTCGTTGTCGAGGATATTTCAAATATAGATTTTGATTGAAGAAACATTATAAAACAATCGAATTATACACATTTTACGATAGAATTATATAAAATTTCAAACTCGCATATCTCCGTTACTGTTGAAGATACAGAAGTGATTTTACCGTCAATGGAATTAAGTCGACCTAACCTAACCTAAACTGACCTGACCTAACCTAACCTAACCTAACCTAACTTTACATAACCTAACCTAATAACAATAAAATAAAAACAATCTATTTAGGCGCTATTTTAGTCGTCCAGGAGATTAAAAATATAGATTTTGATTGTTGAAACATTATAAAACAATCGAATTATACACTTTTTACGATAGAATTATATAAAATTTCAAACTCGCATATCTCCGTTACTGTTGAAGATACAGAAGTGATTTTACAGTCAATGGAATTAGGTCGACCTAACCTAACCTAAACTGACTTGACCTAACCTAATCTAACCTAACTTTACTTAACAAAACCTAACCTAACCTAATAACAATAAAATAAAAACAATCTTTTTGTGACCGATTGTAGTCGTTGTCGAGGAGATTTGAAATATAGATTTTGATTGTTGAAACATTATAAAACAATCTAATTATACACATTTTACGATAAAATTATATAAAATTTCAAACTCGCATATCTCCGTTAATGTTGAAGATACAGAAGTGATTTTACACTCAATGGAATTAGGTTGACCTAACCTAACCTAAACTGACCTGAACTAACCTAACCTAACCTAACTTTACTTAACCTAACCTAACCTAACCTAATAACAATAAAATAAAAACAATCTATTTGTGCACGATTGTAGTCGTTCTCGAGGAGATTTGAAATATAGATTTTGATTGTTGAAACATTAGAAAACAATCTAATTATACACATTTTACGATAAAATTATATAAAATTTCAAGCTCGCATATCTCCGTTACTGTTGGAGATACAGAAGTGATTTTGCACTCAATGGAATCAGGTCGACGCTCTCTATTGGCTCACGGGGAAAATGTAATCCATGTGTAATATTCATGCTTAGTTACCATGGAAACTCTCACAACAATAAATTAAACAATCTATTTAGACGCTATTGTAGTCGTTGTCGAGGAGATTTGAAATATAGATTTTGATTTTTGAAACATTATAAAACAATCGAATTATGCACTTTTTACGATAGAATTATATAAAATTTCAAACTCGCATATCTCCGTTACTGTTGAAGATACAGAAGTGATTTTACAGTCAATGGAATTAGGTCGACCTAACCTAACCTAAACTGACCTGACCTAACCTAACCTAACCTAACCTAACTTTACATAACCTAACCTAACCTAACCTAATAACAATAAAATAAAAACAATCTATTTAGGCGCTATTTTAGTCGTCCAGGAGATTTCAAATATAGATTTTGATTGTTGAAACATTATAAAACAATCGAATTATACACTTTTTACGATAGAATTATATAAAATTTCAAACTCGCATATCTCCGTTACTGTTGAAGATACAGAAGTGATTTTACAGTCAATGGAATTAGGTCGACCTAACCTAACCTAAACTGACTTGACCTAACCTAATCTAACCTAACTTTACTTAACAAAACCTAACCTAACCTAATAACAATAAAATAAAAACATTCTTTTTGTGACCGATTGTAGTCGTTGTCGAGGAGATTTGAAATATAGATTTCGATGGTTGAAACATTATAAAACAATCGAATTCCACACATTTTACAATATAATTATATAAAATTTCAAACTCGCATATCTCCGTTACTGTTGAAGATACAGAAGTGATTTTGCACTCAATGGAATCAGGTCGACGCTCTCTATTGGCTCATGGGGAAAATGTAATCCATGTGTAATATTCATGCTTAGTTACCATGGAAACTCTCATAACAATAAATTAAACAATCTATTTAGACGCTATTGTAGTCGTTGTCGAGGAGATTTCAAATATAGATTTTGAATGTTGAAACATTATAAAACAATCGAATTATACACATTTTACGATAGAATTATATGAAATTTCAAACTCGCATATCTCCGTTACTGTTGAAGATACAGAAGTGATTTTACACTCAATGGAATTAGGTCGACCTAACCTATCCTAAACTGACCTGACCTAACCTAACCTAACCTAACTTTACTTAACCTAACCTAACCTAACCTAAAAACAATAAAATAAAAACAATCTATTTGTGCCGATTGTAGTCGTTCTCGAGGAGATTTGAAATATAGATTTTGATTGTTGAAACATTATAAAACAATCGAATTCCACACATTTTACAATATAATTATATAAAATTTCAAACTCGTATATCTCCGTTACTATTGAAGATACAGAAGTGATTTTGCACTCAATGGAATCAGGTCGACGCTCTCTATTGGCTCATGGGGAAAATGTAATCCACGTGTAATATTCATGCTTAGTTACCATGGAAAATCTCATAACAATAAATTAAACAATCTTTTTAGGCGCTATTTTAGTCGTCCAGGAGATTAAAAATATAGATTTTGATTGTTGAAACATTATAAAACAATCGAATTATGCACTTTTTACGATAGAATTATATAAAATTTCAAACTCGCATATCTCCGTTACTGTTGAAGATACAGAAGTGATTTTACAGTCAATGGAATTAGGTCGACCTAACCTAACCTAAACTGACCTTACCTAACCTAACCTAACCTAACTTTACTTAACCTAACCTAACCTAACCTAATAACAATAAAATAAAAACAATCTATCTGTGCCCGATTGTAGTCGTTCTCGAGGAGATTTGAAATATAGATTTTGATTGTTGAAACATTATAAAACAATCGAATTCCACACATTTTACAATATAGTTATATAAAATTTCAAACTCGTATATCTCCGTTACTATTGAAGATACAGAAGTGATTTTGCACTCAATCGAATCAGGTCGACGCTCTCTATTGGCTCATGGGGAAAATGTAATCCATGTGTAATATTCATGCTTAGTTACCATGGAAACTCTCATAACAATAAATTAAACAATCTTTTTAGGCGCTATTTTAGTCGTCCAGGAGATTAAAAATATAAATTTTGATTGTTGAAACATTATAAAACAATCGAATTATGCACTTTTTACGATAGAATTATATAAAATTTCAAACTCGCATATCTCCGTTACTGTTGAAGATACAGAAGTGATTTTACAGTCAATGGAATTAGGTCGACCTAACCTAACCTAAACTGACCTGACCTAACCTAACCTAACCTAACCTAACTTTACTTAACCTAACCTAACCTAACCTAATAACAATAAAATAAAAACAATCTATTTGTGCCCGATTGTAGTCGTTCTCGAGGAGATTTGAAATATAGATTTTGATTGTTGAAACATTATAAAACAATCGAATTCCACACATTTTACAATATAGTTATATAAAATTTCAAACTCGTATATCTCCGTTACTATTGAAGATACAGAAGTGATTTTGCACTCAATCGAATCAGGTCGACGCTCTCTATTGGCTCATGGGGAAAATGTAATCCATGTGTAATATTCATGCTTAGTTACCATGGAAAATCTCATAACAATAAATTAAACAATCTATTTAGACGCTATTGTAGTCGTTGTCGAGGATATTTCAAATATAGATTTTGATTGAAGAAACATTATAAAACAATCGAATTATACACATTTTACGATAGAATTATATAAAATTTCAAACTCGCATATCTCCGTTACTGTTGAAGATACAGAAGTGATTTTACCGTCAATATAATTAAGTCGACCTAACCTAACCTAAACTGACCTGACCTAACCTAACCTAACCTAACCTAACTTTACATAACCTAACCTAATAACAATAAAATAAAAACAATCTATTTAGGCGCTATTTTAGTCGTCCAGGAGATTAAAAATATAGATTTTGATTGTTGAAACATTATAAAACAATCGAATTATACACTTTTTACGATAGAATTATATAAAATTTCAAACTCGCATATCTCCGTTACTGTTGAAGATACAGAAGTGATTTTACAGTCAATGGAATTAGGTCGACCTAACCTAACCTAAACTGACTTGACCTAACCTAATCTAACCTAACTTTACTTAACAAAACCTAACCTAACCTAATAACAATAAAATAAAAACAATCTTTTTGTGACCGATTGTAGTCGTTGTCGAGGAGATTTGAAATATAGATTTCGATGGTTGAAACGTTATAAAACAATCGAATTCCACACATTTTACAATATAATTATATAAAATTTCAAACTCGCATATCTCCGTTACTGTTGAAGATACAGAAATGATTTTGCACTCAATGGAATCAGGTCGACGCTCTCTATTGGCTCAAGGGGAAAATTGTAATCCATGTGTAATATTCATGCTTAGTTACCGTGGAAAATCTCACAACAATAAATTAAACAATCTATTTAGACGCTATTGTAGTCGTTGTCGAGGAGATTTGAAATATAGATTTTGATTGTTTGATTATAAAACAATCGAATTATACGCATTTTACGATAGAATTATATAAAATTTCAAACTCGCATATCTCCGTTAATGTTGAAGATACAGAAGTGATTTTACACTCAATGGAATTAGGTTGACCTAACCTAACCTAAACTGACCTGACCTAACCTAACCTAACCTAACTTTACTTAACCTAACCTAACCTAACCTAATAACAATAAAATAAAAACAATCTATTTGTGCCCGATTGTAGTCGTTCACGAGGAGATTTGAAATATAGATTTTGATTGTTGAAACATTATAAAACAATCTAATTATACACATTTTACGATAAAATTATATAAAATTTCAAACTCGCATATCTCCGTTACTGTTGAAGATACAGAAGTGATTTTGCACTCAATGGAATCAGGTCGACGCTCTCTATTGGCTCATGGGGAAAATGTAATCCATGTGTAATATTCATGCTTAGTTACCATGGAAACTCTCACAACAATAAATTAAACAATCTATTTAGACGCTATTGTAGTCGTTGTCGAGGAGATTTGAAATATAGATTTTGATTGTTGAAACATTATAAAACAATCGAATTATACACATTTTACGATAGAATTATATAAAATTTCAAACTCGCATATCTCCGTTAATGTTGAAGATACAGAAGTGATTTTACACTCAATGGAATTAGGTTGACCTAACCTAACCTAAACTGACCTGACCTAACCTAACCTAACCTAACTTTACATAACCTAACCTAATAACAATAAAATAAAAACAATCTATTTAGGCGCTATTTTAGTCGTCCAGGAGATTAAAAATATAGATTTTGATTGTTGAAACATTATAAAACAATCGAATTATACACTTTTTACGATAGAATTATATAAAATTTCAAACTCGCATATCTCCGTTACTGTTGAAGATACAGAAGTGATTTTACAGTCAATGGAATTAGGTCGACCTAACCTAACCTAAACTGACTTGACCTAACCTAATCTAACCTAACTTTACTTAACAAAACCTAACCTAACCTAATAACAATAAAATAAAAACAATCTTTTTGTGACCGATTGTAGTCGTTGTCGAGGAGATTTGAAATATAGATTTCGATGGTTGAAACGTTATAAAACAATCGAATTCCACACATTTTACAATATAATTATATAAAATTTCAAACTCGCATATCTCCGTTACTGTTGAAGATACAGAAATGATTTTGCACTCAATGGAATCAGGTCGACGCTCTCTATTGGCTCATGGGGAAAAATGTAATCCATGTGTAATATTCATGCTTAGTTACCGTGGAAACTCTCACAACAATAAATTAAACAATCTATTTAGACGCTATTGTAGTCGTTGTCGAGGAGATTTGAAATATAGATTTTGATTGTTGAAACATTATAAAACAATCGAATTATACACAAAATTTACGATAGAATTATATAAAATTTCAAACTCGCATATCTCCGTTAATGTTGAAGATACAGAAGTGATTTTACACTCAATGGAATTAGGTTGACCTAACCTAACCTAAACTGACCTGAACTAACCTAACCTAACCTAACTTTACTTAACCTAACCTAACCTAACCTAATAACAATAAAATAAAAACAATCTATTTGTGCACGATTGTAGTCGTTCTCGAGGAGATTTGAAATATAGATTTCGATGGTTGAAACGTTATAAAACAATCGAATTCCACACATTTTACAATATAATTAAAAAATATTTCAAACTCGCATATCTCCGTTACTGTTGAAGATACAGAAGTGATTTTGCACTCAATGGAATCAGGTCGACGCTCTCTATTGGCTCATGGGGAAAATGTAATCCATGTGTAATATTCATGCTTAGTTACCATGGAAACTCTCATAACAATAAATTAAACAATCTATTTAGACGCTATTGTAGTAGTTCTCGAGGAGATTTGAAATATAGATTTTGATTGTTGAAACATTATAAAACAATCGAATTCCACACATTTTACAATATAATTATATAAAATTTCAAACTCGTATATCTCCGTTACTATTGAAGATACAGAAGTGATTTTGCACTCAATGGAATCAGGTCGACGCTCTCTATTGGCTCATGGGGAAAATGTAATCCACGTGTAATATTCATGCTTAGTTACCATGGAAAATCTCATAACAATAAATTAAACAATCTTTTTAGGCGCTATTTTAGTCGTCCAGGAGATTAAAAATATAGATTTTGATTGTTGAAACATTATAAAACAATCGAATTATGCACTTTTTACGATAGAATTATATAAAATTTCAAACTCGCATATCTCCGTTACTGTTGAAGATACAGAAGTGATTTTACAGTCAATGGAATTAGGTCGACCTAACCTAACCTAAACTGACCTTACCTAACCTAACCTAACCTAACTTTACTTAACCTAACCTAACCTAACCTAATAACAATAAAATAAAAACAATCTATTTGTGCCCGATTGTAGTCGTTCTCGAGGAGATTTGAAATATAGATTTTGATTGTTGAAACATTATAAAACAATCGAATTCCACACATTTTACAATATAGTTATATAAAATTTCAAACTCGTATATCTCCGTTACTATTGAAGATACAGAAGTGATTTTGCACTCAACCGAATCAGGTCGACGCTCTCTATTGGCTCATGGGGAAAATGTAATCCATGAGTAATATTCATGCTTAGTTACCATGGAAACTCTCATAACAATAAATTAAACAATCTTTTTAGGCGCTATTTTAGTCGTCCAGGAGATTAAAAATATAGATTTTGATTGTTGAAACATTATAAAACAATCGAATTATACACATTTTACGATAGAATTATATAAAATTTCAAACTCGCATATCTCCGTTACTGTTGAAGATACAGAAGTGATTTTACCGTCAATGGAATTAAGTCGACCTAACCTAACCTAAACTGACCTGACCTAACCTAACCTAACCTAACCTAACTTTACATAACCTAACCTAATAACAATAAAATAAAAACAATCTATTTAGGCGCTATTTTAGTCGTCCAGGAGATTAAAAATATAGATTTTGATTGTTGAAACATTATAAAACAATCGAATTATACACTTTTTACGATAGAATTATATAAAATTTCAAACTCGCATATCTCCGTTACTGTTGAAGATACAGAAGTGATTTTACAGTCAATGGAATTAGGTCGACCTAACCTAACCTAAACTGACTTGACCTAACCTAATCTAACCTAACTTTACTTAACAAAACCTAACCTAACCTAATAACAATAAAATAAAAACAATCTTTTTGTGACCGATTGTAGTCGTTGTCGAGGAGATTTGAAATATAGATTTTGATTGTTGAAACATTATAAAACAATCTAATTATACACATTTTACGATAAAATTATATAAAATTTCAAACTCGCATATCTCCGTTAATGTTGAAGATACAGAAGTGATTTTACACTCAATGGAATTAGGTTGACCTAACCTAACCTAAACTGACCTGAACTAACCTAACCTAACCTAACTTTACTTAACCTAACCTAACCTAACCTAATAACAATAAAATAAAAACAATCTATTTGTGCACGATTGTAGTCGTTCTCGAGGAGATTTGAAATATAGATTTTGATTGTTGAAACATTATAAAACAATCTAATTATACACATTTTACGATAAAATTATATAAAATTTCAAACTCGCATATCTCCGTTACTGTTGGAGATACAGAAGTGATTTTGCACTCAATGGAATCAGGTCGACGCTCTCTATTGGCTCACGGGGAAAATGTAATCCATGTGTAATATTCATGCTTAGTTACCATGGAAACTCTCACAACAATAAATTAAACAATCTATTTAGACGCTATTGTAGTCGTTGTCGAGGAGATTTGAAATATAGATTTTGATTTTTGAAACATTATAAAACAATCGAATTATGCACTTTTTACGATAGAATTATATAAAATTTCAAACTCGCATATCTCCGTTACTGTTGAAGATACAGAAGTGATTTTACAGTCAATGGAATTAGGTCGACCTAACCTAACCTAAACTGACCTGACCTAACCTAACCTAACCTAACCTAACTTTACATAACCTAACCTAACCTAACCTAATAACAATAAAATAAAAACAATCTATTTAGGCGCTATTTTAGTCGTCCAGGAGATTTCAAATATAGATTTTGATTGTTGAAACATTATAAAACAATCGAATTATACACTTTTTACGATAGAATTATATAAAATTTCAAACTCGCATATCTCCGTTACTGTTGAAGATACAGAAGTGATTTTACAGTCAATGGAATTAGGTCGACCTAACCTAACCTAAACTGACTTGACCTAACTTAATCTAACCTAACTTTACTTAACAAAACCTAACCTAACCTAATAACAATAAAATAAAAACATTCTTTTTGTGACCGATTGTAGTCGTTGTCGAGGAGATTTGAAATATAGATTTCGATGGTTGAAACATTATAAAACAATCGAATTCCACACATTTTACAATATAATTATATAAAATTTCAAACTCGCATATCTCCGTTACTGTTGAAGATACAGAAGTGATTTTGCACTCAATGGAATCAGGTCGACGCTCTCTATTGGCTCATGGGGAAAATGTAATCCATGTGTAATATTCATGCTTAGTTACCATGGAAACTCTCATAACAATAAATTAAACAATCTATTTAGACGCTATTGTAGTCGTTGTCGAGGAGATTTCAAATATAGATTTTGAATGTTGAAACATTATAAAACAATCGAATTATACACATTTTACGATAGAATTATATGAAATTTCAAACTCGCATATCTCCGTTACTGTTGAAGATACAGAAGTGATTTTACACTCAATGGAATTAGGTCGACCTAACCTATCCTAAACTGACCTGACCTAACCTAACCTAACCTAACTTTACTTAACCTAACCTAACCTAACCTAAAAACAATAAAATAAAAACAATCTATTTGTGCCGATTGTAGTCGTTCTCGAGGAGATTTGAAATATAGATTTTGATTGTTGAAACATTATAAAACAATCGAATTCCACACATTTTACAATATAATTATATAAAATTTCAAACTCGTATATCTCCGTTACTATTGAAGATACAGAAGTGATTTTGCACTCAATGGAATCAGGTCGACGCTCTCTATTGGCTCATGGGGAAAATGTAATCCACGTGTAATATTCATGCTTAGTTACCATGGAAAATCTCATAACAATAAATTAAACAATCTTTTTAGGCGCTATTTTAGTCGTCCAGGAGATTAAAAATATAGATTTTGATTGTTGAAACATTATAAAACAATCGAATTATGCACTTTTTACGATAGAATTATATAAAATTTCAAACTCGCATATCTCCGTTACTGTTGAAGATACAGAAGTGATTTTACAGTCAATGGAATTAGGTCGACCTAACCTAACCTAAACTGACCTTACCTAACCTAACCTAACCTAACTTTACTTAACCTAAC
Organism: Lepisma saccharinum; assembly: GCF_977018435.1. Classification (NCBI taxonomy): domain Eukaryota; kingdom Metazoa; phylum Arthropoda; class Insecta; order Zygentoma; family Lepismatidae; genus Lepisma; species Lepisma saccharinum. The sequence goes on from NW_028142994.1 coordinate 19,534, forward strand.
CTAACCTAACCTAATAACAATAAAATAAAAACAATCTATTTGTGCCCGATTGTAGTCGTTCTCGAGGAGATTTGAAATATAGATTTTGATTGTTGAAACATTATAAAACAATCGAATTCCACACATTTTACAATATAGTTATATAAAATTTCAAACTCGTATATCTCCGTTACTATTGAAGATACAGAAGTGATTTTGCACTCAATCGAATCAGGTCGACGCTCTCTATTGGCTCATGGGGAAAATGTAATCCATGTGTAATATTCATGCTTAGTTACCATGGAAACTCTCATAACAATAAATTAAACAATCTTTTTAGGCGCTATTTTAGTCGTCCAGGAGATTAAAAATATAAATTTTGATTGTTGAAACATTATAAAACAATCGAATTATGCACTTTTTACGATAGAATTATATAAAATTTCAAACTCGCATATCTCCGTTACTGTTGAAGATACAGAAGTGATTTTACAGTCAATGGAATTAGGTCGACCTAACCTAACCTAAACTGACCTGACCTAACCTAACCTAACCTAACCTAACTTTACTTAACCTAACCTAACCTAACCTAATAACAATAAAATAAAAACAATCTATTTGTGCCCGATTGTAGTCGTTCTCGAGGAGATTTGAAATATAGATTTTGATTGTTGAAACATTATAAAACAATCGAATTCCACACATTTTACAATATAGTTATATAAAATTTCAAACTCGTATATCTCCGTTACTATTGAAGATACAGAAGTGATTTTGCACTCAATCGAATCAGGTCGACGCTCTCTATTGGCTCATGGTAAAAATGTAATCCATGTGTAATATTCATGCTTAGTTACCATGGAAAATCTCATAACAATAAATTAAACAATCTATTTAGACGCTATTGTAGTCGTTGTCGAGGATATTTCAAATATAGATTTTGATTGAAGAAACATTATAAAACAATCGAATTATACACATTTTACGATAGAATTATATAAAATTTCAAACTCGCATATCTCCGTTACTGTTGAAGATACAGAAGTGATTTTACAGTCAATGGAATTAGGTCGACCTAACCTAACCTAAACTGACTTGACCTAACCTAATCTAACCTAACTTTACTTAACAAAACCTAACCTAACCTAATAACAATAAAATAAAAACAATCTTTTTGTGACCGATTGTAGTCGTTGTCGAGGAGATTTGAAATATAGATTTCGATGGTTGAAACGTTATAAAACAATCGAATTCCACACATTTTACAATATAATTATATAAAATTTCAAACTCGCATATCTCCGTTACTGTTGAAGATACAGAAATGATTTTGCACTCAATGGAATCAGGTCGACGCTCTCTATTGGCTCAAGGGGAAAATTGTAATCCATGTATAATATTCATGCTTAGTTACCGTGGAAATTCTCACAACAATAAATTAAACAATCTATATAGACGCTATTGTAGTCGTTGTCGAGAAGATTTGAAATATAGATTTTGATTGTTTGATTATAAAACAATCGAATTATACGCATTTTACGATAGAATTATATAAAATTTCAAACTCGCATATCTCCGTTAATGTTGAAGATACAGAAGTGATTTTACACTCAATGGAATTAGGTTGACCTAACCTAACCTAAACTGACCTGACCTAACCTAACCTAACCTAACTTTACTTAACCTAACCTAACCTAACCTAATAACAATAAAATAAAAACAATCTATTTGTGCCCGATTGTAGTCGTTCACGAGGAGATTTGAAATATAGATTTTGATTGTTGAAACATTATAAAACAATCTAATTATACACATTTTACGATAAAATTATATAAAATTTCAAACTCGCATATCTCCGTTACTGTTGAAGATACAGAAGTGATTTTGCACTCAATGGAATCAGGTCGACGCTCTCTATTGGCTCATGGGGAAAATGTAATCCATGTGTAATATTCATGCTTAGTTACCATGGAAACTCTCACAACAATAAATTAAACAATCTATTTAGACGCTATTGTAGTCGTTGTCGAGGAGATTTGAAATATAGATTTTGATTGTTGAAACATTATAAAACAATCGAATTATACACATTTTACGATAGAATTATATAAAATTTCAAACTCGCATATCTCCGTTAATGTTGAAGATACAGAAGTGATTTTACACTCAATGGAATTAGGTTGACCTAACCTAACCTAAACTGACCTGACCTAACCTAACCTAACCTAACTTTACATAACCTAACCTAATAACAATAAAATAAAAACAATCTATTTAGGCGCTATTTTAGTCGTCCAGGAGATTAAAAATATAGATTTTGATTGTTGAAACATTATAAAACAATCGAATTATACACTTTTTACGATAGAATTATATAAAATTTCAAACTCGCATATCTCCGTTACTGTTGAAGATACAGAAGTGATTTTACAGTCAATGGAATTAGGTCGACCTAACCTAACCTAAACTGACTTGACCTAACCTAATCTAACCTAACTTTACTTAACAAAACCTAACCTAACCTAATAACAATAAAATAAAAACAATCTTTTTGTGACCGATTGTAGTCGTTGTCGAGGAGATTTGAAATATAGATTTCGATGGTTGAAACGTTATAAAACAATCGAATTCCACACATTTTACAATATAATTATATAAAATTTCAAACTCGCATATCTCCGTTACTGTTGAAGATACAGAAATGATTTTGCACTCAATGGAATCAGGTCGACGCTCTCTATTGGCTCATGGGGAAAAATGTAATCCATGTGTAATATTCATGCTTAGTTACCGTGGAAACTCTCACAACAATAAATTAAACAATCTATTTAGACGCTATTGTAGTCGTTGTCGAGGAGATTTGAAATATAGATTTTGATTGTTGAAACATTATAAAACAATCGAATTATACACAAAATTTACGATAGAATTATATAAAATTTCAAACTCGCATATCTCCGTTAATGTTGAAGATACAGAAGTGATTTTACACTCAATGGAATTAGGTTGACCTAACCTAACCTAAACTGACCTGAACTAACCTAACCTAACCTAACTTTACTTAACCTAACCTAACCTAACCTAATAACAATAAAATAAAAACAATCTATTTGTGCACGATTGTAGTCGTTCTCGAGGAGATTTGAAATATAGATTTCGATGGTTGAAACGTTATAAAACAATCGAATTCCACACATTTTACAATATAATTAAAAAATATTTCAAACTCGCATATCTCCGTTACTGTTGAAGATACAGAAGTGATTTTGCACTCAATGGAATCAGGTCGACGCTCTCTATTGGCTCATGGGGAAAATGTAATCCATGTGTAATATTCATGCTTAGTTACCATGGAAACTCTCATAACAATAAATTAAACAATCTATTTAGACGCTATTGTAGTAGTTCTCGAGGAGATTTGAAATATAGATTTTGATTGTTGAAACATTATAAAACAATCGAATTCCACACATTTTACAATATAATTATATAAAATTTCAAACTCGTATATCTCCGTTACTATTGAAGATACAGAAGTGATTTTGCACTCAATGGAATCAGGTCGACGCTCTCTATTGGCTCATGGGGAAAATGTAATCCACGTGTAATATTCATGCTTAGTTACCATGGAAAATCTCATAACAATAAATTAAACAATCTTTTTAGGCGCTATTTTAGTCGTCCAGGAGATTAAAAATATAGATTTTGATTGTTGAAACATTATAAAACAATCGAATTATGCACTTTTTACGATAGAATTATATAAAATTTCAAACTCGCATATCTCCGTTACTGTTGAAGATACAGAAGTGATTTTACAGTCAATGGAATTAGGTCGACCTAACCTAACCTAAACTGACCTTACCTAACCTAACCTAACCTAACTTTACTTAACCTAACCTAACCTAACCTAATAACAATAAAATAAAAACAATCTATTTGTGCCCGATTGTAGTCGTTCTCGAGGAGATTTGAAATATAGATTTTGATTGTTGAAACATTATAAAACAATCGAATTCCACACATTTTACAATATAGTTATATAAAATTTCAAACTCGTATATCTCCGTTACTATTGAAGATACAGAAGTGATTTTGCACTCAATCGAATCAGGTCGACGCTCTCTATTGGCTCATGGGGAAAATGTAATCCATGTGTAATATTCATGCTTAGTTACCATGGAAACTCTCATAACAATAAATTAAACAATCTTTTTAGGCGCTATTTTAGTCGTCCAGGAGATTAAAAATATAAATTTTGATTGTTGAAACATTATAAAACAATCGAATTATGCACTTTTTACGATAGAATTATATAAAATTTCAAACTCGCATATCTCCGTTACTGTTGAAGATACAGAAGTGATTTTACAGTCAATGGAATTAGGTCGACCTAACCTAACCTAAACTGACCTGACCTAACCTAACCTAACCTAACCTAACTTTACTTAACCTAACCTAACCTAACCTAATAACAATAAAATAAAAACAATCTATTTGTGCCCGATTGTAGTCGTTCTCGAGGAGATTTGAAATATAGATTTTGATTGTTGAAACATTATAAAACAATCGAATTCCACACATTTTACAATATAGTTATATAAAATTTCAAACTCGTATATCTCCGTTACTATTGAAGATACAGAAGTGATTTTGCACTCAATCGAATCAGGTCGACGCTCTCTATTGGCTCATGGGGAAAATGTAATCCATGTGTAATATTCATGCTTAGTTACCATGGAAAATCTCATAACAATAAATTAAACAATCTATTTAGACGCTATTGTAGTCGTTGTCGAGGATATTTCAAATATAGATTTTGATTGAAGAAACATTATAAAACAATCGAATTATACACATTTTACGATAGAATTATATAAAATTTCAAACTCGCATATCTCCGTTACTGTTGAAGATACAGAAGTGATTTTACCGTCAATGGAATTAAGTCGACCTAACCTAACCTAAACTGACCTGATCTAACCTAACCTAACCTAACCTAACTTTACATAACCTAACCTAATAACAATAAAATAAAAACAATCTATTTAGGCGCTATTTTAGTCGTCCAGGAGATTAAAAATATAGATTTTGATTGTTGAAACATTATAAAACAATCGAATTATACACTTTTTACGATAGAATTATATAAAATTTCAAACTCGCATATCTCCGTTACTGTTGAAGATACAGAAGTGATTTTACAGTCAATGGAATTAGGTCGACCTAACCTAACCTAAACTGACTTGACCTAACCTAATCTAACCTAACTTTACTTAACAAAACCTAACCTAACCTAATAACAATAAAATAAAAACAATCTTTTTGTGACCGATTGTAGTCGTTGTCGAGGAGATTTGAAATATAGATTTCGATGGTTGAAACGTTATAAAACAATCGAATTCCACACATTTTACAATATAATTATATAAAATTTCAAACTCGCATATCTCCGTTACTGTTGAAGATACAGAAATGATTTTGCACTCAATGGAATCAGGTCGACGCTCTCTATTGGCTCAAGGGGAAAATTGTAATCCATGTGTAATATTCATGCTTAGTTACCGTGGAAACTCTCACAACAATAAATTAAACAATCTATTTAGACGCTATTGTAGTCGTTGTCGAGGAGATTTGAAATATAGATTTTGATTGTTTGATTATAAAACAATCGAATTATGCGCATTTTACGATAGAATTATATAAAATTTCAAACTCGCATATCTCCGTTAATGTTGAAGATACAGAAGTGATTTTACACTCAATGGAATTAGGTTGACCTAACCTAACCTAAACTGACCTGACCTAACCTAACCTAACCTAACTTTACTTAACCTAACCTAACCTAACCTAATAACAATAAAATAAAAACAATCTATTTGTGCCCGATTGTAGTCGTTCACGAGGAGATTTGAAATATAGATTTTGATTGTTGAAACATTATAAAACAATCTAATTATACACATTTTACGATAAAATTATATAAAATTTCAAACTCGCATATCTCCGTTACTGTTGAAGATACAGAAGTGATTTTGCACTCAATGGAATCAGGTCGACGCTCTCTATTGGCTCATGGGGAAAATGTAATCCATGTGTAATATTCATGCTTAGTTACCATGGAAACTCTCACAACAATAAATTAAACAATCTATTTAGACGCTATTGTAGTCGTTGTCGAGGAGATTTGAAATATAGATTTTGATTGTTGAAACATTATAAAACAATCGAATTATACACATTTTACGATAGAATTATATAAAATTTCAAACTCGCATATCTCCGTTAATGTTGAAGATACAGAAGTGATTTTACACTCAATGGAATTAGGTTGACCTAACCTAACCTAAACTGACCTGACCTAACCTAACCTAACCTAACTTTACATAACCTAACCTAATAACAATAAAATAAAAACAATCTATCTAGGCGCTATTTTAGTCGTCCAGGAGATTAAAAATATAGATTTTGATTGTTGAAACATTATAAAACAATCGAATTATACACAAAATTTACGATAGAATTATATAAAATTTCAAACTCGCATATCTCCGTTAATGTTGAAGATACAGAAGTGATTTTACACTCAATGGAATTAGGTTGACCTAACCTAACCTAAACTGACCTGAACTAACCTAACCTAACCTAACTTTACTTAACCTAACCTAACCTAACCTAATAACAATAAAATAAAAACAATCTATTTGTGCCCGATTGTAGTCGTTCTCGAGGAGATTTGAAATATAGATTTCGATGGTTGAAACGTTATAAAACAATCGAATTCCACACATTTTACAATATAATTAAAAAATATTTCAAACTCGCATATCTCCGTTACTGTTGAAGATACAGAAGTGATTTTGCACTCAATGGAATCAGGTCGACGCTCTCTATTGGCTCATGGGGAAAATGTAATCCATGTGTAATATTCATGCTTAGTTACCATGGAAACTCTCATAACAATAAATTAAACAATCTATTTAGACGCTATTGTAGTAGTTGTCGAGGAGATTTCAAATATAGATTTTGATTGTTGAAACATTATAAAACAATCGAATTATACACATTTTACGATAGAATTATATAAAATTTCAAACTCGCATATCTCCGTTACTGTTGAAGATACCGAAATGATTTTGCACTCAATGGAATCATGTCGACGCTCTCTATTGGCTCATGGGGAAAATGTAATCCATGTGTAATATTCATGCTTAGTTACCATGGAAACTCTCATAACAATAAATTAAACAATCTATTTAGACGCTATTGTAGTCGTTGTCGAGGAGATTTCAAATATAGATTTTGATTGTTGAAACATTATAAAACAATCGAATTATACACATTTTACGATAGAATTATATAAAATTTCAAACTCGCATATCTCCGTTACTGTTGAAGATACAGAAGTGATTTTACAGTCAATGGAATTAGGTCGACCTAACCTAACCTAAACTGACCTGACCTAACCTAACCTAACCTAACCTAACTTTACTTAACCTAACCTAACCTAACCTAATAACAATAAAATAAAAACAATCTATTTGTGCCCGATTGTAGTCGTTCTCGAGGAGATTTGAAATATAGATTTTGATTGTTGAAACATTATAAAACAATCGAATTCCACACATTTTACAATATAGTTATATAAAATTTCAAACTCGTATATCTCCGTTACTATTGAAGATACAGAAGTGATTTTGCACTCAATCGAATCAGGTCGACGCTCTCTATTGGCTCATGGGGAAAATGTAATCCATGTGTAATATTCATGCTTAGTTACCATGGAAAATCTCATAACAATAAATTAAACAATCTATTTAGACGCTATTGTAGTCGTTGTCGAGGATATTTCAAATATAGATTTTGATTGAAGAAACATTATAAAACAATCGAATTATACACATTTTACGATAGAATTATATAAAATTTCAAACTCGCATATCTCCGTTACTGTTGAAGATACAGAAGTGATTTTACCGTCAATGGAATTAAGTCGACCTAACCTAACCTAAACTGACCTGATCTAACCTAACCTAACCTAACCTAACTTTACATAACCTAACCTAATAACAATAAAATAAAAACAATCTATTTAGGCGCTATTTTAGTCGTCCAGGAGATTAAAAATATAGATTTTGATTGTTGAAACATTATAAAACAATCGAATTATACACTTTTTACGATAGAATTATATAAAATTTCAAACTCGCATATCTCCGTTACTGTTGAAGATACAGAAGTGATTTTACAGTCAATGGAATTAGGTCGACCTAACCTAACCTAAACTGACTTGACCTAACCTAATCTAACCTAACTTTACTTAACAAAACCTAACCTAACCTAATAACAATAAAATAAAAACAATCTTTTTGTGACCGATTGTAGTCGTTGTCGAGGAGATTTGAAATATAGATTTCGATGGTTGAAACGTTATAAAACAATCGAATTCCACACATTTTACAATATAATTATATAAAATTTCAAACTCGCATATCTCCGTTACTGTTGAAGATACAGAAATGATTTTGCACTCAATGGAATCAGGTCGACGCTCTCTATTGGCTCAAGGGGAAAATTGTAATCCATGTGTAATATTCATGCTTAGTTACCGTGGAAACTCTCACAACAATAAATTAAACAATCTATTTAGACGCTATTGTAGTCGTTGTCGAGGAGATTTGAAATATAGATTTTGATTGTTTGATTATAAAACAATCGAATAATGCGCATTTTACGATAGAATTATATAAAATTTCAAACTCGCATATCTCCGTTAATGTTGAAGATACAGAAGTGATTTTACACTCAATGGAATTAGGTTGACCTAACCTAACCTAAACTGACCTGACCTAACCTAACCTAACCTAACTTTACTTAACCTAACCTAACCTAACCTAATAACAATAAAATAAAAACAATCTATTTGTGCCCGATTGTAGTCGTTCACGAGGAGATTTGAAATATAGATTTTGATTGTTGAAACATTATAAAACAATCTAATTATACACATTTTACGATAAAATTATATAAAATTTCAAACTCGCATATCTCCGTTACTGTTGAAGATACAGAAGTGATTTTGCACTCAATGGAATCAGGTCGACGCTCTCTATTGGCTCATGGGGAAAATGTAATCCATGTGTAATATTCATGCTTAGTTACCATGGAAACTCTCACAACAATAAATTAAACAATCTATTTAGACGCTATTGTAGTCGTTGTCGAGGAGATTTGAAATATAGATTTTGATTGTTGAAACATTATAAAACAATCGAATTATACACATTTTACGATAGAATTATATAAAATTTCAAACTCGCATATCTCCGTTAATGTTGAAGATACAGAAGTGATTTTACACTCAATGGAATTAGGTTGACCTAACCTAACCTAAACTGACCTGACCTAACCTAACCTAACCTAACTTTACATAACCTAACCTAATAACAATAAAATAAAAACAATCTATCTAGGCGCTATTTTAGTCGTCCAGGAGATTAAAAATATAGATTTTGATTGTTGAAACATTATAAAACAATCGAATTATACACAAAATTTACGATAGAATTATATAAAATTTCAAACTCGCATATCTCCGTTAATGTTGAAGATACAGAAGTGATTTTACACTCAATGGAATTAGGTTGACCTAACCTAACCTAAACTGACCTGAACTAACCTAACCTAACCTAACTTTACTTAACCTAACCTAACCTAACCTAATAACAATAAAATAAAAACAATCTATTTGTGCCCGATTGTAGTCGTTCTCGAGGAGATTTGAAATATAGATTTCGATGGTTGAAACGTTATAAAACAATCGAATTCCACACATTTTACAATATAATTAAAAAATATTTCAAACTCGCATATCTCCGTTACTGTTGAAGATACAGAAGTGATTTTGCACTCAATGGAATCAGGTCGACGCTCTCTATTGGCTCATGGGGAAAATGTAATCCATGTGTAATATTCATGCTTAGTTACCATGGAAACTCTCATAACAATAAATTAAACAATCTATTTAGACGCTATTGTAGTAGTTGTCGAGGAGATTTCAAATATAGATTTTGATTGTTGAAACATTATAAAACAATCGAATTATACACATTTTACGATAGAATTATATAAAATTTCAAACTCGCATATCTCCGTTACTGTTGAAGATACCGAAATGATTTTGCACTCAATGGAATCAGGTCGACGCTCTCTATTGGCTCATGGGGAAAATGTAATCCATGTGTAATATTCATGCTTAGTTACCATGGAAACTCTCATAACAATAAATTAAACAATCTATTTAGACGCTATTGTAGTCGTTGTCGAGGAGATTTCAAATATAGATTTTGATTGTTGAAACATTATAAAACAATCGAATTATACACATTTTACGATAGAATTATATAAAATTTCAAACTCGCATATCTCCGTTACTGTTGAAGATACAGAAGTGATTTTACAGTCAATGGAATTAGGTCGACCTAACCTAACCTAAACTGACCTGACCTAACCTAACCTAACCTAACCTAACTTTACTTAACCTAACCTAACCTAACCTAATAACAATAAAATAAAAACAATCTATTTGTGCCCGATTGTAGTCGTTCTCGAGGAGATTTGAAATATAGATTTTGATTGTTGAAACATTATAAAACAATCGAATTCCACACATTTTACAATATAGTTATATAAAATTTCAAACTCGTATATCTCCGTTACTATTGAAGATACAGAAGTGATTTTGCACTCAATCGAATCAGGTCGACGCTCTCTAATGGCTCATGGGGAAAATGTAATCCATGTGTAATATTCATGCTTAGTTACCATGGAAAATCTCATAACAATAAATTAAACATTCTATTTAGACGCTATTGTAGTCGTTGTCGAGGATATTTCAAATATAGATTTTGATTGAAGAAACATTATAAAACAATCGAATTATACACATTTTACGATAGAATTATATAAAATTTCAAACTCGCATATCTCCGTTACTGTTGAAGATACAGAAGTGATTTTACCGTCAATGGAATTAAGTCGACCTAACCTAACCTAAACTGACCTGACCTAACCTAACCTAACCTAACCTAACTTTACATAACCTAACCTAATAACAATAAAATAAAAACAATCTATTTAGGCGCTATTTTAGTCGTCCAGGAGATTAAAAATATAGATTTTGATTGTTGAGACATTAGAAAACAATCGAATTATACACTTTTTACGATAGAATTATATAAAATTTCAAACTCGCATATCTCCGTTACTGTTGAAGATACAGAAGTGATTTTACAGTCAATGGAATTAGGTCGACCTAACCTAACCTAAACTGACTTGACCTAACCTAATCTAACCTAACTTTACTTAACAAAACCTAACCTAACCTAATAACAATAAAATAAAAACATTCTTTTTGTGACCGATTGTAGTCGTTGTCGAGGAGATTTGAAATATAGATTTCGATGGTTGAAACATTATAAAACAATCGAATTCCACACATTTTACAATATAATTATATAAAATTTCAAACTCGCATATCTCCGTTACTGTTGAAGATACAGAAGTGATTTTGCACTCAATGGAATCAGGTCGACGCTCTCTATTGGCTCATGGGGAAAATGTAATCCATGTGTAATATTCATGCTTAGTTACCATGGAAACTCTCATAACAATAAATTAAACAATCTATTTAGACGCTATTGTAGTCGTTGTAACGACCCTGCGTGGTCGCCACATTTAACGACCCTGCGCGGTCGCAATATTATATTTTGTTAAGAAGGATGGATGAAGAATGCATGCTAAAAGTTTAAATGTGTTAACGGATCCACCTCTACGTTTATTAGTTTCGCTTATTATTATTTGACCCTGCGTGGTCGATGTATTCTGTAAACGTTGACGGGTCCACCTGTACGTTTATTAACTTCGCTCACTATTAGACCCTGCGTGGTCGTTGTATTTGGTAAATGTTATTATTTATTGTCAATTACACTGTTCAACTCGATATTTAGGATTACAGAGTCCTGCGAGGCTTATTATTAATTGTATTGTCTGAATGCACACAGTTTTAGTTTATATTGACACATGCAACTAGTGATTTTCCCACTAGTGTTTTCTTAATGTTACTTCTTGGATGATTCTCAGTACGAAGGTTGCAATATGTAAAAAAATGAGTTAGCAACGCGTACTTGTAGTTACTATTTTCACCACCCATGCGCCACCGCGAGTATAAAGCCAGCGCAGCGAGGCCCGCAGTTCAGTTGGCTTTCTGGTCGGCTCCCGATAAGATCTCTCTTACCAACGGACCTGGAAGAAGGATAGTAGGTGGAACCGCCGATCCTAGGCCCATCTTTTGACCTACTTTCTCGCCTTAATGGATTTCTCGCGTAAGGCACGAGCAGTGTTGCCAACTTCTTACTCGAAAAATCACCAAGGTTTTTGTTTTATGCACTAAACTAACCTACAATGAGAGAAAAATGGAGAGAAGAAAAGCTCTGCCATTACTTTTTAAGCTATTTTTTATGCTAACTCGTTTTTTGACCCACATTTGAAATGACTTATGATATTTTCCTATAAGGCTGCCTCCCTTTTACTGTAAGCCCCCCCCCCTCTCTCCCCTTCCCCCCTTTTTTAGTGTAATCTACCACGACCTGCTAATAGGCTTTTGCTCTCAGCGTAATCCGTTTTACGGGGTAAACTAACCTACAATGAGAGAAAATTAGACAGAAGAAGAAGAAAAGCTCTGGCATCAGTATTTTAAGCTATCTTTTACCTTCTGCAAATTTTGCTCTTATGGTGCCTCGCTTTTTGACCAATATTTGAAATGACTTGCGACATTAAACAAAAATATGTTCACTCGAATATGGAGTAGGTTACGAGAATGAGCAGGAAATTACATTGTGTTGGTTTCGAAATACCGGCTTTTTTATCTCTAATGAAATTCTAAAGCTTTTTATTACAATGAAATATCTGTAATGCGAAAGGGGATTTCACATGCTATGAATATTGACGCAATAAGGTAAATTTGACAATAGGTAGGCCTTGGGATGACGGAAGTATATATAGTAATGTCAGTTAGCGGCATAGATGCCAGTGATGCAAGTCCTCTTATCTCTAATGAAATTCTAAAGCTTTAGAATTTCATTACATTGAAATACCTGCAATGCGAAAGGGAGATTTCGCGTGCTATCAACATTGACGCAATAATGCAAATTCAACAATGGGTAGGCCTTGGGATGACGGAAGTATATATAGTGACGTTAGTTAGCAGCATAGATAGCAGTAATGCAATGCGATGTATTATTCAAAATGACGTGGGTGAAATGTGGGGGAAGAATCTTCTAGAGCGGATTGTGTCGGATTTCTATTGGTCCACGTTGCGTTGGCTAACATTTCACTTTTGACCTTATTAGAAAACCGTATAAAACTTAAAGCAGTGGTGTAGAAAGTTCTGTTTTTATTTTAAACGATAGTGAAGAGCATTTCTGCAGTATTTTCCAAAAGTAAGTATCTTTGTTTCTTAGCTTGCATGAGTTGCTTTTGATTTATAAGTATGCTTTTGCATTTGTGAGTTGATTTTTGAAAGTGGACCTACAGTTTTAAGAACCACTTGTACCTCCACCGGGTATCGAGCTCTTAATTACAAAACAACGATGTTATCACTGTACCATCGCAGAGGCTAGTGGAAGTACTAATTGATTTGATGTTTTAAGTCCACTTTATGCACAGTAAGACGAATCGGGGGTGGACCTACAGTTTCAAGAACTACTTGTGGGGGTATCGAAGCCTTGATTACAAGGCAACGACGCTACCGCTGTGCCATCGCAAAGTCTAGTGAAAGTACATAGTTATTCGAATCTTATTTATTTAAAATATTTAGTTTTTATGCATGCTTATTGATATTAAACCTCAAATTAAATAAAATCTGACAACTATATCCAATTATACTTATGGCTACAGAACGAGCATTCGCAAAAAAGTGGTTTGAGATTTTTTTACCACGTAAACAAAATGGGGGCGACATGCCAAATATGAACAGGCTATATAGATTTGAGAGAGAGATGGATAGGAAAAAAATTAATTAAAATTTAATTTCATGATTGCAACACGCGGAACTTAATGATTGATTTATTGATTTAGTTTATTTTAATTCGCGTTTTGCACCTTTGGCTAATTTGCGAAGATTGGGGGTGAGTGATGAAATGGATGAATAGATATTCACAAACAACCAAGCCCGACTGGGATTCGAACCTGGGGCTCTTGGCGTCACAGCGTGATGTGCTAACCACTCGGCCACAGGGTCGGGCAAGTGTTGGTATATACATAGATCAAAGTTACATGGTTCTAGGCCCCATAGGAGCCGAGAAAATCAATGTCTTGGAAAATGTCTTAAGACAAATATCTTAATCTTTAAGAAAGTCGACTTCCGGTCTGTCAAGATGTTACTTCCGGTCTGTCAAGAAAATTTTCTTAAGACAATTATCTTAAGACGTTTTCTAAGACATTGATTTTCTCGGCTCCTAATTGAGCTAGGATGATGATTGTGGGTTTGTTGGATAGGTTTTGATGATAACTACTCAACTACAAGCAAGCCCCCCCTCAATTTGTTTAAGAAATTCGATTTGATCCTAAAAAACATTCTGCATCCTATTGGAGTGCTTTGGATGTGTTTTTAGATTAAAAATTTTGTAATTGGGGAATGTAGAAAAGCTATTCTTGCTTGTTGGCGATATTTTTTAAAACTGCTCTGTGACCCTCTCGTTCTTCACATCGTAGGCGAAGGACTTCTCTGCAATCAGGATGACACTGCATAGGGTATCCTCGGGCAAGGCATCGTGGAACTCGCAGACGATCTTGATGTTGGTTCGATCGTTGACCACAACCTTTTTTCTCTTAGATGTGTTGATGACGAACATCGGCCTGCGGATTTTGAATTCGCTGGGCGTGTAGTACATGTCCACGCTTCCCTCGGTCACGCGTTTGTAAGCCGTGTAAGCTTCGTAAAGTTTGAGGTAATCGTTTTTGGTCACGTCGAGGTTGTAATTCTCGCGCGGGAACACTTCGTTGCGTCCATTCTTCAGATAAACGTTCTTGATCTTGCAGTCGTCGAACTTGCTGGAATCTTTTTCCTGATTCTTGTCCCTCCCGGTCTGAAAGAGCACTACGACGAAATCTGGCATGTCGAACTGTATGTTGTTGAACTGCGTCGTCACGTCGAATTCCATGTGACTTCCCGACGCCATCTTCTGCACGCACTGGTAACCGTGAAAGTGAATCGGCACCTGCGGACTTTTCAAGATCTCCGCTTTGTACTTGAGGGCGTAGTTCGTTTCGTATTCCACCACCGGCATTCTCAATTCCATGCTCCGGATGACGCACTTTGCTGCTTCGGGTAGAGTGTTGGCTATCGGCGTGGTGCCGTCCGGACCTAAAGTAGCGTATCGCATCAGTGCGTCGTTGTCGTTGGCCGCTCTTCGAAACGTAACGCGCAGTCCTCCCTTCCACATGATCTCCTTGTAGTCCGAGAAGAACCCCGGCAGCAGACGCATGGGAAAGAGCACCGTGTGACTTGTCGTCGATATTTTGGTCCCGGCTTCGAATCCTCCTGCCTGGTAGTACGCTGCGTCCGTTTTGGATAATTTTAACGTTCCCACCGCCGTCGACGTGATGCCTGGATAATCTATTCTGTCGATGACGGTGTTGTGTTTCCTCACCTCCACCTGCGAGAACAGGTGAGGCACGAAGTTGTCCACGAGTATCAAGTTTGCTGCTGCGGGAAACGTGTCTCCGCTTTCCTTCTTCACCACGTCGAATTGAAGGTAGAGGTCCGCTCTGTGAGGATGAACGAACCCATCGCCTACGTCCACGTCGTATTCGATCTCCCTGTTCGCCTCGTTCAGATTGGCGAACGTGCGACGGTTGGGAGGGAAAGATTGCAATTCGTAACTTTCGATTTGCTCCATTTTTTTTTTCACTATGTATGTTATTTATTATACGTTAATCTCCACGATGGCAGTGGTCGTTGCACCTGCGAAATCCACCACGTCTCCTTTCTCGTTCGTCACCACCAACTCTATGTCGTCTATGCGGTTGCGACATACTGGAAAATAGATCGGCGAAGAGGGCGTGTAGATGATCGGTTCCATGAACTCGGAACTTGGTTTGAAAGTGGCTATGATTCCCGTCTGCTTGTGACTTCCCAGTAATCCGTCCGAAGATTTCGTGATCATTCCTTCCGCCACGTTGCAGTGTACGTTCAGAGTCTCTATGGCCAAAAATTTAGGAATGTTTGTTGCCACGTGCTTGATGCCAGCTTCGAGTTTTGTGTTGTTCTCGAAACCTAAAAGTTCTCCTATGGTGCCCAGGTCCACGGTCTCCGTCGCCGACAGGATTTCCACTCTGTGCGTGACCGAATTTTGAGAAAGGTACGTGCCTTTGGGTAACTGAGCTTGCAAAGTGGAAAGATTGTATTGTCCTGGCGTGACGACGATGTGTTCGCTTCCGACGCTAATTTTGTTGTTGTGCTGCGTAACGTTAGGTATGAGGTACATGCTGTAGAATGCACGCAGAGCCACGGATTTAGGATAGACAATGTCGTCGTGCAGCGTGAGTTTCAAGATTGAAGATTCGCTCGTGAGATGGAATACGCCCATCCTAGTGATGCTGTTTGAGGTTCCACAATGCTTTCTGGAAATCCTCGATCGTAGGGTTATTTATTTTAGAGAGAAACGCGAGCACGGAGAGGCAGAGATGACCGCAGTTCACGTCTCCGAAATCTTGAATGCGTTCGTCGTTGTAGTATATGGAGGTTTTGCTTGTTTTCAGATAATGAACTAAATTTGTAGGTGGAACACCTCCGAAAGAATCGAAAACGAATGCTTTATCATTATCGTTTTTGTGGTAACATATCCAATGCGTGCCTGGATTTTCTTGACCGTCCAAGTTGACTACTCCACATTCTCTTTTTTTCACGCTTGAAGGTAACGAGTCGGACATGAAAACTCCTCTGAAGTGTTTGATTTGTAACGGTTCGATCAGAGATTCAATGTCTCGGTTGGTGAGTGCTTCTGTTTCTTTTTTTTATATTTCTTCAAAGCATCGAGGTTGCTTTTTTGTTTTTTGGTTATACCTTTCCCCTTCTTCTCCATGGCCAGGTTGTGACGTTTCTGTTCTTCCAATTCCGCCTTGTTCTTCTTCGAGTCGATGACGGTTTTCGCAATGGCGGCACTTCCGCCGGCCAAACTTCCAACGGCCCCCAATGCTGCCAGGATGGCCGGGATGCTGAATATGAAACCTCCGATCTTTTGCTGTTTCCGCGAACGCTGCAATCTTTTCAATTGAGGTGTGCTGAGAAGTAATTTCATTCCGTGTCCTTTCGACAAGCAAGAACGTTTCTTCTCGCGTTGTTTCTTGGTGAGTAACCCATCGAGGGCACCTAGATTTTTCAGATTGGAGTATGGTATCTGGTACACGACACCCTTGGGCTTCATGTTGACGCTCTATGTGTTATTTTCACGGTATGTTATTTATATATATATTCTGATATTTTTTTTCTTGTGTAGTTTTTTACGGTATGTTATTTATATATTTTCAAGGCCTCGCAGTCGTTACACAAATTCTATTACGTGCTTCGTTTTCTTGCCAAGAAGTTCCTTTGTCCCCTTGTACACGATTCGAGTTTTGTTCTCGATTAAAATAGATAGCTTCTCGTCAGATAACATGTTAGCGTATCGATCTGGTAAAAATAGACTGTATTGTGCGTTGAGCAACAGACGTACCTTGGGACCATACTGGGTAGAAACGATTGAACCGGAAGTTATCGTGTAAGGTTTGTCGACTTCCAATTCCCGAATTTTTACATACTCGAATGACAAATTTAGCATTTGTTTTAATGCTTGGAGCTCACTCATTTTTTCAGTTGTCATTTCGAAGAAGAGAAATTTTCAGTGTGTGTGTTAGAGAAATTTAATTGTTTTTCACGATGTGTGTTATTTATATATACCGAAGATTATTTTTTTCACGATGTGTGTTATTTATATATCAAGTTTTTTTGACACGTATATATATTATTATTTTTTAACAGAGGAAGAAAGTCCGTGCTTCGGAAAACGCGAGGATGAGCGTAGTGATATCATCCTTCTCCTGCATAGACTTGTACCAATCATCAGTATACTGTCTTCTTCCCTGCATCGCCTCGTTCAGTTCGTCCGACCTATCGTCCAATTTCTCCCCTGCAGCCGAAAGCAGAATGTTGAGATCACCGCACCTCAGGCCGCTGATCTCCCGAAGAAGGTCCTTGAGAACCATTTCACAAGGGATGCGAAATTCCGGCATTGTTTTTGCCATGATTACAAGTTTATTAACATCTCCGTTAACTACCTTTTTGAATATTTTAGATAGTAGCTCGGGTGGCAAATCAGTTATGCAAGCCATGTTGTTTTTTTTACTGTATGTTATTTATATACCCCACCCCAATTTTTGTTTCGTGTTCATGGCGATGGTGGTACCCAGTGCGGCGACCCGTTCACCCAACGATGCGTCTCTACTCACGAACCTTTCGAAAGCTGCGTGCTCTAACTTTCTGTCTGCTTCGTGACGT
Source organism: Lepisma saccharinum (assembly GCF_977018435.1). Lineage (NCBI taxonomy): Eukaryota > Metazoa > Arthropoda > Insecta > Zygentoma > Lepismatidae > Lepisma > Lepisma saccharinum. Next base: position 38,108 of record NW_028142994.1, read on the forward strand.
GCATTCAGATCCGTCTGCGTGGTGTTGTAGGCGATGTCATGATCTTTGCATGCGGCATCCAACGGATTCACACCCTTGTCTCCTCTCTCCAATCTTTTCTCGAGTTTGGTACCCGGTCCGCAGTACTGGTAGCCAGGTAGATGCATCTCGAAAGGTAACTTGTTGATGATGTCGTTCACGAGCCCCTTTCCTTCGGCCACGTTCCAGAATTTCGGAGGCAGCGTGTTGATGATTTTGATCAGGTAACCTATGCCCTTGTCGTCGTTCACGATGAAGTTGGAAAGTTTCGTGCTGATCATGTCCACGATGCCAACCTTCTCGTTGTAGAAATTACGGTTGCCTGCATTCTCTTCGCCGGCTATCACCAACAATCGGTCCACGAGTTTCCTAACGTCGTCCACCCAAACGAATTCTTTGGGTAGCGTGTTGTAGCGTTTGACGCCGCTGCCTGTTTTGACCTGGTTCCAAATCGGTTTGATGAGATTCCTGTACTTCTCGCCGCTGCTTGATTTCACCCTATTCTGCGAGGCGTCGTTGTTCTGGTACAAGGCATCCGTCATGATCAGAATTTCCTTGTAACTCTGGTAATCTTCGTCGGTGTAATCTTTCGGCTGCTTTTTGGCGACGAGTTCCCACAGTCCAACCGTACCCGGATACCTGTTCCAACTATCCTTGTCGCCTAAATTGACTTTAATGTCGTTGCCTTCGAAGGTCACCTTCGATTTTCCAATCTTCCACACCACACCGCCGCCTTCGCTGGTTTCCATGCTGGGATACAATCCGAACACTTCATCCTTGTCGAATTTCCCCGTGCTCAGGTAGTCTCGTGCCAAAGGTCCCAACTCGATCTTATCCGAAGATGACGACGTGCTGCCTATGGCTCGACGTCGTGCAGGTGCATCCTTCAGTTCGAACGGTGTCGAAGGAATGCTCGAAATGGGCGTGGGTACGGTGTAACTTTTAGCTGCGAGCGGTACGAGTTCATTAATCAAATTTTTATTTTGTTCCGTGACACTTTTAATTTCTTTACCTAGACCGCTGATGGCATCGATCACGGGTTGATCCTGACGTTTCTTCTCTTCGTAGAATCCGCGATTCTCGGATTTCCAACCTTTGAAGCGTTTCGCGAGGTAATCGCGAAGCTTGAGATTTTCGTCTTCGATTTTTCGTTTCGTCATGACGTTATTTATATACGTCGTTTCTCACAACGTTGCAACGTTTAGAAAGTCGTTGATTTTGTTTCTGTATTTTCCGTCGTTGGGTTTTCTCGTCATGTCGATCGTCACAAATCCGAAATCGTCACCGTTCCAGCAAGTAGAGCAGCAGCGTTCCGAAAATTGATTGTAGTTCATGTCTCCGCCTACGTAGTCATCGTACGCGTGCTTGAGGTTGGTGTGATCTTGACGAAACAAACATATGAAATTAGCGTTGTCGCGTACTAACTGTTTTGGAATTTTGGAAAACGTTTGAGCTAGGTAGAAGCAATCCATTCCTTTGTGACGACCTTGCGTGAAAAAGTTGCGAATTTCATTTTGATTTTCCAGGATGGCGTCGTCGAACACGACGACTGAATTTTCACGACAATCGTCGAGTGGTTTTATTTCCGAGGCGAACGTTGCAATGTCCAGACCATCGTACAGTTTCATCAGTTGCTGGTATTTGGATTGCTCCAAACTTTTCGAGAACACGTACAGGTGCCTGTTCTTCCAATTTAACCAATTTGGTGCGAGGAGAAAATTGTCCACGAGCAGCGTCGTTTTCCCACACCCCGAAGGACCTACGATCAGACAGCGGATGCTGTCGGGAAGCAACTTGCCGTTCTTTTTTTTTCTTGTTTGACTTTCCGGATCCGGTAGACGCTTCACCACGTTCCACGTACTCACAAGATCACTTCGTTCGCGTCGATCCAACTTTTTTCCGGAAGTCCCAGCCATTTGACAAACAGTTTGTCACCTTTCCTACGCAATACTTTCTCGATGAGGTACGTGTCAGGGTGTTTTGTTTTAGAGAGTTCCTCTTCGTAAAATCTTCCTTTCAAAATCTCGCCGCTACTATCTTTTATTATATACGTGTGTCGGTTTCCGGGTAGAACTCGAACCACCGTAAAAAGTTCCGTGCTCCAATTTTTTGTGAATCCCTTCTCGAAGGTGCGTTTGAATTTGCTGATCCTCACCTGGTCTCCAATTTTGTATTTAGCTTTCTTTGTCGTGGGTGTGTACTTTGGACAGTAAACTGTAGAAATTAAACGCTGCTCATCAGATTTCGTAACGTCGGCTGGCTTCATGCCTATCGTTCTGTGTACCGTTTCATTATAGGTGTCGACGAGTTCCGGCAGGATGTCGACCCATTTGTAATTTCCCCGAAGCGTGAATCGTTTCCACATGTGTGTTTTCAAGGTTCGATTGAATCTTTCCACGATGCTGGCTTTGATGTGACTGAAGCTCGAATAATGTCGAATGCCATGTTTTTGAATAAACTTTTGGAATACGGCGTTGTAAAATTCTTTACCGTTGTCCGTTTGCAGAAACCGTGGTCGTCTGCCGCCGCTTTCGCGAAAAATTAATTTGAATGCTTCCGTGACGCACGTTCCCGTTTTCGCCTTCAAAGGTAGAGCCCATGCGAATTTCGAAAACGTGTCTATGACGGTGAGAAGGTACTTGTTGCCCTTGTTCAATTTATGCACGTTTTTCAAATTGCCGCTACTCATCTCCACGAGGTCACTTTGCCAGAGGTCGTCGATGCCCTTGGTTACCACAGCCAAACGTTCGTAGTTGCGGCGTGCAGATTTATGCAATTCTTCGACGATGGCTTGCCTAGACATTTTTTTAGAGATTACGTTTCAAGAGAAGCACAAGCGTGATGGGATTCAAAGAGGGTGGCACTTCGCTCGTGTTTTGAATGATCAGCTTATCGCCGGCACTCACGTCGAAAACGGTGAGATCTTCGTCTTCGTGTATTTCATATATGTTGCGCGTTTCGTTCCAACGTGCCAGAGGAATGTTTCCTGCTTTCTGGACACCACGATTCGATATCAAAGTCATGGTGGGAACGCTAGCTTTTCTACCGTGAGACCAGTACGAAAATTCGTTTATCTGAATCGTGCCATCGAGGAGAAACTTGTAGTACGGATGATAAGGATGTAGCATGTACAGTTTGTTACCTTCGACGAACGTGGAGATTCTCTGTTGATTGGGAATGCTGTTGATTTCGATGGCTTGCAGAGAATGCAGTTTAGCGAATTTAGTGTCGACGCCGAGCAGATTACTGTGAACTTGTCCGAGTTTATTTTCGATGGGCAGCAAATGCTCGATTATGGCATCCGTTACGGTAGAAAACGACGGTTTGATTTTCACTTCCACGTTCAACTGCTTGTAGCTTTCGTTGAGTTCTTGCAACTTGGCACCGAAAGAGGCCAGCGTCGATTCCTGCGTTGATTCCAGCACTCCAACTTGATCTCTGATGTTGACGACAATACTCTGAAGGTTCTCGACTTGATTCAATTTCGAGCTCTTCTCGGTAAGATCGTTCACGATGCTTCGCATCTCGGTAAACTGCGTGTGAAGATCGGCAACGCTCTGCGAAGTGGGCAGCATCGACACCAGCGAAGCAAGTTCGTCTCGAATCTGTTCCACGTTCGCCGTTTCCGTTTCCAATCGTTTCAGCATACGTGATATGTTCCTTTTCAAAGCATGTAATTCTTTGGAGGTGGGGAGATTGGCCACTTTACTCTCGAGATCGCTCAACGAACTTTTGATGTCGCTCGATTCGGATAGTGCCGTCACCGCCGTTTTCAATTTTTCCAAATCTTCGCTCGAAGGCACGCTCGTCCGTAACGATTCCAAGTCACCCTGTATGTTGTCGAGTACGTGATGAAAATGAGCGAGATTCGTTTCGACGTTCAAATTTTCTAAATATTCGATCTTCTGCTGAACCGTGCTCAACGTGTCTTGAATGCTCGTCAACGCTCTCGCTTCAGCGTGAATATTTTTAATTTCTTCGTTGATCAATTCCAAGGACGCCTGAAGCGTGGCGATGGTGGTTTGAATGTGTTCGAAATCTTGATAGGCCTCCAATTGAATTTTTATGTTCGCGACGCTTTTACCGATGACCTGCAGTTCGTCCGACGATGGTAGGTTCGTCATTGTATCTTCCAAAGTCTGCAACTTGGATTTAATTTCTTCCAACGTGCTGGTGAATTCTTCTTGTAATTTGGAAACGACGACGTGCAAGCGTTCTACATCAATATCGTTCACGACGGTTTGAAGTTCAGAGAAATTCTTTTCGATTGCGGAAGTTCGTTCTTCGATTTCGAGTTTCAATTTTTCCAAATCTTCATTTTTCGATTGAAATTGCTGTAATTTGGCCAAATCATTTTGAAGCGAATCCACGCTCAACTGTATATTTTGAACGTTGTCGTAAGAAGGTACGTCGACATAATTTTTTATCAGCGTTTTCAGTTCGGAATCGATTTTCAGAATGGGGTCGAGACATTGCGTTTGGAGCGTAGCGATTTCCGACTCTAAACTTTTGTTTAAGGTTTCCTGCAAAGCGATCAAATCGGTCCTCAACTTCTTAACTCGAATGTCCAACATGAGAATCTCTTCTGCGTGGTCTACACGCTTGGTGTTGCCGAAAATGTCGTTAGGCATTTTTGGTTAACGGTTATTTATAATAGGATAGACGATTCGTAATTCTACGAAGAGAGGAATAAGTTTGTCGTAATCTCCGAGGAGTTCCATGTAAAGATAATCTCCTGCAGACACATCGTACGTAATGTTAGAAAGCATCTTGTCGTGCTTGATTCGAAAAATGTTTTTGCCGGTAGAAATTTTGATTTCGCCTGCGTTTTCCGGATTCACGGTGATTTGAAGTTTCCCGTCGATCGGAATTTCGTAAAAATGTAAATTGTTATTGAAGACGTAAAACATCTTGCCCACATCATCATCCAATTTCGTCCAAATACTGTTGAGATGAACAATCAGTAGACCATTGAGTTTAGTTAATACGGAAGGTAGAAATTCATGATCTGTCGTCGTGCGGTGTACAGTCTCCATTGTTTGCTTTCGGAAACCAAAAAGATTCATGTTGGTTATTTAAGAAAAAATTAAGAACATATCTAATATAAATAACACCACAAATAGTAACTTCATCTATGGTAGATTATTTATGGTTTTGGGGTCTAATATAAATAACACCACAAATAGTAACTTCATCCATGGTAGATTATTTATGCTTGGGGGTCTAATATAAATAATTACTACAAATAGTAACTTTATCTATGGTAGATCATTTATGGGTTTCGGGGTCTAATATAAATAACACCACAAAAAAAAATGTGTGCAATTTAGTAACTTTATTTTTTTTCTTAGCAAAAAAATGGAGAAGAAGCAAGCGAAACGTGCATGCGACCAATGTGGGAAATATATAACTATTTCTAACTTGGGTAGACATCGGAAGGATGTGCATGGCGAAGGATCAAGTAAGAGAGAGCTCGATGTTGACGATCAAGCGCCACGAAAGAAGCAGAAGAGTGCCGGCGAAAGTATTCGTAATATTTTAACCGAGGAGACTTTCCGATCTGAAGAAACAACTGATCTAAACAACTTTTTTCCCTCGGTCAAAAACAAGTTAATTTCGTCTATCACCGAAGCTTTGTTGCAATGCTCGTTGAAAATCCACCTCATCGTTTCCGTCATGTATGAAAACGTAAAAAAAGAGCGAGAAACTTTCCATCATTACACTGGTGTAAAGAGTCTCCACGCCGCCGACGTCGATGAGCTGAATGCCATTTGCAACCAGATGTTTGACGCTTTGTTGAACAAGCACGAGACTTTCCAAAAACGTGGATCGGGTTGGACACTTTGCGGTTCGCCTCACACTTTAACTTTGAAGGTGGCACGATACAACCCGATGGGAGCATCCAGCTACATCAATTTGCCCCCGGAAATAGCCAGTAAGAAAGCCATCATCAACATTCAAAATGAAGATAACAGATGCTTTTTGTGGTGCATCATTGCCGATCATCACCCAGCCAATGATCACAAACATCGTTTATACCACTACAACAAGCCAGAATATCTCTCAGAATTTGAAAAACCTATGGCTGGTATTAATTACCCCGTAAATCTACGAGACATTAGTAAATTTGAGGCACAGTACAAGACAGATAAAAACGAAAGTATAGCAGTACACATCTTCGGATTAGACAAAAACAACGCCATCTACGTTCTCAGACACAGCAACATTAAAAATAATCGCGTCATCAGATTACTCCTGATCGAAGATGATGATAATTATCATTACTGTCTAATCCAGAATCTTCCAAAATTAATAGGAAGTCAAATTACCACACATCAACATAAAATTCAAGTATGCGACAGATGCCTGAGTATATTCTACGGTCAAGGGGAAAAAAATGCTGATGAAGAACTCCGAGATCATCATGAAATGTGCAGTAAACATCCGGCTACGACTATCAAAATGCCTTCTCATGACATGATATTTTCCAATTACAAGGCGTTACTCTGGCATCCCGTGGTGATATGCGCCGACTTTGAAAGTTTCCAACTTCCACTCGCCACATGCGAACCGAATCCCAGCACATCGAGCACCACCGAAATTCTACATCACGAAGCCTGCGCTTTTGGATTAATAGTCAACAACACGGACAATCTTATTTTACATCGTGGCAATGATGCTCCACAAATATTCGTTCAAACCTTGAAGCGGATGGCCATACAATTCGCTCCTCTACTAAGAGAAGACAAAGCAATGGAGCCTCTTACCCAGGAAGAGAAGGAAGCATACGACCTTGCCTCTCAGTGTGGTGTGTGCGAAAATAACTTCACCCTCGAAAATGTCAAAGTTCGCCACCATAACCATCACACAGGAAAATATGTAGCCCCCCTGTGTAACAACTGTAATCTACAAATCAAGAAACCGAATTTTATTCCAGTATTCATTCACAATTTGGAGGGCTACGACGCCAAAATCTTCATAAAGGAGATGGGATGCGACGCTCAACCCATTAGCGTCTTAGCTCGCACCAACGAGAAATTCATTTCATTCAGCAAGAAGGTGGACGTTGGAAATGGCAATCACGTAGAAATTCGCTTCTTGGACTCCTACAACTTTCTGTCTTCGAGTTTGGCGACACTCGCGTCTCAACTCACCGACGATGATTTGATCGCCACCAGGAAATGTTTCGGCGACCAACATTTAGCACTGTTGAGACGCAAGGGTGTTTACCCGTACGAATACATGACGGATGCTTCCAAATTCTCAGAAACGTCGTTACCACCGAGAGAAGCATTCTACAGTCGTCTTAGCGACACCCGTTGCAGCGAAGAGGACTACCATCATGCTCAGCTCGTGTGGTCTACATTCTCTTGTCAAACCATGGGCGACTATCACGATCTGTATCTGAAGCTGGATGTTACGCTATTGAGCGACCGTTTTCATCTCCATCGCTCGAGAGGAATGGCAGCATATGGTTTGGACCCCGCTTTCAGCTACACCACACCGGGTTATTCTTGGCAGGCAATGTTAAAATCCACGAAGGTGAAGATAGAACTCATCAAGGACGTCAATCAACTTTTGTTTGTCGAAGAGGCAAAACGTGGTGGAATCGTCCAGTGTCCCCTTCGATACGTCAAGGCCAACAATCCATATGTTGGCGATTTCGATGCAGGGAAACCGACAAACTTCTTGGCATACTGGGACATGAACAACCTGTATGGTTATGCCATGTCCGAGACTCTGCCCATCGGAGAATACGAATGGATGAGCGAGCAGGAACTTCAAGATTGTTTGGAATGGAGCGAAGATCATGAAAATGGATGTTTCCTGAAAGTAGATTTGGAATATCCTGCATCGCTTCATCGAGAACACCATGGATTTGCGATGGCACCTGTGATGGAATCGACTCCGGAGAAGAAGCTGATGCTCACCTTCAAGAGCAAAGAGAATTACGTGGTGCATTATCGTCTCCTACAATTCTACCTCCAGCATGGATTGGTTTTGAAGCGCGTGCACTCGGGATTGAAGTTTAGACAGACCAGGTGGCTAGCGCCCTATATCGACGGCAACACTCAACGTCGAGCATCAGCTTCTTCTTCCGCAGACAAAGACCTATACAAATTAATGAACAACAGCATCTACGGCAAGAGCATGGAAGATGCGAGGAAAAGAAGAAATATCAACTTGGTCTCCGACCCGAAGAAAATAAACAAGCTCGTCGCTCAGCCCACGTACAAGAACTTCACGATACTGAGCGACACGTTGGTATTGATCGAACGTGCTCTCCGCCACATAACATTTGACAAACCAATCGCCGTGGGAGTCGCGATCCTCGAGTTGTCGAAGCTGGCCATGTACAAGTTTCACTACGACATCATGAAACCACGCTATGGAAAGGCGATCGAGGTGGCGTACACCGACACGGACAGCTTCGTGTACAACATCCACACCGATGATCTATACGAAGATCTGAAAAACATGAGCCAGCATTTCGACTTCTCTAATTATCCCAAAGATCACGCTCTCTTCGACAACAGCCAGAAAATGACGATCGGGAAGATGAAGGATGAAGTCAACGGCCGCATCATCGCAGAGTTTGCTGGTCTTCGAGCGAAAATGTACGCCATCAAAATTCAGGATGAGACCGAAATAAAAAAGGCAAAGGGGGTGGGGCGTTCGAGCACAAACAAACTGACCGTAGAAGATTACAAGTCGTGCTTGTTCGACAAAAAAATCAAACGCATGACCGAACATCGGATCACGAGTACCATCGACCAGTTGCATACATCCGCAATCAACAAAGTGGCGCTTGATCCCGACGACACCAAATTGAGGTTGCTGGACTGCAACATCCACACCCGAGAATGGGGATGCCATGACGAGGAAGAAACCTGCTCGCACCATTAGACTTCTGCATCAAAAAAGTACGTATTATTTCTTGCACCACTTTTGTTTTTAAAAAAAACACAATCATTCACACTTATTTTTGCATTCGCATTTTTTATATTTTTCTATTATTTTTTTAAAAAAAACAATCATTCACACTAATTTTTGCATTCACACTTTTTTTTTTATATTTTTCTATCATATTATGTACACTATTTTGAGGATATTTTTTTATTTCTTTCAGATGCAGCACCCCCTACGGAAACTTTTTTAGTTCTTACACATTCTATTCTTAACCAAAATTTTTTTCTTCTCTTCAATCATAAAACACACACATTACACACGGAGGTCCTCTGTAGGGAGTCATGGGGGGGTTTAAAAAAAAGAACCCATGAAACTCTACAAAGGCATGGCTTTGTTAGCCGTGGCCATTAGAACTGTGTTGGGCACCACGCACCCCTGGCGGGATATTTTCTTTTTTTGGGGGGCCAGGGATTTCCTTAACAAAAAATAAAAATTTTGATTATCACACATACACATTGTAGAAGATTACACCTGAGAGTTTTAATAACAAAACATTGTGGCAGATTACGCTGAGAGTGCAAGGTGGTGGTAGATTACACTGAGGGGTCTTACAGTAAGAGGAGACGGCCTTATAGGAAAATATCGTAAGTCATTTCAAATATAGGTCAAAGAACGATGTTAGCAAAATTTGCAGAAGGTAAAAGATAGCTTAAAATACTGATGCCAGAGCTTTTCTTCTTCTTCTGTCTAATTTTCTCTCATTGTAGGTTAGTTTAGTCCGTAAAACGGATTACGCTGAGAGCAAAAGTTTATTAGCAGGTCGTGGTAGATTACACTGAGGGGGGGCCTTACAGTAAAAGAGAGGCAGCCTTATAGGTAAGTCATTTCAAATGAAGGTCAAAAAGCGAGGTAGCATAAGAGCAAGATTTGCAGAAGGTAAAAGATAGCTTAAAAAAACTGATGCCACAGCTTTTCTTCTGTCTAATTTTCTCTCATTGTAGGTTAGTTTACCCCGTAAAACGGATTACGCTGAGAGCAAAAGCCTATTAGCAGGTCGTGGTAGATTACACTAAAAAAGGGGGGAAGGGGAGAGAGGGGGGGGGGCTTACAGTAAAAGGGAGGCAGCCTTATAGGAAAATATCATAAGTCATTTCAAATGTGGGTCAAAAAACGAGTTAGCATAAAAAATAGCTTAAAAAGTAATGGCAGAGCTTTTCTTCTCTCCATTTTTCTCTCATTGTAGGTTAGTTTAGTGCATAAAACAAAAACCTTGGTGATTTTTCGAGTAAGAAGTTGGCAACACTGCTCGTGCCTTACGCGAGAAATCCATTAAGGCGAGAAAGTAGGTCAAAAGATGGGCCTAGGATCGGCGGTTCCACCTACTGAAGTGATTTTACAGTCAATGGAATTAGGTCGACCTAACCTAACCTAAACTGACCTGACCTAACCTAACCTAACCTAACCTAACTTTACATAACCTAACCTAACCTAACCTAATAACAATAAAATAAAAACAATCTATTTAGGCGCTATTTTAGTCGTCCAGGAGATTAAAAATATAGATTTTGATTGTTGAAACATTATAAAACAATCGAATTATGCACTTTTTACGATAGAATTATATAAAATTTCAAACTCGCATATCTCCGTTACTGTTGAAGATACAGAAGTGATTTTACAGTCAATGGAATTAGGTCGACTTAACCTAACCTAAACTGACCTGACCTAACCTAATCTAACCTAACTTTACTTAACAAAACCTAACCTAACCTAATAACAATAAAATAAAAACAATCTTTTTGTGACCGATTGTAGTCGTTGTCGAGGAGATTTGAAATATAGATTTCGATGGTTGAAACATTATAAAACAATCGAATTCCACACATTTTACAATATAATTATATGAAGTTTCAAACTCGCATATCTCCGTTACTGTTGAAGATACAGAAGTGAATTTGCACTCAATGGAATCAGGTCGACGCTCTCTATTGGCTCATGGGGAAAATGTAATCCATGTGTAATATTCATGCTTAGTTACCATGGAAACTCTCATAACAATAAATTAAACAATCTATTTAGACGCTATTGTAGTAGTTGTCGAGGATATTTCAAATATAGATTTTGATTGTTGAAACATTATAAAACAATCGAATTATACACATTTTACGATAAAATTATATAAAATTTCAAACTCGCATATCTCCGTTACTGTTGAAGATACAGAAGTGTTTTTACAGTCAATGGAATTAGGTCGACTTAACCTAACCTAAACTGACCTGACCTAACCTAATCTAACCTAACTTTACTTAACAAAACCTAACCTAACCTAATAACAATAAAATAAAAACAATCTTTTTGTGACCGATTGTAGTCGTTGTCGAGGAGATTAAAAATATAGATTTTGATTGTTGAAACATTATAAAACAATCGAATTCCACACATTTTACAATATAATTATATAAAGTTTCAAATTCGCATATCTCCGTTACTGTTGAAGATACAGAAGTGAATTTGCACTCAATGGAATCAGGTCGACGCTCTCTATTGGCTCATGGGGAAAATGTAATCCATGTGTAATATTCATGCTTAGTTACCATGGAAACTCTCATAACAATAAATTAAACAATCTATTTAGACGCTATTGTAGTAGTTGTCGAGGAGATTTCAAATATAGATTTTGATTGTTGAAACATTATAAAACAATCGAATTATACACATTTTACGATAGAATTATATAAAATTTCAAACTCGCATTTCTCCGTTACTGTTGAAGATACAGAAGTGATTTTACACTCAATGGAATTAGTTCGACCTAACCTAACCTAAACTGACCTGACCTAACCTAACCTAACCTAACTTTACTTAACCTAACCTAACCTAACCTAATAACAATAAAATAAAAACAATCTATTTGTGCCTGATTGTAGTCGTTCTCGAGGAGATTTGAAATATAGATTTTGATTGTTGAAACATTATAAAACAATCCAATTATACACATTTTACGATAAAATTATATAAAATTTCAAACTCGCATATCTCCGTTACTGTTGAAGATACAGAAGTGATTTTGCACTCAATGGAATCAGGTCGACGCTCTTTTTTGGCTCATGGGGAAAATGTAATCCATGTGTAATATTCATGCTTAGTTACCATGGAAACTCTCATAACAATAAATTAAACAATCTTTTTAGGCGCTATTTTAGTCGTCCAGGAGATTAAAAATATAGATTTTGATTGTTGAAACATTATAAAACAATCGAATTAAGCACTTTTTACGATAGAATTATATAAAATTTCAAACTCGCATATCTACGTTACTGTTGAAGATACAAAAGTGATTTTACAGTCAATGGAATTAGGTCGACCTAACCTAACCTAAACTGACCTGACCTAACCTAACCTAACCTAACCAAACTTTACTTAACCTAACCTAACCTAACTTTACTTAACCTAACCTAACCTAACCTAATAACAATAAAATAAAAACAATCTATTTGTGCCCGATTGTAGTCGTTCTCGAGGAGATTTGAAATATAGATTTTGATTGTTGAAACATTATAAAACAATCTAATTATACACATTTTACCATAAAATTATATAAAATTTCAAACTCGCATATCTCCGTTACTGTTGAAGATACAGAAGTGATTTTGCACTCAATGGAATCAGGTCGACGCTCTCTATTGGCTCATGGGGAAAATGTAATCCATGTGTAATATTCATGCTTAGTTACCATGGAAACTCTCATAACAATAAATTAAACAATCTTTTTAGGCGCTATTTTAGTCGTCCAGGAGATTAAAAATATAGATTTTGATTGTTGAAACATTATAAAACAATCGAATTATGCACTTTTTACGATAGAATTATATAAAATTTCAAACTCGCATATCTCCGTTACTGTTGAAGATACAGAAGTGATTTTACAGTCAATGGAATTAGGTCGACCTAACCTAACCTAAACTGACCTGACCTAACCTAACCTAACCTAACCAAACTTTACTTAACCTAACCTAACCTAACCTAATAACAATAAAATAAAAACAATCTATTTGTGCCCGATTGTAGTCGTTCTCGAGGGGATTTGAAATATAGATTTTGATTGTTGAAACATTATAAAACAATCGAATTCCACACATTTTACTATATAGTTATATAAAATTTCAAACTCGTATATCTCCGTTACTATTGAAGATACAGAAGTGATTTTGCACTCAATCGAATCAGGTCGACGCTCTCTATTGGCTCATGGGGAAAATGTAATCCATGTGTAATATTCATGCTTAGTTACCATGGAAACTCTCATAACAATAAATTAAACAATCTATTTAGACGCTATTGTAGTCGTTGTCGAGGATATTTCAAATATAGATCTTGATTGAAGAAACATTATAAAACAATCGAATTATACACATTTTACGATAGAATTATATAAAATTTCAAACTCGCATATCTCCGTTACTGTTGAAGATACAGAAGTGATTTTACAGTCAATGGAATTAGGTCGACCTAACCTAACCTAAACTGACCTGACCTAACCAAACCTAACTTAACCTAACTTTACATAACCTAAGCTAACCTAACCTAATAACAATAAAATAAATACAATCTATTTAGGCGCTATTTTAGTCGTCCAGGAGATTAAAAATATAGATTTTGATTGTTGAAACATTATAAAACAATCGAATTATACACTTTTTACGATATAATTATATAAAATTTCAAACTCGCATATCTCCGTTACTGTTGAAGATACAGAAGTGATTTTACAGTCAATGGAATTAGGTCGACTTAACCTAACCTAAACTGACCTGACCTAACCTAATCTAACCTAACTTTACTTAACAAAACCTAACCTAACCTAATAACAATAAAATAAAAACAATCTTTTTGTGACCGATTGTAGTCGTTGTCGAGGAGATTTGAAATATAGATTTCGATGGTTGAAACATTATAAAACAATCGAATTCCACACATTTTACAATATAAATATATAAAGTTTCAAACTCGCATATCTCCGTTACTGTTGAAGATACAGAAGTGAATTTGCACTCAATGGAATCAGGTCGACGCTCTCTATTGGCTCATGGGGAAAATGTAATCCATGTGTAATATTCATGCTTAGTTACCATGGAAACTCTCATAACAATAAATTAAACAATCTATTTAGACGCTATTGTAGTAGTTGTCGAGGAGATTTCAAATATAGATTTTGATTGTTGAAACATTATAAAACAATCGAATTATACACATTTTACGATATAATTATATAAAATTTCAAACTCGCATTTCTCCGTTACTGTTGAAGATACAGAAGTGATTTTACACTCAATGGAATTAGGTCGATCTAACCTAACCTAAACTGACCTGACCTAACCTAACCTAACCTAACTTTACTTAACCTAACCTAACCTAACCTAATAACAATAAAATAAAAACAATCTATTTGTGCCGATTGTAGTCGTTCTCGAGGAGAATTGAAATATAGATTTTGATTGTTGAAACATTATAAACAATCGAATTCCACGCATTTTACAATATAATTATATAAAATTTCAAACTCGCATATCTCCGTTACTATTGAAGATACAGAAGTGATTTTGCACTCAATGGAATCAGGTCGACGCTCTCTATTGGCTCATGGCGAAAAATGTAATCCATGTGTAATATTCATGCTTAGTTACCATGGAAACTCTCATAACAATAAATTAAACAATCTATTTAGACGCTATTGTAGTCGTTGTCGAGGAGATTTCAAATATAGATTTTGATTGTTGAAACATTATAAAACAATCGAATTATACACATTTTACGATAGAATTATATAAAATTTCAAACTCGCATATCTCCGTTACTGTTGAAGATACAGAAGTGATTTTACACTCAATGGAATTAGGTCGACCTAACATAACCTAAACTGACCTGACCTAACCTAACCTAACCTAACTTTACTTAACCTAACCTAACCTAACCTAATAACAATAAAATAAAAACAATCTATTTGTGCCCGATTGTAGTCGTTCTCGAGGAGATTTGAAATATAGATTTTGATTGTTGAAACATTATAAAACAATCTAATTATACACATTTTACGATAAAATTATATAAAATTTCAAACTCGCATATCTCCGTTACTGTTGAAGATACAGAAGTGATTTTGCACTCAATGGAATCAGGTCGACGCTCTCTATTGGCTCATGGGGAAAATGTAATCCATGTGTAATATTCATGCTTAGTTACCATGGAAACTCTCATAACAATAAATTAAACAATCTATTTAGACGCTATTGTAGTCGTTGTCGAGGATATTTCAAATATAGATCTTGATTGAAGAAACATTATAAAACAATCGAATTATACACATTTTACGATAGAATTATATAAAATTTCAAACTCGCATATCTCCGTTACTGTTGAAGATACAGAAGTGATTTTACAGTCAATGGAATTAGGTCGACCTAACCTAACCTAAACTGACCTGACCTAACCTAACCTAACCTAACCTAACTTTACATAACCTAACCTAACCTAACCTAATAACAATAAAATAAAAACAAATCTATTTAGGCGCTATTTTAGTCGTCCAGGAGATTAAAAATATAGATTTTGATTGTTGAAACATTATAAAACAATCGAATTATACACTTTTTACGATAGAATTATATAAAATTTCAAACTCGCATATCTCCGTTACTGTTGAAGATACAGAAGTGATTTTACAGTCAATGGAATTAGGTCGACTTAACCTAACCTAAACTGACCTGACCTAACCTAATCTAACCTAACTTTACTTAACAAAACCTAACCTAACCTAATAACAATAAAATAAAAACAATCTTTTTGTGACCGATTGTAGTCGTTGTCGAGGAGATTTGAAATATAGATTTCGATGGTTGAAACATTATAAAACAATCGAATTCCACACATTTTACAATATAATTATATGAAGTTTCAAACTCGCATATCTCCGTTACTGTTGAAGATACAGAAGTGAATTTGCACTCAATGGAATCAGGTCGACGCTCTCTATTGGCTCATGGGGAAAATGTAATCCATGTGTAATATTCATGCTTAGTTACCATGGAAACTCTCATAACAATAAATTAAACAATCTATTTAGACGCTATTGTAGTAGTTGTCGAGGAGATTTCAAATATAGATTTTGATTGTTGAAACATTATAAAACAATCGAATTATACACATTTTACGATAAAATTATATAAAATTTCAAACTCGCATATCTCCGTTACTGTTGAAGATACAGAAGTGTTTTTACAGTCAATGGAATTAGGTCGACTTAACCTAACCTAAACTGACCTGACCTAACCTAATCTAACCTAACTTTACTTAACAAAACCTAACCTAACCTAATAACAATAAAATAAAAACAATCTTTTTGTGACCGATTGTAGTCGTTGTCGAGGAGATTAAAAATATAGATTTTGATTGTTGAAACATTATAAAACAATCGAATTCCACACATTTTACAATATAATTATATAAAGTTTCAAACTCGCATATCTCCGTTACTGTTGAAGATACAGAAGTGAATTTGCACTCAATGGAATCAGGTCGACGCTCTCTATTGGCTCATGGGGAAAATGTAATCCATGTGTAATATTCATGCTTAGTTACCATGGAAACTCTCATAACAATAAATTAAACAATCTATTTAGACGCTATTGTAGTAGTTGTCGAGGAGATTTGAAATATAGATTTCGATTGTTGAAACATTATAAAACAATCGAATTATACACATTTTACGATAGAATTATATAAAATTTCAAACTCGCATTTCTCCGTTACTGTTGAAGATACAGAAGTGATTTTACACTCAATGGAATTAGGTCGACCTAACCTAACCTAAACTGACCTGACCTAACCTAACCTAACCTAACTTTACTTAACCTAACCTAACCTAACCTAATAACAATAAAATAAAAACAATCTATTTGTGCCGATTGTAGTCGTTCTCGAGGAGATTTGAAATATAGATTTTGATTGTTGAAACATTATAAAACAATCGAATTCCACGCATTTTACAATATAATTATATAAAATTTCAAACTCGCATATCTCCGTTACTATTGAAGATACAGAAGTGATTTTGCACTCAATGGAATCAGGTCGACGCTCTCTATTGGCTCATGGCGCAAAATGTAATCCATGTGTAATATTCATGCTTAGTTACCATGGAAACTCTCATAACAATAAATTAAACAATCTATTTAGACGCTATTGTAGTCGTTGTCGAGGAGATTTCAAATATAAATTTTGATTCTTGAAACATTATAAAACAATCGAATTATACACATTTTACGATAGAATTATATAAAATTTCAAACTCGCATATCTCCGTTACTGTTGAAGATACAGAAGTGATTTTACACTCAATGGAATTAGGTCGACCTAACCTAACCTAAACTGACCTGACCTAACCTAACCTAACCTAACTTTACTTAACCTAACCTAACCTAACCTAATAACAATAAAATAAAACAATCTATTTGTGCCCGATTGTAGTCGTTCTCGAGGAGATTTGAAATATAGATTTTGATTGTTGAAACATTATAAAACAATCCAATTATACACATTTTACGATAAAATTATATAAAATTTCAAACTCGCATATCTCCGTTACTGTTGAAGATACAGAAGTGATTTTGCACTCAATGGAATCAGGTCGACGCTCTTTTTTGGCTCATGGGGAAAATGTAATCCATGTGTAATATTCATGCTTAGTTACCATGGAAACTCTCATAACAATAAATTAAACAATCTTTTTAGGCGCTATTTTAGTCGTCCAGGAGATTAAAAATATAGATTTTGATTGTTGAAACATTATAAAACAATCGAATTAAGCACTTTTTACGATAGAATTATATAAAATTTCAAACTCGCATATCTACGTTACTGTTGAAGATACAGAAGTGATTTTACAGTCAATGGAATTAGGTCGACCTAACCTAACCTAAACTGACCTGACCTAACCTAACCTAACCTAACCAAACTTTACTTAACCTAACCTAACCTAACTTTACTTAACCTAACCTAACCTAACCTAATAACAATAAAATAAAAACAATCTATTTGTGCCCGATTGTAGTCGTTCTCGAGGAGATTTGAAATATAGATTTTGATTGTTGAAACATTATAAAACAATCTAATTATACACATTTTACCATAAAATTATATAAAATTTCAAACTCGCATATCTCCGTTACTGTTGAAGATACAGAAGTGATTTTGCACTCAATGGAATCAGGTCGACGCTCTCTATTGGCTCATGGGGAAAATGTAATCCATGTGTAATATTCATGCTTAGTTACCATGGAAACTCTCATAACAATAAATTAAACAATCTTTTTAGGCGCTATTTTAGTCGTCCAGGAGATTAAAAATATAGATTTTGATTGTTGAAACATTATAAAACAATCGAATTATGCACTTTTTACGATAGAATTATATAAAATTTCAAACTCGCATATCTCCGTTACTGTTGAAGATACAGAAGTGATTTTACAGTCAATGGAATTAGGTCGACCTAACCTAACCTAAACTGACCTGACCTAACCTAACCTAACCTAACCAAACTTTACTTAACCTAACCTAACCTAACCTAATAACAATAAAATAAAAACAATCTATTTGTGCCCGATTGTAGTCGTTCTCGAGGGGATTTGAAATATAGATTTTGATTGTTGAAACATTATAAAACAATCGAATTCCACACATTTTACTATATAGTTATATAAAATTTCAAACTCGTATATCTCCGTTACTATTGAAGATACAGAAGTGATTTTGCACTCAATCGAATCAGGTCGACGCTCTCTATTGGCTCATGGGGAAAATGTAATCCATGTGTAATATTCATGCTTAGTTACCATGGAAACTCTCATAACAATAAATTAAACAATCTATTTAGACGCTATTGTAGTCGTTGTCGAGGATATTTCAAATATAGATCTTGATTGAAGAAACATTATAAAACAATCGAATTATACACATTTTACGATAGAATTATATAAAATTTCAAACTCGCATATCTCCGTTACTGTTGAAGATACAGAAGTGATTTTACAGTCAATGGAATTAGGTCGACCTAACCTAACCTAAACTGACCTGACCTAACCAAACCTAACTTAACCTAACTTTACATAACCTAAGCTAACCTAACCTAATAACAATAAAATAAATACAATCTATTTAGGCGCTATTTTAGTCGTCCAGGAGATTAAAAATATAGATTTTGATTGTTGAAACATTAAAAAACAATCGAATTATACACTTTTTACGATATAATTATATAAAATTTCAAACTCGCATATCTCCGTTACTGTTGAAGATACAGAAGTGATTTTACAGTCAATGGAATTAGGTCGACTTAACCTAACCTAAACTGACCTGACCTAACCTAATCTAACCTAACTTTACTTAACAAAACCTAACCTAACCTAATAACAATAAAATAAAAACAATCTTTTTGTGACCGATTGTAGTCGTTGTCGAGGAGATTTGAAATATAGATTTCGATGGTTGAAACATTATAAAACAATCGAATTCCACACATTTTACAATATAAATATATAAAGTTTCAAACTCGCATATCTCCGTTACTGTTGAAGATACAGAAGTGAATTTGCACTCAATGGAATCAGGTCGACGCTCTCTATTGGCTCATGGGGAAAATGTAATCCATGTGTAATATTCATGCTTAGTTACCATGGAAACTCTCATAACAATAAATTAAACAATCTATTTAGACGCTATTGTAGTAGTTGTCGAGGAGATTTCAAATATAGATTTTGATTGTTGAAACATTATAAAACAATCGAATTATACACATTTTACGATATAATTATATAAAATTTCAAACTCGCATTTCTCCGTTACTGTTGAAGATACAGAAGTGATTTTACACTCAATGGAATTAGGTCGATCTAACCTAACCTAAACTGACCTGACCTAACCTAACCTAACCTAACTTTACTTAACCTAACCTAACCTAACCTAATAACAATAAAATAAAAACAATCTATTTGTGCCGATTGTAGTCGTTCTCGAGGAGAATTGAAATATAGATTTTGATTGTTGAAACATTATAAACAATCGAATTCCACGCATTTTACAATATAATTATATAAAATTTCAAACTCGCATATCTCCGTTACTATTGAAGATACAGAAGTGATTTTGCACTCAATGGAATCAGGTCGACGCTCTCTATTGGCTCATGGCGAAAAATGTAATCCATGTGTAATATTCATGCTTAGTTACCATGGAAACTCTCATAACAATAAATTAAACAA
Source organism: Lepisma saccharinum (assembly GCF_977018435.1). NCBI lineage: Eukaryota > Metazoa > Arthropoda > Insecta > Zygentoma > Lepismatidae > Lepisma > Lepisma saccharinum. The sequence goes on from NW_028142994.1 coordinate 58,348, forward strand.
TCTATTTAGACGCTATTGTAGTCGTTGTCGAGGAGATTTCAAATATAGATTTTGATTGTTGAAACATTATAAAACAATCGAATTCCACGCATTTTACAATATAATTATATAAAATTTCAAACTCGCATATCTCCGTTACTATTGAAGATACAGAAGTGATTTTGCACTCAATGGAATCAGGTCGACGCTCTCTATTGGCTCATGGCGAAAAATGTAATCCATGTGTAATATTCATGCTTAGTTACCATGGAAACTCTCATAACAATAAATTAAACAATCTATTTAGACGCTATTGTAGTCGTTGTCGAGGAGATTTCAAATATAGATTTTGATTGTTGAAACATTATAAAACAATCGAATTATACACATTTTACGATAGAATTATATAAAATTTCAAACTCGCATATCTCCGTTACTGTTGAAGATACAGAAGTGATTTTACACTCAATGGAATTAGGTCGACCTAACCTAACCTAAACTGACCTGACCTAACCTAACCTAACCTAACTTTACTTAACCTAACCTAACCTAACCTAATAACAATAAAATAAAAACAATCTATTTGTGCCCGATTGTAGTCGTTCTCGAGGAGATTTGAAATATAGATTTTGATTGTTGAAACATTATAAAACAATCTAATTATACACATTTTACGATAAAATTATATAAAATTTCAAACTCGCATATCTCCGTTACTGTTGAAGATACAGAAGTGATTTTGCACTCAATGGAATCAGGTCGACGCTCTCTATTGGCTCATGGGGAAAATGTAATCCATGTGTAATATTCATGCTTAGTTACCATGGAAACTCTCATAACAATAAATTAAACAATCTATTTAGACGCTATTGTAGTCGTTGTCGAGGATATTTCAAATATAGATCTTGATTGAAGAAACATTATAAAACAATCGAATTATACACATTTTACGATAGAATTATATAAAATTTCAAACTCGCATATCTCCGTTACTGTTGAAGATACAGAAGTGATTTTACAGTCAATGGAATTAGGTCGACCTAACCTAACCTAAACTGACCTGACCTAACCTAACCTAACCTAACCTAACTTTACATAACCTAACCTAACCTAACCTAATAACAATAAAATAAAAACAATCTATTTAGGCGCTATTTTAGTCGTCCAGGAGATTAAAAATATAGATTTTGATTGTTGAAACATTATAAAACAATCGAATTATACACTTTTTACGATAGAATTATATAAAATTTCAAACTCGCATATCTCCGTTACTGTTGAAGATACAGAAGTGATTTTACAGTCAATGGAATTAGGTCGACTTAACCTAACCTAAACTGACCTGACCTAACCTAATCTAACCTAACTTTACTTAACAAAACCTAACCTAACCTAATAACAATAAAATAAAAACAATCTTTTTGTGACCGATTGTAGTCGTTGTCGAGGAGATTTGAAATATAGATTTCGATGGTTGAAACATTATAAAACAATCGAATTCCACACATTTTACAATATAATTATATAAAGTTTCAAACTCGCATATCTCCGTTACTGTTGAAGATACAGAAGTGAATTTGCACTCAATGGAATCAGGTCGACGCTCTCTATTGGCTCATGGGGAAAATGTAATCCATGTGTAATATTCATGCTTAGTTACCATGGAAACTCTCATAACAATAAATTAAACAATCTATTTAGACGCTATTGTAGTAGTTGTCGAGGAGATTTCAAATATAGATTTTGATTGTTGAAACATTATAAAACAATCGAATTATACACATTTTACGATAAAATTATATAAAATTTCAAACTCGCATATCTCCGTTACTGTTGAAGATACAGAAGTGTTTTTACACTCAATGGAATTAGGTCGAACTAACCTAACCTAAACTGACCTGACCTAACCTAACCTAACCTAACTTTACTTAACCTAACCTAACCTAACCTAATAACAATAAAAAAACAATCTATTTGTGCCGATTGTAGTCGTTCTCGAGGAGATTTGAAATATAGATTTTGATTGTTGAAACATTATAAAACAATCGAATTCCACGCATTTTACAATATAATTATATAAAATTTCAAACTCGCATATCTCCGTTACTATTGAAGATACAGAAGTGATTTTGCACTCAATGGAATCAGGTCGACGCTCTCTATTGGCTCATGGGGAAATATGTAATCCATGTGTAATATTCATGCTTAGTTACCATGGAAACTCTCATAACAATAAATTAAACAATCTATTTAGACGCTATTGTAGTATTTGTGTGAGGAGATTTCAAATATAGATTTTGATTGTTGAAACATTATAAAACAATCGAATTATACACATTTTACGATAGAATTATATAAAATTTCAAACTCGCATATCTCCGTTACTGTTGAAGATACAGAAGTGATTTTACACTCAATGGAATTAGTTCGACCTAACCTAACCTAAAATGACCTGACCTAACCTAACCTAACCTAACTTTACTTAACCTAACCTAACCTAACCTAATAACAATAAAATAAAAACAATCTATTTGTGCCGATTGTAGTCGTTCTCGAGGAGATTTGAAATATAGATTTTGATTGTTGAAACATTATAAAACAATCGAATTCCACACATTTTACAATATAATTATATAAAATTTCAAACTCGTATATCTCCTTTACTATTGAAGATACAGAAGTGATTTTGCACTCAATGGAATCAGGTCGACGCTCTCTATTGGCTCATGGGGAAAAATGTAATCCATGTGTAATATTCATGCTTAGTTACCATGGAAACTCTCATAACAATAAATTAAACAATCTATTTAGACGCTATTGTAGTCGTTGTCGAGGAGATTTCAAATATAGATTTTGATTGTTGAAACATTATAAAACAATCGAATTATACACATTTTACGATAGAATTATATAAAATTTCAAACTCGCATATCTCCGTTACTGTTGAAGATACAGAAGTGATTTTACACTCAATGGAATTAGGTCGACCTAACCTAACCTAAACTGACCTAACCTAACCTAACCTAACCTAACCTAACTTTACTTAACCTAACCTAACCTAACCTAATAACAATAAAATAAAAACAATCTATTTGTGCCCGATTGTAGTCGTTCTCGAGGAGATTTGAAATATAGATTTTGATTGTTGAAACATTATAAAACAATCGAATTCCACACATTTTACTATATAGTTATATAAAATTTCAAACTCGTATATCTCCGTTACTATTGAAGATACAGAAGTGATATTGCACTCAATCGAATCAGGTCGACGCTCTCTATTGGCTCATGGGGAAAATGTAATCCATGTGTAATATTCATGCTTAGTTACCATGGAAACTCTCATAACAATAAATTAAACAATCTATTTAGACGCTATTGTAGTCGTTGTCGAGGATATTTCAAATATAGATCTTGATTGAAGAAACATTATAAAACAATCGAATTATACACATTTTACGATAGAATTATATAAAATTTCAAACTCGCATATCTCCGTTACTGTTGAAGATACAGAAGTGATTTTACAGTCAATGGAATTAGGTCGACCTAACCTAACCTAAACTGACCTGACCTAACCTAACCTAACCTAACCTAACTTTACATAACCTAACCTAACCTAACCTAATAAAAATAAAATAAAAAAAATCTATTTAGGCGCTATTTTAGTCGTCCAGGAGATTAAAAATATAGATTTTGATTGTTGAAACATTATAAAACAATCGAATTATACACTTTTTACGATAGAATTATATAAAATTTCAAACTCGCATATCTCCGTTACTGTTGAAGATACAGAAGTGATTTTACAGTCAATGGAATTAGGTCGACTTAACCTAACCTAAACTGACCTGACCTAACCTAATCTAACCTAACTTTACTTAACAAAACCTAACCTAACCTAATAACATTAAAATAAAAACAATCTTTTTGTGACTGATTGTAGTCGTTGTCGAGGAGATTTGAAATATAGATTTCGATGGTTGAAACATTATAAAACAATCGAATTCCACACATTTTACAATATAATTATATAAAGTTTCAAACTCGCATATCTCCGTTACTGTTGAAGATACAGAAGTGAATTTGCACTCAATGGAATCAGGTCGACGCTCTCTATTGGCTCATGGGGAAAATGTAATCCATGTGTAATATTCATGCTTAGTTACCATGGAAACTCTCATAACAATAAATTAAACAATCTATTTAGACGCTATTGTAGTAGTTGTCGAGGAGATTTCAAATATAGATTTTGATTGTTGAAACATTATAAAACAATCGAATTATACACATTTTACGATAGAATTATATAAAATTTCAAACTCGCATATCTCCGTTACTGTTGAAGATACAGAAGTGATTTTACACTCAATGGAATTAGGTCGACCTAACCTAACCTAAACTGACCTGACCTAACCTAACCTAACCTAACTTTACTTAACCTAAAATAACCTAACCTAATAACAATAAAATAAAAACAATCTATTTGTGCCCGATTGTAGTCGTTCTCGAGGAGATTTGAAATATAGATTTTGATTGTTGAAACATTATAAAACAATCTAATTATACACATTTTACGATAAAATTATATAAAATTTCAAACTCGCATATCTCCGTTACTGTTGAAGATACAGAAGTGATTTTGCACTCAATGGAATCAGGTCGACGCTCTCTATTGGCTCATGGGGAAAATGTAATCCATGTGTAATATTCATGCTTAGTTACCATGGAAACTCTCATAACAATAAATTAAACAATCTTTTTAGGCGCTATTTTAGTCGTCCAGGAGATTAAAAATATAGATTTTGATTGTTGAAACATTATAAAACAATCGAATTATGCACTTTTTACGATAGAATTATATAAAATTTCAAACTCGCATATCTCCGTTACTGTTGAAGATACAGAAGTGATTTTACAGTCAATGGAATTAGGTCGACCTAACCTAACCTAAACTGACCTGACCTAACCTAACCTAACCTAACCTAACCAAACTTTACTTAACCTAACCTAACCTAACCTAATAACAATAAAATAAAAACAATCTATTTGTGCCCGTTTGTAGTCGTTCTCGAGGAAATTTGAAATATAGATTTTGATTGTTGAAACATTATAAAACAATCGAATTCCACACATTTTACAATATAGTTATATAAAATTTCAAACTCGTATATCTCCGTTACTATTGAAGATACAGATGTGATTTTGCACTCAATCGAATCAGGTCGACGCTCTCTATTGGCTCATGGGGAAAATGTAATCCATGTGTAATATTCATGCTTAGTTACCATGGAAACTCTCATAACAATAAATTAAACAATCTATTTAGACGCTATTGTAGTCGTTGTCGAGGATATTTCAAATATAGATCTTGATTGAAGAAACATTATAAAACAATCGAATTATACACATTTTACGATAGAATTATATAAAATTTCAAACTCGCATATCTCCGTTACTGTTGAAGATACAGAAGTGATTTTACAGTCAATGGAATTAGGTCGACCTAACCTAACCTAAACTGAATTGACCTAACCAAACCTAACCTAACCTAACTTTACATAACCTAACCTAACCTAACCTAATAACAATAAAATAAAAACAATCTATTTAGGCGCTATTTTAGTCGTCCAGGAGATTAAAAATATAGATTTTGATTGTTGAAACATTATAAAACAATCGAATTATACACTTTTTACGATAGAATTATATAAAATTTCAAACTCGCATATCTCCGTTACTGTTGAAGATACAGAAGTGATTTTACAGTCAATGGAATTAGGTCGACTTAACCTAACCTAAACTGACCTGACCTAACCTAATCTAACCTAACTTTACTTAACAAAACCTAACCTAACCTAATAACAATAAAATAAAAACAATCTTTTTGTGACCGATTGTAGTCGTTGTCGAGGAGATTTGAAATATAGATTTCGATGGTTGAAACATTATAAAACAATCGAATTCCACACATTTTACAATATAATTATATATAGTTTCAAACTCGCATATCTCCGTTACTGTTGAAGATACAGAAGTGAATTTGCACTCAATGGAATCAGGTCGACGCTCTCTATTGGCTCATGGGGAAATATGTAATCCATGTGTAATATTCATGCTTAGTTACCATGGAAACTCTCATAACAATAAATTAAACAATCTATTTAGACGCTATTGTAGTAGTTGTGGAGGAGATTTCAAATATAGATTTTGATTTTTGAAACATTATAAAACAATCGAATTATACACATTTTACGATAGAATTATATAAAATTTCAAACTCGCATATCTCCGTTACTGTTGAAGATACAGAAGTGATTTTACACTCAATGGAATTAGGTCGACCTAACCTAACCTAAACTGACCTGACCTAACCTAACCTAACCTAACTTTACTTAACCTAACCTAACCTAACCTAATAAAAATAAAATAAAAACAATCTATTTGTGCCCGATTGTAGTCGTTCTCGAGGAGATTTGAAATATAGATTTTGATTGTTGAAACATTATAAAACAATCTAATTATAAACATTTTACGATAAAATTATATAAAATTTCAAACTCGCATATCTCCGTTACTGTTGAAGATACACAAGTGATTTTGCACTCAATGGAATCAGGTCGACGCTCTCTATTGGCTCATGGGGAAAATGTAATCCATGTGTAATATTCATGCTTAGTTACCATGGAAACTCTCATAACAATAAATTAAACAATCTTTTTAGGCGCTATTTTAGTCGTCCAGGAGATTAAAAATATAGATTTTGATTGTTGAAACATTATAAAACAATCGAATTATGCACTTTTTACGATAGAATTATATAAAATTTCAAACTCGCATATCTCCGTTACTGTTGAAGATACAGAAGTGATTTTACAGTCAATGGAATTAGGTCGACCTAACCTAACCTAAACTGACCTGACCTAACCTAACCTAACCTAACCAAACTTTACTTAACCTAACCTAACCTAACCTAATAACAATAAAATAAAAACAATCTATTTGTGCCCGATTGTAGTCGTTCTCGAGGAGATTTGAAATATAGATTTTGATTGTTGAAACATTATAAAACAATCGAATTCCACACATTTTACTATATAGTTATATAAAATTTCAAACTCGTATATCTCCGTTACTATTGAAGATACAGAAGTGATTTTGCACTCAATCGAATCAGGTCGACGCTCTCTATTGGCTCATGGGGAAAATGTAATCCATGTGTAATATTCATGCTTAGTTACCATGGAAACTCTCATAACAATAAATTAAACAATCTATTTAGACGCTATTGTAGTCGTTGTCGAGGATATTTCAAATATAGATCTTGATTGAAGAAACATTATAAAACAATCGAATTATACACATTTTACGATAGAATTATATAAAAATTCAAACTCGCATATCTCCGTTACTGTTGAAGATACAGAAGTGATTTTACAGTCAATGGAATTAGGTCGACCTAACCTAACCTAAACTGACCTGACCTAACCTAACCTAACCTAACCTAACTTTACATAACCTAACCTAACCTAACCTAATAACAATAAAATAAAAACAATCTATTTAGGCGCTATTTTAGTCGTCCAGGAGATTAAAAATATAGATTTTGATTGTTGAAACATTATAAAACAATCGAATTATACACTTTTTACGATAGAATTATATAAAATTTCAAACTCGCATATCTCCGTTAATGTTGAAGATACAGAAGTGATTTTACAGTCAATGGAATTAGGTCGACTTAACCTAACCTAAACTGACCTGACCTAACCTAATCTAACCTAACTTTACTTAACAAAACCTAACCTAACCTAATAACAATAAAATAAAAACAATCTTTTTGTGACCGATTGTAGTCGTTGTCGAGGAGATTTGAAATATAGATTTCGATGGTTGAAACATTATAAAACAATCGAATTCCACACATTTTACAATATAATTATATAAAGTTTCAAACTCGCATATCTCCGTTACTGTTGAAGATACAGAAGTGAATTTGCACTCAATGGAATCAGGTCGACGCTCTCTATTGGCTCATGGGGAAAATGTAATCCATGTGTAATATTCATGCTTAGTTACCATGGAAACTCTCATAACAATAAATTAAACAATCTATTTAGACGCTATTGTAGTAGTTGTCGAGGAGATTTCAAATATAGATTTTGATTGTTGAAACATTATAAAACAATCGAATTATACACATTTTACGATAAAATTATATAAAATTTCAAACTCGCATATCTCCGTTACTGTTGAAGATACAGAAGTGTTTTTACACTCAATGGAATTAGGTCGAACTAACCTAACCTAAACTGACCTGACCTAACCTAACCTAACCTAACTTTACTTAACAAAACCTAACCTAACCTAATAACAATAAAATAAAAACAATCTTTTTGTGACCGATTGTAGTCGTTGTCGAGGAGATTTGAAATATAGATTTCGATGGTTGAAACATTATAAAACAATCGAATTCCACACATTTTACAATATAATTATATAAAGTTTCGAACTCGCATATCTCCGTTACTGTTGAAGATACAGAAGTGAATTTGCACTCAATGGAATCAGGTCGACGCTCTCTATTGGCTCATGGGGAAAATGTAATCCATGTGTAATATTCATGCTTAGTTACCATGGAAACTCTCATAACAATAAATTAAACAATCTATTTAGACGCTATTGTAGTAGTTGTCGAGGAGATTTCAAATATAGATTTTGATTGTTGAAACATTATAAAACAATCGAATTATACACATTTTACGATAGAATTATATAAAATTTCAAACTCGCATATCTCCGTTACTGTTGAACATACAGAAGTGATTTTACACTCAATGGAATTAGGTCGACCTAACCTAACCTAAACTGACCTGACCTAACCTAACCTAACCTAACTTTACTTAACCTAACCTAACCTAACCTAATAACAATAAAATAAAAACAATCTATTTGTGCCGATTGTAGTCGTTCTCGAGGAGATTTGAAATATAGATTTTGATTGTTGAAACATTATAAAACAATCTAATTATACACATTTTACTATATAGTTATATAAAATTTCAAACTCGTATATCTCCGTTACTATTGAAGATACAGAAGTGATTTTGCACTCAATCGAATCAGGTCGACGCTCTCTATTGGCTCATGGGGAAAATGTAATCCATGTGTAATATTCATGCTTAGTTACCATGGAAACTCTCATAACAATAAATTAAACAATCTATTTAGACGCTATTGTAGTCGTTGTCGAGGATATTTCAAATATAGATCTTGATTGAAGAAACATTATAAAACAATCGAATTATACACATTTTACGATAGAATTATATAAAATTTCAAACTCGCATATCTCCGTTACTGTTGAAGATACAGAAGTGATTTTACAGTCAATGGAATTAGGTCGACCTAACCTAACCTAAACTGACCTGACCTAACCAAACCTAACCTAACCTAACTTTACATAACCTAACCTAACCTAACCTAATAACAATAAAATAAAAACAATCTATTTAGGCGCTATTTTAGTCGTCCAGGAGATTAAAAATATAGATTTTGATTGTTGAAACATTATATAACAATCGAATTATACACTTTTTACGATAGAATTATATAAAATTTCAAACTCGCATATCTCCGTTACTGTTGATGATACAGAAGTGATTTTACAGTCAATGGAATTAGGTCGACTTAACCTAACCTAAACTGACCTGACCTAACCTAATCTAACCTAACTTTACTTAACAAAACCTAACCTAACCTAATAACAATAAAATAAAAACAATTTTTTTGTGACCGATTGTAGTCGTTGTCGAGGAGATTTGAAATATAGATTTCGATGGTTGAAACATTATAAAACAATCGAATTCCACACATTTTACAATATAATTATATATAGTTTCAAACTCGCATATCTCCGTTACTGTTGAAGATACAGAAGTGAATTTGCACTCAATGGAATCAGGTCGACGCTCTCTATTGGCTCATGGGGAAAATGTAATCCATGTGTAATATTCATGCTTAGTTACCATGGAAACTCTCATAACAATAAATTAAACAATCTATTTAGACGCTATTGTAGTAGTTGTCGAGGAGATTTCAAATATAGATTTTGATTGTTGAAACATTATAAAACAATCGAATTATACACATTTTACGATAAAATTATATAAAATTTCAAACTCGCATATTTCCGTTACTGTTGAAGATACAGAAGTGTTTTTACACTCAATGGAATTAGGTCAAACTAACCTAACCTAAACTGACCTGACCTAACCTAACCTAACCTAACTTTACTTAACCTAACCTAACCTAACCTAATAACAATAAAAAAAACAATCTATTTGTGCCGATTGTAGTCGTTGTCGAGGAGATTTGAAATATAGATTTTGATTGTTGAAACATTATAAAACAATCGAATTCCACGCATTTTACAATATAATTATATAAAATTTCAAACTCGCATATCTCCGTTACTGTTGAAGATACAGAAGTGAATTTGCACTCAATGGAATCAGGTCGACGCTCTCTATTGGCTCATGGGGAAAATGTAATCCATGTGTAATATTCATGCTTAGTTACCATGGAAACTCTCATAACAATAAATTAAACAATCTTTTTAGGCGCTATTTTAGTCGTCCAGGAGATTAAAAATATAGATTTTGATTGTTGAAACATTATAAAACAATCGAATTATGCACTTTTTACGATAGAATTATATAAAATTTCAAACTCGCATATCTCCGTTACTGTTGAAGATACAGAAGTGATTTTACAGTCAATGGAATTAGGTCGACCTAACCTAACCTAAACTGACCTGACCTAACCTAACCTAACCTTACCAAACTTTACTTAACCTAACCTAACCTAACCTAATAACAATAAAATAAAAACAATCTATTTGTGCCCGATTGTAGTCGTTCTCGAGGAGATTTGAAATATAGATTTTGATTGTTGAAACATTATAAAACAATCGAATTCCACACATTTTACTATATAGTTATATAAAATTTCAAACTCGTATATCTCCGTTACTATTGAAGATACAGAAGTGATTTTGCACTCAATCGAATCAGGTCGACGCTCTCTATTGGCTCATGGGGAAAATGTAATCCATGTGTAATATTCATGCTTAGTTACCATGGAAACTCTCATAACAATAAATTAAACAATCTATTTAGACGCTATTGTAGTCGTTGTCGAGGATATTTCAAATATAGATCTTGATTGAAGAAACATTATAAAACAATCGAATTATACACATTTTACGATAGAATTATATAAAATTTCAAACTCGCATATCTCCGTTACTGTTGAAGATACAGAAGTGATTTTACAGTCAATGGAATTAGGTCGACCTAACCTAACCTAAACTGACCTGACCTAACCAAACCTAACCTAACCTAACTTTACATAACCTAACCTAACCTAACCTAATAACAATAAAATAAAAACAATCTATTTAGGCGCTATTTTAGTCGTCCAGGAGATTAAAAATATAGATTTTGATTGTTGAAACATTATAAAACAATCGAATTATACACTTTTTAAGATAGAATTATATAAAATTCAAACTCGCATATCTCCGTTACTGTTGAAGATACAGAAGTGATTTTACAGTCAATGGAATTAGGTCGACTTAACCTAACCTAAACTGACCTGACCTAACCTAATCTAACATAACTTTACTTAACAAAACCTAACCTAACCTAATAACAATAAAATAAAAACAATCTATTTGTGCCCGATTGTAGTCGTTCTCGAGGAGATTTGAAATATAGATTTTGATTGTTGAAACATTATAAAACAATCGAATTCCACACATTTTACTATATAGTTATATAAAATTTCAAACTCGTATATCTCCGTTACTATTGAAGATACAGAAGTGATTTTGCACTCAATCGAATCAGGTCGACGCTCTCTATTGGCTCATGGGGAAAATGTAATCCATGTGTAATATTCATGCTTAGTTACCATGGAAACTCTCATAACAATAAATTAAACAATCTATTTAGACGCTATTGTAGTCGTTGTCGAGGATATTTCAAATATAGATCTTGATTGAAGAAACATTATAAAACAATCGAATTATACACATTTTACGATAGAATTATATAAAATTTCAAACTCGCATATCTCCGTTACTGTTGAAGATACAGAAGTGATTTTACAGTCAATGGAATTAGGTCGACCTAACCTAACCTAAAATGGCCTGACCTAACCTAACCTAACCTAACCTAACTTTACATAACCTAACCTAACCTAACCTAATAACAATAAAATAAAAACAATCTATTTAGGCGCTATTTTAGTCGTCCAGGAGATTAAAAATATAGATTTTGATTGTTGAAACATTATAAAACAATCGAATTATACACTTTTTACGATAGAATTATATAAAATTTCAAACTCGCATATCTCCGTTACTGTTGAAGATACAGAAGTGATTTTACAGTCAATGGAATTAGGTCGACTTAACCTAACCTAAACTGACCTGACCTAACCTAATCTAACCTAACTTTACTTAACAAAACCTAACCTAACCTAATAACAATAAAATAAAAACAATCTTTTTGTGACCGATTGTAGTCGTTGTCGAGGAGATTTGAAATATAGATTTCGATGGTTGAAACATTATAAAACAATCGAATTCCACACATTTTACAATATAATTATATAAAGTTTCAAACTCGCATATCTCCGTTACTGTTGAAGATACAGAAGTGAATTTGCACTCAATGGAATCAGGTCGACGCTCTCTTTTGGCTCATGGGGAAAATGTAATCCATGTGTAATATTCATGCTTAGTTACCATGGAAACTCTCATAACAATAAATTAAACAATCTATTTAGACGCTATTGTAGTAGTTGTCTAGGAGATTTCAAATATAGATTTTGATTGTTGAAACATTATAAAACAATCGAATTATACACATTTTACGATAAAATTATATAAAATTTCAAACTCGCATATCTCCGTTAATGTTGAAGATACAGAAGTGTTTTTACACTCAATGGAATTAGGTCGAACTAACCTAACCTAAACACACCTGACCTAACCTAACCTAACCTAAGTTTACTTAACAAAACCTAACCTAACCTAATAACAATAAAATAAAAACAATCTTTTTGTGACCGATTGTAGTCGTTGTCGAGGAGATTTGAAATATAGATTTCGATGGTTGAAACATTATAAAACAATCGAATTCCACACATTTTACAATATAATTATATAAAGTTTCAAACTCGCATATCTCCGTTACTGTTGAAGATACAGAAGTGAATTTGCACTCAATGGAATCAGGTCGACGCTCTCTTTTGGCTCATGGGGAAAATGTAATCCATGTGTAATATTCATGCTTAGTTACCATGGAAACTCTCATAACAATAAATTAAACAATCTATTTAGACGCTATTGTAGTCGTTGTCGAGGAGATTTGAAATATAGATTTCGATGGTTGAAACATTATAAAACAATCGAATTCCACACATTTTACAATATAATTATATAAAGTTTCAAACTCGCATATCTCCGTTACTGTTGAAGATACAGAAGTGAATTTGCACTCAATGGAATCAGGTCGACGCTCTCTATTGGCTCATGGGGAAAATGTAATCCATGTGTAATATTCATGCTTAGTTACCATGGAAACTCTCATAACAATAAATTAAACAATCTATTTAGACGCTATTGTAGTCGTTGTCGAGGATATTTCAAATATAGATCTTGATTGAAGAAACATTATAAAACAATCGAATTATACACATTTTACGATAGAATTATATAAAATTTCAAACTCGCATATCTCCGTTACTGTTGAAGATACAGAAGTGATTTTACAGTCAATGGAATTAGGTCGACCTAACCTAACCTAAACTGACCTGACCTAACCAAACCTAACCTAACCTAACTTTACATAACCTAACCTAACCTAACCTAATAACAATAAAATAAAAACAATCTATTTAGGCGCTATTTTAGTCGTCCAGGAGATTAAAAATATAGATTTTGATTGTTGAAACATTATAAAACAATCGAATTATACACTTTTTAAGATAGAATTATATAAAATTTCAAACTCGCATATCTCCGTTACTGTTGAAGATACAGAAGTGATTTTACAGTCAATGGAATTAGGTCGACTTAACCTAACCTAAACTGACCTGACCTAACCTAATCTAACATAACTTTACTTAACAAAACCTAACCTAACCTAATAACAATAAAATAAAAACAATCTATTTGTGCCCGATTGTAGTCGTTCTCGAGGAGATTTGAAATATAGATTTTGATTGTTGAAACATTATAAAACAATCGAATTCCACACATTTTACTATATAGTTATATAAAATTTCAAACTCGTATATCTCCGTTACTATTGAAGATACAGAAGTGATTTTGCACTCAATCGAATCAGGTCGACGCTCTCTATTGGCTCATGGGGAAAATGTAATCCATGTGTAATATTCATGCTTAGTTACCATGGAAACTCTCATAACAATAAATTAAACAATCTATTTAGACGCTATTGTAGTCGTTGTCGAGGATATTTCAAATATAGATCTTGATTGAAGAAACATTATAAAACAATCGAATTATACACATTTTACGATAGAATTATATAAAATTTCAAACTCGCATATCTCCGTTACTGTTGAAGATACAGAAGTGATTTTACAGTCAATGGAATTAGGTCGACCTAACCTAACCTAAAATGGCCTGACCTAACCTAACCTAACCTAACCTAACTTTACATAACCTAACCTAAGCTAACCTAATAACAATAAAATAAAAACAATCTATTTAGGCGCTATTTTAGTCGTCCAGGAGATTAAAAATATAGATTTTGATTGTTGAAACATTATAAAACAATCGAATTATACACTTTTTACGATAGAATTATATAAAATTTCAAACTCGCATATCTCCGTTACTGTTGAAGATACAGAAGTGATTTTACAGTCAATGGAATTAGGTCGACTTAACCTAACCTAAACTGACCTGACCTAACCTAATCTAACCTAACTTTACTTAACAAAACCTAACCTAACCTAATAACAATAAAATAAAAACAATCTTTTTGTGACCGATTGTAGTCGTTGTCGAGGAGATTTGAAATATAGATTTCGATGGTTGAAACATTATAAAACAATCGAATTCCACACATTTTACAATATAATTATATAAAGTTTCAAACTCGCATATCTCCGTTACTGTTGAAGATACAGAAGTGAATTTGCACTCAATGGAATCAGGTCGACGCTCTCTTTTGGCTCATGGGGAAAATGTAATCCATGTGTAATATTCATGCTTAGTTACCATGGAAACTCTCATAACAATAAATTAAACAATCTATTTAGACGCTATTGTAGTAGTTGTCTAGGAGATTTCAAATATAGATTTTGATTGTTGAAACATTATAAAACAATCGAATTATACACATTTTACGATAAAATTATATAAAATTTCAAACTCGCATATCTCCGTTAATGTTGAAGATACAGAAGTGTTTTTACACTCAATGGAATTAGGTCGAACTAACCTAACCTAAACACACCTGACCTAACCTAACCTAACCTAACTTTACTTAACAAAACCTAACCTAACCTAATAACAATAAAATAAAAACAATCTTTTTGTGACCGATTGTAGTCGTTGTCGAGGAGATTTGAAATATAGATTTCGATGGTTGAAACATTATAAAACAATCGAATTCCACACATTTTACAATATAATTATATAAAGTTTCAAACTCGCATATCTCCGTTACTGTTGAAGATACAGAAGTGAATTTGCACTCAATGGAATCAGGTCGACGCTCTCTATTGGCTCATGGGGAAAATGTAATCCATGTGTAATATTCATGCTTAGTTACCATGGAAACTCTCATAACAATAAATTAAACAATCTATTTAGACGCTATTGTAGTCGTTGTCGAGGATATTTCAAATATAGATCTTGATTGAAGAAACATTATAAAACAATCGAATTATACACATTTTACGATAGAATTATATAAAATTTCAAACTCGCATATCTCCGTTACTGTTGAAGATACAGAAGTGATTTTACAGTCAATGGAATTAGGTCGACCTAACCTAACCTAAACTGACCTGACCTAACCAAACCTAACCTAACCTAACTTTACATAACCTAACCTAACCTAACCTAATAACAATAAAATAAAAACAATCTATTTAGGCGCTATTTTAGTCGTCCAGGAGATTAAAAATATAGATTTTGATTGTTGAAACATTATAAAACAATCGAATTATACACTTTTTACGATAGAATTATATAAAATTTCAAACTCGCATATCACCGTTACTGTTGAAGATACAGAAGTGATTTTACAGTCAATGGAATTAGGTCGACTTAGCCTAACCTAAACTGACCTGACCTAACCTAATCTAACCTAACTTTACTTAACAAAACCTAACCTAACCTAATAACAATAAAATAAAAACAATCTTTTTGTGACCGATTGTAGTCGTTGTCGAGGAGATTTGAAATATAGATTTCGATGGTTGAAACATTATAAAACAATCGAATTCCACACATTTTACAATATAATTAGATAAAGTTTCAAACTCGCATATCTCCGTTACTGTTGAAGATACAGAAGTGAATTTGCACTCAATGGAATCAGGTCGACGCTCTCTATTGGCTCATGGGGAAAATGTAATCCATGTGTAATATTCATGCTTAGTTACCATGGAAACTCTCATAACAATAAATTAAACAATCTATTTAGACGCTATTGTAGTCGTTGTCGAGGAGATTTCAAATATAGATTTTGATTGTTGAAACATTATAAAACAATCGAATTATACACATTTTACGATAGAATTGTATAAAATTTCAAACTCGCATATCTCCGTTACTGTTGAAGATACAGAAGTGATTTTACACTCAATGGAATTAGGTCGACCTAACCTAACCTAAACTGACCTGACCTAACCTAACCTAACCTAACTTTACTTAACCTAACCTAACCTAACCTAATAACAATAAAATAAAAACAATCTATTTGTGCCCGATTGTAGTCGTTCTCGAGGAGATTTGAAATATAGATTTTGATTGTTGAAACATTATAAAACAATCTAATTATACACATTTTACGATAAAATTATATAAAATTTCAAACTCGCATATCTCCGTTACTGTTGAAGATACAGAAGTGATTTTGCACTCAATGGAATCAGGTCGACGCTCTCTATTGGCTCATGGGGAAAATGTAATCCATGTGTAATATTCATGCTTAGTTACCATGGAAACTCTCATAACAATAAATTAAACAATCTTTTTAGGCGCTATTTTAGTCGTCCAGGAGATTAAAAATATAGATTTTGATTGTTGAAACATTATAAAACAATCGAATTATGCACTTTTTACGATAGAATTATATAAAATTTCAAACTCGCATATCTCCGTTACTGTTGAAGATACAGAAGTGATTTTACAGTCAATGGAATTAGGTCGACCTAACCTAACCTAAACTGACCTGACCTAACCTAACCTAACCTAACCAAACTTTACTTAACCTAACCTAACCTAACCTAATAACAATAAAATAAAAACAATCTATTTGTGCCCGATTGTAGTCGTTCTCGAGGAGATTTGAAATATAGATTTTGATTGTTGAAACATTATAAAACAATCGAATTCCACACATTTTACTATATAGTTATATAAAATTTCAAACTCGTATATCTCCGTTACTATTGAAGATACAGAAGTGATTTTGCACTCAATCGAATCAGGTCGACGCTCTCTATTGGCTCATGGGGAAAATGTAATCCATGTGTAATATTCATGCTTAGTTACCATGGAAAATCTCATAACAATAAATTAAACAATCTATTTAGACGCTATTGTAGTCGTTGTCGAGGATATTTCAAATATAGATCTTGATTGAAGAAACATTATAAAACAATCGAATTATACACATTTTACGATAGAATTATATAAAATTTCAAACTCGCATATCTCCGTTACTGTTGAAGATACAGAAGTGATTTTACAGTCAATGGAATTAGGTCGACCTAACCTAACCTAAACTGACCTGACCTAACCAAACCTAACCTAACCTAACTTTACATAACCTAACCTAACCTAACCTAATAACAATAAAATAAAAACAATCTATTTAGGCGCTATTTTAGTCGTCCAGGAGATTAAAAATATAGATTTTGATTGTTGAAACATTGTAAAACAATCGAATTATACACTTTTTACGATAGAATAATATAAAATTTCAAACTCGCATATCTCTGTTACTGTTGAAGATACAGAAGTGATTTTACAGTCAATGGAATTAGGTCGACTTAACCTAACCTAAACTGACCTGACCTAACCTAATCTAACCTAACTTTACTTAACAAAACCTAACCTAACCTAATAACAATAAAATAAAAACAATCTTTTTGTGACCGATTGTAGTCGTTGTCGAGGAGATTTGAAATATAGATTTCGATGGTTGAAACATTATAAAACAATCGAATTCCACACATTTTACAATATAATTATATATAGTTTCAAACTCGCATATCTCCGTTACTGTTGAAGATACAGAAGTGAATTTGCACTCAATGGAATCAGGTCGACGCTCTCTATTGGCTCATGGGGAAAATGTAATCCATGTGTAATATTCATGCTTAGTTACCATGGAAACTCTCATAACAATAAATTAAACAATCTATTTAGACGCTATTGTAGTCGTTGTCGAGGAGATTTCAAATATAGATCTTGATTGAAGAAACATTATAAAACAATCGAATTATACACATTTTACGATAGAATTATATAAAATTTCAAACTCGCATATCTCCGTTACTGTTGAAGATACAGAAGTGATTTTACAGTCAATGGAATTAGGTCGACCTAACCTAACCTAAAATGGCCTGACCTAACCTAACCTAACCTAACCTAACTTTACATAACCTAACCTAACCTAACCTAATAACAATAAAATAAAAACAATCTATTTAGGCGCTATTTTAGTCGTCCAGGAGATTAAAAATATAGATTTTGATTGTTGAAACATTATAAAACAATCGAATTATACACATTTTACGATCAAATTATATAAAATTTCAAACTCGCATATCTCCGTTACTGTTGAAGATACAGAAGTGTTTTTACACTCAATGGAATTAGGTCGAACTAACCTAACCTAAACACACCTGACCTAACCTAACCTAACCTAACTTTACTTAACAAAACCTAACCTAACCTAATAACAATAAAACAAAAACAATCTTTTTGTGACCGATTGTAGTCGTTGTCGAGGAGATTTGAAATATAGATTTCGATGGTTGAAACATTATAAAACAATCGAATTCCACACATTTTACAATATAATTATATAAAGTTTCAAACTCGCATATCTCCGTTACTGTTGAAGATACAGAAGTGAATTTGCACTCAATGGAATCAGGTCGACGCTCTCTATTGGCTCATGGGGAAAATGTAATCCATGTGTAATATTCATGCTTAGTTACCATGGAAACTCTCATAACAATAAATTAAACAATCTATTTAGACGCTATTGTAGTCGTTGTCGAGGATATTTCAAATATAGATCTTGATTGAAGAAACATTATAAAACAATCGAATTATACACATTTTACGATAGAATTATATAAAATTTCAAACTCGCATATCTCCGTTACTGTTGAAGATACAGAAGTGATTTTACAGTCAATGGAATTAGGTCGACCTAACCTAACCTAAACTGACCTGACCTAACCAAACCTAACCTAACCTAACTTTACATAAACTAACCTAACCTAACCTAATAACAATAAAATAAAAACAATCTATTTAGGCGCTATTTTAGTCGTCCAGGAGATTAAAAATATAGATTTTGATTGTTGAAACATTATAAAACAATCGAATTATACACTTTTTACGATAGAATTATATAAAATTTCAAACTCGCATATCACCGTTACTGTTGAAGATACAGAAGTGATTTTACAGTCAATGGAATTAGGTCGACTTAGCCTAACCTAAACTGACCTGACCTAACCTAATCTAACCTAACTTTACTTAACAAAACCTAACCTAACCTAATAACAATAAAATAAAAACAATCTATTTGTGCCCGATTGTAGTCGTTCTCGAGGAGATTTGAAATATAGATTTTGATTGTTGAAACATTATAAAACAATCGAATTATACACATTTTACGATAGAATTGTATAAAATTTCAAACTCGCATATCTCCGTTACTGTTGAAGATACAGAAGTGATTTTACACTCAATGGAATTAGGTCGACCTAACCTAACCTAAACTGACCTGACCTAACCTAACCTAACCTAACTTTACTTAACCTAACCTAACCTAACCTAATAACAATAAAATAAAAACAATCTATTTGTGCCCGATTGTAGTCGTTCTCGAGGAGATTTGAAATATAGATTTTGATTGTTGAAACATTATAAAACAATCTAATTATACACATTTTACGATAAAATTATATAAAATTTCAAACTCGCATATCTCCGTTACTGTTGAAGATACAGAAGTGATTTTGCACTCAATGGAATCAGGTCGACGCTCTCTATTGGCTCATGGGGAAAATGTAATCCATGTGTAATATTCATGCTTAGTTACCATGGAAACTCTCATAACAATAAATTAAACAATCTTTTTAGGCGCTATTTTAGTCGTCCAGGAGATTAAAAATATAGATTTTGATTGTTGAAACATTATAAAACAATCGAATTATGCACTTTTTACGATAGAATTATATAAAATTTCAAACTCGCATATCTCCGTTACTGTTGAAGATACAGAAGTGATTTTACAGTCAATGGAATTAGGTCGACCTAACCTAACCTAAACTGACCTGACCTAACCTAACCTAACCTAACCAAACTTTACTTAACCTAACCTAACCTAACCTAATAACAATAAAATAAAAACAATCTATTTGTGCCCGATTGTAGTCGTTCTCGAGGAGATTTGAAATATAGATTTTGATTGTTGAAACATTATAAAACAATCGAATTCCACACATTTTACTATATAGTTATATAAAATTTCAAACTCGTATATCTCCGTTACTATTGAAGATACAGAAGTGATTTTGCACTCAATCGAATCAGGTCGACGCTCTCTATTGGCTCATGGGGAAAATGTAATCCATGTGTAATATTCATGCTTAGTTACCATGGAAACTCTCATAACAATAAATTAAACAATCTATTTAGACGCTATTGTAGTCGTTGTCGAGGATATTTCAAATATAGATCTTGATTGAAGAAACATTATAAAACAATCGAATTATACACATTTTACGATAGAATTATATAAAATTTCAAACTCGCATATCTCCGTTACTGTTGAAGATACAGAAGTGATTTTACAGTCAATGGAATTAGGTCGACCTAACCTAACCTAAACTGACCTGACCTAACCAAACCTAACCTAACCTAACTTTACATAACCTAACCTAACCTAACCTAATAACAATAAAATAAAAACAATCTATTTAGGCGCTATTTTAGTCGTCCAGGAGATTAAAAATATAGATTTTGATTGTTGAAACATTATAAAACAATCGAATTATACACTTTTTACGATAGAATTATATAAAATTTCAAACTCGCATATCTCCGTTACTGTTGAAGATACAGAAGTGATTTTACAGTCAATGGAATTAGGTCGACTTAACCTAACCTAAACTGACCTGACCTAACCTAATCTAACCTAACTTTACTTAACAAAACCTAACCTAACCTAATAACAATAAAATAAAAACAATCTTTTTGTGACCGATTGTAGTCGTTGTCGAGGAGATTTGAAATATAAATTTCGATGGTTGAAACATTATAAAACAATCGAATTCCACACATTTTACAATATAATTATATATAGTTTCAAACTCGCATATCTCCGTTACTGTTGAAGATACAGAAGTGAATTTGCACTCAATGGAATCAGGTCGACGCTCTCTATTGGCTCATGGGGAAAATGTAATCCATGTGTAATATTCATGCTTAGTTACCATGGAAACTCTCATAACAATAAATTAAACAATCTATTTAGACGCTATTGTAGTAGTTGTCGAGGAGATTTCAAATATAGATTTTGATTGTTGAAACATTATAAAACAATCGAATTATACACATTTTACGATAAAATTATATAAAATTTCAAACTCGCATATTTCCGTTACTGTTGAAGATACAGAAGTGTTTTTACACTCAATGGAATTAGGTCGAACTAACCTAACCTAAACTGACCTGACCTAACCTAACCTAACCTAACTTTACTTAACCTAACCCAACCTAACCTAATAACAATAAAAAAAACAATCTATTTGTGCCGATTGTAGTCGTTCTCGAGGAGATTTGAAATATAGATTTTGATTGTTGAAACATTATAAAACAATCGAATTCCACGCATTTTACAATATAATTATATAAAATTTCAAACTCGCATATCTCCGTTACTATTGAAGATACAGAAGTGATTTTGCACTCAATGGAATCAGGTCGACGCTCTCTATTGGCTCATGGGGAAATATGTAATCCATGTGTAATATTCATGCTTAGTTACCATGGAAACTCTCATAACAATAAATTAAACAATCTATTTAGACGCTATTGTAGTAGTTGTGGAGGAGATTTCAAATATAGATTTTGATTTTTGAAACATTATAAAACAATCGAATTATACACATTTTACGATAGAATTATATAAAATTTCAAACTCGCATATCTCCGTTACTGTTGATGATACAGAAGTGATTTTACACTCAATGGAATTAGGTCGACCTAACCTCACCTAAACTGACCTGACCTAACCTAACCTAACCTAACTTTACTTAACCTAACCTAACCTAACCTAATAACAATAAAATAAAAACAATCTATTTGTGCCCGATTGTAGTCGTTCTCGAGGAGATTTGAAATATAGATTTTGATTGTTGAAACATTATAAAACAATCTAATTATACACATTTTACGATAAAATTATATAAAATTTCAAACTCGCATATCTCCGTTACTGTTGAAGATACAGAAGTGATTTTGCACTCAATGGAATCAGGTCGACGCTCTCTATTGGCTCATGGGGAAAATGTAATCCATGTGTAATATTCATGCTTAGTTACCATGGAAACTCTCATAACAATAAATTAAACAATCTTTTTAGGCGCTATTTTAGTCGTCCAGGAGATTAAAAATATAGATTTTGATTGTTGAAACATTATAAAACAATCGAATTATGCACTTTTTACGATAGAATTATATAAAATTTCAAACTCGCATATCTCCGTTACTGTTGAAGATACAGAAGTGATTTTACAGTCAATGGAATTAGGTCGACCTAACCTAACCTAAACTGACCTGACCTAACCTAACCTAACCTAACCTAACTTTACATAACCTAACCTAACCTAACCTAATAACAATAAAATAAAAACAATCTATTTAGGCGCTATTTTAGTCGTCCAGGAGATTAAAAATATAGATTTTGATTGTTGAAACATTATAAAACAATCGAATTATACACTTTTTACGATAGAATTATATAAAATTTCAAACTCGCATATCTCCGTTACTGTTGAAGATACAGAAGTGATTTTACAGTCAATGGAATTAGGTCGACTTAACCTAACCTAAACTGACCTGACCTAACCTAATCTAACCTAACTTTACTTAACAAAACCTAACCTAACCTAATAACAATAAAATAAAAACAATCTTTTTGTGACCGATTGTAGTCGTTGTCGAGGAGATTTGAAATATAGATTTCGATGGTTGAAACATTATAAAACAATCGAATTCCACACATTTTACAATATAATTATATAAAGTTACAAACTCGCATATCTCCGTTACTGTTGAAGATACAGAAGTGAATTTGCACTCAATGGAATCAGGTCGACGCTCTCTATTGGCTCATGGGGAAAATGTAATCCATGTGTAATATTCATGCTTAGTTACCATGGAAACTCTCATAACAATAAATTAAACAATCTATTTAGACGCTATTGTAGTAGTTGTCGAGGAGATTTCAAATATAGATTTTGATTGTTGAAACATTATAAAACAATCGAATTATACACATTTTACGATAAAATTATATAAAATTTCAAACTCGCATATCTCCGTTACTGTTGAAGATACAGAAGTGTTTTTACACTCAATGGAATTAGGTCGAACTAACCTAACCTAAACTGACCTGACCTAACCTAACCTAACCTAACTTTACTTAACAAAACCTAACCTAACCTAATAACAATAAAATAAAAACAATCTTTTTGTGACCGATTGTAGTCGTTGTCGAGGAGATTTGAAATATAGATTTCGATGGTTGAAACATTATAAAACAATCGAATTCCACACATTTTACAATATAATTATATAAAGTTTCAAACTCGCATATCTCCGTTACTGTTGAAGATACAGAAGTGAATTTGCACTCAATGGAATCAGGTCGACGCTCTCTATTGGCTCATGGGGAAAATGTAATCCATGTGTAATATTCATGCTTAGTTACCATGGAAACTCTCATAACAATAAATTAAACAATCTATTTAGACGCTATTGTAGTAGTTGTCGAGGAGATTTCAAATATAGATTTTGATTGTTGAAACATTATAAAACAATCGAATTATACACATTTTACGATAGAATTATATAAAATTTCAAACTCGCATATCTCCGTTACTGTTGAACATACAGAAGTGATTTTACACTCAATGGAATTAGGTCGACCTAACCTAACCTAAACTGACCTGACCTAACCTAACCTAACCTAACTTTACTTAACCTAACCTAACCTAACCTAATAACAATAAAATAAAAACAATCTATTTGTGCCCGATTGTAGTCGTTCTCGAGGAGATTTGAAATATAGATTTTGATTGTTGAAACATTATAAAACAATCTAATGATACACATTTTACGATAAAATTATATAAAATTTCAAACTCGCATATCTCCGTTACTGTTGTAGATACAGAAGTGATTTTGCACTCAATGGAATCAGGTCGACGCTCTCTATTGGCTCATGGGGAAAATGTAATCCATGTGTAATATTCATGCTTAGTTACCATGGAAACTCTCATAACAATAAATTAAACAATCTTTTTAGGCGCTATTTTAGTCGTCCAGGAGATTAAAAATATAGATTTTGATTGTTGAAAAATTATAAAACAATCGAATTATGCACTTTTTACGATAGAATTATATAAAATTTCAAACTCGCATATCTCCGTTACTGTTGAAGATACAGAAGTGATTTTACAGTCAATGGAATTAGGTCGACCTAACCTAACCTAAACTGACCTGACCTAACCTAACCTAACCTAACCAAACTTTACTTAACCTAACCTAACCTAACCTAATAACAATAAAATAAAAACAATCTATTTGTGCCCGATTGTAGTCGTTCTCGAGGAGATTTGAAATATAGATTTTGATTGTTGAAACATTATAAAACAATCGAATTCCATACATTTTACTATATAGTTATATAAAATTTCAAACTCGTATATCTCCGTTACTATTGAAGATACAGAAGTGATTTTGCACTCAATCGAATCAGGTCGACGCTCTCTATTGGCTCATGGGGAAAATGTAATCCATGTGTAATATTCATGCTTAGTTACCATGGAAACTCTCATAACAATAAATTAAACAATCTATTTAGACGCTATTGTAGTCGTTGTCGAGGATATTTCAAATATAGATCTTGATTGAAGAAACATTATAAAACAATCGAATTATACACATTTTACGATAGAATTATATAAAATTTCAAACTCGCATATCTCCGTTACTGTTGAAGATACAGAAGTGATTTTACAGTCAATGGAATTAGGTCGACCTAACCTAACCTAAACTGACCTGACCTAACCAAACCTAACCTAACCTAACTTTACATAACCTAACCTAACCTAACCTAATAACAATAAAATAAAAACAATCTATTTAGGCGCTATTTTAGTCGTCCAGGAGATTAAAAATATAGATTTTGATTGTTGAAACATTATATAACAATCGAATTATACACTTTTTACGATAGAATTATATAAAATTTCAAACTCGCATATCTCCGTTACTGTTGAAGATACAGAAGTGATTTTGCACTCAATGGAATCAGGTCGACGCTCTCTATTGGCTCATGGGGAAAATGTAATCCATGTGTAATATTCATGCTTAGTTACCATGGAAACTCTCATAACAATAAATTAAACAATCTTTTTAGGCGCTATTTTAGTCGTCCAGGAGATTAAAAATATAGATTTTGATTGTTGAAACATTATAAAACAATCGAATTATGCACTTTTTACGATAGAATTATATAAAATTTCAAACTCGCATATCTCCGTTACTGTTGAAGATACAGAAGTGATTTTACAGTCAATGGAATTAGGTCGACCTAACCTAACCTAAACTGACCTGACCTAACCTAACCTAACCTAACCTAACTTTACATAACCTAACCTAACCTAACCTAATAACAATAAAATAAAAACAATCTATTTAGGCGCTATTTTAGTCGTCCAGGAGATTAAAAATATAGATTTTGATTGTTGAAACATTATAAAACAATCGAATTATACACTTTTTACGATAGAATTATATAAAATTTCAAACTCGCATATCTCCGTTACTGTTGAAGATACAGAAGTGATTTTACAGTCAATGGAATTAGGTCGACTTAACCTAACCTAAACTGACCTGACCTAACCTAATCTAACATAACTTTACTTAACAAAACCTAACCTAACCTAATAACAATAAAATAAAAACAATCTTTTTGTGACCGATTGTAGTCGTTGTCGAGGAGATTTGAAATATAGATTTCGATGGTTGAAACATTATAAAACAATCGAATTCCACACATTTTACAATATAATTATATAAAGTTTCAAACTCGCATATCTCCGTTACTGTTGAAGATACAGAAGTGAATTTGCACTCAATGGAATCAGGTCGACGCTCTCTATTGGCTCATGGGGAAAATGTAATCCATGTGTAATATTCATGCTTAGTTACCATGGAAACTCTCATAACAATAAATTAAACAATCTATTTAGACGCTATTGTAGTAGTTGTCGAGGAGATTTCAAATATAGATTTTGATTGTTGAAACATTATAAAACAATCGAATTATACACATTTTACGATAAAATTATATAAAATTTCAAACTCGCATATTTCCGTTACTGTTGAAGATACAGAAGTGTTTTTACACTCAATGGAATTAGGTCGAACTAACCTAACCTAAACTGACCTGACCTAACCTAACCTAACCTAACTTTACTTAACCTAACTTAACCTAACCTAATAACAATAAAAAAAACAATCTATTTGTGCCGATTGTAGTCGTTCTCGAGGAGATTTGAAATATAGATTTTGATTGTTGAAACATTATAAAACAATCGAATTCCACGCATTTTACAATATAATTATATAAAATTTCAAACTCGCATATCTCCGTTACTATTGAAGATACAGAAGTGATTTTGCACTCAATGGAATCAGGTCGACGCTCTCTATTGGCTCATGGGGAAATATGTAATCCATGTGTAATATTCATGCTTAGTTACCATGGAAACTCTCATAACAATAAATTAAACAATCTATTTAGACGCTATTGTAGTAGTTGTGGAGGAGATTTCAAATATAGATTTTGATTTTTGAAACATTATAAAACAATCGAATTATACACATTTTACGAGAGAATTATATAAAATTTCAAACTCGCATATCTCCGTTACTGTTGATGATACAGAAGTGATTTTACACTCAATGGAATTAGGTCGACCTAACCTCACCTAAACTGACCTGACCTAACCTAACCTAACCTAACTTTACTTAACCTAACCTAACCTAACCTAATAACAATAAAATAAAAACAATCTATTTGTGCCCGATTGTAGTCGTTCTCGAGGAGATTTGAAATATAGATTTTGATTGTTGAAACATTATAAAACAATCTAATTATACACATTTTACGATAAAATTATATAAAATTTCAAACTCGCATATCTCCGTTACTGTTGAAGATACAGAAGTGATTTTGCACTCAATGGAATCAGGTCGACGCTCTCTATTGGCTCATGGGGAAAATGTAATCCATGTGTAATATTCATGCTTAGTTACCATGGAAACTCTCATAACAATAAATTAAACAATCTTTTTAGGCGCTATTTTAGTCGTCCAGGAGATTAAAAATATAGATTTTGATTGTTGAAACATTATAAAACAATCGAATTATGCACTTTTTACGATAGAATTATATAAAATTTCAAACTCGCATATCTCCGTTACTGTTGAAGATACAGAAGTGATTTTACAGTCAATGGAATTAGGTCGACCTAACCTAACCTAAACTGACCTGACCTAACCTAACCTAACCTAACCTAACTTTACATAACCTAACCTAACCTAACCTAATAACAATAAAATAAAAACAATCTATTTAGGCGCTATTTTAGTCGTCCAGGAGATTAAAAATATAGATTTTGATTGTTGAAACATTATAAAACAATCGAATTATACACTTTTTACGATAGAATTATATAAAATTTCAAACTCGCATATCTCCGTTACTGTTGAAGATACAGAAGTGATTTTACAGTCAATGGAATTAGGTCGACTTAACCTAACCTAAACTGACCTGACCTAACCTAATCTAACCTAACTTTACTTAACAAAACCTAACCTAACCTAATAACAATAAAATAAAAACAATCTTTTTGTGACCGATTGTAGTCGTTGTCGAGGAGATTTGAAATATAGATTTCGATGGTTGAAACATTATAAAACAATCGAATTCCACACATTTTACAATATAATTATATAAAGTTACAAACTCGCATATCTCCGTTACTGTTGAAGATACAGAAGTGAATTTGCACTCAATGGAATCAGGTCGACGCTCTCTATTGGCTCATGGGGAAAATGTAATCCATGTGTAATATTCATGCTTAGTTACCATGGAAACTCTCATAACAATAAATTAAACAATCTATTTAGACGCTATTGTAGTAGTTGTCGAGGAGATTTCAAATATAGATTTTGATTGTTGAAACATTATAAAACAATCGAATTATACACATTTTACGATAAAATTATATAAAATTTCAAACTCGCATATCTCCGTTACTGTTGAAGATACAGAAGTGTTTTTACACTCAATGGAATTAGGTCGAACTAACCTAACCTAAACTGACCTGACCTAACCTAACCTAACCTAACTTTACTTAACAAAACCTAACCTAACCTAATAACAATAAAATAAAAACAATCTTTTTGTGACCGATTGTAGTCGTTGTCGAGGAGATTTGAAATATAGATTTCGATGGTTGAAACATTATAAAACAATCGAATTCCACACATTTTACAATATAATTATATAAAGTTTCAAACTCGCATATCTCCGTTACTGTTGAAGATACAGAAGTGAATTTGCACTCAATGGAATCAGGTCGACGCTCTCTATTGGCTCATGGGGAAAATGTAATCCATGTGTAATATTCATGCTTAGTTACCATGGAAACTCTCATAACAATAAATTAAACAATCTATTTAGACGCTATTGTAGTAGTTGTCGAGGAGATTTCAAATATAGATTTTGATTGTTGAAACATTATAAAACAATCGAATTATACACATTTTACGATAGAATTATATAAAATTTCAAACTCGCATATCTCCGTTACTGTTGAACATACAGAAGTGATTTTACACTCAATGGAATTAGGTCGACCTAACCTAACCTAAACTGACCTGACCTAACCTAACCTAACCTAACTTTACTTAACCTAACCTAACCTAACCTAATAACAATAAAATAAAAACAATCTATTTGTGCCCGATTGTAGTCGTTCTCGAGGAGATTTGAAATATAGATTTTGATTGTTGAAACATTATAAAACAATCTAATGATACACATTTTACGATAAAATTATATAAAATTTCAAACTCGCATATCTCCGTTACTGTTGTAGATACAGAAGTGATTTTGCACTCAATGGAATCAGGTCGACGCTCTCTATTGGCTCATGGGGAAAATGTAATCCATGTGTAATATTCATGCTTAGTTACCATGGAAACTCTCATAACAATAAATTAAACAATCTTTTTAGGCGCTATTTTAGTCGTCCAGGAGATTAAAAATATAGATTTTGATTGTTGAAAAATTATAAAACAATCGAATTATGCACTTTTTACGATAGAATTATATAAAATTTCAAACTCGCATATCTCCGTTACTGTTGAAGATACAGAAGTGATTTTACAGTCAATGGAATTAGGTCGACCTAACCTAACCTAAACTGACCTGACCTAACCTAACCTAACCTAACCAAACTTTACTTAACCTAACCTAACCTAACCTAATAACAATAAAATAAAAACAATCTATTTGTGCCCGATTGTAGTCGTTCTCGAGGAGATTTGAAATATAGATTTTGATTGTTGAAACATTATAAAACAATCGAATTCCATACATTTTACTATATAGTTATATAAAATTTCAAACTCGTATATCTCCGTTACTATTGAAGATACAGAAGTGATTTTGCACTCAATCGAATCAGGTCGACGCTCTCTATTGGCTCATGGGGAAAATGTAATCCATGTGTAATATTCATGCTTAGTTACCATGGAAACTCTCATAACAATAAATTAAACAATCTATTTAGACGCTATTGTAGTCGTTGTCGAGGATATTTCAAATATAGATCTTGATTGAAGAAACATTATAAAACAATCGAATTATACACATTTTACGATAGAATTATATAAAATTTCAAACTCGCATATCTCCGTTACTGTTGAAGATACAGAAGTGATTTTACAGTCAATGGAATTAGGTCGACCTAACCTAACCTAAACTGACCTGACCTAACCAAACCTAACCTAACCTAACTTTACATAACCTAACCTAACCTAACCTAATAACAATAAAATAAAAACAATCTATTTAGGCGCTATTTTAGTCGTCCAGGAGATTAAAAATATAGATTTTGATTGTTGAAACATTATATAACAATCGAATTATACACTTTTTACGATAGAATTATATAAAATTTCAAACTCGCATATCTCCGTTACTGTTGAAGATACAGAAGTGATTTTGCACTCAATGGAATCAGGTCGACGCTCTCTATTGGCTCATGGGGAAAATGTAATCCATGTGTAATATTCATGCTTAGTTACCATGGAAACTCTCATAACAATAAATTAAACAATCTTTTTAGGCGCTATTTTAGTCGTCCAGGAGATTAAAAATATAGATTTTGATTGTTGAAACATTATAAAACAATCGAATTATGCACTTTTTACGATAGAATTATATAAAATTTCAAACTCGCATATCTCCGTTACTGTTGAAGATACAGAAGTGATTTTACAGTCAATGGAATTAGGTCGACCTAACCTAACCTAAACTGACCTGACCTAACCTAACCTAACCTAACCTAACTTTACATAACCTAACCTAACCTAACCTAATAACAATAAAATAAAAACAATCTATTTAGGCGCTATTTTAGTCGTCCAGGAGATTAAAAATATAGATTTTGATTGTTGAAACATTATAAAACAATCGAATTATACACTTTTTACGATAGAATTATATAAAATTTCAAACTCGCATATCTCCGTTACTGTTGAAGATACAGAAGTGATTTTACAGTCAATGGAATTAGGTCGACTTAACCTAACCTAAACTGACCTGACCTAACCTAATCTAACCTAACTTTACTTAACAAAACCTAACCTAACCTAATAACAATAAAATAAAAACAATCTTTTTGTGACCGATTGTAGTCGTTGTCGAGGAGATTTGAAATATAGATTTCGATGGTTGAAACATTATAAAACAATCGAATTCCACACATTTTACAATATAATTATATAAAGTTTCAAACTCGCATATCTCCGTTACTGTTGAAGATACAGAAGTGAATTTGCACTCAATGGAATCAGGTCGACGCTCTCTATTGGCTCATGGGGAAAATGTAATCCATGTGTAATATTCATGCTTAGTTACCATGGAAACTCTCATAACAATAAATTAAACAATCTATTTAGACGCTATTGTAGTAGTTGTCGAGGAGATTTCAAATATAGATTTTGATTGTTGAAACATTATAAAACAATCGAATTATACACATTTTACGATAAAATTATATAAAATTTCAAACTCGCATATCTCCGTTACTGTTGAAGATACAGAAGTGTTTTTACACTCAATGGAATTAGGTCGAACTAACCTAACCTAAACTGACCTGACCTAACCTAACCTAACCTAACTTTACTTAACAAAACCTAACCTAACCTAATAACAATAAAATAAAAACAATCTTTTTGTGACCGATTGTAGTCGTTGTCGAGGAGATTTGAAATATAGATTTCGATGGTTGAAACATTATAAAACAATCGAATTCCACACATTTTACAATATAATTATATAAAGTTTCAAACTCGCATATCTCCGTTACTGTTGAAGATACAGAAGTGAATTTGCACTCAATGGAATCAGGTCGACGCTCTCTATTGGCTCATGGGGAAAATGTAATCCATGTGTAATATTCATGCTTAGTTACCATGGAAACTCTCATAACAATAAATTAAACAATCTATTTAGACGCTATTGTAGTAGTTGTCGAGGAGATTTCAAATATAGATTTTGATTGTTGAAACATTATAAAACAATCGAATTATACACATTTTACGATAGAATTATATAAAATTTCAAATTCGCATATCTCCGTTACTGTTGAACATACAGAAGTGATTTTACACTCAATGGAATTAGGTCGACCTAACCTAACCTAAACTGACCTGACCTAACCTAACCTAACCTAACTTTACTTAACCTAACCTAACCTAACCTAATAACAATAAAATAAAAACAATCTATTTGTGCCGATTGTAGTCGTTCTCGAGGAGATTTGAAATATAGATTTTGATTGTTGAAACATTATAAAACAATCTAATGATACACATTTTACGATAAAATTATATAAAATTTCAAACTCGCATATCTCCGTTACTGTTGTAGATACAGAAGTGATTTTGCACTCAATGGAATCAGGTCGACGCTCTCTATTGGCTCATGGGGAAAATGTAATCCATGTGTAATATTCATGCTTAGTTACCATGGAAACTCTCATAACAATAAATTAAACAATCTTTTTAGGCGCTATTTTAGTCGTCCAGGAGATTAAAAATATAGATTTTGATTGTTGAAAAATTATAAAACAATCGAATTATGCACTTTTTACGATAGAATTATATAAAATTTCAAACTCGCATATCTCCGTTACTGTTGAAGATACAGAAGTGATTTTACAGTCAATGGAATTAGGTCGACCTAACCTAACCTAAACTGACCTGACCTAACCTAACCTAACCTAACCAAACTTTACTTAACCTAACCTAACCTAACCTAATAACAATAAAATAAAAACAATCTATTTGTGCCCGATTGTAGTCGTTCTCGAGGAGATTTGAAATATAGATTTTGATTGTTGAAACATTATAAAACAATCGAATTCCATACATTTTACTATATAGTTATATAAAATTTCAAACTCGTATATCTCCGTTACTATTGAAGATACAGAAGTGATTTTGCACTCAATCGAATCAGGTCGACGCTCTCTATTGGCTCATGGGGAAAATGTAATCCATGTGTAATATTCATGCTTAGTTACCATGGAAACTCTCATAACAATAAAATAAAAACAATCTATTTAGGCGCTATTTTAGTCGTCCAGGAGATTAAAAATATAGATTTTGATTGTTGAAACATTATAAAACAATCGAATTATACACTTTTTACGATAGAATTATATAAAATTTCAAACTCGCATATCTCCGTTACTGTTGAAGATACAGAAGTGATTTTACAGTCAATGGAATTAGGTCGACTTAACCTAACCTAAACTGACCTGACCTAACCTAATCTAACCTAACTTTACTTAACAAAACCTAACCTAACCTAATAACAATAAAATAAAAACAATCTTTTTGTGACCGATTGTAGTCGTTGTCGAGGAGATTTGAAATATAGATTTCGATGGTTGAAACATTATAAAACAATCGAATTCCACACATTTTACAATATAATTATATAAAGTTTCAAACTCGCATATCTCCGTTACTGTTGAAGATACAGAAGTGAATTTGCACTCAATGGAATCAGGTCGACGCTCTCTATTGGCTCATGGGGAAAATGTAATCCATGTGTAATATTCATGCTTAGTTACCATGGAAACTCTCATAACAATAAATTAAACAATCTATTTAGACGCTATTGTAGTAGTTGTCGAGGAGATTTCAAATATAGATTTTGATTGTTGAAACATTATAAAACAATCGAATTATACACATTTTACGATAAAATTATATAAAATTTCAAACTCGCATATCTCCGTTACTGTTGAAGATACAGAAGTGTTTTTACACTCAATGGAATTAGGTCGAACTAACCTAACC
This sequence comes from Lepisma saccharinum, assembly GCF_977018435.1. Lineage (NCBI taxonomy): Eukaryota > Metazoa > Arthropoda > Insecta > Zygentoma > Lepismatidae > Lepisma > Lepisma saccharinum. The sequence continues at coordinate 92,816 of NW_028142994.1, forward strand.
TAAACTGACCTGACCTAACCTAACCTAACCTAACTTTACTTAACAAAACCTAACCTAACCTAATAACAATAAAATAAAAACAATCTTTTTGTGACCGATTGTAGTCGTTGTCGAGGAGATTTGAAATATAGATTTCGATGGTTGAAACATTATAAAACAATCGAATTCCACACATTTTACAATATAATTATATAAAGTTTCAAACTCGCATATCTCCGTTACTGTTGAAGATACAGAAGTGAATTTGCACTCAATGGAATCAGGTCGACGCTCTCTATTGGCTCATGGGGAAAATGTAATCCATGTGTAATATTCATGCTTAGTTACCATGGAAACTCTCATAACAATAAATTAAACAATCTATTTAGACGCTATTGTAGTAGTTGTCGAGGAGATTTCAAATATAGATTTTGATTGTTGAAACATTATAAAACAATCGAATTATACACATTTTACGATAGAATTATATAAAATTTCAAATTCGCATATCTCCGTTACTGTTGAACATACAGAAGTGATTTTACACTCAATGGAATTAGGTCGACCTAACCTAACCTAAACTGACCTGACCTAACCTAACCTAACCTAACTTTACTTAACCTAACCTAACCTAACCTAATAACAATAAAATAAAAACAATCTATTTGTGCCGATTGTAGTCGTTCTCGAGGAGATTTGAAATATAGATTTTGATTGTTGAAACATTATAAAACAATCTAATGATACACATTTTACGATAAAATTATATAAAATTTCAAACTCGCATATCTCCGTTACTGTTGTAGATACAGAAGTGATTTTGCACTCAATGGAATCAGGTCGACGCTCTCTATTGGCTCATGGGGAAAATGTAATCCATGTGTAATATTCATGCTTAGTTACCATGGAAACTCTCATAACAATAAATTAAACAATCTTTTTAGGCGCTATTTTAGTCGTCCAGGAGATTAAAAATATAGATTTTGATTGTTGAAAAATTATAAAACAATCGAATTATGCACTTTTTACGATAGAATTATATAAAATTTCAAACTCGCATATCTCCGTTACTGTTGAAGATACAGAAGTGATTTTACAGTCAATGGAATTAGGTCGACCTAACCTAACCTAAACTGACCTGACCTAACCTAACCTAACCTAACCAAACTTTACTTAACCTAACCTAACCTAACCTAATAACAATAAAATAAAAACAATCTATTTGTGCCCGATTGTAGTCGTTCTCGAGGAGATTTGAAATATAGATTTTGATTGTTGAAACATTATAAAACAATCGAATTCCATACATTTTACTATATAGTTATATAAAATTTCAAACTCGTATATCTCCGTTACTATTGAAGATACAGAAGTGATTTTGCACTCAATCGAATCAGGTCGACGCTCTCTATTGGCTCATGGGGAAAATGTAATCCATGTGTAATATTCATGCTTAGTTACCATGGAAACTCTCATAACAATAAATTAAACAATCTATTTAGACGCTATTGTAGTCGTTGTCGAGGATATTTCAAATATAGATCTTGATTGAAGAAACATTATAAAACAATCGAATTATACACATTTTACGATAGAATTATATAAAATTTCAAACTCGCATATCTCCGTTACTGTTGAAGATACAGAAGTGATTTTACAGTCAATGGAATTAGGTCGACCTAACCTAACCTAAACTGACCTGACCTAACCAAACCTAACCTAACCTAACTTTACATAACCTAACCTAACCTAACCTAATAACAATAAAATAAAAACAATCTATTTAGGCGCTATTTTAGTCGTCCAGGAGATTAAAAATATAGATTTTGATTGTTGAAACATTATATAACAATCGAATTATACACTTTTTACGATAGAATTATATAAAATTTCAAACTCGCATATCTCCGTTACTGTTGAAGATACAGAAGTGATTTTACAGTCAATGGAATTAGGTCGACTTAACCTAACCTAAACTGACCTGACCTAACCTAATCTAACCTAACTTTACTTAACAAAACCTAACCTAACCTAATAACAATAAAATAAAAACAATCTTTTTGTGACCGATTGTAGTCGTTGTCGAGGAGATTTGAAATATAGATTTCGATGGTTGAAACATTATAAAACAATCGAATTCCACACATTTTACAATATAATTATATAAAGTTTCAAACTCGCATATCTCCGTTACTGTTGAAGATACAGAAGTGAATTTGCACTCAATGGAATCAGGTCGACGCTCTCTATTGGCTCATGGGGAAAATGTAATCCATGTGTAATATTCATGCTTAGTTACCATGGAAACTCTCATAACAATAAATTAAACAATCTATTTAGACGCTATTGTAGTAGTTGTCGAGGAGATTTCAAATATAGATTTTGATTGTTGAAACATTATAAAACAATCGAATTATACACATTTTACGATAAAATTATATAAAATTTCAAACTCGCATATTTCCGTTACTGTTGAAGATACAGAAGTGTTTTTACACTCAATGGAATTAGGTCAAACTAACCTAACCTAAACTGACCTGACCTAACCTAACCTAACCTAACTTTACTTAACCTAACCTAACCTAACCTAATAACAATAAAAAAAACAATCTATTTGTGCCGATTGTAGTCGTTCTCGAGGAGATTTGAAATATAGATTTTGATTGTTGAAACATTATAAAACAATCGAATTCCACGCATTTTACAATATAATTATATAAAATTTCAAACTCGCATATCTCCGTTACTATTGAAGATACAGAAGTGATTTTGCACTCAATGGAATCAGGTCGACGCTCTCTATTGGCTCATGGGGAAATATGTAATCCATGTGTAATATTCATGCTTAGTTACCATGGAAACTCTCATAACAATAAATTAAACAATCTATTTAGACGCTATTGTAGTAGTTGTGGAGGAGATTTCAAATATAGATTTTGATTTTTGAAACATTATAAAACAATCGAATTATACACATTTTACGATAGAATTATATAAAATTTCAAACTCGCATATCTCCGTTACTGTTGAAGATACAGAAGTGATTTTACACTCAATGGAATTAGGTCGACCTAACCTAACCTAAACTGACCTGACCTAACCTAACCTAACCTAACTTTACTTAACCTAACCTAACCTAACCTAATAACAATAAAATAAAAACAATCTATTTGTGCCCGATTGTAGTCGTTCTCGAGGAGATTTGAAATATAGATTTTGATTGTTGAAACATTATAAAACAATCTAATTATACACATTTTACGATAAAATTATATAAAATTTCAAACTCGCATATCTCCGTTACTGTTGAAGATACAGAAGTGATTTTGCACTCAATGGAATCAGGTCGACGCTCTCTATTGGCTCATGGGGAAAATGTAATCCATGTGTAATATTCATGCTTAGTTACCATGGAAACTCTCATAACAATAAATTAAACAATCTATTTAGACGCTATTGTAGTCGTTGTCGAGGATATTTCAAATATAGATCTTGATTGAAGAAACATTATAAAACAATCGAATTATACACATTTTACGATAGAATTATATAAAATTTCAAACTCGCATATCTCCGTTACTGTTGAAGATACAGAAGTGATTTTACAGTCAATGGAATTAGGTCGACCTAACCTAACCTAAACTGACCTGACCTAACCAAACCTAACCTAACCTAACTTTACATAACCTAACCTAACCTAACCTAATAACAATAAAATAAAAACAATCTATTTAGGCGCTATTTTAGTCGTCCAGGAGATTAAAAATATAGATTTTGATTGTTGAAACATTATAAAACAATCGAATTATACACTTTTTACGATAGAATTATATAAAATTTCAAACTCGCATATCTCCGTTACTGTTGAAGATACAGAAGTGATTTTACAGTCAATGGAATTAGGTCGACTTAACCTAACCTAAACTGACCTGACCTAACCTAATCTAACATAACTTTACTTAACAAAACCTAACCTAACCTAATAACAATAAAATAAAAACAATCTATTTGTGCCCGATTGTAGTCGTTCTCGAGGAGATTTGAAATATAGATTTTGATTGTTGAAACATTATAAAACAATCGAATTCCACACATTTTACTATATAGTTATATAAAATTTCAAACTCGTATATCTCCGTTACTATTGAAGATACAGAAGTGATATTGCACTCAATCGAATCAGGTCGACGCTCTCTATTGGCTCATGGGGAAAATGTAATCCATGTGTAATATTCATGCTTAGTTACCATGGAAACTCTCATAACAATAAATTAAACAATCTATTTAGACGCTATTGTAGTAGTTGTCGAGGAGATTTCAAATATAGATTTTGATTGTTGAAACATTATAAAACAATCGAATTATACACATTTTACGATAAAATTATATAAAATTTCAAACTCGCATATTTCCGTTACTGTTGAAGATACAGAAGTGTTTTTACACTCAATGGAATTAGGTCAAACTAACCTAACCTAAACTGACCTGACCTAACCTAACCTAACCTAACTTTACTTAACCTAACCTAACCTAACCTAATAACAATAAAAAAAACAATCTATTTGTGCCGATTGTAGTCGTTCTCGAGGAGATTTGAAATATAGATTTTGATTGTTGAAACATTATAAAACAATCGAATTCCACGCATTTTACAATATAATTATATAAAATTTCAAACTCGCATATCTCCGTTACTATTGAAGATACAGAAGTGATTTTGCACTCAATGGAATCAGGTCGACGCTCTCTATTGGCTCATGGGGAAATATGTAATCCATGTGTAATATTCATGCTTAGTTACCATGGAAACTCTCATAACAATAAATTAAACAATCTATTTAGACGCTATTGTAGTAGTTGTGGAGGAGATTTCAAATATAGATTTTGATTTTTGAAACATTATAAAACAATCGAATTATACACATTTTACGATAGAATTATATAAAATTTCAAACTCGCATATCTCCGTTACTGTTGAAGATACAGAAGTGATTTTACACTCAATGGAATTAGGTCGACCTAACCTAACCTAAACTGACCTGACCTAACCTAACCTAACCTAACTTTACTTAACCTAACCTAACCTAACCTAATAACAATAAAATAAAAACAATCTATTTGTGCCCGATTGTAGTCGTTCTCGAGGAGATTTGAAATATAGATTTTGATTGTTGAAACATTATAAAACAATCTAATTATACACATTTTACGATAAAATTATATAAAATTTCAAACTCGCATATCTCCGTTACTGTTGAAGATACAGAAGTGATTTTGCACTCAATGGAATCAGGTCGACGCTCTCTATTGGCTCATGGGGAAAATGTAATCCATGTGTAATATTCATGCTTAGTTACCATGGAAACTCTCATAACAATAAATTAAACAATCTTTTTAGGCGCTATTTTAGTCGTCCAGGAGATTAAAAATATAGATTTTGATTGTTGAAACATTATAAAACAATCGAATTATGCACTTTTTACGATAGAATTATATAAAATTTCAAACTCGCATATCTCCGTTACTGTTGAAGATACAGAAGTGATTTTACAGTCAATGGAATTAGGTCGACCTAACCTAACCTAAACTGACCTGACCTAACCTAACCTAACCTAACCAAACTTTACTTAACCTAACCTAACCTAACCTAATAACAATAAAATAAAAACAATCTATTTGTGCCCGATTGTAGTCGTTCTCGAGGAGATTTGAAATATAGATTTTGATTGTTGAAACATTATAAAACAATCGAATTCCACACATTTTACTATATAGTTATATAAAATTTCAAACTCGTATATCTCCGTTACTATTGAAGATACAGAAGTGATTTTGCACTCAATCGAATCAGGTCGACGCTCTCTATTGGCTCATGGGGAAAATGTAATCCATGTGTAATATTCATGCTTAGTTACCATGGAAACTCTCATAACAATAAATTAAACAATCTATTTAGACGCTATTGTAGTCGTTGTCGAGGATATTTCAAATATAGATCTTGATTGAAGAAACATTATAAAACAATCGAATTATACACATTTTACGATAGAATTATATAAAATTTCAAACTCGCATATCTCCGTTACTGTTGAAGATACAGAAGTGATTTTACAGTCAATGGAATTAGGTCGACCTAACCTAACCTAAACTGACCTGACCTAACCAAACCTAACCTAACCTAACTTTACATAACCTAACCTAACCTAACCTAATAACAATAAAATAAAAACAATCTATTTAGGCGCTATTTTAGTCGTCCAGGAGATTAAAAATATAGATTTTGATTGTTGAAACATTATAAAACAATCGAATTATACACTTTTTACGATAGAATTATATAAAATTTCAAACTCGCATATCTCCGTTACTGTTGAAGATACAGAAGTGATTTTACAGTCAATGGAATTAGGTCGACTTAACCTAACCTAAACTGACCTGACCTAACCTAATCTAACATAACTTTACTTAACAAAACCTAACCTAACCTAATAACAATAAAATAAAAACAATCTATTTGTGCCCGATTGTAGTCGTTCTCGAGGAGATTTGAAATATAGATTTTGATTGTTGAAACATTATAAAACAATCGAATTCCACACATTTTACTATATAGTTATATATAGTTTCAAACTCGCATATCTCCGTTACTGTTGAAGATACAGAAGTGAATTTGCACTCAATGGAATCAGGTCGACGCTCTCTATTGGCTCATGGGGAAAATGTAATCCATGTGTAATATTCATGCTTAGTTACCATGGAAACTCTCATAACAATAAATTAAACAATCTATTTAGACGCTATTGTAGTAGTTGTCGAGGAGATTTCAAATATAGATTTTGATTGTTGAAACATTATAAAACAATCGAATTATACACTTTTTACGATAGAATTATATAAAATTTCAAACTCGCATATCTCCGTTACTGTTGAAGATACAGAAGTGATTTTACAGTCAATGGAATTAGGTCGACTTAACCTAACCTAAACTGACCTGACCTAACCTAATCTAACATAACTTTACTTAACAAAACCTAACCTAACCTAATAACAATAAAATAAAAACAATCTTTTTGTGACCGATTGTAGTCGTTGTCGAGGAGATTTGAAATATAGATTTCGATGGTTGAAACATTATAAAACAATCGAATTCCACACATTTTACAATATAATTATATATAGTTTCAAACTCGCATATCTCCGTTACTGTTGAAGATACAGAAGTGAATTTGCACTCAATGGAATCAGGTCGACGCTCTCTATTGGCTCATGGGGAAAATGTAATCCATGTGTAATATTCATGCTTAGTTACCATGGAAACTCTCATAACAATAAATTAAACAATCTATTTAGACGCTATTGTAGTAGTTGTCGAGGAGATTTCAAATATAGATTTTGATTGTTGAAACATTATAAAACAATCGAATTATACACATTTTACGATAAAATTATATAAAATTTCAAACTCGCATATTTCCGTTACTGTTGAAGATACAGAAGTGTTTTTACACTCAATGGAATTAGGTCAAACTAACCTAACCTAAACTGACCTGACCTAACCTAACCTAACCTAACTTTACTTAACCTAACCTAACCTAACCTAATAACAATAAAAAAAAACAATCTATTTGTGCCGATTGTAGTCGTTCTCGAGGAGATTTGAAATATAGATTTTGATTGTTGAAACATTATAAAACAATCGAATTCCACGCATTTTACAATATAATTATATAAAATTTCAAACTCGCATATCTCCGTTACTATTGAAGATACAGAAGTGATTTTGCACTCAATGGAATCAGGTCGACGCTCTCTATTGGCTCATGGGGAAATATGTAATCCATGTGTAATATTCATGCTTAGTTACCATGGAAACTCTCATAACAATAAATTAAACAATCTATTTAGACGCTATTGTAGTAGTTGTGGAGGAGATTTCAAATATAGATTTTGATTTTTGAAACATTATAAAACAATCGAATTATACACATTTTACGATAGAATTATATAAAATTTCAAACTCGCATATCTCCGTTACTGTTGAAGATACAGAAGTGATTTTACAGTCAATGGAATTAGGTCGACCTAACCTAACCTAAACTGACCTGACCTAACCAAACCTAACCTAACCTAACTTTACATAACCTAACCTAACCTAACCTAATAACAATAAAATAAAAACAATCTATTTAGGCGCTATTTTAGTCGTCCAGGAGATTAAAAATATAGATTTTGATTGTTGAAACATTATAAAACAATCGAATTATACACTTTTTACGATAGAATTATATAAAATTTCAAACTCGCATATCTCCGTTACTGTTGAAGATACAGAAGTGATTTTACAGTCAATGGAATTAGGTCGACTTAACCTAACCTAAACTGACCTGACCTAACCTAATCTAACATAACTTTACTTAACAAAACCTAACCTAACCTAATAACAATAAAATAAAAACAATCTATTTGTGCCCGATTGTAGTCGTTCTCGAGGAGATTTGAAATATAGATTTTGATTGTTGAAACATTATAAAACAATCGAATTCCACACATTTTACTATATAGTTATATATAGTTTCAAACTCGCATATCTCCGTTACTGTTGAAGATACAGAAGTGAATTTGCACTCAATGGAATCAGGTCGACGCTCTCTATTGGCTCATGGGGAAAATGTAATCCATGTGTAATATTCATGCTTAGTTACCATGGAAACTCTCATAACAATAAATTAAACAATCTATTTAGACGCTATTGTAGTAGTTGTCGAGGAGATTTCAAATATAGATTTTGATTGTTGAAACATTATAAAACAATCGAATTATCCACTTTTTACGATAGAATTATATAAAATTTCAAACTCGCATATCTCCGTTACTGTTGAAGATACAGAAGTGATTTTACAGTCAATGGAATTAGGTCGACTTAACCTAACCTAAACTGACCTGACCTAACCTAATCTAACATAACTTTACTTAACAAAACCTAACCTAACCTAATAACAATAAAATAAAAACAATCTTTTTGTGACCGATTGTAGTCGTTGTCGAGGAGATTTGAAATATAGATTTCGATGGTTGAAACATTATAAAACAATCGAATTCCACACATTTTACAATATAATTATATATAGTTTCAAACTCGCATATCTCCGTTACTGTTGAAGATACAGAAGTGAATTTGCACTCAATGGAATCAGGTCGACGCTCTCTATTGGCTCATGGGGAAAATGTAATCCATGTGTAATATTCATGCTTAGTTACCATGGAAACTCTCATAACAATAAATTAAACAATCTATTTAGACGCTATTGTAGTAGTTGTCGAGGAGATTTCAAATATAGATTTTGATTGTTGAAACATTATAAAACAATCGAATTATACACATTTTACGATAAAATTATATAAAATTTCAAACTCGCATATTTCCGTTACTGTTGAAGATACAGAAGTGTTTTTACACTCAATGGAATTAGGTCAAACTAACCTAACCTAAACTGACCTGACCTAACCTAACCTAACCTAACTTTACTTAACCTAACCTAACCTAACCTAATAACAATAAAAAAAACAATCTATTTGTGCCGATTGTAGTCGTTCTCGAGGAGATTTGAAATATAGATTTTGATTGTTGAAACATTATAAAACAATCGAATTCCACGCATTTTACAATATAATTATATAAAATTTCAAACTCGCATATCTCCGTTACTATTGAAGATACAGAAGTGATTTTGCACTCAATGGAATCAGGTCGACGCTCTCTATTGGCTCATGGGGAAATATGTAATCCATGTGTAATATTCATGCTTAGTTACCATGGAAACTCTCATAACAATAAATTAAACAATCTATTTAGACGCTATTGTAGTAGTTGTGGAGGAGATTTCAAATATAGATTTTGATTTTTGAAACATTATAAAACAATCGAATTATACACATTTTACGATAGAATTATATAAAATTGCAAACTCGCATATCTCCGTTACTGTTGAAGATACAGAAGTGATTTTACAGTCAATGGAATTAGGTCGACCTAACCTAACCTAAACTGACCTGACCTAACCAAACCTAACCTAACCTAAGTTTACATAACCTAACCTAACCTAACCTAATAACAATAAAATAAAAACAATCTATTTAGGCGCTATTTTAGTCGTCCAGGAGATTAAAAATATAGATTTTGATTGTTGAAACATTATAAAACAATCGAATTATACACTTTTTACGATAGAATTATATAAAATTTCAAACTCGCATATCTCCGTTACTGTTGAAGATACAGAAGTGATTTTACAGTCAATGGAATTAGGTCGACTTAACCTAACCTAAACTGACCTGACCTAACCTAATCTAACATAACTTTACTTAACAAAACCTAACCTAACCTAATAACAATAAAATAAAAACAATCTATTTGTGCCCGATTGTAGTCGTTCTCGAGGAGATTTGAAATATAGATTTTGATTGTTGAAACATTATAAAACAATCGAATTCCACACATTTTACTATATAGTTATATATAGTTTCAAACTCGCATATCTCCGTTACTGTTGAAGATACAGAAGTGAATTTGCACTCAATGGAATCAGGTCGACGCTCTCTATTGGCTCATGGGGAAAATGTAATCCATGTGTAATATTCATGCTTAGTTACCATGGAAACTCTCATAACAATAAATTAAACAATCTATTTAGACGCTATTGTAGTAGTTGTCGAGGAGATTTCAAATATAGATTTTGATTGTTGAAACATTATAAAACAATCGAATTATACACTTTTTACGATAGAATTATATAAAATTTCAAACTCGCATATCTCCGTTACTGTTGAAGATACAGAAGTGATTTTACAGTCAATGGAATTAGGTCGACTTAACCTAACCTAAACTGACCTGACCTAACCTAATCTAACATAACTTTACTTAACAAAACCTAACCTAACCTAATAACAATAAAATAAAAACAATCTTTTTGTGACCGATTGTAGTCGTTGTCGAGGAGATTTGAAATATAGATTTCGATGGTTGAAACATTATAAAACAATCGAATTCCACACATTTTACAATATAATTATATATAGTTTCAAACTCGCATATCTCCGTTACTGTTGAAGATACAGAAGTGAATTTGCACTCAATGGAATCAGGTCGACGCTCTCTATTGGCTCATGGGGAAATATGTAATCCATGTGTAATATTCATGCTTAGTTACCATGGAAACTCTCATAACAATAAATTAAACAATCTATTTAGACGCTATTGTAGTAGTTGTGGAGGAGATTTCAAATATAGATTTTGATTTTTGAAACATTATAAAACAATCGAATTATACACATTTTACGATAGAATTATATAAAATTTCAAACTCGCATATCTCCGTTACTGTTGAAGATACAGAAGTGATTTTACACTCAATGGAATTAGGTCGACCTAACCTAACCTAAACTGACCTGACCTAACCTAACCTAACCTAACTTTACTTAACCTAACCTAACCTAACCTAATAACAATAAAATAAAAACAATCTATTTGTGCCCGATTGTAGTCGTTCTCGAGGAGATTTGAAATATAGATTTTGATTGTTGAAACATTATAAAACAATCTAATTATACACATTTTACGATAAAATTATATAAAATTTCAAACTCGCATATCTCCGTTACTGTTGAAGATACAGAAGTGATTTTGCACTCAATGGAATCAGGTCGACGCTCTCTATTGGCTCATGGGGAAAATGTAATCCATGTGTAATATTCATGCTTAGTTACCATGGAAACTCTCATAACAATAAATTAAACAATCTTTTTAGGCGCTATTTTAGTCGTCCAGGAGATTAAAAATATAGATTTTGATTGTTGAAACATTATAAAACAATCGAATTATGCACTTTTTACGATAGAATTATATAAAATTTCAAACTCGCATATCTCCGTTACTGTTGAAGATACAGAAGTGATTTTACAGTCAATGGAATTAGGTCGACCTAACCTAACCTAAACTGACCTGACCTAACCTAACCTAACCTAACCAAACTTTACTTAACCTAACCTAACCTAACCTAATAACAATAAAATAAAAACAATCTATTTGTGCCCGATTGTAGTCGTTCTCGAGGAGATTTGAAATATAGATTTTGATTGTTGAAACATTATAAAACAATCGAATTCCACACATTTTACTATATAGTTATATAAAATTTCAAACTCGTATATCTCCGTTACTATTGAAGATACAGAAGTGATTTTGCACTCAATCGAATCAGGTCGACGCTCTCTATTGGCTCATGGGGAAAATGTAATCCATGTGTAATATTCATGCTTAGTTACCATGGAAACTCTCATAACAATAAATTAAACAATCTATTTAGACGCTATTGTAGTCGTTGTCGAGGATATTTCAAATATAGATCTTGATTGAAGAAACATTATAAAACAATCGAATTATACACATTTTACGATAGAATTATATAAAATTTCAAACTCGCATATCTCCGTTACTGTTGAAGATACAGAAGTGATTTTACAGTCAATGGAATTAGGTCGACCTAACCTAACCTAAACTGACCTGACCTAACCAAACCTAACCTAACCTAACTTTACATAACCTAACCTAACCTAACCTAATAACAATAAAATAAAAACAATCTATTTAGGCGCTATTTTAGTCGTCCAGGAGATTAAAAATATAGATTTTGATTGTTGAAACATTATAAAACAATCGAATTATACACTTTTTACGATAGAATTATATAAAATTTCAAACTCGCATATCTCCGTTACTGTTGAAGATACAGAAGTGATTTTACAGTCAATGGAATTAGGTCGACTTAACCTAACCTAAACTGACCTGACCTAACCTAATCTAACATAACTTTACTTAACAAAACCTAACCTAACCTAATAACAATAAAATAAAAACAATCTATTTGTGCCCGATTGTAGTCGTTCTCGAGGAGATTTGAAATATAGATTTTGATTGTTGAAACATTATAAAACAATCGAATTCCACACATTTTACTATATAGTTATATATAGTTTCAAACTCGCATATCTCCGTTACTGTTGAAGATACAGAAGTGAATTTGCACTCAATGGAATCAGGTCGACGCTCTCTATTGGCTCATGGGGAAAATGTAATCCATGTGTAATATTCATGCTTAGTTACCATGGAAACTCTCATAACAATAAATTAAACAATCTATTTAGACGCTATTGTAGTCGTTGTCGAGGAGATTTCAAATATAGATTTTGATTGTTGAAACATTATAAAACAATCGAATTATACACTTTTTACGATAGAATTATATAAAATTTCAAACTCGCATATCTCCGTTACTGTTGAAGATACAGAAGTGATTTTACAGTCAATGGAATTAGGTCGACTTAACCTAACCTAAACTGACCTGACCTAACCTAATCTAACATAACTTTACTTAACAAAACCTAACCTAACCTAATAACAATAAAATAAAAACAATCTTTTTGTGACCGATTGTAGTCGTTGTCGAGGAGATTTGAAATATAGATTTCGATGGTTGAAACATTATAAAACAATCGAATTCCACACATTTTACAATATAATTATATATAGTTTCAAACTCGCATATCTCCGTTACTGTTGAAGATACAGAAGTGAATTTGCACTCAATGGAATCAGGTCGACGCTCTCTATTGGCTCATGGGGAAAATGTAATCCATGTGTAATATTCATGCTTAGTTACCATGGAAACTCTCATAACAATAAATTAAACAATCTATTTAGACGCTATTGTAGTAGTTGTCGAGGAGATTTCAAATATAGATTTTGATTGTTGAAACATTATAAAACAATCGAATTATACACATTTTACGATAAAATTATATAAAATTTCAAACTCGCATATTTCCGTTACTGTTGAAGATACAGAAGTGTTTTTACACTCAATGGAATTAGGTCAAACTAACCTAACCTAAACTGACCTGACCTAACCTAACCTAACCTAACTTTACTTAACCTAACCTAACCTAACCTAATAACAATAAAAAAAAAACAATCTATTTGTGCCGATTGTAGTCGTTCTCGAGGAGATTTGAAATATAGATTTTGATTGTTGAAACATTATAAAACAATCGAATTCCACGCATTTTACAATATAATTATATAAAATTTCAAACTCGCATATCTCCGTTACTATTGAAGATACAGAAGTGATTTTGCACTCAATGGAATCAGGTCGACGCTCTCTATTGGCTCATGGGGAAATATGTAATCCATGTGTAATATTCATGCTTAGTTACCATGGAAACTCTCATAACAATAAATTAAACAATCTATTTAGACGCTATTGTAGTAGTTGTGGAGGAGATTTCAAATATAGATTTTGATTTATGAAACATTATAAAACAATCGAATTATACACATTTTACGATAGAATTATATAAAATTTCAAACTCGCATATCTCCGTTACTGTTGAAGATACAGAAGTGATTTTACAGTCAATGGAATTAGGTCGACCTAACCTAACCTAAACTGACCTGACCTAACCAAACCTAACCTAACCTAACTTTACATAACCTAACCTAACCTAACCTAATAACAATAAAATAAAAACAATCTATTTAGGCGCTATTTTAGTCGTCCAGGAGATTAAAAATATAGATTTTGATTGTTGAAACATTATAAAACAATCGAATTATACACTTTTTACGATAGAATTATATAAAATTTCAAACTCGCATATCTCCGTTACTGTTGAAGATACAGAAGTGATTTTACAGTCAATGGAATTAGGTCGACTTAACCTAACCTAAACTGACCTGACCTAACCTAATCTAACATAACTTTACTTAACAAAACCTAACCTAACCTAATAACAATAAAATAAAAACAATCTATTTGTGCCCGATTGTAGTCGTTCTCGAGGAGATTTGAAATATAGATTTTGATTGTTGAAACATTATAAAACAATCGAATTCCACACATTTTACTATATAGTTATATATAGTTTCAAACTCGCATATCTCCGTTACTGTTGAAGATACAGAAGTGAATTTGCACTCAATGGAATCAGGTCGACGCTCTCTATTGGCTCATGGGGAAAATGTAATCCATGTGTAATATTCATGCTTAGTTACCATGGAAACTCTCATAACAATAAATTAAACAATCTATTTAGACGCTATTGTAGTAGTTGTCGAGGAGATTTCAAATATAGATTTTGATTGTTGAAACATTATAAAACAATCGAATTATCCACTTTTTACGATAGAATTATATAAAATTTCAAACTCGCATATCTCCGTTACTGTTGAAGATACAGAAGTGATTTTACAGTCAATGGAATTAGGTCGACTTAACCTAACCTAAACTGACCTGACCTAACCTAATCTAACCTAACTTTACTTAACAAAACCTAACCTAACCTAATAACAATAAAATAAAAACAATCTTTTTGTGACCGATTGTAGTCGTTGTCGAGGAGATTTGAAATATAGATTTCGATGGTTGAAACATTATAAAACAATCGAATTCCACACATTTTACAATATAATTATATATAGTTTCAAACTCGCATATCTCCGTTACTGTTGAAGATACAGAAGTGAATTTGCACTCAATGGAATCAGGTCGACGCTCTCTATTGGCTCATGGGGAAAATGTAATCCATGTGTAATATTCATGCTTAGTTACCATGGAAACTCTCATAACAATAAATTAAACAATCTATTTAGACGCTATTGTAGTAGTTGTCGAGGAGATTTCAAATATAGATTTTGATTGTTGAAACATTATAAAACAATCGAATTATACACATTTTACGATAAAATTATATAAAATTTCAAACTCGCATATTTCCGTTACTGTTGAAGATACAGAAGTGTTTTTACACTCAATGGAATTAGGTCAAACTAACCTAACCTAAACTGACCTGACCTAACCTAACCTAACCTAACTTTACTTAACCTAACCTAACCTAACCTAATAACAATAAAAAAAACAATCTATTTGTGCCGATTGTAGTCGTTCTCGAGGAGATTTGAAATATAGATTTTGATTTTTGAAACATTATAAAACAATCGAATTATACACATTTTACGATAGAATTATATAAAATTTCAAACTCGCATATCTCCGTTACTGTTGAAGATACAGAAGTGATTTTACAGTCAATGGAATTAGGTCGACCTAACCTAACCTAAACTGACCTGACCTAACCAAACCTAACCTAACCTAAGTTTACATAACCTAACCTAACCTAACCTAATAACAATAAAATAAAAACAATCTATTTAGGCGCTATTTTAGTCGTCCAGGAGATTAAAAATATAGATTTTGATTGTTGAAACATTATAAAACAATCGAATTATACACTTTTTACGATAGAATTATATAAAATTTCAAACTCGCATATCTCCGTTACTGTTGAAGATACAGAAGTGATTTTACAGTCAATGGAATTAGGTCGACTTAACCTAACCTAAACTGACCTGACCTAACCTAATCTAACATAACTTTACTTAACAAAACCTAACCTAACCTAATAACAATAAAATAAAAACAATCTATTTGTGCCCGATTGTAGTCGTTCTCGAGGAGATTTGAAATATAGATTTTGATTGTTGAAACATTATAAAACAATCGAATTCCACACATTTTACTATATAGTTATATATAGTTTCAAACTCGCATATCTCCGTTACTGTTGAAGATACAGAAGTGAATTTGCACTCAATGGAATCAGGTCGACGCTCTCTATTGGCTCATGGGGAAAATGTAATCCATGTGTAATATTCATGCTTAGTTACCATGGAAACTCTCATAACAATAAATTAAACAATCTATTTAGACGCTATTGTAGTAGTTGTCGAGGAGATTTCAAATATAGATTTTGATTGTTGAAACATTATAAAACAATCGAATTATACACTTTTTACGATAGAATTATATAAAATTTCAAACTCGCATATCTCCGTTACTGTTGAAGATACAGAAGTGATTTTACAGTCAATGGAATTAGGTCGACTTAACCTAACCTAAACTGACCTGACCTAACCTAATCTAACATAACTTTACTTAATAAAACCTAACCTAACCTAATAACAATAAAATAAAAACAATCTTTTTGTGACCGATTGTAGTCGTTGTCGAGGAGATTTGAAATATAGATTTCGATGGTTGAAACATTATAAAACAATCGAATTCCACACATTTTACAATATAATTATATATAGTTTCAAACTCGCATATCTCCGTTACTGTTGAAGATACAGAAGTGAATTTGCACTCAATGGAATCAGGTCGACGCTCTCTATTGGCTCATGGGGAAATATGTAATCCATGTGTAATATTCATGCTTAGTTACCATGGAAACTCTCATAACAATAAATTAAACAATCTATTTAGACGCTATTGTAGTAGTTGTGGAGGAGATTTCAAATATAGATTTTGATTTTTGAAACATTATAAAACAATCGAATTATACACATTTTACGATAGAATTATATAAAATTTCAAACTCGCATATCTCCGTTACTGTTGAAGATACAGAAGTGATTTTACACTCAATGGAATTAGGTCGACCTAACCTAACCTAAACTGACCTGACCTAACCTAACCTAACCTAACTTTACTTAACCTAACCTAACCTAACCTAATAACAATAAAATAAAAACAATCTATTTGTGCCCGATTGTAGTCGTTCTCGAGGAGATTTGAAATATAGATTTTGATTGTTGAAACATTATAAAACAATCTAATTATACACATTTTACGATAAAATTATATAAAATTTCAAACTCGCATATCTCCGTTACTGTTGAAGATACAGAAGTGATTTTGCACTCAATGGAATCAGGTCGACGCTCTCTATTGGCTCATGGGGAAAATGTAATCCATGTGTAATATTCATGCTTAGTTACCATGGAAACTCTCATAACAATAAATTAAACAATCTTTTTAGGCGCTATTTTAGTCGTCCAGGAGATTAAAAATATAGATTTTGATTGTTGAAACATTATAAAACAATCGAATTATGCACTTTTTACGATAGAATTATATAAAATTTCAAACTCGCATATCTCCGTTACTGTTGAAGATACAGAAGTGATTTTACAGTCAATGGAATTAGGTCGACCTAACCTAACCTAAACTGACCTGACCTAACCTAACCTAACCTAACCAAACTTTACTTAACCTAACCTAACCTAACCTAATAACAATAAAATAAAAACAATCTATTTGTGCCCGATTGTAGTCGTTCTCGAGGAGATTTGAAATATAGATTTTGATTGTTGAAACATTATAAAACAATCGAATTCCACACATTTTACTATATAGTTATATAAAATTTCAAACTCGTATATCTCCGTTACTATTGAAGATACAGAAGTGATTTTGCACTCAATCGAATCAGGTCGACGCTCTCTATTGGCTCATGGGGAAAATGTAATCCATGTGTAATATTCATGCTTAGTTACCATGGAAACTCTCATAACAATAAATTAAACAATCTATTTAGACGCTATTGTAGTCGTTGTCGAGGATATTTCAAATATAGATCTTGATTGAAGAAACATTATAAAACAATCGAATTATACACATTTTACGATAGAATTATATAAAATTTCAAACTCGCATATCTCCGTTACTGTTGAAGATACAGAAGTGATTTTACAGTCAATGGAATTAGGTCGACCTAACCTAACCTAAACTGACCTGACCTAACCAAACCTAACCTAACCTAACTTTACATAACCTAACCTAACCTAACCTAATAACAATAAAATAAAAACAATCTATTTAGGCGCTATTTTAGTCGTCCAGGAGATTAAAAATATAGATTTTGATTGTTGAAACATTATAAAACAATCGAATTATACACTTTTTACGATAGAATTATATAAAATTTCAAACTCGCATATCTCCGTTACTGTTGAAGATACAGAAGTGATTTTACAGTCAATGGAATTAGGTCGACTTAACCTAACCTAAACTGACCTGACCTAACCTAATCTAACATAACTTTACTTAACAAAACCTAACCTAACCTAATAACAATAAAATAAAAACAATCTATTTGTGCCCGATTGTAGTCGTTCTCGAGGAGATTTGAAATATAGATTTTGATTGTTGAAACATTATAAAACAATCGAATTCCACACATTTTACTATATAGTTATATATAGTTTCAAACTCGCATATCTCCGTTACTGTTGAAGATACAGAAGTGAATTTGCACTCAATGGAATCAGGTCGACGCTCTCTATTGGCTCATGGGGAAAATGTAATCCATGTGTAATATTCATGCTTAGTTACCATGGAAACTCTCATAACAATAAATTAAACAATCTATTTAGGCGCTATTTTAGTCGTCCAGGAGATTAAAAATATAGATTTTGATTGTTGAAACATTATAAAACAATCGAATTATACACTTTTTACGATAGAATTATATAAAATTTCAAACTCGCATATCTCCGTTACTGTTGAAGATACAGAAGTGATTTTACAGTCAATGGAATTAGGTCGACTTAACCTAACCTAAACTGACCTGACCTAACCTAATCTAACATAACTTTACTTAACAAAACCTAACCTAACCTAATAACAATAAAATAAAAACAATCTATTTGTGCCCGATTGTAGTCGTTCTCGAGGAGATTTGAAATATAGATTTTGATTGTTGAAACATTATAAAACAATCGAATTCCACACATTTTACTATATAGTTATATATAGTTTCAAACTCGCATAGCTCCGTTACTGTTGAAGATACAGAAGTGAATTTGCACTCAATGGAATCAGGTCGACGCTCTCTATTGGCTCATGGGGAAAATGTAATCCATGTGTAATATTCATGCTTAGTTACCATGGAAACTCTCATAACAATAAATTAAACAATCTATTTAGACGCTATTGTAGTAGTTGTCGAGGAGATTTCAAATATAGATTTTGATTGTTGAAACATTATAAAACAATCGAATTATACACTTTTTACGATAGAATTATATAAAATTTCAAACTCGCATATCTCCGTTACTGTTGAAGATACAGAAGTGATTTTACAGTCAATGGAATTAGGTCGACTTAACCTAACCTAAACTGACCTGACCTAACCTAATCTAACATAACTTTACTTAACAAAACCTAACCTAACCTAATAACAATAAAATAAAAACAATCTTTTTGTGACCGATTGTAGTCGTTGTCGAGGAGATTTGAAATATAGATTTCGATGGTTGAAACATTATAAAACAATCGAATTCCACACATTTTACAATATAATTATATATAGTTTCAAACTCGCATATCTCCGTTACTGTTGAAGATACAGAAGTGAATTTGCACTCAATGGAATCAGGTCGACGCTCTCTATTGGCTCATGGGGAAATATGTAATCCATGTGTAATATTCATGCTTAGTTACCATGGAAACTCTCATAACAATAAATTAAACAATCTATTTAGACGCTATTGTAGTAGTTGTGGAGGAGATTTCAAATATAGATTTTGATTTTTGAAACATTATAAAACAATCGAATTATACACATTTTACGATAGAATTATATAAAATTTCAAACTCGCATATCTCCGTTACTGTTGAAGATACAGAAGTGATTTTACACTCAATGGAATTAGGTCGACCTAACCTAACCTAAACTGACCTGACCTAACCTAACCTAACCTAACTTTACTTAACCTAACCTAACCTAACCTAATAACAATAAAATAAAAACAATCTATTTGTGCCCGATTGTAGTCGTTCTCGAGGAGATTTGAAATATAGATTTTGATTGTTGAAACATTATAAAACAATCTAATTATACACATTTTACGATAAAATTATATAAAATTTCAAACTCGCATATCTCCGTTACTGTTGAAGATACAGAAGTGATTTTGCACTCAATGGAATCAGGTCGACGCTCTCTATTGGCTCATGGGGAAAATGTAATCCATGTGTAATATTCATGCTTAGTTACCATGGAAACTCTCATAACAATAAATTAAACAATCTTTTTAGGCGCTATTTTAGTCGTCCAGGAGATTAAAAATATAGATTTTGATTGTTGAAACATTATAAAACAATCGAATTATGCACTTTTTACGATAGAATTATATAAAATTTCAAACTCGCATATCTCCGTTACTGTTGAAGATACAGAAGTGATTTTACAGTCAATGGAATTAGGTCGACCTAACCTAACCTAAACTGACCTGACCTAACCTAACCTAACCTAACCAAACTTTACTTAACCTAACCTAACCTAACCTAATAACAATAAAATAAAAACAATCTATTTGTGCCCGATTGTAGTCGTTCTCGAGGAGATTTGAAATATAGATTTTGATTGTTGAAACATTATAAAACAATCGAATTCCACACATTTTACTATATAGTTATATAAAATTTCAAACTCGTATATCTCCGTTACTATTGAAGATACAGAAGTGATTTTGCACTCAATCGAATCAGGTCGACGCTCTCTATTGGCTCATGGGGAAAATGTAATCCATGTGTAATATTCATGCTTAGTTACCATGGAAACTCTCATAACAATAAATTAAACAATCTATTTAGACGCTATTGTAGTCGTTGTCGAGGATATTTCAAATATAGATCTTGATTGAAGAAACATTATAAAACAATCGAATTATACACATTTTACGATAGAATTATATAAAATTTCAAACTCGCATATCTCCGTTACTGTTGAAGATACAGAAGTGATTTTACAGTCAATGGAATTAGGTCGACCTAACCTAACCTAAACTGACCTGACCTAACCAAACCTAACCTAACCTAACTTTACATAACCTAACCTAACCTAACCTAATAACAATAAAATAAAAACAATCTATTTAGGCGCTATTTTAGTCGTCCAGGAGATTAAAAATATAGATTTTGATTGTTGAAACATTATAAAACAATCGAATTATACACTTTTTACGATAGAATTATATAAAATTTCAAACTCGCATTTCTCCGTTACTGTTGAAGATACAGAAGTGATTTTACAGTCAATGGAATTAGGTCGACTTAACCTAACCTAAACTGACCTGACCTAACCTAATCTAACATAACTTTACTTAACAAAACCTAACCTAACCTAATAACAATAAAATAAAAACAATCTATTTGTGCCCGATTGTAGTCGTTCTCGAGGAGATTTGAAATATAGATTTTGATTGTTGAAACATTATAAAACAATCGAATTCCACACATTTTACTATATAGTTATATATAGTTTCAAACTCGCATATCTCCGTTACTGTTGAAGATACAGAAGTGAATTTGCACTCAATGGAATCAGGTCGACGCTCTCTATTGGCTCATGGGGAAAATGTAATCCATGTGTAATATTCATGCTTAGTTACCATGGAAACTCTCATAACAATAAATTAAACAATCTATTTAGACGCTATTGTAGTCGTTGTCGAGGATATTTCAAATATAGATCTTGATTGAAGAAACATTATAAAACAATCGAATTATACACATTTTACGATAGAATTATATAAAATTTCAAACTCGCATATCTCCGTTACTGTTGAAGATACAGAAGTGATTTTACAGTCAATGGAATTAGGTCGACCTAACCTAACCTAAAATGGCCTGACCTAACCTAACCTAACCTAACCTAACTTTACATAACCTAACCTAACCTAACCTAATAACAATAAAATAAAAACAATCTATTTAGGCGCTATTTTAGTCGTCCAGGAGATTAAAAATATAGATTTTGATTGTTGAAACATTATAAAACAATCGAATTATACACTTTTTACGATAGAATTATATAAAATTTCAAACTCGCATATCTCCGTTACTGTTGAAGATACAGAAGTGATTTTACAGTCAATGGAATTAGGTCGACTTAACCTAACCTAAACTGACCTGACCTAACCTAATCTAACCTAACTTTACTTAACAAAACCTAACCTAACCTAATAACAATAAAATAAAAACAATCTTTTTGTGACCGATTGTAGTCGTTGTCGAGGAGATTTGAAATATAGATTTCGATTGTTGAAACATTATAAAACAATCGAATTCCACACATTTTACAATATAATTATATAAAGTTTCAAACTCGCATATCTCCGTTACTGTTGAAGATACAGAAGTGAATTTGCACTCAATGGAATCAGGTCGACGCTCTCTTTTGGCTCATGGGGAAAATGTAATCCATGTGTAATATTCATGCTTAGTTACCATGGAAACTCTCATAACAATAAATTAAACAATCTATTTAGACGCTATTGTAGTAGTTGTCTAGGAGATTTCAAATATAGATTTTGATTGTTGAAACATTATAAAACAATCGAATTATACACATTTTACGATAAAATTATATAAAATTTCAAACTCGCATATCTCCGTTAATGTTGAAGATACAGAAGTGTTTTTACACTCAATGGAATTAGGTCGAACTAACCTAACCTAAACACACCTGACCTAACCTAACCTAACCTAACTTTACTTAACAAAACCTAACCTAACCTAATAACAATAAAATAAAAACAATCTTTTTGTGACCGATTGTAGTCGTTGTCGAGGAGATTTGAAATATAGATTTCGATGGTTGAAACATTATAAAACAATCGAATTCCACACATTTTACAATATAATTATATAAAGTTTCAAACTCGCATATCTCCGTTACTGTTGAAGATACAGAAGTGAATTTGCACTCAATGGAATCAGGTCGACGCTCTCTATTGGCTCATGGGGAAAATGTAATCCATGTGTAATATTCATGCTTAGTTACCATGGAAACTCTCATAACAATAAATTAAACAATCTATTTAGACGCTATTGTAGTCGTTGTCGAGGATATTTCAAATATAGATCTTGATTGAAGAAACATTATAAAACAATCGAATTATACACATTTTACGATAGAATTATATAAAATTTCAAACTCGCATATCTCCGTTACTGTTGAAGATACAGAAGTGATTTTACAGTCAATGGAATTAGGTCGACCTAACCTAACCTAAACTGACCTGACCTAACCAAACCTAACCTAACCTAACTTTACATAACCTAACCTAACCTAACCTAATAACAATAAAATAAAAACAATCTATTTAGGCGCTATTTTAGTCGTCCAGGAGATTAAAAATATAGATTTTGATTGTTGAAACATTATAAAACAATCGAATTATACACTTTTTACGATAGAATTATATAAAATTTCAAACTCGCATATCTCCGTTACTGTTGAAGATACAGAAGTGATTTTACAGTCAATGGAATTAGGTCGACTTAACCTAACCTAAACTGACCTGACCTAACCTAATCTAACATAACTTTACTTAACAAAACCTAACCTAACCTAATAACAATAAAATAAAAACAATCTATTTGTGCCCGATTGTAGTCGTTCTCGAGGAGATTTGAAATATAGATTTTGATTGTTGAAACATTATAAAACAATCGAATTCCACACATTTTACTATATAGTTATATATAGTTTCAAACTCGCATATCTCCGTTACTGTTGAAGATACAGAAGTGAATTTGCACTCAATGGAATCAGGTCGACGCTCTCTATTGGCTCATGGGGAAAATGTAATCCATGTGTAATATTCATGCTTAGTTACCATGGAAACTCTCATAACAATAAATTAAACAATCTATTTAGACGCTATTGTAGTAGTTGTCGAGGAGATTTCAAATATAGATTTTGATTGTTGAAACATTATAAAACAATCGAATTATACACTTTTTACGATAGAATTATATAAAATTTCAAACTCGCATATCTCCGTTACTGTTGAAGATACAGAAGTGATTTTACAGTCAATGGAATTAGGTCGACTTGACCTAACCTAAACTGACCTGACCTAACCTAATCTAACATAACTTTACTTAACAAAACCTAACCTAACCTAATAACAATAAAATAAAAACAATCTTTTTGTGACCGATTGTAGTCGTTGTCGAGGAGATTTGAAATATAGATTTCGATGGTTGAAACATTATAAAACAATCGAATTCCACACATTTTACAATATAATTATATATAGTTTCAAACTCGCATATCTCCGTTACTGTTGAAGATACAGAAGTGAATTTGCACTCAATGGAATCAGGTCGACGCTCTCTATTGGCTCATGGGGAAAATGTAATCCATGTGTAATATTCATGCTTAGTTACCATGGAAACTCTCATAACAATAAATTAAACAATCTATTTAGACGCTATTGTAGTAGTTGTCGAGGAGATTTCAAATATAGATTTTGATTGTTGAAACATTATAAAACAATCGAATTATACACATTTTACGATAAAATTATATAAAATTTCAAACTCGCATATTTCCGTTACTGTTGAAGATACAGAAGTGTTTTTACACTCAATGGAATTAGGTCAAACTAACCTAACCTAAACTGACCTGACCTAACCTAACCTAACCTAACTTTACTTAACCTAACCTAACCTAACCTAATAACAATAAAAAAAACAATCTATTTGTGCCGATTGTAGTCGTTCTCGAGGAGATTTGAAATATAGATTTTGATTGTTGAAACATTATAAAACAATCGAATTCCACGCATTTTACAATATAATTATATAAAATTTCAAACTCGCATATCTCCGTTACTATTGAAGATACAGAAGTGATTTTGCACTCAATGGAATCAGGTCGACGCTCTCTATTGGCTCATGCGGAAATATGTAATCCATGTGTAATATTCATGCTTAGTTACCATGGAAACTCTCATAACAATAAATTAAACAATCTATTTAGACGCTATTGTAGTAGTTGTGGAGGAGATTTCAAATATAGATTTTGATTTTTGAAACATTATAAAACAATCGAATTATACACATTTTACGATAGAATTATATAAAATTTCAAACTCGCATATCTCCGTTACTGTTGAAGATACAGAAGTGATTTTACACTCAATGGAATTAGGTCGACCTAACCTAACCTAAACTGACCTGACCTAACCTAACCTAACCTAACTTTACTTAACCTAACCTAACCTAACCTAATAACAATAAAATAAAAACAATCTATTTGTGCCCGATTGTAGTCGTTCTCGAGGAGATTTGAAATATAGATTTTGATTGTTGAAACATTATAAAACAATCTAATTATACACATTTTACGATAAAATTATATAAAATTTCAAACTCGCATATCTCCGTTACTGTTGAAGATACAGAAGTGATTTTGCACTCAATGGAATCAGGTCGACGCTCTCTATTGGCTCATGGGGAAAATGTAATCCATGTGTAATATTCATGCTTAGTTACCATGGAAACTCTCATAACAATAAATTAAACAATCTTTTTAGGCGCTATTTTAGTCGTCCAGGAGATTAAAAATATAGATTTTGATTGTTGAAACATTATAAAACAATCGAATTATGCACTTTTTACGATAGAATTATATAAAATTTCAAACTCGCATATCTCCGTTACTGTTGAAGATACAGAAGTGATTTTACAGTCAATGGAATTAGGTCGACCTAACCTAACCTAAACTGACCTGACCTAACCTAACCTAACCTAACCAAACTTTACTTAACCTAACCTAACCTAACCTAATAACAATAAAATAAAAACAATCTATTTGTGCCCGATTGTAGTCGTTCTCGAGGAGATTTGAAATATAGATTTTGATTGTTGAAACATTATAAAACAATCGAATTCCACACATTTTACTATATAGTTATATAAAATTTCAAACTCGTATATCTCCGTTACTATTGAAGATACAGAAGTGATTTTGCACTCAATCGAATCAGGTCGACGCTCTCTATTGGCTCATGGGGAAAATGTAATCCATGTGTAATATTCATGCTTAGTTACCATGGAAACTCTCATAACAATAAATTAAACAATCTATTTAGACGCTATTGTAGTCGTTGTCGAGGATATTTCAAATATAGATCTTGATTGAAGAAACATTATAAAACAATCGAATTATACACATTTTACGATAGAATTATATAAAATTTCAAACTCGCATATCTCCGTTACTGTTGAAGATACAGAAGTGATTTTACAGTCAATGGAATTAGGTCGACCTAACCTAACCTAAACTGACCTGACCTAACCAAACCTAACCTAACCTAACTTTACATAACCTAACCTAACCTAACCTAATAACAATAAAATAAAAACAATCTATTTAGGCGCTATTTTAGTCGTCCAGGAGATTAAAAATATAGATTTTGATTGTTGAAACATTATAAAACAATCGAATTATACACTTTTTACGATAGAATTATATAAAATTTCAAACTCGCATATCTCCGTTACTGTTGAAGATACAGAAGTGATTTTACAGTCAATGGAATTAGGTCGACTTAACCTAACCTAAACTGACCTGACCTAACCTAATCTAACATAACTTTACTTAACAAAACCTAACCTAACCTAATAACAATAAAATAAAAACAATCTATTTGTGCCCGATTGTAGTCGTTCTCGAGGAGATTTGAAATATAGATTTTGATTGTTGAAACATTATAAAACAATCGAATTCCACACATTTTACTATATAGTTATATATAGTTTCAAACTCGCATATCTCCGTTACTGTTGAAGATACAGAAGTGAATTTGCACTCAATGGAATCAGGTCGACGCTCTCTATTGGCTCATGGGGAAAATGTAATCCATGTGTAATATTCATGCTTAGTTACCATGGAAACTCTCATAACAATAAATTAAACAATCTATTTAGGCGCTATTTTAGTCGTCCAGGAGATTAAAAATATAGATTTTGATTGTTGAAACATTATAAAACCATCGAATTATACACTTTTTACGATAGAATTATATAAAATTTCAAACACGCATATCTCCGTTACTGTTGAAGATACAGAAGTGATTTTACAGTCAATGGAATTAGGTCGACTTAACCTAACCTAAACTGACCTGACCTAACCTAATCTAACATAACTTTACTTAACAAAACCTAACCTAACCTAATAACAATAAAATAAAAACAATCTTTTTGTGACCGATTGTAGTCGTTGTCGAGGAGATTTGAAATATAGATTTCGATGGTTGAAACATTATAAAACAATCGAATTCCACACATTTTACAATATAATTATATATAGTTTCAAACTCGCATATCTCCGTTACTGTTGAAGATACAGAAGTGAATTTGCACTCAATGGAATCAGGTCGACGCTCTCTATTGGCTCATGGGGAAAATGTAATCCATGTGTAATATTCATGCTTAGTTACCATGGAAACTCTCATAACAATAAATTAAACAATCTATTTAGACGCTATTGTAGTAGTTGTCGAGGAGATTTCAAATATAGATTTTGATTGTTGAAACATTATAAAACAATCGAATTATACACATTTTACGATAAAATTATATAAAATTTGAAACTCGCATATTTCCGTTACTGTTGAAGATACAGAAGTGTTTTTACACTCAATGGAATTAGGTCAAACTAACCTAACCTAAACTGACCTGACCTAACCTAACCTAACCTAACTTTACTTAACCTAACCTAACCTAACCTAATAACAATAAAAAAAACAATCTATTTGTGCCGATTGTAGTCGTTCTCGAGGAGATTTGAAATATAGATTTTGATTGTTGAAACATTATAAAACAATCGAATTCCACGCATTTTACAATATAATTATATAAAATTTCAAACTCGCATATCTCCGTTACTATTGAAGATACAGAAGTGATTTTGCACTCAATGGAATCAGGTCGACGCTCTCTATTGGCTCATGGGGAAATATGTAATCCATGTGTAATATTCATGCTTAGTTACCATGGAAACTCTCATAACAATAAATTAAACAATCTATTTAGACGCTATTGTAGTAGTTGTGGAGGAGATTTCAAATATAGATTTTGATTTTTGAAACATTATAAAACAATCGAATTATACACATTTTACGATAGAATTATATAAAATTTCAAACTCGCATATCTCCGTTACTGTTGAAGATACAGAAGTGATTTTACACTCAATGGAATTAGGTCGACCTAACCTAACCTAAACTGACCTGACCTAACCTAACCTAACCTAACTTTACTTAACCTAACCTAACCTAACCTAATAACAATAAAATAAAAACAATCTATTTGTGCCCGATTGTAGTCGTTCTCGAGGAGATTTGAAATATAGATTTTGATTGTTGAAACATTATAAAACAATCTAATTATACACATTTTACGATAAAATTATATAAAATTTCAAACTCGCATATCTCCGTTACTGTTGAAGATACAGAAGTGATTTTGCACTCAATGGAATCAGGTCGACGCTCTCTATTGGCTCATGGGGAAAATGTAATCCATGTGTAATATTCATGCTTAGTTACCATGGAAACTCTCATAACAATAAATTAAACAATCTTTTTAGGCGCTATTTTAGTCGTCCAGGAGATTAAAAATATAGATTTTGATTGTTGAAACATTATAAAACAATCGAATTATGCACTTTTTACGATAGAATTATATAAAATTTCAAACTCGCATATCTCCGTTACTGTTGAAGATACAGAAGTGATTTTACAGTCAATGGAATTAGGTCGACCTAACCTAACCTAAACTGACCTGACCTAACCTAACCTAACCTAACCAAACTTTACTTAACCTAACCTAACCTAACCTAATAACAATAAAATAAAAACAATCTATTTGTGCCCGATTGTAGTCGTTCTCGAGGAGATTTGAAATATAGATTTTGATTGTTGAAACATTATAAAACAATCGAATTCCACACATTTTACTATATAGTTATATAAAATTTCAAACTCGTATATCTCCGTTACTATTGAAGATACAGAAGTGATTTTGCACTCAATCGAATCAGGTCGACGCTCTCTATTGGCTCATGGGGAAAATGTAATCCATGTGTAATATTCATGCTTAGTTACCATGGAAACTCTCATAACAATAAATTAAACAATCTATTTAGACGCTATTGTAGTCGTTGTCGAGGATATTTCAAATATAGATCTTGATTGAAGAAACATTATAAAACAATCGAATTATACACATTTTACGATAGAATTATATAAAATTTCAAACTCGCATATCTCCGTTACTGTTGAAGATACAGAAGTGATTTTACAGTCAATGGAATTAGGTCGACCTAACCTAACCTAAACTGACCTGACCTAACCAAACCTAACCTAACCTAACTTTACATAACCTAACCTAACCTAACCTAATAACAATAAAATAAAAACAATCTATTTAGGCGCTATTTTAGTCGTCCAGGAGATTAAAAATATAGATTTTGATTGTTGAAACATTATAAAACAATCGAATTATACACTTTTTACGATAGAATTATATAAAATTTCAAACTCGCATATCTCCGTTACTGTTGAAGATACAGAAGTGATTTTACAGTCAATGGAATTAGGTCGACTTAACCTAACCTAAACTGACCTGACCTAACCTAATCTAACATAACTTTACTTAACAAAACCTAACCTAACCTAATAACAATAAAATAAAAACAATCTATTTGTGCCCGATTGTAGTCGTTCTCGAGGAGATTTGAAATATAGATTTTGATTGTTGAAACATTATAAAACAATCGAATTCCACACATTTTACTATATAGTTATATAAAATTTCAAACTCGTATATCTCCGTTACTATTGAAGATACAGAAGTGATTTTGCACTCAATCGAATCAGGTCGACGCTCTCTATTGGCTCATGGGGAAAATGTAATCCATGTGTAATATTCATGCTTAGTTACCATGGAAACTCTCATAACAATAAATTAAACAATCTATTTAGACGCTATTGTAGTCGTTGTCGAGGATATTTCAAATATAGATCTTGATTGAAGAAACATTATAAAACAATCGAATTATACACATTTTACGATAGAATTATATAAAATTTCAAACTCGCATATCTCCGTTACTGTTGAAGATACAGAAGTGATTTTACAGTCAATGGAATTAGGTCGACCTAACCTAACCTAAAATGGCCTGACCTAACCTAACCTAACCTAACCTAACTTTACATAACCTAACCTAACCTAACCTAATAACAATAAAATAAAAACAATCTATTTAGGCGCTATTTTAGTCGTCCAGGAGATTAAAAATATAGATTTTGATTGTTGAAACATTATAAAACAATCGAATTATACACTTTTTACGATAGAATTATATAAAATTTCAAACTCGCATATCTCCGTTACTGTTGAAGATACAGAAGTGATTTTACAGTCAATGGAATTAGGTCGACTTAACCTAACCTAAACTGACCTGACCTAACCTAATCTAACCTAACTTTACTTAACAAAACCTAACCTAACCTAATAACAATAAAATAAAAACAATCTTTTTGTGACCGATTGTAGTCGTTGTCGATGAGATTTGAAATATAGATTTCGATGGTTGAAACATTATAAAACAATCGAATTCCACACATTTTACAATATAATTATATAAAGTTTCAAACTCGCATATCTCCGTTACTGTTGAAGATACAGAAGTGAATTTGCACTCAATGGAATCAGGTCGACGCTCTCTTTTGGCTCATGGGGAAAATGTAATCCATGTGTAATATTCATGCTTAGTTACCATGGAAACTCTCATAACAATAAATTAAACAATCTATTTAGACGCTATTGTAGTAGTTGTCTAGGAGATTTCAAATATAGATTTTGATTGTTGAAACATTATAAAACAATCGAATTATACACATTTTACGATAAAATTATATAAAATTTCAAACTCGCATATCTCCGTTAATGTTGAAGATACAGAAGTGTTTTTACACTCAATGGAATTAGGTCGAACTAACCTAACCTAAACACACCTGACCTAACCTAACCTAACCTAACTTTACTTAACAAAACCTAACCTAACCTAATAACAATAAAATAAAAACAATCTTTTTGTGACCGATTGTAGTCGTTGTCGAGGAGATTTGAAATATAGATTTCGATGGTTGAAACATTATAAAACAATCGAATTCCACACATTTTACAATATAATTATATAAAGTTTCAAACTCGCATATCTCCGTTACTGTTGAAGATACAGAAGTGAATTTGCACTCAATGGAATCAGGTCGACGCTCTCTATTGGCTCATGGGGAAAATGTAATCCATGTGTAATATTCATGCTTAGTTACCATGGAAACTCTCATAACAATAAATTAAACAATCTATTTAGACGCTATTGTAGTCGTTGTCGAGGATATTTCAAATATAGATCTTGATTGAAGAAACATTATAAAACAATCGAATTATACACATTTTACGATAGAATTATATAAAATTTCAAACTCGCATATCTCCGTTACTGTTGAAGATACAGAAGTGATTTTACAGTCAATGGAATTAGGTCGACCTAACCTAACCTAAACTGACCTGACCTAACCAAACCTAACCTAACCTAACTTTACATAACCTAACCTAACCTAACCTAATAACAATAAAATAAAAACAATCTATTTAGGCGCTATTTTAGTCGTCCAGGAGATTAAAAATATAGATTTTGATTGTTGAAACATTATAAAACAATCGAATTATACACTTTTTACGATAGAATTATATAAAATTTCAAACTCGCATATCTCCGTTACTGTTGAAGATACAGAAGTGATTTTACAGTCAATGGAATTAGGTCGACTTAGCCTAACCTAAACTGACCTGACCTAACCTAATCTAACCTAACTTTACTTAACAAAACCTAACCTAACCTAATAACAATAAAATAAAAACAATCTTTTTGTGACCGATTGTAGTCGTTGTCGAGGAGATTTGAAATATAGATTTCGATGGTTGAAACATTATAAAACAATCGAATTCCACACATTTTACAATATAATTAGATAAAGTTTCAAACTCGCATATCTCCGTTACTGTTGAAGATACAGAAGTGAATTTGCACTCAATGGAATCAGGTCGACGCTCTCTATTGGCTCATGGGGAAAATGTAATCCATGTGTAATATTCATGCTTAGTTACCATGGAAACTCTCATAACAATAAATTAAACAATCTATTTAGACGCTATTGTAGTCGTTGTCGAGGAGATTTCAAATATAGATTTTGATTGTTGAAACATTATAAAACAATCGAATTATACACATTTTACGATAGAATTGTATAAAATTTCAAACTCGCATATCTCCGTTACAGTTGAAGATACAGAAGTGATTTTACACTCAATGGAATTAGGTCGACCTAACCTAACCTAAACTGACCTGACCTAACCTAACCTAACCTAACTTTACTTAACCTAACCTAACCTAACCTAATAACAATAAAATAAAAACAATCTATTTGTGCCCGATTGTAGTCGTTCTCGAGGAGATTTGAAATATAGATTTTGATTGTTGAAACATTATAAAACAATCGAATTCCACACATTTTACTATATAGTTATATAAAATTTCAAGCTCGTATATCTCCGTTACTATTGAAGATACAGAAGTGATTTTGCACTCAATCGAATCAGGTCGACGCTCTCTATTGGCTCATGGGGAAAATGTAATCCATGTGTAATATTCATGCTTAGTTACCATGGAAAATCTCATAACAATAAATTAAACAATCTATTTAGACGCTATTGTAGTCGTTGTCGAGGATATTTCAAATATAGATCTTGATTGAAGAAACATTATAAAACAATCGAATTATACACATTTTACGATAGAATTATATAAAATTTCAAACTCGCATATCTCCGTTACTGTTGAAGATACAGAAGTGATTTTACAGTCAATGGAATTAGGTCGACCTAACCTAACCTAAACTGACCTGACCTAACCAAACCTAACCTAACCTAACTTTACATAACCTAACCTAACCTAACCTAATAACAATAAAATAAAAACAATCTATTTAGGCGCTATTTTAGTCGTCCAGGAGATTAAAAATATAGATTTTGATTGTTGAAACATTGTAAAACAATCGAATTATACACTTTTTACGATAGAATTATATAAAATTTCAAACTCGCATATCTCTGTTACTGTTGAAGATACAGAAGTGATTTTACAGTCAATGGAATTAGGTCGACTTAACCTAACCTAAACTGACCTGACCTAACCTAATCTAACCTAACTTTACTTAACAAAACCTAACCTAACCTAATAACAATAAAATAAAAACAATCTTTTTGTGACCGATTGTAGTCGTTGTCGAGGAGATTTGAAATATAGATTTCGATGGTTGAAACATTATAAAACAATCGAATTCCACACATTTTACAATATAATTATATATAGTTTCAAACTCGCATATCTCCGTTACTGTTGAAGATACAGAAGTGAATTTGCACTCAATGGAATCAGGTCGACGCTCTCTATTGGCTCATGGGGAAAATGTAATCCATGTGTAATATTCATGCTTAGTTACCATGGAAACTCTCATAACAATAAATTAAACAATCTATTTAGACGCTATTGTAGTAGTTGTCTAGGAGATTTCAAATATAGATTTTGATTGTTGAAACATTATAAAACAATCGAATTATACACATTTTACGATCAAATTATATAAAATTTCAAACTCGCATATCTCCGTTACTGTTGAAGATACAGAAGTGTTTTTACACTCAATGGAATTAGGTCGAACTAACCTAACCTAAACACACCTGACCTAACCTAACCTAACCTAACTTTACTTAACAAAACCTAACCTAACCTAATAACAATAAAACAAAAACAATCTTTTTGTGACCGATTGTAGTCGTTGTCGAGGAGATTTGAAATATAGATTTCGATGGTTGAAACATTATAAGACAATCGAATTCCACACATTTTACAATATAATTATATAAAGTTTCAAACTCGCATATCTCCGTTACTGTTGAAGATACAGAAGTGAATTTGCACTCAATGGAATCAGGTCGACGCTCTCTATTGGCTCATGGGGAAAATGTAATCCATGTGTAATATTCATGCTTAGTTACCATGGAAACTCTCATAACAATAAATTAAACAATCTATTTAGACGCTATTGTAGTCGTTGTCGAGGATATTTCAAATATAGATCTTGATTGAAGAAACATTATAAAACAATCGAATTATACACATTTTACGATAGAATTATATAAAATTTCAAACTCGCATATCTCCGTTACTGTTGAAGATACAGAAGTGATTTTACAGTCAATGGAATTAGGTCGACCTAACCTAACCTAAACTGACCTGACCTAACCAAACCTAACCTAACCTAACTTTACATAACCTAACCTAACCTAACCTAATAACAATAAAATAAAAACAATCTATTTAGACGCTATTTTAGTCGTCCAGGAGATTAAAAATATAGATTTTGATTGTTGAAACATTATAAAACAATCGAATTATACACTTTTTACGATAGAATTATATAAAATTTCAAACTCGCATATCTCCGTTACTGTTGAAGATACAGAAGTGATTTTACAGTCAATGGAATTAGGTCGACTTAGCCTAACCTAAACTGACCTGACCTAACCTAATCTAACCTAACTTTACTTAACAAAACCTAACCTAACCTAATAACAATAAAATAAAAACAATCTATTTGTGCCCGATTGTAGTCGTTCTCGAGGAGATTTGAAATATAGATTTTGATTGTTGAAACATTATAAAACAATCGAATTATACACATTTTACGATAGAATTGTATAAAATTTCAAACTCGCATATCTCCGTTACTGTTGAAGATACAGAAGTGATTTTACACTCAATGGAATTAGGTCGACCTAACCTAACCTAAACTGACCTGACCTAACCTAACCTAACCTAACTTTACTTAACCTAACCTAACCTAACCTAATAACAATAAAATAAAAACAATCTATTTGTGCCCGATTGTGGTCGTTCTCGAGGAGATTTGAAATATAGATTTTGATTGTTGAAACATTATAAAACAATCTAATTATACACATTTTACGATAAAATTATATAAAATTTCAAACTCGCATATCTCCGTTACTGTTTAAGATACAGAAGTGATTTTGCACTCAATGGAATCAGGTCGACGCTCTCTATTGGCTCATGGGGAAAATGTAATCCATGTGTAATATTCATGCTTAGTTACCATGGAAACTCTCATAACAATAAATTAAACAATCTTTTTAGGCGCTATTTTAGTCGTCCAGGAGATTAAAAATATAGATTTTGATTGTTGAAACATTATAAAACAATCGAATTATGCACTTTTTACGATAGAATTATATAAAATTTCAAACTCGCATATCTCCGTTACTGTTGAAGATACAGAAGTGATTTTACAGTCAATGGAATTAGGTCGACCTAACCTAACCTAAACTGACCTGACCTAACCTAACCTAACCTAACCAAACTTTACTTAACCTAACCTAACCTAACCTAATAACAATAAAATAAAAACGATCTATTTGTGCCCGATTGTAGTCGTTCTCGAGGAGATTTGAAATATAGATTTTGATTGTTGAAACATTATAAAACAATCGAATTCCACACATTTTACTATATAGTTATATAAAATTTCAAACTCGTATATCTCCGTTACTATTGAAGATACAGAAGTGATTTTGCACTCAATGGAATCAGGTCGACGCTCTCTATTGGCTCATGGGGAAAATGTAATCCATGTGTAATATTCATGCTTAGTTACCATGGAAACTCTCATAACAATAAATTAAACAATCTATTTAGACGCTATTTTAGTCGTTGTCGAGGATATTTCAAATATAGATCTTGATTGAAGAAACATTATAAAACAATCGAATTATACACATTTTACGATAGAATTATATAAAATTTCAAACTCGCATATCTCCGTTACTGTTGAAGATACAGAAGTGATTTTACAGTCAATGGAATTAGGTCGACCTAACCTAACCTAAACTGACCTGACCTAACCAAACCTAACCTAACCTAACTTTACATAACCTAACCTAACCTAACCTAATAACAATAAAATAAAAACAATCTATTTAGGCGCTATTTTAGTCGTCCAGGAGATTAAAAATATAGATTTTGATTGTTGAAACATTATAAAACAATCGAATTATACACTTTTTACGATAGAATTATATAAAATTTCAAACTCGCATATCTCCGTTACTGTTGAAGATACAGAAGTGATTTTACAGTCAATGGAATTAGGTCGACTTAACCTAACCTAAACTGACCTGACCTAACCTAATCTAAACTAACTTTACTTAACAAAACCTAACCTAACCTAATAACAATAAAATAAAAACAATCTTTTTGTGACCGATTGTAGTCGTTGTCGAGGAGATTTGAAATATAGATTTCGATGGTTGAAACATTATAAAACAATCGAATTCCACACATTTTACAATATAATTATATATAGTTTCAAACTCGCATATCTCCGTTACTGTTGAAGATACAGAAGTGAATTTGCACTCAATGGAATCAGGTCGACGCTCTCTATTGGCTCATGGGGAAAATGTAATCCATGTGTAATATTCATGCTTAGTTACCATGGAAACTCTCATAACAATAAATTAAACAATCTATTTAGACGCTATTGTAGTAGTTGTCGAGGAGATTTCAAATATAGATTTTGATTGTTGAAACATTATAAAACAATCGAATTATACACATTTTACGATAAAATTATATAAAATTTCAAACTCGCATATTTCCGTTACTGTTGAAGATACAGAAGTGTTTTTACACTCAATGGAATTAGGTCGAACTAACCTAACCTAAACTGACCTGACCTAACCTAACCTAACCTAACTTTACTTAACCTAACCTAACCTAACCTAATAACAATAAAAAAAACAATCTATTTGTGCCGATTGTAGTCGTTCTCGAGGAGATTTGAAATATAGATTTTGATTGTTGAAACATTATAAAACAATCGAATTCCACGCATTTTACAATATAATTATATAAAATTTCAAACTCGCATATCTCCGTTACTATTGAAGATACAGAAGTGATTTTGCACTCAATGGAATCAGGTCGACGCTCTCTATTGGCTCATGGGGAAATATGTAATCCATGTGTAATATTCATGCTTAGTTACCATGGAAACTCTCATAACAATAAATTAAACAATCTATTTAGACGCTATTGTAGTAGTTGTGGAGGAGATTTCAAATATAGATTTTGATTTTTGAAACATTATAAAACAATCGAATTATACACATTTTACGATAGAATTATATAAAATTTCAAACTCGCATATCTCCGTTACTGTTGATGATACAGAAGTGATTTTACACTCAATGGAATTAGGTCGACCTAACCTAACCTAAACTGACCTGACCTAACCTAACCTAACTTTACTTAACCTAACCTAACCTAACCTAATAACAATAAAATAAAAACAATCTATTTGTGCCCGATTGTAGTCGTTCTCGAGGAGATTTGAAATATAGATTTTGATTGTTGAAACATTATAAAACAATCTAATTATACACATTTTACGATAAAATTATATAAAATTTCAAACTCGCATATCTCCGTTACTGTTGAAGAAACAGAAGTGATTTTGCACTCAATGGAATCAGGTCGACGCTCTCTATTGGCTCATGGGGAAAATGTAATCCATGTGTAATATTCATGCTTAGTTACCATGGAAACTCTCATAACAATAAATTAAACAATCTATTTAGACGCTATTTTAGTCGTTGTCGAGGATATTTCAAATATAGATCTTGATTGAAGAAACATTATAAAACAATCGAATTATACACATTTTACGATAGAATTATATAAAATTTCAAACTCGCATATCTCCGTTACTGTTGAAGATACAGAAGTGATTTTACAGTCAATGGAATTAGGTCGACCTAACCTAACCTAAACTGACCTGACCTAACCAAACCTAACCTAACCTAACTTTACATAACCTAACCTAACCTAACCTAATAACAATAAAATAAAAACAATCTATTTAGGCGCTATTTTAGTCGTCCAGGAGATTAAAAATATAGATTTTGATTGTTGAAACATTATAAAACAATCGAATTATACACTTTTTACGATAGAATTATATAAAATTTCAAACTCGCATATCTCCGTTACTGTTGAAGATACAGAAGTGATTTTACAGTCAATGGAATTAGGTCGACTTAACCTAACCTAAACTGACCTGACCTAACCTAATCTAACCTAACTTTACTTAACAAAACCTAACCTAACCTAATAACAATAAAATAAAAACAATCTTTTTGTGACCGATTGTAGTCGTTGTCGAGGAGATTTGAAATATAGATTTCGATGGTTGAAACATTATAAAACAATCGAATTCCACACATTTTACAATATAATTATATATAGTTTCAAACTCGCATATCTCCGTTACTGTTGAAGATACAGAAGTGAATTTGCACTCAATGGAATCAGGTCGACGCTCTCTATTGGCTCATGGGGAAAATGTAATCCATGTGTAATATTCATGCTTAGTTACCATGGAAACTCTCATAACAATAAATTAAACAATCTATTTAGACGCTATTGTAGTAGTTGTCGAGGAGATTTCAAATATAGATTTTGATTGTTGAAACATTATAAAACAATCGAATTATACACATTTTACGATAAAATTATATAAAATTTCAAACTCGCATATTTCCGTTACTGTTGAAGATACAGAAGTGTTTTTACACTCAATGGAATTAGGTCGAACTAACCTAACCTAAACTGACCTGACCTAACCTAACCTAACCTAACTTTACTTAACCTAACCTAACCTAACCTAATAACAATAAAAAAAACAATCTATTTGTGCCGATTGTAGTCGTTCTCGAGGAGATTTGAAATATAGATTTTGATTGTTGAAACATTATAAAACAATCGAATTCCACGCATTTTACAATATAATTATATAAAATTTCAAACTCGCATATCTCCGTTACTATTGAAGATACAGAAGTGATTTTGCACTCAATGGAATCAGGTCGACGCTCTCTATTGGCTCATGGGGAAATATGTAATCCATGTGTAATATTCATGCTTAGTTACCATGGAAACTCTCATAACAATAAATTAAACAATCTATTTAGACGCTATTGTAGTAGTTGTGGAGGAGATTTCAAATATAGATTTTGATTTTTGAAACATTATAAAACAATCGAATTATACACATTTTACGATAGAATTATATAAAATTTCAAACTCGCATATCTCCGTTACTGTTGATGATACAGAAGTGATTTTACACTCAATGGAATTAGGTCGACCTAACCTAACCTAAACTGACCTGACCTAACCTAACCTAACTTTACTTAACCTAACCTAACCTAACCTAATAACAATAAAATAAAAACAATCTATTTGTGCCCGATTGTAGTCGTTCTCGAGGAGATTTGAAATATAGATTTTGATTGTTGAAACATTATAAAACAATCTAATTATACACATTTTACGATAAAATTATATAAAATTTCAAACTCGCATATCTCCGTTACTGTTGAAGATACAGAAGTGATTTTGCACTCAATGGAATCAGGTCGACGCTCTCTATTGGCTCATGGGGAAAATGTAATCCATGTGTAATATTCATGCTTAGTTACCATGGAAACTCTCATAACAATAAATTAAACAATCTTTTTAGGCGCTATTTTAGTCGTCCAGGAGATTAAAAATATAGATTTTGATTGTTGAAACATTATAAAACAATCGAATTATGCACTTTTTACGATAGAATTATATAAAATTTCAAACTCGCATATCTCCGTTACTGTTGAAGATACAGAAGTGATTTTACAGTCAATGGAATTAGGTCGACCTAACCTAACCTAAACTGACCTGACCTAACCTAACCTAACCTAACCAAACTTTACTTAACCTAACCTAACCTAACCTAATAACAATAAAATAAAAACAATCTATTTG
The DNA here is from genome assembly GCF_977018435.1 of Lepisma saccharinum. Classification (NCBI taxonomy): domain Eukaryota; kingdom Metazoa; phylum Arthropoda; class Insecta; order Zygentoma; family Lepismatidae; genus Lepisma; species Lepisma saccharinum. Next base: position 133,565 of record NW_028142994.1, read on the forward strand.
TGCCCGATTGTAGTCGTTCTCGAGGAGATTTGAAATATAGATTTTGATTGTTGAAACATTATAAAACAATCGAATTCCACACATTTTACTATATAGTTATATAAAATTTCAAACTCGTATATCTCCGTTACTATTGAAGATACAGAAGTGATTTTGCACTCAATCGAATCAGGTCGACGCTCTCTATTGGCTCATGGGGAAAATGTAATCCATGTGTAATATTCATGCTTAGTTACCATGGAAACTCTCATAACAATAAATTAAACAATCTATTTAGACGCTATTGTAGTCGTTGTCGAGGATATTTCAAATATAGATCTTGATTGAAGAAACATTATAAAACAATCGAATTATACACATTTTACGATAGAATTATATAAAATTTCAAACTCGCATATCTCCGTTACTGTTGAAGATACAGAAGTGATTTTACAGTCAATGGAATTAGGTCGACCTAACCTAACCTAAACTGACCTGACCTAACCAAACCTAACCTAACCTAACTTTACATAACCTAATCTAACCTAACCTAATAACAATAAAATAAAAACAATCTATTTAGGCGCTATTTTAGTCGTCCAGGAGATTAAAAATATAGATTTTGATTGTTGAAACATTATAAAACAATCGAATTATACACTTTTTACGATAGAATTATATAAAATTTCAAACTCGCATATCTCCGTTACTGTTGAAGATACAGAAGTGATTTTACAGTCAATGGAATTAGGTCGACTTAACCTAACCTAAACTGACCTGACCTAACCTAATCTAACATAACTTTACTTAACAAAACCTAACCTAACCTAATAACAATAAAATAAAAACAATCTATTTGTGCCCGATTGTAGTCGTTCTCGAGGAGATTTGAAATATAGATTTTGATTGTTGAAACATTATAAAACAATCGAATTCCACACATTTTACTATATAGTTATATAAAATTTCAAACTCGTATATCTCCGTTACTATTGAAGATACAGAAGTGATTTTGCACTCAATCGAATCAGGTCGACGCTCTCTATTGGCTCATGGGGAAAATGTAATCCATGTGTAATATTCATGCTTAGTTACCATGGAAACTCTCATAACAATAAATTAAACAATCTATTTAGACGCTATTGTAGTCGTTGTCGAGGATATTTCAAATATAGATCTTGATTGAAGAAACATTATAAAACAATCGAATTATACACATTTTACGATAGAATTATATAAAATTTCAAACTCGCATATCTCCGTTACTGTTGAAGATACAGAAGTGATTTTACAGTCAATGGAATTAGGTCGACCTAACCTAACCTAAACTGACCTGACCTAACCAAACCTAACCTAACCTAACTTTACATAACCTAACCTAACCTAACCTAATAACAATAAAATAAAAACAATCTATTTAGGCGCTATTTTAGTCGTCCAGGAGATTAAAAATATAGATTTTGATTGTTGAAACATTATAAAACAATCGAATTATACACTTTTTACGATAGAATTATATAAAATTTCAAACTCGCATATCTCCGTTACTGTTGAAGATACAGAAGTGATTTTACAGTCAATGGAATTAGGTCGACTTATCCTAACCTAAACTGACCTGACCTAACCTAATCTAACCTAACTTTACTTAACAAAACCTAACCTAACCTAATAACAATAAAATAAAAACAATCTTTTTGTGACCGATTGTAGTCGTTGTCGAGGAGATTTGAAATATAGATTTCGATGGTTGAAACATTATAAAACAATCGAATTCCACACATTTTACAATATAATTATATAAAGTTTCAAACTCGCATATCTCCGTTACTGTTGAAGATACAGAAGTGAATTTGCACTCAATGGAATCAGGTCGACGCTCTCTATTGGCTCATGGGGAAAATGTAATCCATGTGTAATATTCATGCTTAGTTACCATGGAAACTCTCATAACAATAAATTAAACAATCTATTTAGACGCTATTGTAGTCGTTGTCGAGGAGATTTCAAATATAGATTTTGATTGTTGAAACATTATAAAACAATCGAATTATACACATTTTACGATAGAATTGTATAAAATTTCAAACTCGCATATCTCCGTTACTGTTGAAGATACAGAAGTGATTTTACACTCAATGGAATTAGGTCGACCTAACCTAACCTAAACTGACCTGACCTAACCTAACCTAACCTAACTTTACTTAACCTAACCTAACCTAACCTAATAACAATAAAATAAAAACAATCTATTTGTGCCCGATTGTAGTCGTTCTCGAGGAGATTTGAAATATAGATTTTGATTGTTGAAACATTATAAAACAATCTAATTATACACATTTTACGATAAAATTATATAAAATTTCAAACTCGCATATCTCCGTTACTGTTGAAGATACAGAAGTGATTTTGCACTCAATGGAATCAGGTCGACGCTCTCTATTTGCTCATGGGGAAAATGTAATCCATGTGTAATGTTCATGCTTAGTTACCATGGAAACTCTCATAACAATAAATTAAACAATCTTTTTAGGCGCTATTTTAGTCGTCCAGGAGATTAAAAATATAGATTTTGATTGTTGAAACATTATAAAACAATCGAATTATGCACTTTTTACGATAGAATTATATAAAATTTCAAACTCGCATATCTCCGTTACTGTTGAAGATACAGAAGTGATTTTACAGTCAATGGAATTAGGTCGACCTAACCTAACCTAAACTGACCTGACCTAACCTAACCTAACCTAACCAAACTTTACTTAACCTAACCTAACCTAACCTAATAACAATAAAATAAAAACAATCTATTTGTGCCCGATTGTAGTCGTTCTCGAGGAGATTTGAAATATAGATTTTGATTGTTGAAACATTATAAAACAATCGAATTCCACACATTTTACTATATAGTTATATAAAATTTCAAACTCGTATATCTCCGTTACTATTGAAGATACAGAAGTGATTTTGCACTCAATCGAATCAGGTCGACGCTCTCTATTGGCTCATGGGGAAAATGTAATCCATGTGTAATATTCATGCTTAGTTACCATGGAAACTCTCATAACAATAAATTAAACAATCTATTTAGACGCTATTGTAGTCGTTGTCGAGGATATTTCAAATATAGATCTTGATTGAAGAAACATTATAAAACAATCGAATTATACACATTTTACGATAGAATTATATAAAATTTCAAACTCGCATATCTCCGTTACTGTTGAAGATACAGAAGTGATTTTACAGTCAATGGAATTAGGTCGACCTAACCTAACCTAAACTGACCTGACCTAACCAAACCTAACCTAACCTAACTTTACATAACCTAACCTAACCTAACCTAATAACAATAAAATAAAAACAATCTATTTAGGCGCTATTTTAGTCGTCCAGGAGATTAAAAATATAGATTTTGATTGTTGAAACATTATATAACAATCGAATTATACACTTTTTACGATAGAATTATATAAAATTTCAAACTCGCATATCTCCGTTACTGTTGATGATACAGAAGTGATTTTACAGTCAATGGAATTAGGTCGACTTAACCTAACCTAAACTGACCTGACCTAACCTAATCTAACCTAACTTTACTTAACAAAACCTAACCTAACCTAATAACAATAAAATAAAAACAATCTTTTTGTGACCGATTGTAGTCGTTGTCGAGGAGATTTGAAATATAGATTTCGATGGTTGAAACATTATAAAACAATCGAATTCCACACATTTTACAATATAATTATATAAAGTTTCAAACTCGCATATCTCCGTTACTGTTGAAGATACAGAAGTGAATTTGCACTCAATGGAATCAGGTCGACGCTCTCTATTGGCTCATGGGGAAAATGTAATCCATGTGTAATATTCATGCTTAGTTACCATGGAAACTCTCATAACAATAAATTAAACAATCTATTTAGACGCTATTGTAGTCGTTGTCGAGGAGATTTCAAATATAGATTTTGATTGTTGAAACATTATAAAACAATCGAATTATACACATTTTACGATAGAATTGTATAAAATTTCAAACTCGCATATCTCCGTTACTGTTGAAGATACAGAAGTGATTTTACACTCAATGGAATTAGGTCGACCTAACCTAACCTAAACTGACCTGACCTAACCTAACCTAACCTAACTTTACTTAACCTAACCTAACCTAACCTAATAACAATAAAATAAAAACAATCTATTTGTGCCCGATTGTAGTCGTTCTCGAGGAGATTTGAAATATAGATTTTGATTGTTGAAACATTATAAAACAATCTAATTATACACATTTTACGATAAAATTATATAAAATTTCAAACTCGCATATCTCCGTTACTGTTGAAGATACAGAAGTGATTTTGCACTCAATGGAATCAGGTCGACGCTCTCTATTTGCTCATGGGGAAAATGTAATCCATGTGTAATGTTCATGCTTAGTTACCATGGAAACTCTCATAACAATAAATTAAACAATCTTTTTAGGCGCTATTTTAGTCGTCCAGGAGATTAAAAATATAGATTTTGATTGTTGAAACATTATAAAACAATCGAATTATGCACTTTTTACGATAGAATTATATAAAATTTCAAACTCGCATATCTCCGTTACTGTTGAAGATACAGAAGTGATTTTACAGTCAATGGAATTAGGTCGACCTAACCTAACCTAAACTGACCTGACCTAACCTAACCTAACCTAACCAAACTTTACTTAACCTAACCTAACCTAACCTAATAACAATAAAATAAAAACAATCTATTTGTGCCCGATTGTAGTCGTTCTCGAGGAGATTTGAAATATAGATTTTGATTGTTGAAACATTATAAAACAATCGAATTCCACACATTTTACTATATAGTTATATAAAATTTCAAACTCGTATATCTCCGTTACTATTGAAGATACAGAAGTGATTTTGCACTCAATGGAATCAGGTCGACGCTCTCTATTGGCTCATGGGGAAAATGTAATCCATGTGTAATATTCATGCTTAGTTACCATGGAAACTCTCATAACAATAAATTAAACAATCTATTTAGACGCTATTTTAGTCGTTGTCGAGGATATTTCAAATATAGATCTTGATTGAAGAAACATTATAAAACAATCGAATTATACACATTTTACGATAGAATTATATAAAATTTCAAACTCGCATATCTCCGTTACTGTTGAAGATACAGAAGTGATTTTACAGTCAATGGAATTAGGTCGACCTAACCTAACCTAAACTGACCTGACCTAACCAAACCTAACCTAACCTAACTTTACATAACCTAACCTAACCTAACCTAATAACAATAAAATAAAAACAATCTATTTAGGCGCTATTTTAGTCGTCCAGGAGATTAAAAATATAGATTTTGATTGTTGAAACATTATAAAACAATCGAATTATACACTTTTTACGATAGAATTATATAAAATTTCAAACTCGCATATCTCCGTTACTGTTGAAGATACAGAAGTGATTTTACAGTCAATGGAATTAGGTCGACTTAACCTAACCTAAACTGACCTGACCTAACCTAATCTAAACTAACTTTACTTAACAAAACCTAACCTAACCTAATAACAATAAAATAAAAACAATCTTTTTGTGACCGATTGTAGTCGTTGTCGAGGAGATTTGAAATATAGATTTCGATGGTTGAAACATTATAAAACAATCGAATTCCACACATTTTACAATATAATTATATATAGTTTCAAACTCGCATATCTCCGTTACTGTTGAAGATACAGAAGTGAATTTGCACTCAATGGAATCAGGTCGACGCTCTCTATTGGCTCATGGGGAAAATGTAATCCATGTTTAATATTCATGCTTAGTTACCATGGAAACTCTCATAACAATAAATTAAACAATCTATTTAGACGCTATTGTAGTAGTTGTCGAGGAGATTTCAAATATAGATTTTGATTGTTGAAACATTATAAAACAATCGAATTATACACATTTTACGATAAAATTATATAAAATTTCAAACTCGCATATTTCCGTTACTGTTGAAGATACAGAAGTGTTTTTACACTCAATGGAATTAGGTCGAACTAACCTAACCTAAACTGACCTGACCTAACCTAACCTAACCTAACTTTACTTAACCTAACCTAACCTAACCTAATAACAATAAAAAAAACAATCTATTTGTGCCGATTGTAGTCGTTCTCGAGGAGATTTGAAATATAGATTTTGATTGTTGAAACATTATAAAACAATCGAATTCCACGCATTTTACAATATAATTATATAAAATTTCAAACTCGCATATCTCCGTTACTATTGAAGATACAGAAGTGATTTTGCACTCAATGGAATCAGGTCGACGCTCTCTATTGGCTCATGGGGAAATATGTAATCCATGTGTAATATTCATGCTTAGTTACCATGGAAACTCTCATAACAATAAATTAAACAATCTATTTAGACGCTATTGTAGTAGTTGTGGAGGAGATTTCAAATATAGATTTTGATTTTTGAAACATTATAAAACAATCGAATTATACACATTTTACGATAGAATTATATAAAATTTCAAACTCGCATATCTCCGTTACTGTTGATGATACAGAAGTGATTTTACACTCAATGGAATTAGGTCGACCTAACCTAACCTAAACTGACCTGACCTAACCTAACCTAACTTTACTTAACCTAACCTAACCTAACCTAATAACAATAAAATAAAAACAATCTATTTGTGCCCGATTGTAGTCGTTCTCGAGGAGATTTGAAATATAGATTTTGATTGTTGAAACATTATAAAACAATCTAATTATACACATTTTACGATAAAATTATATAAAATTTCAAACTCGCATATCTCCGTTACTGTTGAAGAAACAGAAGTGATTTTGCACTCAATGGAATCAGGTCGACGCTCTCTATTGGCTCATGGGGAAAATGTAATCCATGTGTAATATTCATGCTTAGTTACCATGGAAACTCTCATAACAATAAATTAAACAATCTATTTAGACGCTATTTTAGTCGTTGTCGAGGATATTTCAAATATAGATCTTGATTGAAGAAACATTATAAAACAATCGAATTATACACATTTTACGATAGAATTATATAAAATTTCAAACTCGCATATCTCCGTTACTGTTGAAGATACAGAAGTGATTTTACAGTCAATGGAATTAGGTCGACCTAACCTAACCTAAACTGACCTGACCTAACCAAACCTAACCTAACCTAACTTTACATAACCTAACCTAACCTAACCTAATAACAATAAAATAAAAACAATCTATTTAGGCGCTATTTTAGTCGTCCAGGAGATTAAAAATATAGATTTTGATTGTTGAAACATTATAAAACAATCGAATTATACACTTTTTACGATAGAATTATATAAAATTTCAAACTCGCATATCTCCGTTACTGTTGAAGATACAGAAGTGATTTTACAGTCAATGGAATTAGGTCGACTTAACCTAACCTAAACTGACCTGACCTAACCTAATCTAACCTAACTTTACTTAACAAAACCTAACCTAACCTAATAACAATAAAATAAAAACAATCTTTTTGTGACCGATTGTAGTCGTTGTCGAGGAGATTTGAAATATAGATTTCGATGGTTGAAACATTATAAAACAATCGAATTCCACACATTTTACAATATAATTATATATAGTTTCAAACTCGCATATCTCCGTTACTGTTGAAGATACAGAAGTGAATTTGCACTCAATGGAATCAGGTCGACGCTCTCTATTGGCTCATGGGGAAAATGTAATCCATGTGTAATATTCATGCTTAGTTACCATGGAAACTCTCATAACAATAAATTAAACAATCTATTTAGACGCTATTGTAGTAGTTGTCGAGGAGATTTCAAATATAGATTTTGATTGTTGAAACATTATAAAACAATCGAATTATACACATTTTACGATAAAATTATATAAAATTTCAAACTCGCATATTTCCGTTACTGTTGAAGATACAGAAGTGTTTTTACACTCAATGGAATTAGGTCGAACTAACCTAACCTAAACTGACCTGACCTAACCTAACCTAACCTAACTTTACTTAACCTAACCTAACCTAACCTAATAACAATAAAAAAAACAATCTATTTGTGCCGATTGTAGTCGTTCTCGAGGAGATTTGAAATATAGATTTTGATTGTTGAAACATTATAAAACAATCGAATTCCACGCATTTTACAATATAATTATATAAAATTTCAAACTCGCATATCTCCGTTACTATTGAAGATACAGAAGTGATTTTGCACTCAATGGAATCAGGTCGACGCTCTCTATTGGCTCATGGGGAAATATGTAATCCATGTGTAATATTCATGCTTAGTTACCATGGAAACTCTCATAACAATAAATTAAACAATCTATTTAGACGCTATTGTAGTAGTTGTGGAGGAGATTTCAAATATAGATTTTGATTTTTGAAACATTATAAAACAATCGAATTATACACATTTTACGATAGAATTATATAAAATTTCAAACTCGCATATCTCCGTTACTGTTGATGATACAGAAGTGATTTTACACTCAATGGAATTAGGTCGACCTAACCTAACCTAAACTGACCTGACCTAACCTAACCTAACTTTACTTAACCTAACCTAACCTAACCTAATAACAATAAAATAAAAACAATCTATTTGTGCCCGATTGTAGTCGTTCTCGAGGAGATTTGAAATATAGATTTTGATTGTTGAAACATTATAAAACAATCTAATTATACACATTTTACGATAAAATTATATAAAATTTCAAACTCGCATATCTCCGTTACTGTTGAAGATACAGAAGTGATTTTGCACTCAATGGAATCAGGTCGACGCTCTCTATTGGCTCATGGGGAAAATGTAATCCATGTGTAATATTCATGCTTAGTTACCATGGAAACTCTCATAACAATAAATTAAACAATCTTTTTAGGCGCTATTTTAGTCGTCCAGGAGATTAAAAATATAGATTTTGATTGTTGAAACATTATAAAACAATCGAATTATGCACTTTTTACGATAGAATTATATAAAATTTCAAACTCGCATATCTCCGTTACTGTTGAAGATACAGAAGTGATTTTACAGTCAATGGAATTAGGTCGACCTAACCTAACCTAAACTGACCTGACCTAACCTAACCTAACCTAACCAAACTTTACTTAACCTAACCTAACCTAACCTAATAACAATAAAATAAAAACAATCTATTTGTGCCCGATTGTAGTCGTTCTCGAGGAGATTTGAAATATAGATTTTGATTGTTGAAACATTATAAAACAATCGAATTCCACACATTTTACTATATAGTTATATAAAATTTCAAACTCGTATATCTCCGTTACTATTGAAGATACAGAAGTGATTTTGCACTCAATCGAATCAGGTCGACGCTCTCTATTGGCTCATGGGGAAAATGTAATCCATGTGTAATATTCATGCTTAGTTACCATGGAAACTCTCATAACAATAAATTAAACAATCTATTTAGACGCTATTGTAGTCGTTGTCGAGGATATTTCAAATATAGATCTTGATTGAAGAAACATTATAAAACAATCGAATTATACACATTTTACGATAGAATTATATAAAATTTCAAACTCGCATATCTCCGTTACTGTTGAAGATACAGAAGTGATTTTACAGTCAATGGAATTAGGTCGACCTAACCTAACCTAAACTGACCTGACCTAACCAAACCTAACCTAACCTAACTTTACATAACCTAATCTAACCTAACCTAATAACAATAAAATAAAAACAATCTATTTAGGCGCTATTTTAGTCGTCCAGGAGATTAAAAATATAGATTTTGATTGTTGAAACATTATAAAACAATCGAATTATACACTTTTTACGATAGAATTATATAAAATTTCAAACTCGCATATCTCCGTTACTGTTGAAGATACAGAAGTGATTTTACAGTCAATGGAATTAGGTCGACTTAACCTAACCTAAACTGACCTGACCTAACCTAATCTAACATAACTTTACTTAACAAAACCTAACCTAACCTAATAACAATAAAATAAAAACAATCTATTTGTGCCCGATTGTAGTCGTTCTCGAGGAGATTTGAAATATAGATTTTGATTGTTGAAACATTATAAAACAATCGAATTCCACACATTTTACTATATAGTTATATAAAATTTCAAACTCGTATATCTCCGTTACTATTGAAGATACAGAAGTGATTTTGCACTCAATCGAATCAGGTCGACGCTCTCTATTGGCTCATGGGGAAAATGTAATCCATGTGTAATATTCATGCTTAGTTACCATGGAAACTCTCATAACAATAAATTAAACAATCTATTTAGACGCTATTGTAGTCGTTGTCGAGGATATTTCAAATATAGATCTTGATTGAAGAAACATTATAAAACAATCGAATTATACACATTTTACGATAGAATTATATAAAATTTCAAACTCGCATATCTCCGTTACTGTTGAAGATACAGAAGTGATTTTACAGTCAATGGAATTAGGTCGACCTAACCTAACCTAAACTGACCTGACCTAACCAAACCTAACCTAACCTAACTTTACATAACCTAACCTAACCTAACCTAATAACAATAAAATAAAAACAATCTATTTAGGCGCTATTTTAGTCGTCCAGGAGATTAAAAATATAGATTTTGATTGTTGAAACATTATAAAACAATCGAATTATACACTTTTTACGATAGAATTATATAAAATTTCAAACTCGCATATCTCCGTTACTGTTGAAGATACAGAAGTGATTTTACAGTCAATGGAATTAGGTCGACTTATCCTAACCTAAACTGACCTGACCTAACCTAATCTAACCTAACTTTACTTAACAAAACCTAACCTAACCTAATAACAATAAAATAAAAACAATCTTTTTGTGACCGATTGTAGTCGTTGTCGAGGAGATTTGAAATATAGATTTCGATGGTTGAAACATTATAAAACAATCGAATTCCACACATTTTACAATATAATTATATAAAGTTTCAAACTCGCATATCTCCGTTACTGTTGAAGATACAGAAGTGAATTTGCACTCAATGGAATCAGGTCGACGCTCTCTATTGGCTCATGGGGAAAATGTAATCCATGTGTAATATTCATGCTTAGTTACCATGGAAACTCTCATAACAATAAATTAAACAATCTATTTAGACGCTATTGTAGTCGTTGTCGAGGAGATTTCAAATATAGATTTTGATTGTTGAAACATTATAAAACAATCGAATTATACACATTTTACGATAGAATTGTATAAAATTTCAAACTCGCATATCTCCGTTACTGTTGAAGATACAGAAGTGATTTTACACTCAATGGAATTAGGTCGACCTAACCTAACCTAAACTGACCTGACCTAACCTAACCTAACCTAACTTTACTTAACCTAACCTAACCTAACCTAATAACAATAAAATAAAAACAATCTATTTGTGCCCGATTGTAGTCGTTCTCGAGGAGATTTGAAATATAGATTTTGATTGTTGAAACATTATAAAACAATCTAATTATACACATTTTACGATAAAATTATATAAAATTTCAAACTCGCATATCTCCGTTACTGTTGAAGATACAGAAGTGATTTTGCACTCAATGGAATCAGGTCGACGCTCTCTATTTGCTCATGGGGAAAATGTAATCCATGTGTAATGTTCATGCTTAGTTACCATGGAAACTCTCATAACAATAAATTAAACAATCTTTTTAGGCGCTATTTTAGTCGTCCAGGAGATTAAAAATATAGATTTTGATTGTTGAAACATTATAAAACAATCGAATTATGCACTTTTTACGATAGAATTATATAAAATTTCAAACTCGCATATCTCCGTTACTGTTGAAGATACAGAAGTGATTTTACAGTCAATGGAATTAGGTCGACCTAACCTAACCTAAACTGACCTGACCTAACCTAACCTAACCTAACCAAACTTTACTTAACCTAACCTAACCTAACCTAATAACAATAAAATAAAAACAATCTATTTGTGCCCGATTGTAGTCGTTCTCGAGGAGATTTGAAATATAGATTTTGATTGTTGAAACATTATAAAACAATCGAATTCCACACATTTTACTATATAGTTATATAAAATTTCAAACTCGTATATCTCCGTTACTATTGAAGATACAGAAGTGATTTTGCACTCAATCGAATCAGGTCGACGCTCTCTATTGGCTCATGGGGAAAATGTAATCCATGTGTAATATTCATGCTTAGTTACCATGGAAACTCTCATAACAATAAATTAAACAATCTATTTAGACGCTATTGTAGTCGTTGTCGAGGATATTTCAAATATAGATCTTGATTGAAGAAACATTATAAAACAATCGAATTATACACATTTTACGATAGAATTATATAAAATTTCAAACTCGCATATCTCCGTTACTGTTGAAGATACAGAAGTGATTTTACAGTCAATGGAATTAGGTCGACCTAACCTAACCTAAACTGACCTGACCTAACCAAACCTAACCTAACCTAACTTTACATAACCTAACCTAACCTAACCTAATAACAATAAAATAAAAACAATCTATTTAGGCGCTATTTTAGTCGTCCAGGAGATTAAAAATATAGATTTTGATTGTTGAAACATTATAAAACAATCGAATTATACACTTTTTACGATAGAATTATATAAAATTTCAAACTCGCATATCTCCGTTACTGTTGAAGATACAGAAGTGATTTTACAGTCAATGGAATTAGGTCGACTTATCCTAACCTAAACTGACCTGACCTAACCTAATCTAACCTAACTTTACTTAACAAAACCTAACCTAACCTAATAACAATAAAATAAAAACAATCTTTTTGTGACCGATTGTAGTCGTTGTCGAGGAGATTTGAAATATAGATTTCGATGGTTGAAACATTATAAAACAATCGAATTCCACACATTTTACAATATAATTATATAAAGTTTCAAACTCGCATATCTCCGTTACTGTTGAAGATACAGAAGTGAATTTGCACTCAATGGAATCAGGTCGACGCTCTCTATTGGCTCATGGGGAAAATGTAATCCATGTGTAATATTCATGCTTAGTTACCATGGAAACTCTCATAACAATAAATTAAACAATCTATTTAGACGCTATTGTAGTCGTTGTCGAGGAGATTTCAAATATAGATTTTGATTGTTGAAACATTATAAAACAATCGAATTATACACATTTTACGATAGAATTGTATAAAATTTCAAACTCGCATATCTCCGTTACTGTTGAAGATACAGAAGTGATTTTACACTCAATGGAATTAGGTCGACCTAACCTAACCTAAACTGACCTGACCTAACCTAACCTAACCTAACTTTACTTAACCTAACCTAACCTAACCTAATAACAATAAAATAAAAACAATCTATTTGTGCCCGATTGTAGTCGTTCTCGAGGAGATTTGAAATATAGATTTTGATTGTTGAAACATTATAAAACAATCTAATTATACACATTTTACGATAAAATTATATAAAATTTCAAACTCGCATATCTCCGTTACTGTTGAAGATACAGAAGTGATTTTGCACTCAATGGAATCAGGTCGACGCTCTCTATTTGCTCATGGGGAAAATGTAATCCATGTGTAATGTTCATGCTTAGTTACCATGGAAACTCTCATAACAATAAATTAAACAATCTTTTTAGGCGCTATTTTAGTCGTCCAGGAGATTAAAAATATAGATTTTGATTGTTGAAACATTATAAAACAATCGAATTATGCACTTTTTACGATAGAATTATATAAAATTTCAAACTCGCATATCTCCGTTACTGTTGAAGATACAGAAGTGATTTTACAGTCAATGGAATTAGGTCGACCTAACCTAACCTAAACTGACCTGACCTAACCTAACCTAACCTAACCAAACTTTACTTAACCTAACCTAACCTAACCTAATAACAATAAAATAAAAACAATCTATTTGTGCCCGATTGTAGTCGTTCTCGAGGAGATTTGAAATATAGATTTTGATTGTTGAAACATTATAAAACAATCGAATTCCACACATTTTACTATATAGTTATATAAAATTTCAAACTCGTATATCTCCGTTACTATTGAAGATACAGAAGTGATTTTGCACTCAATCGAATCAGGTCGACGCTCTCTATTGGCTCATGGGGAAAATGTAATCCATGTGTAATATTCATGCTTAGTTACCATGGAAACTCTCATAACAATAAATTAAACAATCTATTTAGACGCTATTGTAGTCGTTGTCGAGGATATTTCAAATATAGATCTTGATTGAAGAAACATTATAAAACAATCGAATTATACACATTTTACGATAGAATTATATAAAATTTCAAACTCGCATATCTCCGTTACTGTTGAAGATACAGAAGTGATTTTACAGTCAATGGAATTAGGTCGACCTAACCTAACCTAAACTGACCTGACCTAACCAAACCTAACCTAACCTAACTTTACATAACCTAACCTAACCTAACCTAATAACAATAAAATAAAAACAATCTATTTAGGCGCTATTTTAGTCGTCCAGGAGATTAAAAATATAGATTTTGATTGTTGAAACATTATAAAACAATCGAATTATACACTTTTTACGATAGAATTATATAAAATTTCAAACTCGCATATCTCCGTTACTGTTGAAGATACAGAAGTGATTTTACAGTCAATGGAATTAGGTCGACTTATCCTAACCTAAACTGACCTGACCTAACCTAATCTAACCTAACTTTACTTAACAAAACCTAACCTAACCTAATAACAATAAAATAAAAACAATCTTTTTGTGACCGATTGTAGTCGTTGTCGAGGAGATTTGAAATATAGATTTCGATGGTTGAAACATTATAAAACAATCGAATTCCACACATTTTACAATATAATTATATAAAGTTTCAAACTCGCATATCTCCGTTACTGTTGAAGATACAGAAGTGAATTTGCACTCAATGGAATCAGGTCGACGCTCTCTATTGGCTCATGGGGAAAATGTAATCCATGTGTAATATTCATGCTTAGTTACCATGGAAACTCTCATAACAATAAATTAAACAATCTATTTAGACGCTATTGTAGTCGTTGTCGAGGAGATTTCAAATATAGATTTTGATTGTTGAAACATTATAAAACAATCGAATTATACACATTTTACGATAGAATTGTATAAAATTTCAAACTCGCATATCTCCGTTACTGTTGAAGATACAGAAGTGATTTTACACTCAATGGAATTAGGTCGACCTAACCTAACCTAAACTGACCTGACCTAACCTAACCTAACCTAACTTTACTTAACCTAACCTAACCTAACCTAATAACAATAAAATAAAAACAATCTATTTGTGCCCGATTGTAGTCGTTCTCGAGGAGATTTGAAATATAGATTTTGATTGTTGAAACATTATAAAACAATCTAATTATACACATTTTACGATAAAATTATATAAAATTTCAAACTCGCATATCTCCGTTACTGTTGAAGATACAGAAGTGATTTTGCACTCAATGGAATCAGGTCGACGCTCTCTATTTGCTCATGGGGAAAATGTAATCCATGTGTAATGTTCATGCTTAGTTACCATGGAAACTCTCATAACAATAAATTAAACAATCTTTTTAGGCGCTATTTTAGTCGTCCAGGAGATTAAAAATATAGATTTTGATTGTTGAAACATTATAAAACAATCGAATTATGCACTTTTTACGATAGAATTATATAAAATTTCAAACTCGCATATCTCCGTTACTGTTGAAGATACAGAAGTGATTTTACAGTCAATGGAATTAGGTCGACCTAACCTAACCTAAACTGACCTGACCTAACCTAACCTAACCTAACCAAACTTTACTTAACCTAACCTAACCTAACCTAATAACAATAAAATAAAAACAATCTATTTGTGCCCGATTGTAGTCGTTCTCGAGGAGATTTGAAATATAGATTTTGATTGTTGAAACATTATAAAACAATCGAATTCCACACATTTTACTATATAGTTATATAAAATTTCAAACTCGTATATCTCCGTTACTATTGAAGATACAGAAGTGATTTTGCACTCAATCGAATCAGGTCGACGCTCTCTATTGGCTCATGGGGAAAATGTAATCCATGTGTAATATTCATGCTTAGTTACCATGGAAACTCTCATAACAATAAATTAAACAATCTATTTAGACGCTATTGTAGTCGTTGTCGAGGATATTTCAAATATAGATCTTGATTGAAGAAACATTATAAAACAATCGAATTATACACATTTTACGATAGAATTATATAAAATTTCAAACTCGCATATCTCCGTTACTGTTGAAGATACAGAAGTGATTTTACAGTCAATGGAATTAGGTCGACCTAACCTAACCTAAACTGACCTGACCTAACCAAACCTAACCTAACCTAACTTTACATAACCTAACCTAACCTAACCTAATAACAATAAAATAAAAACAATCTATTTAGGCGCTATTTTAGTCGTCCAGGAGATTAAAAATATAGATTTTGATTGTTGAAACATTATAAAACAATCGAATTATACACTTTTTACGATAGAATTATATAAAATTTCAAACTCGCATATCTCCGTTACTGTTGAAGATACAGAAGTGATTTTACAGTCAATGGAATTAGGTCGACTTATCCTAACCTAAACTGACCTGACCTAACCTAATCTAACCTAACTTTACTTAACAAAACCTAACCTAACCTAATAACAATAAAATAAAAACAATCTTTTTGTGACCGATTGTAGTCGTTGTCGAGGAGATTTGAAATATAGATTTCGATGGTTGAAACATTATAAAACAATCGAATTCCACACATTTTACAATATAATTATATAAAGTTTCAAACTCGCATATCTCCGTTACTGTTGAAGATACAGAAGTGAATTTGCACTCAATGGAATCAGGTCGACGCTCTCTATTGGCTCATGGGGAAAATGTAATCCATGTGTAATATTCATGCTTAGTTACCATGGAAACTCTCATAACAATAAATTAAACAATCTATTTAGACGCTATTGTAGTCGTTGTCGAGGAGATTTCAAATATAGATTTTGATTGTTGAAACATTATAAAACAATCGAATTATACACATTTTACGATAGAATTGTATAAAATTTCAAACTCGCATATCTCCGTTACTGTTGAAGATACAGAAGTGATTTTACACTCAATGGAATTAGGTCGACCTAACCTAACCTAAACTGACCTGACCTAACCTAACCTAACCTAACTTTACTTAACCTAACCTAACCTAACCTAATAACAATAAAATAAAAACAATCTATTTGTGCCCGATTGTAGTCGTTCTCGAGGAGATTTGAAATATAGATTTTGATTGTTGAAACATTATAAAACAATCTAATTATACACATTTTACGATAAAATTATATAAAATTTCAAACTCGCATATCTCCGTTACTGTTGAAGATACAGAAGTGATTTTGCACTCAATGGAATCAGGTCGACGCTCTCTATTTGCTCATGGGGAAAATGTAATCCATGTGTAATGTTCATGCTTAGTTACCATGGAAACTCTCATAACAATAAATTAAACAATCTTTTTAGGCGCTATTTTAGTCGTCCAGGAGATTAAAAATATAGATTTTGATTGTTGAAACATTATAAAACAATCGAATTATGCACTTTTTACGATAGAATTATATAAAATTTCAAACTCGCATATCTCCGTTACTGTTGAAGATACAGAAGTGATTTTACAGTCAATGGAATTAGGTCGACCTAACCTAACCTAAACTGACCTGACCTAACCTAACCTAACCTAACCAAACTTTACTTAACCTAACCTAACCTAACCTAATAACAATAAAATAAAAACAATCTATTTGTGCCCGATTGTAGTCGTTCTCGAGGAGATTTGAAATATAGATTTTGATTGTTGAAACATTATAAAACAATCGAATTCCACACATTTTACTATATAGTTATATAAAATTTCAAACTCGTATATCTCCGTTACTATTGAAGATACAGAAGTGATTTTGCACTCAATCGAATCAGGTCGACGCTCTCTATTGGCTCATGGGGAAAATGTAATCCATGTGTAATATTCATGCTTAGTTACCATGGAAACTCTCATAACAATAAATTAAACAATCTATTTAGACGCTATTGTAGTCGTTGTCGAGGATATTTCAAATATAGATCTTGATTGAAGAAACATTATAAAACAATCGAATTATACACATTTTACGATAGAATTATATAAAATTTCAAACTCGCATATCTCCGTTACTGTTGAAGATACAGAAGTGATTTTACAGTCAATGGAATTAGGTCGACCTAACCTAACCTAAACTGACCTGACCTAACCAAACCTAACCTAACCTAACTTTACATAACCTAACCTAACCTAACCTAATAACAATAAAATAAAAACAATCTATTTAGGCGCTATTTTAGTCGTCCAGGAGATTAAAAATATAGATTTTGATTGTTGAAACATTATAAAACAATCGAATTATACACTTTTTACGATAGAATTATATAAAATTTCAAACTCGCATATCTCCGTTACTGTTGAAGATACAGAAGTGATTTTACAGTCAATGGAATTAGGTCGACTTATCCTAACCTAAACTGACCTGACCTAACCTAATCTAACCTAACTTTACTTAACAAAACCTAACCTAACCTAATAACAATAAAATAAAAACAATCTTTTTGTGACCGATTGTAGTCGTTGTCGAGGAGATTTGAAATATAGATTTCGATGGTTGAAACATTATAAAACAATCGAATTCCACACATTTTACAATATAATTATATAAAGTTTCAAACTCGCATATCTCCGTTACTGTTGAAGATACAGAAGTGAATTTGCACTCAATGGAATCAGGTCGACGCTCTCTATTGGCTCATGGGGAAAATGTAATCCATGTGTAATATTCATGCTTAGTTACCATGGAAACTCTCATAACAATAAATTAAACAATCTATTTAGACGCTATTGTAGTCGTTGTCGAGGAGATTTCAAATATAGATTTTGATTGTTGAAACATTATAAAACAATCGAATTATACACATTTTACGATAGAATTGTATAAAATTTCAAACTCGCATATCTCCGTTACTGTTGAAGATACAGAAGTGATTTTACACTCAATGGAATTAGGTCGACCTAACCTAACCTAAACTGACCTGACCTAACCTAACCTAACCTAACTTTACTTAACCTAACCTAACCTAACCTAATAACAATAAAATAAAAACAATCTATTTGTGCCCGATTGTAGTCGTTCTCGAGGAGATTTGAAATATAGATTTTGATTGTTGAAACATTATAAAACAATCTAATTATACACATTTTACGATAAAATTATATAAAATTTCAAACTCGCATATCTCCGTTACTGTTGAAGATACAGAAGTGATTTTGCACTCAATGGAATCAGGTCGACGCTCTCTATTTGCTCATGGGGAAAATGTAATCCATGTGTAATGTTCATGCTTAGTTACCATGGAAACTCTCATAACAATAAATTAAACAATCTTTTTAGGCGCTATTTTAGTCGTCCAGGAGATTAAAAATATAGATTTTGATTGTTGAAACATTATAAAACAATCGAATTATGCACTTTTTACGATAGAATTATATAAAATTTCAAACTCGCATATCTCCGTTACTGTTGAAGATACAGAAGTGATTTTACAGTCAATGGAATTAGGTCGACCTAACCTAACCTAAACTGACCTGACCTAACCTAACCTAACCTAACCAAACTTTACTTAACCTAACCTAACCTAACCTAATAACAATAAAATAAAAACAATCTATTTGTGCCCGATTGTAGTCGTTCTCGAGGAGATTTGAAATATAGATTTTGATTGTTGAAACATTATAAAACAATCGAATTCCACACATTTTACTATATAGTTATATAAAATTTCAAACTCGTATATCTCCGTTACTATTGAAGATACAGAAGTGATTTTGCACTCAATCGAATCAGGTCGACGCTCTCTATTGGCTCATGGGGAAAATGTAATCCATGTGTAATATTCATGCTTAGTTACCATGGAAACTCTCATAACAATAAATTAAACAATCTATTTAGACGCTATTGTAGTCGTTGTCGAGGATATTTCAAATATAGATCTTGATTGAAGAAACATTATAAAACAATCGAATTATACACATTTTAC
Organism: Lepisma saccharinum; assembly: GCF_977018435.1. Lineage (NCBI taxonomy): Eukaryota > Metazoa > Arthropoda > Insecta > Zygentoma > Lepismatidae > Lepisma > Lepisma saccharinum. The sequence continues at coordinate 153,714 of NW_028142994.1, forward strand.
GATAGAATTATATAAAATTTCAAACTCGCATATCTCCGTTACTGTTGAAGATACAGAAGTGATTTTACAGTCAATGGAATTAGGTCGACCTAACCTAACCTAAACTGACCTGACCTAACCAAACCTAACCTAACCTAACTTTACATAACCTAACCTAACCTAACCTAATAACAATAAAATAAAAACAATCTATTTAGGCGCTATTTTAGTCGTCCAGGAGATTAAAAATATAGATTTTGATTGTTGAAACATTATAAAACAATCGAATTATACACTTTTTACGATAGAATTATATAAAATTTCAAACTCGCATATCTCCGTTACTGTTGAAGATACAGAAGTGATTTTACAGTCAATGGAATTAGGTCGACTTATCCTAACCTAAACTGACCTGACCTAACCTAATCTAACCTAACTTTACTTAACAAAACCTAACCTAACCTAATAACAATAAAATAAAAACAATCTTTTTGTGACCGATTGTAGTCGTTGTCGAGGAGATTTGAAATATAGATTTCGATGGTTGAAACATTATAAAACAATCGAATTCCACACATTTTACAATATAATTATATAAAGTTTCAAACTCGCATATCTCCGTTACTGTTGAAGATACAGAAGTGAATTTGCACTCAATGGAATCAGGTCGACGCTCTCTATTGGCTCATGGGGAAAATGTAATCCATGTGTAATATTCATGCTTAGTTACCATGGAAACTCTCATAACAATAAATTAAACAATCTATTTAGACGCTATTGTAGTCGTTGTCGAGGAGATTTCAAATATAGATTTTGATTGTTGAAACATTATAAAACAATCGAATTATACACATTTTACGATAGAATTGTATAAAATTTCAAACTCGCATATCTCCGTTACTGTTGAAGATACAGAAGTGATTTTACACTCAATGGAATTAGGTCGACCTAACCTAACCTAAACTGACCTGACCTAACCTAACCTAACCTAACTTTACTTAACCTAACCTAACCTAACCTAATAACAATAAAATAAAAACAATCTATTTGTGCCCGATTGTAGTCGTTCTCGAGGAGATTTGAAATATAGATTTTGATTGTTGAAACATTATAAAACAATCTAATTATACACATTTTACGATAAAATTATATAAAATTTCAAACTCGCATATCTCCGTTACTGTTGAAGATACAGAAGTGATTTTGCACTCAATGGAATCAGGTCGACGCTCTCTATTTGCTCATGGGGAAAATGTAATCCATGTGTAATGTTCATGCTTAGTTACCATGGAAACTCTCATAACAATAAATTAAACAATCTTTTTAGGCGCTATTTTAGTCGTCCAGGAGATTAAAAATATAGATTTTGATTGTTGAAACATTATAAAACAATCGAATTATGCACTTTTTACGATAGAATTATATAAAATTTCAAACTCGCATATCTCCGTTACTGTTGAAGATACAGAAGTGATTTTACAGTCAATGGAATTAGGTCGACCTAACCTAACCTAAACTGACCTGACCTAACCTAACCTAACCTAACCAAACTTTACTTAACCTAACCTAACCTAACCTAATAACAATAAAATAAAAACAATCTATTTGTGCCCGATTGTAGTCGTTCTCGAGGAGATTTGAAATATAGATTTTGATTGTTGAAACATTATAAAACAATCGAATTCCACACATTTTACTATATAGTTATATAAAATTTCAAACTCGTATATCTCCGTTACTATTGAAGATACAGAAGTGATTTTGCACTCAATCGAATCAGGTCGACGCTCTCTATTGGCTCATGGGGAAAATGTAATCCATGTGTAATATTCATGCTTAGTTACCATGGAAACTCTCATAACAATAAATTAAACAATCTATTTAGACGCTATTGTAGTCGTTGTCGAGGATATTTCAAATATAGATCTTGATTGAAGAAACATTATAAAACAATCGAATTATACACATTTTACGATAGAATTATATAAAATTTCAAACTCGCATATCTCCGTTACTGTTGAAGATACAGAAGTGATTTTACAGTCAATGGAATTAGGTCGACCTAACCTAACCTAAACTGACCTGACCTAACCAAACCTAACCTAACCTAACTTTACATAACCTAACCTAACCTAACCTAATAACAATAAAATAAAAACAATCTATTTAGGCGCTATTTTAGTCGTCCAGGAGATTAAAAATATAGATTTTGATTGTTGAAACATTGTAAAACAATCGAATTATACACTTTTTACGATAGAATTATATAAAATTTCAAACTCGCATATCTCCGTTACTGTTGAAGATACAGAAGTGATTTTACAGTCAATGGAATTAGGTCGGCTTAACCTAACCTAAACTGACCTGACCTAACCTAATCTAACCTAACTTTACTTAACAAAACCTAACCTAACCTAATAACAATAAAATAAAAACAATCTTTTTGTGACCGATTGTAGTCGTTGTCGAGGAGATTTGAAATATAGATTTCGATGGTTGAAACATTATAAAACAATCGAATTCCACACATTTTACAATATAATTATATATAGTTTCAAACTCGCATATCTCCGTTACTGTTGAAGATACAGAAGTGAATTTGCACTCAATGGAATCAGGTCGACGCTCTCTATTGGCTCATGGGGAAAATGTAATCCATGTGTAATATTCATGCTTAGTTACCATGGAAACTCTCATAACAATAAATTAAACAATCTATTTAGACGCTATTGTAGTCGTTGTCGAGGAGATTTCAAATATAGATCTTGATTGAAGAAACATTATAAAACAATCGAATTATACACATTTTACGATAGAATTATATAAAATTTCAAACTCGCATATCTCCGTTACTGTTGAAGATACAGAAGTGATTTTACAGTCAATGGAATTAGGTCGACCTAACCTAACCTAAAATGGCCTGACCTAACCTAACCTAACCTAACCTAACTTTACATAACCTAACCTAACCTAACCTAATAACAATAAAATAAAAACAATCTATTTAGGCGCTATTTTAGTCGTCCAGGAGATTAAAAATATAGATTTTGATTGTTGAAACATTATAAAACAATCGAATTATACACTTTTTACGATAGAATTATATAAAATTTCAAACTCGCATATCTCCGTTACTGTTGAAGATACAGAAGTGATTTTACAGTCAATGGAATTAGGTCGACTTAACCTAACCTAAACTGACCTGACCTAACCTAATCTAACCTAACTTTACTTAACAAAACCTAACCTAACCTAATAACAATAAAATAAAAACAATCTTTTTGTGACCGATTGTAGTCGTTGTCGAGGAGATTTGAAATATAGATTTCGATGGTTGAAACATTATAAAACAATCGAATTCCACACATTTTACAATATAATTATATAAAGTTTCAAACTCGCATATCTCCGTTACTGTTGAAGATACAGAAGTGAATTTGCACTCAATGGAATCAGGTCGACGCTCTCTTTTGGCTCATGGGGAAAATGTAATCCATGTGTAATATTCATGCTTAGTTACCATGGAAACTCTCATAACAATAAATTAAACAATCTATTTAGACGCTATTGTAGTAGTTGTCTAGGAGATTTCAAATATAGATTTTGATTGTTGAAACATTATAAAACAATCGAATTATACACATTTTACGATAAAATTATATAAAATTTCAAACTCGCATATCTCCGTTACTGTTGAAGATACAGAAGTGTTTTTACACTCAATGGAATTAGGTCGAACTAACCTAACCTAAACACACCTGACCTAACCTAACCTAACCTAACTTTACTTAACAAAACCTAACCTAACCTAATAACAATAAAATAAAAACAATCTTTTTGTGACCGATTGTAGTCGTTGTCGAGGAGATTTGAAATATAGATTTCGATGGTTGAAACATTATAAAACAATCGAATTCCACACATTTTACAATATAATTATATAAAGTTTCAAACTCGCATATCTCCGTTACTGTTGAAGATACAGAAGTGAATTTGCACTCAATGGAATCAGGTCGACGCTCTCTATTGGCTCATGGGGAAAATGTAATCCATGTGTAATATTCATGCTTAGTTACCATGGAAACTCTCATAACAATAAATTAAACAATCTATTTAGACGCTATTGTAGTCGTTGTCGAGGATATTTCAAATATAGATCTTGATTGAAGAAACATTATAAAACAATCGAATTATACACATTTTACGATAGAATTATATAAAATTTCAAACTCGCATATCTCCGTTACTGTTGAAGATACAGAAGTGATTTTACAGTCAATGGAATTAGGTCGACCTAACCTAACCTAAACTGACCTGACCTAACCAAACCTAACCTAACCTAACTTTACATAACCTAACCTAACCTAACCTAATAACAATAAAATAAAAACAATCTATTTAGGCGCTATTTTAGTCGTCCAGGAGATTAAAAATATAGATTTTGATTGTTGAAACATTATAAAACAATCGAATTATACACTTTTTACGATAGAATTATATAAAATTTCAAACTCGCATATCTCCGTTACTGTTGAAGATACAGAAGTGATTTTACAGTCAATGGAATTAGGTCGACTTAGCCTAACCTAAACTGACCTGACCTAACCTAATCTAACCTAACTTTACTTAACAAAACCTAACCTAACCTAATAACAATAAAATAAAAACAATCTTTTTGTGACCGATTGTAGTCGTTGTCGAGGAGATTTGAAATATAGATTTCATTGGTTGAAACATTATAAAACAATCGAATTCCACACATTTTACAATATAATTATATAAAGTTTCAAACTCGCATATCTCCGTTACTGTTGAAGATACAGAAGTGAATTTGCACTCAATGGAATCAGGTCGACGCTCTCTATTGGCTCATGGGGAAAATGTAATCCATGTGTAATATTCATGCTTAGTTACCATGGAAACTCTCATAACAATAAATAAAACAATCTATTTAGACGCTATTGTAGTCGTTGTCGAGGAGATTTCAAATATAGATTTTGATTGTTGAAACATTATAAAACAATCGAATTATACACATTTTACGATAGAATTGTATAAAATTTCAAACTCGCATATCTCCGTTACTGTTGAAGATACAGAAGTGATTTTACACTCAAAGGAATTAGGTCGACCTAACCTAACCTAACTTTACTTAACCTAACCTAACCTAACCTAATAACAATAAAATAAAAACAATCTATTTGTGCCCGATTGTAGTCGTTCTCGAGGAGATTTGAAATATAGATTTTGATTGTTGAAACATTATAAAACAATCTAATTATACACATTTTACGATAAAATTATATAAAATTTCAAACTCGCATATCTCCGTTACTGTTGAAGATACAGAAGTGATTTTGCACTCAATGGAATCAGGTCGACGCTCTCTATTGGCTCATGGGGAAAATGTAATCCATGTGTAATATTCATGCTTAGTTACCATGGAAACTCTCATAACAATAAATTAAACAATCTTTTTAGGCGCTATTTTAGTCGTCCAGGAGATTAAAAATATAGATTTTGATTGTTGAAACATTATAAAACAATCGAATTATGCACTTTTTACGATAGAATTATATAAAATTTCAAACTCGCATATCTCCGTTACTGTTGAAGATACAGAAGTGATTTTACAGTCAATGGAATTAGGTCGACCTAACCTAACCTAAACTGACCTGACCTAACCTAACCTAACCTAACCAAACTTTACTTAACCTAACCTAACCTAACCTAATAACAATAAAATAAAAACAATCTATTTGTGCCCGATTGTAGTCGTTCTCGAGGAGATTTGAAATATAGATTTTGATTGTTGAAACATTATAAAACAATCGAATTCCACACATTTTACTATATAGTTATATAAAATTTCAAACTCGTATATCTCCGTTACTATTGAAGATACAGAAGTGATTTTGCACTCAATCGAATCAGGTCGACGCTCTCTATTGGCTCATGGGGAAAATGTAATCCATGTGTAATATTCATGCTTAGTTACCATGGAAACTCTCATAACAATAAATTAAACAATCTATTTAGACGCTATTGTAGTCGTTGTCGAGGATATTTCAAATATAGATCTTGATTGAAGAAACATTATAAAACAATCGAATTATACACATTTTACGATAGAATTATATAAAATTTCAAACTCGCATATCTCCGTTACTGTTGAAGATACAGAAGTGATTTTACAGTCAATAGAATTAGGTCGACCTAACCTAACCTAAACTGACCTGACCTAACCAAACCTAACCTAACCTAACTTTACATAACCTAACCTAACCTAACCTAACCTAATAACAATAAAATAAAAACAATCTATTTAGGCGCTATTTTAGTCGTCCAGGAGATTAAAAATATAGATTTTGATTGTTGAAACATTGTAAAACAATCGAATTATACACTTTTTACGATAGAATTATATAAAATTTCAAACTCGCATATCTCCGTTACTGTTGAAGATACAGAAGTGATTTTACAGTCAATGGAATTAGGTCGACTTAACCTAACCTAAACTGACCTGACCTAACCTAATCTAACTTAACTTTACTTAACAAAACCTAACCTAACCTAATAACAATAAAATAAAAACAATCTTTTTGTGACCGATTGTAGTCGTTGTCGAGGAGATTTGAAATATAGATTTCGATGGTTGAAACATTATAAAACAATCGAATTCCACACATTTTACAATATAATTATATATAGTTTCAAACTCGCATATCTCCGTTACTGTTGAAGATACAGAAGTGAATTTGCACTCAATGGAATCAGGTCGACGCTCTCTATTGGCTCATGGGGAAAATGTAATCCATGTGTAATATTCATGCTTAGTTACCATGGAAACTCTCATAACAATAAATTAAACAATCTATTTAGACGCTATTGTAGTAGTTGTCGAGGAGATTTCAAATATAGATTTTGATTGTTGAAACATTATAAAACAATCGAATTATACACATTTTACGATAAAATTATATAAAATTTCAAACTCGCATATCTCCGTTACTGTTGAAGATACAGAAGTGTTTTTACACTCAATGGAATTAGGTCGAACTAACCTAACCTAAACTGACCTGACCTAACCTAACCTAACCTAACTTTACTTAACCTAACCTAACCTAACCTAATAACAATAAAAAAAACAATCTATTTGTGCCGATTGTAGTCGTTCTCGAGGAGATTTGAAATATAGATTTTGATTGTTGAAACATTATAAAACAATCGAATTCCACGCATTTTACAATATAATTATATAAAATTTCAAACTCGCATATCTCCGTTACTATTGAAGATACAGAAGTGATTTTGCACTCAATGGAATCAGGTCGACGCTCTCTATTGGCTCATGGGGAAATATGTAATCCATGTGTAATATTCATGCTTAGTTACCATGGAAACTCTCATAACAATAAATTAAACAATCTATTTAGACGCTATTGTAGTAGTTGTGGAGGAGATTTCAAATATAGATTTAGATTTTTGAAACATTATAAAACAATCGAATTATACACATTTTACGATAGAATTATATAAAATTTCAAACTCGCATATCTCCGTTACTGTTGAAGATACAGAAGTGATTTTACACTCAATGGAATTAGGTCGACCTAACCTAACCTAAACTGACCTGACCTAACCTAACCTAACCTAACTTTACTTAACCTAACCTAACCTAACCTAATAACAATAAAATAAAAACAATCTATTTGTGCCCGATTGTAGTCGTTCTCGAGGAGATTTGAAATATAGATTTTGATTGTTGAAACATTATAAAACAATCTAATTATACACATTTTACGATAAAATTATATAAAATTTCAAACTCGCATATCTCCGTTACTGTTGAAGATACAGAAGTGATTTTGCACTCAATGGAATCAGGTCGACGCTCTCTATTGGCTCATGGGGAAAATGTAATCCATGTGTAATATTCATGCTTAGTTACCATGGAAACTCTCATAACAATAAATTAAACAATCTTTTTAGGCGCTATTTTAGTCGTCCAGGAGATTAAAAATATAGATTTTGATTGTTGAAACATTATAAAACAATCGAATTATGCACTTTTTACGATAGAATTATATAAAATTTCAAACTCGCATATCTCCGTTACTGTTGAAGATACAGAAGTGATTTTACAGTCAATGGAATTAGGTCCACCTAACCTAACCTAAACTGACCTGACCTAACCTAACCTAACCTAACCAAACTTTACTTAACCTAACCTAACCTAACCTAATAACAATAAAATAAAAACAATCTATTTGTGCCCGATTGTAGTCGTTCTCGAGGAGATTTGAAATATAGATTTTGATTGTTGAAACATTATAAAACAATCGAATTCCACACATTTTACTATATAGTTATATAAAATTTCAAACTCGTATATCTCCGTTACTATTGAAGATACAGAAGTGATTTTGCACTCAATCGAATCAGGTCGACGCTCTCTATTGGCTCATGGGGAAAATGTAATCCATGTGTAATATTCATGCTTAGTTACCATGGAAACTCTCATAACAATAAATTAAACAATCTATTTAGACGCTATTGTAGTCGTTGTCGAGGATATTTCAAATATAGATCTTGATTGAAGAAACATTATAAAACAATCGAATTATACACATTTTACGATAGAATTATATAAAATTTCAAACTCGCATATCTCCGTTACTGTTGAAGATACAGAAGTGATTTTACAGTCAATGGAATTAGGTCGACCTAACCTAACCTAAACTGACCTGACCTAACCAAACCTAACCTAACCTAACTTTACATAACCTAACCTAACCTAACCTAATAACAATAAAATAAAAACAATTTATTTAGGCGCTATTTTAGTCGTCCAGGAGATTAAAAATATAGATTTTGATTGTTGAAACATTATAAAACAATGGAATTATACACTTTTTACGATAGAATTATATAAAATTTCAAACTCGCATATCTCCGTTACTGTTGAAGATACAGAAGTGATTTTACAGTCAATGGAATTAGGTCGACTTAACCTAACCTAAACTGACCTGACCTAACCTAATCTAACCTAACTTTACTTAACAAAACCTAACCTAACCTAATAACAATAAAATAAAAACAATCTATTTGTGCCCGATTGTAGTCGTTCTCGAGGAGATTTGAAATATAGATTTTGATTGTTGAAACATTATAAAACAATCGAATTCCACACATTTTACTATATAGTTATATAAAATTTCAAACTCGTATATCTCCGTTACTATTGAAGATACAGAAGTGATTTTGCACTCAATCGAATCAGGTCGACGCTCTCTATTGGCTCATGGGGAAAATGTAATCCATGTGTAATATTCATGCTTAGTTACCATGGAAACTCTCATAACAATAAATTAAACAATCTATTTAGACGCTATTGTAGTCGTTGTCGAGGATAATTCAAATATAGATCTTGATTGAAGAAACATTATAAAACAATCGAATTATACACATTTTACGATAGAATTATATAAAATTTCAAACTCGCATATCTCCGTTACTGTTGAAGATACAGAAGTGATTTTACAGTCAATGGAATTAGGTCGACCTAACCTAACCTAAACTGACCTGACCTAACCTAACCTAACCTAACCTAACTTTACATAACCTAACCTAACCTAACCTAATAACAATAAAATAAAAACAATCTATTTAGGCGCTATTTTAGTCGTCCAGGAGATTAAAAATATAGATTTTGATTGTTGAAACATTATAAAACAATCGAATTATACACTTTTTACGATAGAATTATATAAAATTTCAAACTCGCATATCTCCGTTACTGTTGAAGATACAGAAGTGATTTTACAGTCAATGGAATTAGGTCGACTTAACCTAACCCAAACTGACCTGACCTAACCTAATCTAACCTAACTTTACTTAACAAAACCTAACCTAACCTAATAACAATAAAATAAAAACAATCTTTTTGTGACCGATTGTAGTCGTTGTCGAGGAGATTTGAAATATAGATTTCGATGGTTGAAACATTATAAAACAATCGAATTCCACACATTTTACAATATAATTATATAAAGTTTCAAACTCGCATATCTCCGTTACTGTTGAAGATACAGAAGTGAATTTGCACTCAATGGAATCAGGTCGACGCTCTCTTTTGGCTCATGGGGAAAATGTAATCCATGTGTAATATTCATGCTTAGTTACCATGGAAACTCTCATAACAATAAATTAAACAATCTATTTAGACGCTATTGTAGTAGTTGTCTAGGAGATTTCAAATATAGATTTTGATTGTTGAAACATTATAAAACAATCGAATTATACACATTTTACGATAAAATTATATAAAATTTCAAACTCGCATATCTCCGTTACTGTTGAAGATACAGAAGTGTTTTTACACTCAATGGAATTAGGTCGAACTAACCTAACCTAAACTGACCTGACCTAACCTAACCTAACCTAACTTTACTTAACGAAACCTAACCTAACCTAATAACAATAAAATAAAAACAATCTTTTTGTGACCGATTGTAGTCGTTGTCGAGGAGATTTGAAATATAGATTTCGATGGTTGAAACATTATAAAACAATCGAATTCCACACATTTTACAATATAATTATATAAAGTTTCAAACTCGCATATCTCCGTTACTGTTGAAGATACAGAAGTGAATTTGCACTCAATGGAATCAGGTCGACGCTCTCTATTGGCTCATGGGGAAAATGTAATCCATGTGTAATATTCATGCTTAGTTACCATGGAAACTCTCATAACAATAAATTAAACAATCTATTTAGACGCTATTGTAGTCGTTGTCGAGGATATTTCAAATATAGATCTTGATTGAAGAAACATTATAAAACAATCGAATTATACACATTTTACGATAGAATTATATAAAATTTCAAACTCGCATATCTCCGTTACTGTTGAAGATACAGAAGTGATTTTACACTCAATGGAATTAGGTCGACCTAACCTAACCTAAACTGACCTGACCTAACCTAACCTAACCTAACTTTACTTAACCTAACCTAACCTAACCTAATAACAATAAAATAAAAACAATCTATTTGTGCCCGATTGTAGTCGTTCTCGAGGAGATTTGAAATATAGATTTTGATTGTTGAAACATTATAAAACAATCTAATTATACACATTTTACGATAAAATTATATAAAATTTCAAACTCGCATATCTCCGTTACTGTTGAAGATACAGAAGTGATTTTGCACTCAATGGAATCAGGTCGACGCTCTCTATTGGCTCATGGGGAAAATGTAATCCATGTGTAATATTCATGCTTAGTTACCATGGAAACTCTCATAACAATAAATTAAACAATCTTTTTAGGCGCTATTTTAGTCGTCCAGGAGATTAAAAATATAGATTTTGATTGTTGAAACATTATAAAACAATCGAATTATGCACTTTTTACGATAGAATTATATAAAATTTCAAACTCGCATATCTCCGTTACTGTTGAAGATACAGAAGTGATTTTACAGTCAATGGAATTAGGTCCACCTAACCTAACCTAAACTGACCTGACCTAACCTAACCTAACCTAACCAAACTTTACTTAACCTAACCTAACCTAACCTAATAACAATAAAATAAAAACAATCTATTTGTGCCCGATTGTAGTCGTTCTCGAGGAGATTTGAAATATAGATTTTGATTGTTGAAACATTATAAAACAATCGAATTCCACACATTTTACTATATAGTTATATAAAATTTCAAACTCGTATATCTCCGTTACTATTGAAGATACAGAAGTGATTTTGCACTCAATCGAATCAGGTCGACGCTCTCTATTGGCTCATGGGGAAAATGTAATCCATGTGTAATATTCATGCTTAGTTACCATGGAAACTCTCATAACAATAAATTAAACAATCTATTTAGACGCTATTGTAGTCGTTGTCGAGGATATTTCAAATATAGATCTTGATTGAAGAAACATTATAAAACAATCGAATTATACACATTTTACGATAGAATTATATAAAATTTCAAACTCGCATATCTCCGTTACTGTTGAAGATACAGAAGTGATTTTACAGTCAATGGAATTAGGTCGACCTAACCTAACCTAAACTGACCTGACCTAACCAAACCTAACCTAACCTAACTTTACATAACCTAACCTAACCTAACCTAATAACAATAAAATAAAAACAATTTATTTAGGCGCTATTTTAGTCGTCCAGGAGATTAAAAATATAGATTTTGATTGTTGAAACATTATAAAACAATGGAATTATACACTTTTTACGATAGAATTATATAAAATTTCAAACTCGCATATCTCCGTTACTGTTGAAGATACAGAAGTGATTTTACAGTCAATGGAATTAGGTCGACTTAACCTAACCTAAACTGACCTGACCTAACCTAATCTAACCTAACTTTACTTAACAAAACCTAACCTAACCTAATAACAATAAAATAAAAACAATCTATTTGTGCCCGATTGTAGTCGTTCTCGAGGAGATTTGAAATATAGATTTTGATTGTTGAAACATTATAAAACAATCGAATTCCACACATTTTACTATATAGTTATATAAAATTTCAAACTCGTATATCTCCGTTACTATTGAAGATACAGAAGTGATTTTGCACTCAATCGAATCAGGTCGACGCTCTCTATTGGCTCATGGGGAAAATGTAATCCATGTGTAATATTCATGCTTAGTTACCATGGAAACTCTCATAACAATAAATTAAACAATCTATTTAGACGCTATTGTAGTCGTTGTCGAGGATAATTCAAATATAGATCTTGATTGAAGAAACATTATAAAACAATCGAATTATACACATTTTACGATAGAATTATATAAAATTTCAAACTCGCATATCTCCGTTACTGTTGAAGATACAGAAGTGATTTTACAGTCAATGGAATTAGGTCGACCTAACCTAACCTAAACTGACCTGACCTAACCTAACCTAACCTAACCTAACTTTACATAACCTAACCTAACCTAACCTAATAACAATAAAATAAAAACAATCTATTTAGGCGCTATTTTAGTCGTCCAGGAGATTAAAAATATAGATTTTGATTGTTGAAACATTATAAAACAATCGAATTATACACTTTTTACGATAGAATTATATAAAATTTCAAACTCGCATATCTCCGTTACTGTTGAAGATACAGAAGTGATTTTACAGTCAATGGAATTAGGTCGACTTAACCTAACCTAAACTGACCTGACCTAACCTAATCTAACCTAACTTTACTTAACAAAACCTAACCTAACCTAATAACAATAAAATAAAAACAATCTTTTTGTGACCGATTGTAGTCGTTGTCGAGGAGATTTGAAATATAGATTTCGATGGTTGAAACATTATAAAACAATCGAATTCCACACATTTTACAATATAATTATATAAAGTTTCAAACTCGCATATCTCCGTTACTGTTGAAGATACAGAAGTGAATTTGCACTCAATGGAATCAGGTCGACGCTCTCTTTTGGCTCATGGGGAAAATGTAATCCATGTGTAATATTCATGCTTAGTTACCATGGAAACTCTCATAACAATAAATTAAACAATCTTTTTAGGCGCTATTTTGGTCGTCCAGGAGATTAAAAATATAGATTTTGATTGTTGAAACATTATAAAACAATCGAATTATGCACTTTTTACGATAGAATTATATAAAATTTCAAACTCGCATATCTCCGTTACTGTTGAAGATACAGAAGTGATTTTACAGTCAATGGAATTAGGTCCACCTAACCTAACCTAAACTGACCTGACCTAACCTAACCTAACCTAACCAAACTTTACTTAACCTAACCTAACCTAACCTAATAACAATAAAATAAAAACAATCTATTTGTGCCCGATTGTAGTCGTTCTCGAGGAGATTTGAAATATAGATTTTGATTGTTGAAACATTATAAAACAATCGAATTCCACACATTTTACTATATAGTTATATAAAATTTCAAACTCGTATATCTCCGTTACTATTGAAGATACAGAAGTGATTTTGCACTCAATCGAATCAGGTCGACGCTCTCTATTGGCTCATGGGGAAAATGTAATCCATGTGTAATATTCATGCTTAGTTACCATGGAAACTCTCATAACAATAAATTAAACAATCTATTTAGACGCTATTGTAGTCGTTGTCGAGGATATTTCAAATATAGATCTTGATTGAAGAAACATTATAAAACAATCGAATTATACACATTTTACGATAGAATTATATAAAATTTCAAACTCGCATATCTCCGTTACTGTTGAAGATACAGAAGTGATTTTACAGTCAATGGAATTAGGTCGACCTAACCTAACCTAAACTGACCTGACCTAACCAAACCTAACCTAACCTAACTTTACATAACCTAACCTAACCTAACCTAATAACAATAAAATAAAAACAATCTATTTAGGCGCTATTTTAGTCGTCCAGGAGATTAAAAATATAGATTTTGATTGTTGAAACATTATAAAACAATCGAATTATACACTTTTTACGATAGAATTATATAAAATTTCAAACTCGCATATCTCCGTTACTGTTGAAGATACAGAAGTGTTTTTACACTCAATGGAATTAGGTCGAACTAACCTAACCTAAACTGACCTGACCTAACCTAACCTAACCTAACTTTACTTAACCTAACCTAACCTAACCTAATAACAATAAAAAAAAACAATCTATTTAGGCGCTATTTTAGTCGTCCAGGAGATTAAAAATATAGATTTTGATTGTTGAAACATTATAAAACAATCGAATTATACACTTTTTACGATAGAATTATATAAAATTTCAAACTCGCATATCTCCGTTACTGTTGAAGATACAGAAGTGATTTTACAGTCAATGGAATTAGATCGACTTAGCCTAACCTAAACTGACCTGACCTAACCTAATCTAACCTAACTTTACTTAACAAAACCTAACCTAACCTAATAACAATAAAATAAAAACAATCTTTTTGTGACCGATTGTAGTCGTTGTCGAGGAGATTTGAAATATAGATTTCGATGGTTGAAACATTATAAAACAATCGAATTCCACACATTTTACAATATAATTATATAAAGTTTCAAACTCGCATATCTCCGTTACTGTTGAAGATACAGAAGTGAATTTGCACTCAATGGAATCAGGTCGACGCTCTCTATTGGCTCATGGGGAAAATGTAATCCATGTGTAATATTCATGCTTAGTTACCATGGAAACTCTCATAACAATAAATTAAACAATCTATTTAGACGCTATTGTAGTCGTTGTCGAGGAGATTTCAAATATAGATTTTGATTGTTGAAACATTATAAAACAATCGAATTATACACATTTTACGATAGAATTGTATAAAATTTCAAACTCGCATATCTCCGTTACTGTTGAAGATACAGAAGTGATTTTACACTCAATGGAATTAGGTCGACCTAACCTAACCTAAACTGACCTGACCTAACCTAACCTAACCTAACTTTACTTAACCTAACCTAACCTAACCTAATAACAATAAAATAAAAACAATCTATTTGTGCCCGATTGTAGTCGTTCTCGAGGAGATTTGAAATATAGATTTTGATTGTTGAAACATTATAAAACAATCTAATTATACACATTTTACGATAAAATTATATAAAATTTCAAACTCGCATATCTCCGTTACTGTTGAAGATACAGAAGTGATTTTGCACTCAATGGAATCAGGTCGACGCTCTCTATTGGCTCATGGGGAAAATGTAATCCATGTGTAATATTCATGCTTAGTTACCATGGATACTCTCATAACAATAAATTAAACAATCTTTTTAGGCGCTATTTTAGTCGTCCAGGAGATTAAAAATATAGATTTTGATTGTTGAAACATTATAAAACAATCGAATTATGCACTTTTTACGATAGAATTATATAAAATTTCAAACTCGCATATCTCCGTTACTGTTGAAGATACAGAAGTGATTTTACAGTCAATGGAATTAGGTCGACCTAACCTAACCTAAACTGACCTGACCTAACCTAACCTAACCTAACCAAACTTTACTTAACCTAACATAACCTAACCTAATAACAATAAAATAAAAACAATCTATTTGTGCCCGATTGTAGTCGTTCTCGAGGAGATTTGAAATATAGATTTTGATTGTTGAAACATTATAAAACAATCGAATTCCACACATTTTACTATATAGTTATATAAAATTTCAAACTCGTATATCTCCGTTACTATTGAAGATACAGAAGTGATTTTGCACTCAATCGAATCAGGTCGACGCTCTCTATTGGCTCATGGGGAAAATGTAATCCATGTGTAATATTCATGCTTAGTTACCATGGAAACTCTCATAACAATAAATTAAACAATCTATTTAGACGCTATTGTAGTCGTTGTCGAGGATATTTCAAATATAGATCTTGATTGAAGAAACATTATAAAACAATCGAATTATACACATTTTACGATAGAATTATATAAAATTTCAAACTCGCATATCTCCGTTACTGTTGAAGATACAGAAGTGATTTTACAGTCAATGGAATTAGGTCGACCTAACCTAACCTAAACTGACCTGACCTAACCAAACCTAACCTAACCTAACTTTACATAACCTAACCTAACCTAACCTAATAACAATAAAATAAAAACAATCTATTTAGGCGCTATTTTAGTCGTCCAGGAGATTAAAAATATAGATTTTGATTGTTGAAACATTGTAAAACAATCGAATTATACACTTTTTACGATAGAATTATATAAAATTTCAAACTCGCATATCTCCGTTACTGTTGAAGATACAGAAGTGATTTTACAGTCAATGGAATTAGGTCGACTTAACCTAACCTAAACTGACCTGACCTAACCTAATCTAACCTAACTTTACTTAACAAAACCTAACCTAACCTAATAACAATAAAATAAAAACAATCTTTTTGTGACCGATTGTAGTCGTTGTCGAGGAGATTTGAAATATAGATTTCGATGGTTGAAACATTATAAAACAATCGAATTCCACACATTTTACAATATAATTATATATAGTTTCAAACTCGCATATCTCCGTTACTGTTGAAGATACAGAAGTGAATTTGCACTCAATGGAATCAGGTCGACGCTCTCTATTGGCTCATGGGGAAAATGTAATCCATGTGTAATATTCATGCTTAGTTACCATGGAAACTCTCATAACAATAAATTAAACAATCTATTTAGACGCTATTGTAGTAGTTGTCGAGGAGATTTCAAATATAGATTTTGATTGTTGAAACATTATAAAACAATCGAATTATACACATTTTACGATAAAATTATATAAAATTTCAAACTCGCATATCTCCGTTACTGTTGAAGATACAGAAGTGTTTTTACACTCAATGGAATTAGGTCGAACTAACCTAACCTAAACTGACCTGACCTAACCTAACCTAACCTAACTTTACTTAACCTAACCTAACCTAACCTAATAACAATAAAAAAAACAATCTATTTGTGCCGATTGTAGTCGTTCTCGAGGAGATTTGAAATATAGATTTTGATTGTTGAAACATTATAAAACAATCGAATTCCACGCATTTTACAATATAATTATATAAAATTTCAAACTCGCATATCTCCGTTACTATTGAAGATACAGAAGTGAATTTGCACTCAATGGAATCAGGTCGACGCTCTCTATTGGCTCATGGGGAAAATGTAATCCATGTTTAATATTCATGCTTAGTTACCATGGAAACTCTCATAACAATAAATTAAACAATCTATTTAGACGCTATTGTAGTCGTTGTCGAGGATATTTCAAATATAGATCTTGATTGAAGAAACATTATAAAACAATCGAATTATACACATTTTACGATAGAATTATATAAAATTTCAAACTCGCATATCTCCGTTACTGTTGAAGATACAGAAGTGATTTTACAGTCAATGGAATTAGGTCGACCTAACCTAACCTAAACTGACCTGACCTAACCAAACCTAACCTAACCTAACTTTACATAACCTAACCTAACCTAACCTAATAACAATAAAATAAAAACAATCTATTTAGGCGCTATTTTAGTCGTCCAGGAGATTAAAAATATAGATTTTGATTGTTGAAACATTATAAAACAATCGAATTATACACTTTTTACGATAGAATTATATAAAATTTCAAACTCGCATATCTCCGTTACTGTTGAAGATACAGAAGTGTTTTTACACTCAATGGAATTAGGTCGAACTAACCTAACCTAAACTGACCTGACCTAACCTAACCTAACCTAACTTTACTTAACCTAACCTAACCTAACCTAATAACAATAAAAAAAACAATCTATTTAGACGCTATTTTAGTCGTCCGGGAGATTAAAAATATAGATTTTGATTGTTGAAACATTATAAAACAATCGAATTATACACTTTTTACGATAGAATTATATAAAATTTCAAACTCGCATATCTCCGTTACTGTTGAAGATACAGAAGTGATTTTACAGTCAATGGAATTAGGTCGACTTAGCCTAACCTAAACTGACCTGACCTAACCTAATCTAACCTAACTTTACTTAACAAAACCTAACCTAACCTAATAACAATAAAATAAAAACAATCTTTTTGTGACCGATTGTAGTCGTTGTCGAGGAGATTTGAAATATAGATTTCGATGGTTGAAACATTATAAAACAATCGAATTCCACACATTTTACAATATAATTATATAAAGTTTCAAACTCGCATATCTCCGTTACTGTTGAAGATACAGAAGTGAATTTGCACTCAATGGAATCAGGTCGACGCTCTCTATTGGCTCATTGGGAAAATGTAATCCATGTGTAATATTCATGCTTAGTTACCATGGAAACTCTCATAACAATAAATTAAACAATCTATTTAGACGCTATTGTAGTCGTTGTCGAGGAGATTTCAAATATAGATTTTGATTGTTGAAACATTATAAAACAATCGAATTATACACATTTTACGATAGAATTGTATAAAATTTCAAACTCGCATATCTCCGTTACTGTTGAAGATACAGAAGTGATTTTACACTCAATGGAATTAGGTCGACCTAACCTAACCTAAACTGACCTGACCTAACCTAACCTAACCTAACTTTACTTAACCTAACCTAACCTAACCTAATAACAATAAAATAAAAACAATCTATTTGTGCCCGATTGTAGTCGTTCTCGAGGAGATTTGAAATATAGATTTTGATTGTTGAAACATTATAAAACAATCTAATTATACACATTTTACGATAAAATTATATAAAATTTCAAACTCGCATATCTCCGTTACTGTTGAAGATACAGAAGTGATTTTGCACTCAATGGAATCAGGTCGACGCTCTCTATTGGCTCATGGGGAAAATGTAATCCATGTGTAATATTCATGCTTAGTTACCATGGAAACTCTCATAACAATAAATTAAACAATCTTTTTAGGCGCTATTTTGGTCGTCCAGGAGATTAAAAATATAGATTTTGATTGTTGAAACATTATAAAACAATCGAATTATGCACTTTTTACGATAGAATTATATAAAATTTCAAACTCGCATATCTCCGTTACTGTTGAAGATACAGAAGTGATTTTACAGTCAATGGAATTAGGTCCACCTAACCTAACCTAAACTGACCTGACCTAACCTAACCTAACCTAACCAAACTTTACTTAACCTAACCTAACCTAACCTAATAACAATAAAATAAAAACAATCTATTTGTGCCCGATTGTAGTCGTTCTCGAGGAGATTTGAAATATAGATTTTGATTGTTGAAACATTATAAAACAATCGAATTCCACACATTTTACTATATAGTTATATAAAATTTCAAACTCGTATATCTCCGTTACTATTGAAGATACAGAAGTGATTTTGCACTCAATCGAATCAGGTCGACGCTCTCTATTGGCTCATGGGGAAAATGTAATCCATGTGTAATATTCATGCTTAGTTACCATGGAAACCCTCATAACAATAAATTAAACAATCTATTTAGACGCTATTGTAGTCGTTGTCGAGGATATTTCAAATATAGATCTTGATTGAAGAAACATTATAAAACAATCGAATTATACACATTTTACGATAGAATTATATAAAATTTCAAACTCGCATATCTCCGTTACTGTTGAAGATACAGAAGTGATTTTACAGTCAATGGAATTAGGTCGACCTAACCTAACCTAAACTGACCTGACCTAACCAAACCTAACCTAACCTAACTTTACATAACCTAACCTAACCTAACCTAATAACAATAAAATAAAAACAATCTATTTAGGCGCTATTTTAGTCGTCCAGGAGATTAAAAATATAGATTTTGATTGTTGAAACATTATAAAACAATGGAATTATACACTTTTTACGATAGAATTATATAAAATTTCAAACTCGCATATCTCCGTTACTGTTGAAGATACAGAAGTGATTTTACAGTCAATGGAATTAGGTCGACTTAACCTAACCTAAACTGACCTGACCTAACCTAATCTAACCTAACTTTACTTAACAAAACCTAACCTAACCTAATAACAATAAAATAAAAACAATCTATTTGTGCCCGATTGTAGTCGTTCTCGAGGAGATTTGAAATATAGATTTTGATTGTTGAAACATTATAAAACAATCGAATTCCACACATTTTACTATATAGTTATATAAAATTTCAAACTCGTATATCTCCGTTACTATTGAAGATACAGAAGTGATTTTGCACTCAATCGAATCAGGTCGACGCTCTCTATTGGCTCATGGGGAAAATGTAATCCATGTGTAATATTCATGCTTAGTTACCATGGAAACTCTCATAACAATAAATTAAACAATCTATTTAGACGCTATTGTAGTCGTTGTCGAGGATATTTCAAATATAGATCTTGATTGAAGAAACATTATAAAACAATCGAATTATACACATTTTACGATAGAATTATATAAAATTTCAAACTCGCATATCTCCGTTACTGTTGAAGATACAGAAGTGATTTTACAGTCAATGGAATTAGGTCGACCTAACCTAACCTAAACTGACCTGACCTAACCTAACCTAACCTAACCTAACTTTACATAACCTAACCTAACCTAATAACAATAAAATAAAAACAATCTATTTAGGCGTTATTTTAGTCGTCCAGGAGATTAAAAATATAGATTTTGATTGTTGAAACATTGTAAAACAATCGAATTATACACTTTTTACGATAGAATTATATAAAATTTCAAACTCGCATATCTCCGTTACTGTTGAAGATACAGAAGTGATTTTACAGTCAATGGAATTAGGTCGACTTAACCTAACCTAAACTGACCTGACCTAACCTAATCTAACCTAACTTTACTTAACAAAACCTAACCTAACCTAATAACAATAAAATAAAAACAATCTTTTTGTGACCGATTGTAGTCGTTGTCGAGGAGATTTGAAATATAGATTTCGATGGTTGAAACATTATAAAACAATCGAATTCCACACATTTTACAATATAATTATATATAGTTTCAAACTCGCATATCTCCGTTACTGTTGAAGATACAGAAGTGAATTTGCACTCAATGGAATCAGGTCGACGCTCTCTATTGGCTCATGGGGAAAATGTAATCCATGTGTAATATTCATGCTTAGTTACCATGGAAACTCTCATAACAATAAATTAAACAATCTATTTAGACGCTATTGTAGTAGTTGTCGAGGAGATTTCAAATATAGATTTTGATTGTTGAAACATTATAAAACAATCGAATTATACACATTTTACGATAAAATTATATAAAATTTCAAACTCGCATATCTCCGTTACTGTTGAAGATACAGAAGTGTTTTTACACTCAATGGAATTAGGTCGAACTAACCTAACCTAAACTGACCTGACTTAACCTAACCTAACCTAACTTTACTTAACGAAACCTAACCTAACCTAATAACAATAAAATAAAAACAATCTTTTTGTGACCGATTGTAGTCGTTGTCGAGGAGATTTGAAATATAGATTTCGATGGTTGAAACATTATAAAACAATCGAATTCCACACATTTTACAATATAATTATATAAAGTTTCAAACTCGCATATCTCCGTTACTGTTGAAGATACAGAAGTGAATTTGCACTCAATGGAATCAGGTCGACGCTCTCTATTGGCTCATGGGGAAAATGTAATCCATGTGTAATATTCATGCTTAGTTACCATGGAAACTCTCATAACAATAAATTAAACAATCTATTTAGACGCTATTGTAGTCGTTGTCGAGGATATTTCAAATATAGATCTTGATTGAAGAAACATTATAAAACAATCGAATTATACACATTTTACGATAGAATTATATAAAATTTCAAACTCGCATATCTCCGTTACTGTTGAAGATACAGAAGTGATTTTACAGTCAATGGAATTAGGTCGACCTAACCTAACCTAAACTGACCTGACCTAACCAAACCTAACCTAACCTAACTTTACATAACCTAACCTAACCTAACCTAATAACAATAAAATAAAAACAATCTATTTAGGCGCTATTTTAGTCGTCCAGGAGATTAAAAATATAGATTTTGATTGTTGAAACATTATAAAACAATCGAATTATACACTTTTTACGATAGAATTATATAAAATTTCAAACTCGCATATCTCCGTTACTGTTGAAGATACAGAAGTGTTTTTACACTCAATGGAATTAGGTCGAACTAACCTAACCTAAACTGACCTGACCTAACCTAACCTAACCTAACTTTACTTAACCTAACCTAACCTAACCTAATAACAATAAAAAAAAACAATCTATTTAGGCGCTATTTTAGTCGTCCAGGAGATTAAAAATATAGATTTTGATTGTTGAAACATTATAAAACAATCGAATTATACACTTTTTACGATAGAATTATATAACATTTCAAACTCGCATATCTCCGTTACTGTTGAAGATACAGAAGTGATTTTACAGTCAATGGAATTAGGTCGACTTAGCCTAACCTAAACTGACCTGACCTAACCTAATCTAACCTAACTTTACTTAACAAAACCTAACCTAACCTAATAACAATAAAATAAAAACAATCTTTTTGTGACCGATTGTAGTCGTTGTCGAGGAGATTTGAAATATAGATTTCGATGGTTGAAACATTATAAAACAATCGAATTCCACACATTTTACAATATAATTATATAAAGTTTCAAACTCGCATATCTCCGTTACTGTTGAAGATACAGAAGTGAATTTGCACTCAATGGAATCAGGTCGACGCTCTCTATTGGCTCATGGGGAAAATGTAATCCATGTGTAATATTCATGCTTAGTTACCATGGAAACTCTCATAACAATAAATTAAACAATCTATTTAGACGCTATTGTAGTCGTTGTCGAGGAGATTTCAAATATAGATTTTGATTGTTGAAACATTATAAAACAATCGAATTATACACATTTTACGATAGAATTGTATAAAATTTCAAACTCGCATATCTCCGTTACTGTTGAAGATACAGAAGTGATTTTACACTCAATGGAATTAGGTCGACCTAACCTAACCTAAACTGACCTGACCTAACCTAACCTAACCTAACTTTACTTAACCTAACCTAACCTAACCTAATAACAATAAAATAAAAACAATCTATTTGTGCCCGATTGTAGTCGTTCTCGAGGAGATTTGAAATATAGATTTTGATTGTTGAAACATTATAAAACAATCTAATTATACACATTTTACGATAAAATTATATAAAATTTCAAACTCGCATATCTCCGTTACTGTTGAAGATACAGAAGTGATTTTGCACTCAATGGAATCAGGTCGACGCTCTCTATTGGCTCATGGGGAAAATGTAATCCATGTGTAATATTCATGCTTAGTTACCATGGAAACTCTCATAACAATAAATTAAACAATCTTTTTAGGCGCTATTTTAGTCGTCCAGGAGATTAAAAATATAGATTTTGATTGTTGAAACATTATAAAACAATCGAATTATGCACTTTTTACGATAGAATTATATAAAATTTCAAACTCGCATATCTCCGTTACTGTTGAAGATACAGAAGTGATTTTACAGTCAATGGAATTAGGTCGACCTAACCTAACCTAAACTGACCTGACCTAACCTAACCTAACCTAACCAAACTTTACTTAACCTAACCTAACCTAACCTAATAACAATAAAATAAAAACAATCTCTTTGTGCCCGATTGTAGTCGTTCTCGAGGAGATTTGAAATATAGATTTTGATTGTTGAAACATTATAAAACAATCGAATTCCACACATTTTACTATATAGTTATATAAAATTTCAAACTCGTATATCTCCGTTACTATTGATGATACAGAAGTGATTTTGCACTCAATCGAATCAGGTCGACGCTCTCTATTGGCTCATGGGGAAAATGTAATCCATGTGTAATATTCATGCTTAGTTACCATGGAAACTCTCATAACAATAAATTAAACAATCTATTTAGACGCTATTGTAGTCGTTGTCGAGGATATTTCAAATATAGATCTTGATTGAAGAAACATTATAAAACAATCGAATTATACACATTTTACGATAGAATTATATAAAATTTCAAACTCGCATATCTCCGTTACTGTTGAAGATACAGAAGTGATTTTACAGTCAATGGAATTAGGTCGACCTAACCTAACCTAAACTGACCTGACCTAACCAAACCTAACCTAACCTAACTTTACATAACCTAACCTAACCTAACCTAATAACAATAAAATAAAAACAATCTATTTAGGCGCTATTTTAGTCGTCCAGGAGATTAAAAATATAGATTTTGATTGTTGAAACATTGTAAAACAATCGAATTATACACTTTTTACGATAGAATTATATAAAATTTCAAACTCGCATATCTCCGTTACTGTTGAAGATACAGAAGTGATTTTACAGTCAATGGAATTAGGTCGACTTAACCTAACCTAAACTGACCTGACCTAACCTAATCTAACCTAACTTTACTTAACAAAACCTAACCTAACCTAATAACAATAAAATAAAAACAATCTTTTTGTGACCGATTGTAGTCGTTGTCGAGGAGATTTGAAATATAGATTTCGATGGTTGAAACATTATAAAACAATCGAACTCCACACATTTTACAATATAATTATATATAGTTTCAAACTCGCATATC
This sequence comes from Lepisma saccharinum, assembly GCF_977018435.1. Taxonomy (NCBI): domain Eukaryota; kingdom Metazoa; phylum Arthropoda; class Insecta; order Zygentoma; family Lepismatidae; genus Lepisma; species Lepisma saccharinum. The sequence goes on from NW_028142994.1 coordinate 178,808, forward strand.
TCCGTTACTGTTGAAGATACAGAAGTGAATTTGCACTCAATGGAATCAGGTCGACGCTCTCTATTGGCTCATGGGGAAAATGTAATCCATGTGTAATATTCATGCTTAGTTACCATGGAAACTCTCATAACAATAAATTAAACAATCTATTTAGACGCTATTGTAGTAGTTGTCGAGGAGATTTCAAATATAGATTTTGGTTGTTGAAACATTATAAAACAATCGAATTATACACATTTTACGATAAAATTATATAAAATTTCAAACTCGCATATCTCCGTTACTGTTGAAGATACAGAAGTGTTTTTACACTCAATGGAATTAGGTCGAACTAACCTAACCTAAACTGACCTGACCTAACCTAACCTAACCTAACTTTACTTAACCTAACCTAACCTAACCTAATAACAATAAAAAAAACAATCTATTTGTGCCGATTGTAGTCGTTCTCGAGGAGATTTGAAATATAGATTTTGATTGTTGAAACATTATAAAACAATCGAATTCCACGCATTTTACAATATAATTATATAAAATTTCAAACTCGCATATCTCCGTTACTATTGAAGATACAGAAGTGATTTTGCACTCAATGGAATCAGGTCGACGCTCTCTATTGGCTCATGGGGAAATATGTAATCCATGTGTAATATTCATGCTTAGTTACCATGGAAACTCTCATAACAATAAATTAAACAATCTATTTAGACGCTATTGTAGTAGTTGTGGAGGAGATTTCAAATATAGATTTTGATTTTTGAAACTTTATAAAACAATCGAATTATACACATTTTACGATAGAATTATATAAAATTTCAAACTCGCATATCTCCGTTACTGTTGAAGATACAGAAGTGATTTTACACTCAATGGAATTAGGTCGACCTAACCTAACCTAAACTGACCTGACCTAACCTAACCTAACCTAACTTTACTTAACCTAACCTAACCTAACCTAATAACAATAAAATAAAAACAATCTATTTGTGCCCGATTGTAGTCGTTCTCGAGGAGATTTGAAATATAGATTTTGATTGTTGAAACATTATAAAACAATCTAATTATACACATTTTACGATAAAATTATATAAAATTTCAAACTCGCATATCTCCGTTACTGTTGAAGATACAGAAGTGATTTTGCACTCAATGGAATCAGGTCGACGCTCTCTATTGGCTCATGGGGAAAATGTAATCCATGTGTAATATTCATGCTTAGTTACCATGGAAACTCTCATAACAATAAATTAAACAATCTTTTTAGGCGCTATTTTAGTCGTCCAGGAGATTAAAAATATAGATTTTGATTGTTGAAACATTATAAAACAATCGAATTATGCACTTTTTACGATAGAATTATATAAAATTTCAAACTCGCATATCTCCGTTACTGTTGAAGATACAGAAGTGATTTTACAGTCAATGGAATTAGGTCGACCTAACCTAACCTAAACTGACCTGACCTAACCTAACCTAACCTAACCAAACTTTACTTAACCTAACCTAACCTAACCTAATAACAATAAAATAAAAACAATCTCTTTGTGCCCGATTGTAGTCGTTCTCGAGGAGATTTGAAATATAGATTTTGATTGTTGAAACATTATAAAACAATCGAATTCCACACATTTTACTATATAGTTATATAAAATTTCAAACTCGTATATCTCCGTTACTATTGATGATACAGAAGTGATTTTGCACTCAATCGAATCAGGTCGACGCTCTCTATTGGCTCATGGGGAAAATGTAATCCATGTGTAATATTCATGCTTAGTTACCATGGAAACTCTCATAACAATAAATTAAACAATCTATTTAGACGCTATTGTAGTCGTTGTCGAGGATATTTCAAATATAGATCTTGATTGAAGAAACATTATAAAACAATCGAATTATACACATTTTACGATAGAATTATATAAAATTTCAAACTCGCATATCTCCGTTACTGTTGAAGATACAGAAGTGATTTTACAGTCAATGGAATTAGGTCGACCTAACCTAACCTAAACTGACCTGACCTAACCAAACCTAACCTAACCTAACTTTACATAACCTAACCTAACCTAACCTAATAACAATAAAATAAAAACAATCTATTTAGGCGCTATTTTAGTCGTCCAGGAGATTAAAAATATAGATTTTGATTGTTGAAACATTGTAAAACAATCGAATTATACACTTTTTACGATAGAATTATATAAAATTTCAAACTCGCATATCTCCGTTACTGTTGAAGATACAGAAGTGATTTTACAGTCAATGGAATTAGGTCGACTTAACCTAACCTAAACTGACCTGACCTAACCTAATCTAACCTAACTTTACTTAACAAAACCTAACCTAACCTAATAACAATAAAATAAAAACAATCTTTTTGTGACCGATTGTAGTCGTTGTCGAGGAGATTTGAAATATAGATTTCGATGGTTGAAACATTATAAAACAATCGAATTCCACACATTTTACAATATAATTATATATAGTTTCAAACTCGCATATCTCCGTTACTGTTGAAGATACAGAAGTGAATTTGCACTCAATGGAATCAGGTCGACGCTCTCTATTGGCTCATGGGGAAAATGTAATCCATGTGTAATATTCATGCTTAGTTACCATGGAAACTCTCATAACAATAAATTAAACAATCTATTTAGACGCTATTGTAGTAGTTGTCGAGGAGATTTCAAATATAGATTTTGGTTGTTGAAACATTATAAAACAATCGAATTATACACATTTTACGATAAAATTATATAAAATTTCAAACTCGCATATCTCCGTTACTGTTGAAGATACAGAAGTGTTTTTACACTCAATGGAATTAGGTCGAACTAACCTAACCTAAACTGACCTGACCTAACCTAACCTAACCTAACTTTACTTAACCTAACCTAACCTAACCTAATAACAATAAAAAAAACAATCTATTTGTGCCGATTGTAGTCGTTCTCGAGGAGATTTGAAATATAGATTTTGATTGTTGAAACATTATAAAACAATCGAATTCCACGCATTTTACAATATAATTATATAAAATTTCAAACTCGCATATCTCCGTTACTATTGAAGATACAGAAGTGATTTTGCACTCAATGGAATCAGGTCGACGCTCTCTATTGGCTCATGGGGAAATATGTAATCCATGTGTAATATTCATGCTTAGTTACCATGGAAACTCTCATAACAATAAATTAAACAATCTATTTAGACGCTATTGTAGTAGTTGTGGAGGAGATTTCAAATATAGATTTTGATTTTTGAAACTTTATAAAACAATCGAATTATACACATTTTACGATAGAATTATATAAAATTTCAAACTCGCATATCTCCGTTACTGTTGAAGATACAGAAGTGATTTTACACTCAATGGAATTAGGTCGACCTAACCTAACCTAAACTGACCTGACCTAACCTAACCTAACCTAACTTTACTTAACCTAACCTAACCTAACCTAATAACAATAAAATAAAAACAATCTATTTGTGCCCGATTGTAGTCGTTCTCGAGGAGATTTGAAATATAGATTTTGATTGTTGAAACATTATAAAACAATCTAATTATACACATTTTACGATAAAATTATATAAAATTTCAAACTCGCATATCTCCGTTACTGTTGAAGATACAGAAGTGATTTTGCACTCAATGGAATCAGGTCGACGCTCTCTATTGGCTCATGGGGAAAATGTAATCCATGTGTAATATTCATGCTTAGTTACCATGGAAACTCTCATAACAATAAATTAAACAATCTTTTTAGGCGCTATTTTAGTCGTCCAGGAGATTAAAAATATAGATTTTGATTGTTGAAACATTATAAAACAATCGAATTATGCACTTTTTACGATAGAATTATATAAAATTTCAAACTCGCATATCTCCGTTACTGTTGAAGATACAGAAGTGATTTTACAGTCAATGGAATTAGGTCGACCTAACCTAACCTAAACTGACCTGACCTAACCTAACCTAACCTAACCAAACTTTACTTAACCTAACCTAACCTAACCTAATAACAATAAAATAAAAACAATCTATTTGTGCCCGATTGTAGTCGTTCTCGAGGAGATTTGAAATATAGATTTTGATTGTTGAAACATTATAAAACAATCGAATTCCACACATTTTACTATATAGTTATATAAAATTTCAAACTCGTATATCTCCGTTACTATTGAAGATACAGAAGTGATTTTGCACTCAATCGAATCAGGTCGACGCTCTCTATTGGCTCATGGGGATGTAATCCATGTGTAATATTCATGCTTAGTTACCATGGAAACTCTCATAACAATAAATTAAACAATCTATTTAGACGCTATTGTAGTCGTTGTCGAGGATATTTCAAATATAGATCTTGATTGAAGAAACATTATAAAACAATCGAATTATACACATTTTACGATAGAATTATATAAAATTTCAAACTCGCATATCTCCGTTACTGTTGAAGATACAGAAGTGATTTTACAGTCAATGGAATTAGGTCGACCTAACCTAACCTAAACTGACCTGACCTAACCAAACCTAACCTAACCTAACTTTACATAACCTAACCTAACCTAACCTAATAACAATAAAATAAAAACAATCTATTTAGGCGCTATTTTAGTCGTCCAGGAGATTAAAAATATAGATTTTGATTGTTGAAACATTATAAAACAATGGAATTATACACTTTTTACGATAGAATTATATAAAATTTCAAACTCGCATATCTCCGTTACTGTTGAAGATACAGAAGTGATTTTACAGTCAATGGAATTAGGTCGACTTAACCTAACCTAAACTGACCTGACCTAACCTAATCTAACCTAACTTTACTTAACAAAACCTAACCTAACCTAATAACAATAAAATAAAAACAATCTATTTGTGCCCGATTGTAGTCGTTCTCGAGGAGATTTGAAATATAGATTTTGATTGTTGAAACATTATAAAACAATCGAATTCCACACATTTTACTATATAGTTATATAAAATTTCAAACTCGTATATCTCCGTTACTATTGAAGATACAGAAGTGATTTTGCACTCAATCGAATCAGGTCGACGCTCTCTATTGGCTCATGGGGAAAATGTAATCCATGTGTAATATTCATGCTTAGTTACCATGGAAACTCTCATAACAATAAATTAAACAATCTATTTAGACGCTATTGTAGTCGTTGTCGAGGATATTTCAAATATAGATCTTGATTGAAGAAACATTATAAAACAATCGAATTATACACATTTTACGATAGAATTATATAAAATTTCAAACTCGCATATCTCCGTTACTGTTGAAGATACAGAAGTGATTTTACAGTCAATGGAATTAGGTCGACCTAACCTAACCTAAACTGACCTGACCTAACCAAACCTAACCTAACCTAACTTTACATAACCTAACCTAACCTAACCTAATAACAATAAAATAAAAACAATCTATTTAGGCGCTATTTTAGTCGTCCAGGAGATTAAAAATATAGATTTTGATTGTTGAAACATTATAAAACAATCGAATTATACACTTTTTACAATAGAATTATATAAAATTTCAAACTCGCATATCTCCGTTACTGTTGAAGATACAGAAGTGATTTTACAGTCAATGGAATTAGGTCGACTTAACCTAACCTAAACTGACCTGACCTAACCTAATCTAACCTAACTTTACTTAACAAAACCTAACCTAACCTAATAACAATAAAATAAAAACAATCTTTTTGTGACCGATTGTAGTCGTTGTCGAGGAGATTTGAAATATAGATTTCGATGGTTGAAACATTATAAAACAATCGAATTCCACACATTTTACAATATAATTATATAAAGTTTCAAACTCGCATATCTCCGTTACTGTTGAAGATACAGAAGTGAATTTGCACTCAATGGAATCAGGTCGACGCTCTCTTTTGGCTCATGGGGAAAATGTAATCCATGTGTAATATTCATGCTTAGTTACCATGGAAACTCTCATAACAATAAATTAAACAATCTATTTAGACGCTATTGTAGTAGTTGTCTAGGAGATTTCAAATATAGATTTTGATTGTTGAAACATTATAAAACAATCGAATTATACACATTTTACGATAAAATTATATAAAATTTCAAACTCGCATATCTCCGTTACTGTTGAAGATACAGAAGTGTTTTTACACTCAATGGAATTAGGTCGAACTAACCTAACCTAAACTGACCTGACCTAACCTAACCTAACCTAACTTTACTTAACGAAACCTAACCTAACCTAATAACAATAAAATAAAAACAATCTTTTTGTGACCGATTGTAGTCGTTGTCGAGGAGATTTGAAATATAGATTTCGATGGTTGAAACATTATAAAACAATCGAATTCCACACATTTTACAATATAATTATATAAAGTTTCAAACTCGCATATCTCCGTTACTGTTGAAGATACAGAAGTGAATTTGCACTCAATGGAATCAGGTCGACGCTCTCTATTGGCTCATGGGGAAAATGTAATCCATGTGTAATATTCATGCTTAGTTACCATGGAAACTCTCATAACAATAAATTAAACAATCTATTTAGACGCTATTGTAGTCGTTGTCGAGGATATTTCAAATATAGATCTTGATTGAAGAAACATTATAAAACAATCGAATTATACACATTTTACGATAGAATTATATAAAATTTCAAACTCGCATATCTCCGTTACTGTTGAAGATACAGAAGTGATTTTACAGTCAATGGAATTAGGTCGACCTAACCTAACCTAAACTGACCTGACCTAACCAAATCTAACCTAACCTAACTTTACATAACCTAACCTAACCTAACCTAATAACAATAAAATAAAAACAATCTATTTAGGCGCTATTTTAGTCGTCCAGGAGATTAAAAATATAGATTTTGATTGTTGAAACATTAGAAAACAATGGAATTATACACTTTTTACGATAGAATTATATAAAATTTCAAACTCGCATATCTCCGTTACTGTTGAAGATACAGAAGTGATTTTACAGTCAATGGAATTAGGTCGACTTAACCTAACCTAAACTGACCTGACCTAACCTAATCTAACCTAACTTTACTTAACAAAACCTAACCTAACCTAATAACAATAAAATAAAAACAATCTATTTGTGCCCGATTGTAGTCGTTCTCGAGGAGATTTGAAATATAGATTTTGATTGTTGAAACATTATAAAACAATCGAATTCCACACATTTTACTATATAGTTATATAAAATTTCAAACTCGTATATCTCCGTTACTATTGAAGATACAGAAGTGATTTTGCACTCAATCGAATCAGGTCGACGCTCTCTATTGGCTCATGGGGAAAATGTAATCCATGTGTAATATTCATGCTTAGTTACCATGGAAACTCTCATAACAATAAATTAAACAATCTATTTAGACGCTATTGTAGTCGTTGTCGAGGATATTTCAAATATAGATCTTGATTGAAGAAACATTATAAAACAATCGAATTATACACATTTTACGATAGAATTATATAAAATTTCAAACTCGCATATCTCCGTTACTGTTGAAGATACAGAAGTGATTTTACAGTCAATGGAATTAGGTCGACCTAACCTAACCTAAACTGACCTGACCTAACCTAACCTAACCTAACTTTACATAACCTAACCTAACCTAACCTAATAACAATAAAATAAAAACAATCTATTTAGGCGCTATTTTAGTCGTCCAGGAGATTAAAAATATAGATTTTGATTGTTGAAACATTATAAAACAATCGAATTATACACTTTTTACAATAGAATTATATAAAATTTCAAACTCGCATATCTCCGTTACTGTTGAAGATACAGAAGTGATTTTACACTCAATGGAATTAGGTCGAACTAACCTAACCTAAACTGACCTGACCTAACCTAACCTAACCTAACTTTACTTAACGAAACCTAACCTAACCTAATAACAATAAAATAAAAACAATCTTTTTGTGACCGATTGTAGTCGTTGTCGAGGAGATTTGAAATATAGATTTCGATGGTTGAAACATTATAAAACAATCGAATTCCACACATTTTACAATATAATTATATAAAGTTTCAAACTCGCATATCTCCGTTACTGTTGAAGATACAGAAGTGAATTTGCACTCAATGGAATCAGGTCGACGCTCTCTATTGGCTCATGGGGAAAATGTAATCCATGTGTAATATTCATGCTTAGTTACCATGGAAACTCTCATAACAATAAATTAAACAATCTATTTAGACGCTATTGTAGTCGTTGTCGAGGATATTTCAAATATAGATCTTGATTGAAGAAACATTATAAAACAATCGAATTATACACATTTTACGATAGAATTATATAAAATTTCAAACTCGCATATCTCCGTTACTGTTGAAGATACAGAAGTGATTTTACAGTCAATGGAATTAGGTCGACCTAACCTAACCTAAACTGACCTGACCTAACCAAACCTAACCTAACCTAACTTTACATAACCTAACCTAACCTAACCTAATAACAATAAAATAAAAACAATCTATTTAGGCGCTATTTTAGTCGTCCAGGAGATTAAAAATATAGATTTTGATTGTTGAAACATTATAAAACAATCGAATTATACACTTTTTACGATAGAATTATATAAAATTTCAAACTCGCATATCTCCGTTACTGTTGAAGATACAGAAGTGTTTTTACACTCAATGGAATTAGGTCGAACTAACCTAACCTAAACTGACCTGACCTAACCTAACCTAACCTAACTTTACTTAACCTAACCTAACCTAACCTAATAACAATAAAAAAAACATTCTATTTGTGCCGATTGTAGTCGTTGTCGAGGAGATTTGAAATATAGATTTTGATTGTTGAAACATTATAAAACAATCGAATTCCACGCATTTTACAATATAATTATATAAAATTTCAAACTCGCATATCTCCGTTACTATTGAAGATACAGAAGTGATTTTGCACTCAATGGAATCAGGTCGACGCTCTCTATTGGCTCATGGGGAAATATGTAATCCATGTGTAATATTCATGCTTAGTTACCATGGAAACTCTCATAACAATAAATTAAACAATCTATTTAGACGCTATTGTAGTAGTTGTGGAGGAGATTTCAAATATAGATTTTGATTTTTGAAACATTATAAAACAATCGAATTATACACATTTTACGATAGAATTATATAAAATTTCAAACTCGCATATCTCCGTTACTGTTGAAGATACAGAAGTGATTTTACACTCAATGGAATTAGGTCGACCTAACCTAACCTAAACTGACCTGACCTAACCTAACCTAACCTAACTTTACTTAACCTAACCTAACCTAACCTAATAACAATAAAATAAAAACAATCTATTTGTGCCCGATTGTAGTCGTTCTCGAGGAGATTTGAAATATAGATTTTGATTGTTGAAACATTATAAAACAATCTAATTATACACATTTTACGATAAAATTATATAAAATTTCAAACTCGCATATCTCCGTTACTGTTGAAGATACAGAAGTGATTTTGCACTCAATGGAATCAGGTCGACGCTCTCTATTGGCTCATGGGGAAAATGTAATCCATGTGTAATATTCATGCTTAGTTACCATGGAAACTCTCATAACAATAAATTAAACAATCTTTTTAGGCGCTATTTTAGTCGTCCAGGAGATTAAAAATATAGATTTTGATTGTTGAAACATTATAAAACAATCGAATTATGCACTTTTTACGATAGAATTATATAAAATTTCAAACTCGCATATCTCCGTTACTGTTGAAGATACAGAAGTGATTTTACAGTCAATGGAATTAGGTCGACCTAACCTAACCTAAACTGACCTGACCTAACCTAACCTAACCTAACCAAACTTTACTTAACCTAACCTAACCTAACCTAATAACAATAAAATAAAAACAATCTATTTGTGCCCGATTGTAGTCGTTCTCGAGGAGATTTGAAATATAGATTTTGATTGTTGAAACATTATAAAACAATCGAATTCCACACATTTTACTATATAGTTATATAAAATTTCAAACTCGTATATCTCCGTTACTATTGAAGATACAGAAGTGATTTTGCACTCAATCGAATCAGGTCGACGCTCTCTATTGGCTCATGGGGAAAATGTAATCCATGTGTAATATTCACGCTTAGTTACCATGGAAACTCTCATAACAATAAATTAAACAATCTATTTAGACGCTATTGTAGTCGTTGTCGAGGATATTTCAAATATAGATCTTGATTGAAGAAACATTATAAAACAATCGAATTATACACATTTTACGATAGAATTATATAAAATTTCAAACTCGCATATCTCCGTTACTGTTGAAGATACAGAAGTGATTTTACAGTCAATGGAATTAGGTCGACCTAACCTAACTTAAACTGACCTGACCTAACCAAACCTAACCTAACCTAACTTTACATAACCTAACCTAACCTAACCTAATAACAATAAAATAAAAACAATCTATTTAGGCGCTATTTTAGTCGTCCAGGAGATTAAAAATATAGATTTTGATTGTTGAAACATTATAAAACAATGGAATTATACACTTTTTACGATAGAATTATATAAAATTTCAAACTCGCATATCTCCGTTACTGTTGAAGATACAGAAGTGATTTTACAGTCAATGGAATTAGGTCGACTTAACCTAACCTAAACTGACCTGACCTAACCTAATCTAACCTATCTTTACTTAACAAAACCTAACCTAACCTAATAACAATAAAATAAAAACAATCTATTTGTGCCCGATTGTAGTCGTTCTCGAGGAGATTTGAAATATAGATTTTGATTGTTGAAACATTATAAAACAATCGAATTCCACACATTTTACTATATAGTTATATAAAATTTCAAACTCGTATATCTCCGTTACTATTGAAGATACAGAAGTGATTTTGCACTCAATCGAATCAGGTCGACGCTCTCTATTGGCTCATGGGGAAAATGTAATCCATGTGTAATATTCATGCTTAGTTACCATGGAAACTCTCATAACAATAAATTAAACAATCTATTTAGACGCTATTGTAGTCGTTGTCGAGGATATTTCAAATATAGATCTTGATTGAAGAAACATTATAAAACAATCGAATTATACACATTTTACGATAGAATTATATAAAATTTCAAACTCGCATATCTCCGTTACTGTTGAAGATACAGAAGTGATTTTACAGTCAATGGAATTAGGTCGACCTAACCTAACCTAAACTGACCTGACCTAACCTAACCTAACCTAACCTAACTTTACATAACCTAACCTAACCTAACCTAATAACAATAAAATAAAAACAATCTATTTAGGCGCTATTTTAGTCGTCCAGGAGATTAAAAATATAGATTTTGATTGTTGAAACATTATAAAACAATCGAATTATACACTTTTTACGATAGAATTATATAAAATTTCAAACTCGCATATCTCCGTTACTGTTGAAGATACAGAAGTGATTTTACAGTCAATGGAATTAGGTCGACTTAACCTAACCTAAACTGACCTGACCTAACCTAATCTAACCTAACTTTACTTAACAAAAACTAACCTAACCTAATAACAATAAAATAAAAACAATCTTTTTGTGACCGATTGTAGTAGTTGTCGAGGAGATTTGAAATATAGATTTCGATGGTTGAAACATTATAAAACAATCGAATTCCACACATTTTACAATATAATTATATAAAGTTTCAAACTCGCATATCTCCGTTACTGTTGAAGATACAGAAGTGAATTTGCACTCAATGGAATCAGGTCGACGCTCTCTTTTGGCTCATGGGGAAAATGTAATCCATGTGTAATATTCATGCTTAGTTACCATGGAAACTCTCATAACAATAAATTAAACAATCTATTTAGACGCTATTGTAGTAGTTGTCTAGGAGATTTCAAATATAGATTTTGATTGTTGAAACATTATAAAACAATCGAATTATACACATTTTACGATAAAATTATATAAAATTTCAAACTCGCATATCTCCGTTACTGTTGAAGATACAGAAGTGTTTTTACACTCAATGGAATTAGGTCGAACTAACCTAACCTAAACTGACCTGACCTAACCTAACCTAACCTAACTTTACTTAACGAAACCTAACCTAACCTAATAACAATAAAATAAAAACAATCTTTTTGTGACCGATTGTAGTCGTTGTCGAGGAGATTTGAAATATAGATTTCGATGGTTGAAACATTATAAAACAATCGAATTCCACACATTTTACAATATAATTATATAAAGTTTCAAACTCGCATATCTCCGTTACTGTTGAAGATACAGAAGTGAATTTGCACTCAATGGAATCAGGTCGACGCTCTCTATTGGCTCATGGGGAAAATGTAATCCATGTGTAATATTCATGCTTAGTTACCATGGAAACTCTCATAACAATAAATTAAACAATCTATTTAGACGCTATTGTAGTCGTTGTCGAGGATATTTCAAATATAGATCTTGATTGAAGAAACATTATAAAACAATCGAATTATACACATTTTACGATAGAATTATATAAAATTTCAAACTCGCATATCTCCGTTACTGTTGAAGATACAGAAGTGATTTTACAGTCAATGGAATTAGGTCGACCTAACCTAACCTAAACTGACCTGACCTAACCAAACCTAACCTAACCTAACTTTACATAACCTAACTTAACCTAACCTAATAACAATAAAATAAAAACAATCTATTTAGGCGCTATTTTAGTCGTCCAGGAGATTAAAAATATAGATTTTGATTGTTGAAACATTATAAAACAATCGAATTATACACTTTTTACGATAGAATTATATAAAATTTCAAACTCGCATATCTCCGTTACTGTTGAAGATACAGAAGTGATTTTACAGTCAATGGAATTAGGTCGACTTAACCTAACCTAAACTGACCTGACCTAACCTAATCTAACCTAACTTTACTTAACAAAACCTAACCTAACCTAATAACAATAAAATAAAAACAATCTTTTTGTGACCGATTGTAGTCGTTGTCGAGGAGATTTGAAATATAGATTTCGATGGTTGAAACATTATAAAACAATCGAATTCCACACATTTTACAATATAATTATATAAAGTTTCAAACTCGCATATCTCCGTTACTGTTGAAGATACAGAAGTGAATTTGCACTCAATGGAATCAGGTCGACGCTCTCTATTGGCTCATGGGGAAAATGTAATCCATGTGTAATATTCATGCTTAGTTACCATGGAAACTCTCATAACAATAAATTAAACAATCTATTTAGACGCTATTGTAGTAGTTGTCGAGGAGATTTCAAATATAGATTTTGATTGTTGAAACATTATAAAACAATCGAATTATACACATTTTACGATAGAATTATATAAAATTTCAAACTCACATATCTCCGTTACTGTTGAACATACAGAAGTGATTTTACACTCAATGGAATTAATTTCGACCTAACCTAACCTAAACTGACCTGACCTAACCTAACCTAACCTAACTTTACTTAACCTAACCTAACCTAACCTAATAACAATAAAATAAAAACAATCTATTTGTGCCGATTGTAGTCGTTCTCGAGGAGATTTGAAATATAGATTTTGATTGTTGAAACATTATAAAACAATCGAATTCCACGCATTTTACAATATAATTATATAAAATTTCAAACTCGCATATCTCCGTTACTATTGAAGATACAGAAGTGATTTTGCACTCAATGGAATCAGGTCGACGTTCTCTATTGGCTCATGGGGAAAATGTAATCCATGTGTAATATTCATGCTTAGTTACCGTAGAAACTCTCACAACAATAAATTAAACAATCTATTTAGACGCTATTGTAGTCGTTGTCGAGGAGATTTGAAATATAGATTTTGATTGTTGAAACATTATAAAACAATCGAATTATACACATTTTACGATAGAATTATATAAAATTTCAAACTCGCATATCTCCGTTAATGTTGAAGATACAGAAGTGATTTTACACTCAATGGAATTAGGTTGACCTAACCTAACCTAAACTGACCTGACCTAACCTAACCTAACCTAACTTTACTTAACCTAACCTAACCTAACCTAATAACAATAAAATAAAAACAATCTATTTGTGCCCGATTGTAGTCGTTCTCGAAAAGATTTGAAATATAGATTTTGATTTTTGAAACATTATAAAACAATCTAATTATACACATTTTACGATAAAATTATATAAAATTTCAAACTCGCATATCTCCGTTACTGTTGAAGATACAGAAGTGATTTTGCACTCAATGGAATCAGGTCGACGCTCTCTATTGGCTCATGGGGAAAATGTAATCCATGTGTAATATTCATGCTTAGTTACCATGGAAACTCTCATAACAATAAATTAAACAATCTTTTTAGGCGCTATTTTAGTCGTCCAGGAGATTAAAAATATAGATTTTGATTGTTGAAACATTATAAAACAATCGAATTATGCACTTTTTACGATAGAATTATATAAAATTTCAAACTCGCATATCTCCGTTACTGTTGAAGATACAGAAGTGATTTTACAGTCAATGGAATTAGGTCGACCTAACCTAACCTAAACTGACCTGACCTAACCTAACCTAACCTAACCTAACTTTACTTAACCTAACCTAACCTAACCTAATAACAATAAAATAAAAACAATCTATTTGTGCCCGATTGTAGTCGTTCTCGAAAAGATTTGAAATATAGATTTTGATTTTTGAAACATTATAAAACAATCGAATTATACACATTTTACGATAAAATTATATAAAATTTCAAACTCGCATATCTCCGTTACTGTTGAAGATACAGAAGTGATTTTGCACTCAATGGAATCAGGTCGACGCTCTCTATTGGCTCATGGGGAAAATGTAATCCATGTGTAATATTCATGCTTAGTTACCATGGAAACTCTCATAACAATAAATTAAACAATCTATTTAGACGCTATTGTAGTCGTTGTCGAGGAGATTTCAAATATAGATTTTGATTGTTGAAACATTATAAAACAATCGAATTATACACATTTTACGATAGAATTATATAAAATTTCAAACTCGCATATCTCCGTTACTGTTGAAGATACAGAAGTGATTTTACACTCAATGGAATTAGGTCGACCTAACCTAACCTAAACTGACCTGACCTAACCTAACCTAACCTAACTTTACTTAACCTAACCTAACCTAACATAATAACAATAAAATAAAAACAATCTATTTGTGCCGATTGTAGTCGTTCTCGAGGAGATTTGAAATATAGATTTTGATTGTTGAAACATTATAAAACAATCGAATTCCACACATTTTACAATATAATTATATAAAATTTCAAACTCGTATATCTCTGTTACTATTGAAGATACAGAAGTGATTTTGCACTCAATGGAATCAGGTCGACGTTCTCTATTGGCTCATGGGGAAAAATGTAATCCATGTGTAATATTCATGCTTAGTTACCATGGAAACTCTCATAACAATAAATTAAACAATCTTTTTAGGCGCTATTTTAGTCGTCCAGGAGATTAAAAATATAGATTTTGATTGTTGAAACATTATAAAACAATCGAATTATGCACTTTTTACGATAGAATTATATAAAATTTCAAACTCGCATATCTCCGTTACTGTTGAAGATACAGAAGTGATTTTACAGTCAATGGAATTATTTCGACCTAACCTAACCTAAACTGACCTGACCTAACCTAACCTAACCTAACCAAACTTTACTTAACCTAACCTAACATAACCTAATAACAATAAAATAAAAACAATCTATTTGTGCCCGATTGTAGTCGTTCTCGAGGAGATTTGAAATATAGATTTTGATTGTTGAAACATTATAAAACAATCGAATTCCACACATTTTACAATATAATTATATAAAGTTTCAAACTCGCATATCTCCGTTACTGTTGAAGATACAGAAGTGATTTTACAGTCAATGGAATTAGGTCGACCTAACCTAACCTAAACTGACCTGACCTAACCAAACCTAACCTAACCCAACTTTACATAACCTAACCTAACCTAACCTAATAACAATAAAATAAAAACAATCTATTTGGGCGCTATTTTAGTCGTCCAGGAGATTAAAAATATAGATTTTGATTGTTGAAACATTATAAAACAATCGAATTATACACTTTTTACGATAGAATTATATAAAATTTCAAACTCGCATATCTCCGTTACTGTTGAAGATACAGAAGTGATTTTACAGTCAATGGAATTAGGTCGACTTAACCTAACCTAAACTGACCTGACCTAACCTAATCTAACCTAACTTTACTTAACAAAACCTAACCTAACCTAATAACAATAAAATAAAAACAATCTTTTTGTGACCGATTGTAGTCGTTGTCGAGGAGATTTGAAATATAGATTTCGATGGTTGAAACATTATAAAACAATCGAATTCCACACATTTTACAATATAATTATATAAAGTTTCAAACTCGCATATCTCCGTTACTATTGAAGATACAGAAGTGATTTTGCACTCAATGGAATCAGGTCGACGTTCTCTATTGGCTCATGGGGAAAATGTAATCCATGTGTAATATTCATGCTTAGTTACCGTAGAAACTCTCACAACAATAAATTAAACAATCTATTTAGACGCTATTGTAGTCGTTGTCGAGGAGATTTGAAATATAGATTTTGATTGTTGAAACATTATAAAACAATCTAATTATACACATTTTACGATAAAATTATATAAAATTTCGAACTCGCATATCTCCGTTACTGTTGAAGATACAGAAGTGATTTTGCACTCAATGGAATCAGGTCGACGCTCTCTATTGGCTCATGGGGAAAATGTAATCCATGTGTAATATTCATGCTTAGTTACCATGGAAACTCTCATAACAATAAATTAAACAATCTTTTTAGGCGTTATTTTAGTCGTCCAGGAGATTAAAAATATAGATTTTGATTGTTGAAACATTATAAAACAATCGAATTATGCACTTTTTACGATAGAATTATATAAAATTTCAAACTCGCATATCTCCGTTACTGTTGAAGATACAGAAGTGATTTTACAGTCAATGGAATTAGGTCGACCTAACCTAACCTAAACTGACCTGACCTAACCTAACCTAACCTAACCTAACTTTACTTAACCTAACCTAACCTAACCTAATAACAATAAAATAAAAACAATCTATTTGTGCCCGATTGTAGTCGTTCTCGAGGAGATTTGAAATATAGATTTTGATTGTTGAAACATTATAAAACAATCGAATTCCACACATTTTACTATATAGTTATATAAAATTTCAAACTCGTATATCTCCGTTACTATTGAAGATACAGAAGTGATTTTGCACTCAATCGAATCAGGTCGACGCTCTCTATTGGCTCATGGGGAAAATGTAATCCATGTGTAATATTCATGCTTAGTTACAATGGAAACTCTCATAACAATAAATTAAACAATCTATTTAGACGCTATTGTAGTCGTTGTCGAGGATATTTCAAATATAGATCTTGATTGAAGAAACATTATAAAACAATCGAATTATACACATTTTAGGATAGAATTATATAAAATTTCAAACTCGCATATCTCCGTTACTGTTGAAGATACAGAAGTGATTTTACACTCAATGGAATTAGGTCGACCTAACCTAACCTAAACTGACCTGACCTAACCTAACCTAACCTAACTTTACTTAACCTAACCTAACCTAACCTAATAACAATAAAATAAAAACAATCTATTTGTGCCGATTGTAGTCG
The DNA here is from genome assembly GCF_977018435.1 of Lepisma saccharinum. Taxonomy (NCBI): domain Eukaryota; kingdom Metazoa; phylum Arthropoda; class Insecta; order Zygentoma; family Lepismatidae; genus Lepisma; species Lepisma saccharinum. The sequence goes on from NW_028142994.1 coordinate 196,530, forward strand.
TTCTCGAGGAGATTTGAAATATAGATTTTGATTGTTGAAACATTATAAAACAATCGAATTCCACACATTTTACAATATAATTATATAAAATTTCAAACTCGTATATCTCTGTTACTATTGAAGATACAGAAGTGATTTTGCACTCAATGGAATCAGGTCGACGTTCTCTATTGGCTCATGGGGAAAATGTAATCCATGTGTAATATTCATGCTTAGTTACCGTAGAAACTCTCACAACAATAAATTAAACAATCTATTTAGACGCTATTGTAGTCGTTGTCGAGGAGATTTGAAATATAGATTTTGATTGTTGAAACATTATAAAACAATCTAATTATACACATTTTACGATAAAATTATATAAAATTTCGAACTCGCATATCTCCGTTACTGTTGAAGATACAGAAGTGATTTTGCACTCAATGGAATCAGGTCGACGCTCTCTATTGGCTCATGGGGAAAATGTAATCCATGTGTAATATTCATGCTTAGTTACCATGGAAACTCTCATAACAATAAATTAAACAATCTTTTTAGGCGTTATTTTAGTCGTCCAGGAGATTAAAAATATAGATTTTGATTGTTGAAACATTATAAAACAATCGAATTATGCACTTTTTACGATAGAATTATATAAAATTTCAAACTCGCATATCTCCGTTACTGTTGAAGATACAGAAGTGATTTTACAGTCAATGGAATTAGGTCGACCTAACCTAACCTAAACTGACCTGACCTAACCTAACCTAACCTAACCTAACTTTACTTAACCTAACCTAACCTAACCTAATAACAATAAAATAAAAACAATCTATTTGTGCCCGATTGTAGTCGTTCTCGAGGAGATTTGAAATATAGATTTTGATTGTTGAAACATTATAAAACAATCGAATTCCACACATTTTACTATATAGTTATATAAAATTTCAAACTCGTATATCTCCGTTACTATTGAAGATACAGAAGTGATTTTGCACTCAATCGAATCAGGTCGACGCTCTCTATTGGCTCATGGGGAAAATGTAATCCATGTGTAATATTCATGCTTAGTTACAATGGAAACTCTCATAACAATAAATTAAACAATCTATTTGGACGCTATTGTAGTCGTTGTCGAGGATATTTCAAATATAGATCTTGATTGAAGAAACATTATAAAACAATCGAATTATACACATTTTAGGATAGAATTATATAAAATTTCAAACTCGCATATCTCCGTTACTGTTGAAGATACAGAAGTGATTTTACACTTAATGGAATTAGGTCGACCTAACCTAACCTAAACTGACCTGACCTAACCTAACCTAACCTAACTTTACTTAACCTAACCTAACCTAACCTAATAACAATAAAATAAAAACAATCTATTTGTGCCGATTGTAGTCGTTCTCGAGGAGATTTGAAATATAGATTTTGATTGTTGAAACATTATAAAACAATCGAATTCCACACATTTTACAATATAATTATATAAAATTTCAAACTCGTATATCTCTGTTACTATTGAAGATACAGAAGTGATTTTGCACTCAATGGAATCAGGTCGACGTTCTCTATTGGCTCATGGGGAAAAATGTAATCCATGTGTAATATTCATGCTTAGTTACCGTGGAAACTCTCACAACAATAAATTAAACAATCTATTTAGACGCTATTGTAGTCGTTGTCGAGGAGATTTGAAATATAGATTTTGATTGTTGAAACATTATAAAACAATCGAATTATACACATTTTACGATAGAATTATATAAAATTTCAAACTCGCATATCTCCGTTACTGTTGAAGATACAGAAGTGATTTTACAGTCAATGGAATTAGGTCGACTTAACCTAACCTAAACTGACCTGACCTAACCTAATCTAACCTAACTTTACTTAACAAAACCTAACCTAACCTAATAACAATAAAATAAAAACAATCTTTTTGTGACCGATTGTAGTCGTTGTCGAGGAGATTAAAAATATAGATTTTGATTGTTGAAACATTATAAAACAATCGAATTCCACACATTTTACAATATAATTATATAAAGTTTCAAACTCGCATATCTCCGTTACTGTTGAAGATACAGAAGTGAATTTGCACTCAATGGAATCAGGTCGACGCTCTCTATTGGCTCATGGGGAAAATGTAATCCATGTGTAATATTCATGCTTAGTTACCATGGAAACTCTCATAACAATAAATTAAACAATCTATTTAGACGCTATTGTAGTAGTTGTCGAGGAGATTTGAAATATAGATTTCGATTGTTGAAACATTATAAAACAATCGAATTATACACATTTTACGATAGAATTATATAAAATTTCAAACTCGCATTTCTCCGTTACTGTTGAAGATACAGAAGTGATTTTACACTCAATGGAATTAGGTCGACCTAACCTAACCTAAACTGACCTGACCTAACCTAACCTAACCTAACTTTACTTAACCTAACCTAACCTAACCTAATAACAATAAAATAAAAACAATCTATTTGTGCCGATTGTAGTCGTTCTCGAGGAGATTTGAAATATAGATTTTGATTGTTGAAACATTATAAAACAATCGAATTCCACGCATTTTACAATATAATTATATAAAATTTCAAACTCGCATATCTCCGTTACTATTGAAGATACAGAAGTGATTTTGCACTCAATGGAATCAGGTCGACGCTCTCTATTGGCTCATGGCGCAAAATGTAATCCATGTGTAATATTCATGCTTAGTTACCATTCAAACTCTCATAACAATAAATTAAACAATCTATTTAGACGCTATTGTAGTCGTTGTCGAGGAGATTTCAAATATAGATTTTGATTGTTGAAACATTATAAAACAATCGAATTATACACATTTTACGATAGAATTATATAAAATTTCAAACTCGCATATCTCCGTTACTGTTGAAGATACAGAAGTGATTTTACACTCAATGGAATTAGGTCGACCTAACCTAACCTAAACTGACCTGACCTAACCTAACCTAACCTAACTTTACTTAACCTAACCTAACCTAACCTAATAACAATAAAATAAAAACAATCTATTTGTGCCCGATTGTAGTCGTTCTCGAGGAGATTTGAAATATAGATTTTGATTGTTGAAACATTATAAAACAATCCAATTATACACATTTTACGATAAAATTATATAAAATTTCAAACCCGCATATCTCCGTTACTGTTGAAGATACAGAAGTGATTTTGCACTCAATGGAATCAGGTCGACGCTCTTTTTTGGCTCATGGGGAAAATGTACTCCATGTGTAATATTCATGCTTAGTTACCATGGAAACTCTCATAACAATAAATTAAACAATCTTTTTAGGCGCTATTTTAGTCGTCCAGGAGATTAAAAATATAGATTTTGATTGTTGAAACATTATAAAACAATCGAATTAAGCACTTTTTACGATAGAATTATATATAATTTCAAACTCGCATATCTACGTTACTGTTGAAGATACAGAAGTGATTTTACAGTCAATGGAATTAGGTCGACCTAACCTAACCTAAACTGACCTGACCTAACCTAACCTAACCTAACCAAACTTTACTTAACCTAACCTAACCTAACTTTACTTAACCTAACCTAACCTAACCTAATAACAATAAAATAAAAACAATCTATTTGTGCCCGATTGTAGTCGTTCTCGAGGAGATTTGAAATATAGATTTTGATTGTTGAAACATTATAAAACAATCTAATTATACACATTTTACCATAAAATTATATAAAATTTCAAACTCGCATATCTCCGTTACTGTTGAAGATACAGAAGTGATTTTGCACTCAATGGAATCAGGTCGACGCTCTCTATTGGCTCATGGGGAAAATGTAATCCATGTGTAATATTCATGCTTAGTTACCATGGAAAATCTCATAACAATAAATTAAACAATCTTTTTAGGCGCTATTTTAGTCGTCCAGGAGATTAAAAATATAGATTTTGATTGTTGAAACATTATAAAACAATCGAATTATGCACTTTTTACGATAGAATTATATAAAATTTCAAACTCGCATATCTCCGTTACTGTTGAAGATACAGAAGTGATTTTACAGTCAATGGAATTAGGTCGACCTAACCTAACCTAAACTGACCTGACCTAACCTAACCTAACCTAACCAAACTTTACTTAACCTAACCTAACCTAACCTAATAACAATAAAATAAAAACAATCTATTTGTGCCCGATTGTAGTCGTTCTCGAGGGGATTTGAAATATAGATTTTGATTGTTGAAACATTATAAAACAATCGAATTCCACACATTTTACTATATAGTTATATAAAATTTCAAACTCGTATATCTCCGTTACTATTGAAGATACAGAAGTGATTTTGCACTCAATCGAATCAGGTCGACGCTCTCTATTGGCTCATGGGGAAAATGTAATCCATGTGTAATATTCATGCTTAGTTACCATGGAAACTCTCATAACAATAAATTAAACAATCTATTTAGACGCTATTGTAGTCGTTGTCGAGGATATTTCAAATATAGATCTTGATTGAAGAAACATTATAAAACAATCGAATTATACACATTTTACGATAGAATTATATAAAATTTCAAACTCGCATATCTCCGTTACTGTTGAAGATACAGAAGTGATTTTACAGTCAATGGAATTAGGTCGACCTAACCTAACCTAAACTGACCTGACCTAACCAAACCTAACTTAACCTAACTTTACATAACCTAAGCTAACCTAACCTAATAACAATAAAATAAATACAATCTATTTAGGCGCTATTTTAGTCGTCCAGGAGATTAAAAATATAGATTTTGATTGTTGAAACATTATAAAACAATCGAATTATACACTTTTTACGATAGAATTATATAAAATTTCAAACTCGCATATCTCCGTTACTGTTGAAGATACAGAAGTGATTTTACAGTCAATGGAATTAGGTCGACTTAACCTAACCTAAACTGACCTGACCTAACCTAATCTAACCTAACTTTACTTAACAAAACCTAACCTAACCTAATAACAATAAAATAAAAACAATCTTTTTGTGACCGATTGTAGTCGTTGTCGAGGAGATTTGAAATATAGATTTCGATGGTTGAAACATTATAAAACAATCGAATTCCACACATTTTACAATATAAATATATAAAGTTTCAAACTCGCATATCTCCGTTACTGTTGAAGATACAGAAGTGAATTTGCACTCAATGGAATCAGGTCGACGCTCTCTATTGGCTCATGGGGAAAATGTAATCCATGTGTAATATTCATGCTTAGTTACCGTGGAAACTCTCACAACAATAAATTAAACAATCTATTTAGACGCTATTGTAGTCGTTGTCGAGGAGATTTGAAATATAGATTTTGATTGTTGAAACATTATAAAACAATCGAATTATACACATTTTACGATAGAATTATATAAAATTTCAAACTCGTATATCTCCGTTACTGTTGAAGATACAGAAGTGATTTTACAGTCAATGGAATTAGGTCGACTTAACCTAACCTAAACTGACCTGACCTAACCTAATCTAACCTAACTTTACTTAACAAAACCTAACCTAACCTAATAACAATAAAATAAAAACAATCTTTTTGTGACCGATTGTAGTCGTTGTCGAGGAGATTAAAAATATAGATTTTGATTGTTGAAACATTATAAAACAATCGAATTCCACACATTTTACAATATAATTATATAAAGTTTCAAACTCGCATATCTCCGTTACTGTTGAAGATACAGAAGTGAATTTGCACTCAATGGAATCAGGTCGACGCTCTCTATTGGCTCATGGGGAAAATGTAATCCATGTGTAATATTCATGCTTAGTTACCATGGAAACTCTCATAACAATAAATTAAACAATCTATTTAGACGCTATTGTAGTCGTTGTCGAGGATATTTCAAATATAGATCTTGATTGAAGAAACATTATAAAACAATCGAATTATACACATTTTACGATAGAATTATATAAAATTTCAAACTCGCATATCTCCGTTACTGTTGAAGATACAGAAGTGATTTTACAGTCAATGGAATTAGGTCGACCTAACCTAACCTAAACTGACCTGACCTAACCAAACCTAACCTAACCTAACTTTACATAACCTAACTTAACCTAACCTAATAACAATAAAATAAAAACAATCTATTTAGGCGCTATTTTAGTCGTCCAGGAGATTAAAAATATAGATTTTGATTGTTGAAACATTATAAAACAATCGAATTATACACTTTTTACGATAGAATTATATAAAATTTCAAACTCGCATATCTCCGTTACTGTTGAAGATACAGAAGTGATTTTACAGTCAATGGAATTAGGTCGACTTAACCTAACCTAAACTGACCTGACCTAACCTAATCTAACCTAACTTTACTTAACAAAACCTAACCTAACCTAATAACAATAAAATAAAAACAATCTTTTTGTGACCGATTGTAGTCGTTGTCGAGGAGATTTGAAATATAGATTTCGATGGTTGAAACATTATAAAACAATCGAATTCCACACATTTTACAATATAATTATATAAAGTTTCAAACTCGCATATCTCCGTTACTGTTGAAGATACAGAAGTGAATTTGCACTCAATGGAATCAGGTCGACGCTCTCTATTGGCTCATGGGGAAAATGTAATCCATGTGTAATATTCATGCTTAGTTACCATGGAAACTCTCATAACAATAAATTAAACAATCTATTTAGACGCTATTGTAGTAGTTGTCGAGGAGATTTCAAATATAGATTTGGATTGTTGAAACATTATAAAACAATCGAATTATACACATTTTACGATAGAATTATATAAAATTTCAAACTCACATATCTCCGTTACTGTTGAACATACAGAAGTGATTTTACACTCAATGGAATTAATTTCGACCTAACCTAACCTAAACTGACCTGACCTAACCTAACCTAACCTAACTTTACTTAACCTAACCTAACCTAACCTAATAACAATAAAATAAAAACAATCTATTTGTGCCGATTGTAGTCGTTCTCGAGGAGATTTGAAATATAGATTTTGATTGTTGAAACATTATAAAACAATCGAATTCCACGCATTTTACAATATAATTATATAAAATTTCAAACTCGCATATCTCCGTTACTATTGAAGATACAGAAGTGATTTTGCACTCAATGGAATCAGGTCGACGCTCTCTATTGGCTCATGGCGAAAAATGTAATCCATGTGTAATATTCATGCTTAGTTACCATGGAAACTCTCATAACAATAAATTAAACAATCTATTTAGACGCTATTGTAGTAGTTGTGGAGGAGATTTCAAATATAGATTTTGATTTTTGAAACATTATAAAACAATCGAATTATACACATTTTACGATAGAATTATATAAAATTTCAAACTCGCATATCTCCGTTACTGTTGAAGATACAGAAGTGATTTTACACTCAATGGAATTAGGTCGACCTAACCTAACCTAAACTGACCTGACCTAACCTAACCTAACCTAACTTTACTTAACCTAACCTAACCTAACCTAATAACAATAAAATAAAAACAATCTATTTGTGCCCGATTGTAGTCGTTCTCGAGGAGATTTGAAATATAGATTTTGATTGATGAAACATTATAAAACAATCTAATTATAAACATTTTACGATAAAATTATATAAAATTTCAAACTCGCATATCTCCGTTACTGTTGAAGATACAGAAGTGATTTTACAGTCAATGGAATTAGGTCGACCTAACCTAACCTAAACTGACCTGACCTAACCTAACCTAACCTAACCAAACTTTACTTAACCTAACCTAACCTAACCTAATAACAATAAAATAAAAACAATCTATTTGTGCCCGATTGTAGTCGTTCTCGAGGGGATTTGAAATATAGATTTTGATTGTTGAAACATTATAAAACAATCGAATTCCACACATTTTACTATATAGTTATATAAAATTTCAAACTCGTATATCTCCGTTACTATTGAAGATACAGAAGTGATTTTGCACTCAATCGAATCAGGTCGACGCTCTCTATTGGCTCATGGGGAAAATGTAATCCATGTGTAATATTCATGCTTAGTTACCATGGAAACTCTCATAACAATAAATTAAACAATCTATTTAGACGCTATTGTAGTCGTTGTCGAGGATATTTCAAATATAGATCTTGATTGAAGAAACATTATAAAACAATCGAATTATACACATTTTACGATAGAATTATATAAAATTTCAAACTCGCATATCTCCGTTACTGTTGAAGATACAGAAGTGATTTTACAGTCAATGGAATTAGGTCGACCTAACCTAACCTAAACTGACCTGACCTAACCAAACCTAACTTAACCTAACTTTACATAACCTAAGCTAACCTAACCTAATAACAATAAAATAAATACAATCTATTTAGGCGCTATTTTAGTCGTCCAGGAGATTAAAAATATAGATTTTGATTGTTGAAACATTATAAAACAATCGAATTATACACTTTTTACGATAGAATTATATAAAATTTCAAACTCGCATATCTCCGTTACTGTTGAAGATACAGAAGTGATTTTACAGTCAATGGAATTAGGTCGACTTAACCTAACCTAAACTGACCTGACCTAACCTAATCTAACCTAACTTTACTTAACAAAACCTAACCTAACCTAATAACAATAAAATAAAAACAATCTTTTTGTGACCGATTGTAGTCGTTGTCGAGGAGATTTGAAATATAGATTTCGATGGTTGAAACATTATAAAACAATCGAATTCCACACATTTTACAATATAAATATATAAAGTTTCAAACTCGCATATCTCCGTTACTGTTGAAGATACAGAAGTGAATTTGCACTCAATGGAATCAGGTCGACGCTCTCTATTGGCTCATGGGGAAAATGTAATCCATGTGTAATATTCATGCTTAGTTACCGTGGAAACTCTCACAACAATAAATTAAACAATCTATTTAGACGCTATTGTAGTCGTTGTCGAGGAGATTTGAAATATAGATTTTGATTGTTGAAACATTATAAAACAATCGAATTATACACATTTTACGATAGAATTATATAAAATTTCAAACTCGCATATCTCCGTTACTGTTGAAGATACAGAAGTGATTTTACAGTCAATGGAATTAGGTCGACTTAACCTAACCTAAACTGACCTGACCTAACCTAATCTAACCTAACTTTACTTAACAAAACCTAACCTAACCTAATAACAATAAAATAAAAACAATCTTTTTGTGACCGATTGTAGTCGTTGTCGAGGAGATTTGAAATATAGATTTCGATGGTTGAAACATTATAAAACAATCGAATTCCACACATTTTACAATATAATTATATAAAGTTTCAAACTCGCATATCTCCGTTACTGTTGAAGATACAGAAGTGAATTTGCACTCAATGGAATCAGGTCGACGCTCTCTATTGGCTCATGGGGAAAATGTAATCCATGTGTAATATTCATGCTTAGTTACCATGGAAACTCTCATAACAATAAATTAAACAATCTATTTAGACGCTATTGTAGTAGTTGTCGAGGAGATTTCAAATATAGATTTGGATTGTTGAAACATTATAAAACAATCGAATTATACACATTTTACGATAGAATTATATAAAATTTCAAACTCACATATCTCCGTTACTGTTGAACATACAGAAGTGATTTTACACTCAATGGAATTAATTTCGACCTAACCTAACCTAAACTGACCTGACCTAACCTAACCTAACCTAACTTTACTTAACCTAACCTAACCTAACCTAATAACAATAAAATAAAAACAATCTATTTGTGCCGATTGTAGTCGTTCTCGAGGAGATTTGAAATATAGATTTTGATTGTTGAAACATTATAAAACAATCGAATTCCACGCATTTTACAATATAATTATATAAAATTTCAAACTCGCATATCTCCGTTACTATTGAAGATACAGAAGTGATTTTGCACTCAATGGAATCAGGTCGACGCTCTCTATTGGCTCATGGCGAAAAATGTAATCCATGTGTAATATTCATGCTTAGTTACCATGGAAACTCTCATAACAATAAATTAAACAATCTATTTAGACGCTATTGTAGTAGTTGTGGAGGAGATTTCAAATATAGATTTTGATTTTTGAAACATTATAAAACAATCGAATTATACACATTTTACGATAGAATTATATAAAATTTCAAACTCGCATATCTCCGTTACTGTTGAAGATACAGAAGTGATTTTACACTCAATGGAATTAGGTCGACCTAACCTAACCTAAACTGACCTGACCTAACCTAACCTAACCTAACTTTACTTAACCTAACCTAACCTAACCTAATAACAATAAAATAAAAACAATCTATTTGTGCCCGATTGTAGTCGTTCTCGAGGAGATTTGAAATATAGATTTTGATTGATGAAACATTATAAAACAATCTAATTATACACATTTTACGATAAAATTATATAAAATTTCAAACTCGCATATCTCCGTTACTGTTGAAGATACAGAAGTGATTTTACAGTCAATGGAATTAGGTCGACCTAACCTAACCTAAACTGACCTGACCTAACCTAACCTAACCTAACCAAACTTTACTTAACCTAACCTAACCTAACCTAATAACAATAAAATAAAAACAATCTATTTGTGCCCGATTGTAGTCGTTCTCGAGGGGATTTGAAATATAGATTTTGATTGTTGAAACATTATAAAACAATCGAATTCCACACATTTTACTATATAGTTATATAAAATTTCAAACTCGTATATCTCCGTTACTATTGAAGATACAGAAGTGATTTTGCACTCAATCGAATCAGGTCGACGCTCTCTATTGGCTCATGGGGAAAATGTAATCCATGTGTAATATTCATGCTTAGTTACCATGGAAACTCTCATAACAATAAATTAAACAATCTATTTAGACGCTATTGTAGTCGTTGTCGAGGATATTTCAAATATAGATCTTGATTGAAGAAACATTATAAAACAATCGAATTATACACATTTTACGATAGAATTATATAAAATTTCAAACTCGCATATCTCCGTTACTGTTGAAGATACAGAAGTGATTTTACAGTCAATGGAATTAGGTCGACCTAACCTAACCTAAACTGACCTGACCTAACCAAACCTAACTTAACCTAACTTTACATAACCTAAGCTAACCTAACCTAATAACAATAAAATAAATACAATCTATTTAGGCGCTATTTTAGTCGTCCAGGAGATTAAAAATATAGATTTTGATTGTTGAAACATTATAAAACAATCGAATTATACACTTTTTACGATAGAATTATATAAAATTTCAAACTCGCATATCTCCGTTACTGTTGAAGATACAGAAGTGATTTTACAGTCAATGGAATTAGGTCGACTTAACCTAACCTAAACTGACCTGACCTAACCTAATCTAACCTAACTTTACTTAACAAAACCTAACCTAACCTAATAACAATAAAATAAAAACAATCTTTTTGTGACCGATTGTAGTCGTTGTCGAGGAGATTTGAAATATAGATTTCGATGGTTGAAACATTATAAAACAATCGAATTCCACACATTTTACAATATAAATATATAAAGTTTCAAACTCGCATATCTCCGTTACTGTTGAAGATACAGAAGTGAATTTGCACTCAATGGAATCAGGTCGACGCTCTCTATTGGCTCATGGGGAAAATGTAATCCATGTGTAATATTCATGCTTAGTTACCGTGGAAACTCTCACAACAATAAATTAAACAATCTATTTAGACGCTATTGTAGTCGTTGTCGAGGAGATTTGAAATATAGATTTTGATTGTTGAAACATTATAAAACAATCGAATTATACACATTTTACGATAGAATTATATAAAATTTCAAACTCGCATATCTCCGTTACTGTTGAAGATACAGAAGTGATTTTACAGTCAATGGAATTAGGTCGACTTAACCTAACCTAAACTGACCTGACCTAACCTAATCTAACCTAACTTTACTTAACAAAACCTAACCTAACCTAATAACAATAAAATAAAAACAATCTTTTTGTGACCGATTGTAGTCGTTGTCGAGGAGATTTGAAATATAGATTTCGATGGTTGAAACATTATAAAACAATCGAATTCCACACATTTTACAATATAATTATATAAAGTTTCAAACTCGCATATCTCCGTTACTGTTGAAGATACAGAAGTGAATTTGCACTCAATGGAATCAGGTCGACGCTCTCTATTGGCTCATGGGGAAAATGTAATCCATGTGTAATATTCATGCTTAGTTACCATGGAAACTCTCATAACAATAAATTAAACAATCTATTTAGACGCTATTGTAGTAGTTGTCGAGGAGATTTCAAATATAGATTTGGATTGTTGAAACATTATAAAACAATCGAATTATACACATTTTACGATAGAATTATATAAAATTTCAAACTCACATATCTCCGTTACTGTTGAACATACAGAAGTGATTTTACACTCAATGGAATTAATTTCGACCTAACCTAACCTAAACTGACCTGACCTAACCTAACCTAACCTAACTTTACTTAACCTAACCTAACCTAACCTAATAACAATAAAATAAAAACAATCTATTTGTGCCGATTGTAGTCGTTCTCGAGGAGATTTGAAATATAGATTTTGATTGTTGAAACATTATAAAACAATCGAATTCCACGCATTTTACAATATAATTATATAAAATTTCAAACTCGCATATCTCCGTTACTATTGAAGATACAGAAGTGATTTTGCACTCAATGGAATCAGGTCGACGCTCTCTATTGGCTCATGGCGAAAAATGTAATCCATGTGTAATATTCATGCTTAGTTACCATGGAAACTCTCATAACAATAAATTAAACAATCTATTTAGACGCTATTGTAGTAGTTGTGGAGGAGATTTCAAATATAGATTTTGATTTTTGAAACATTATAAAACAATCGAATTATACACATTTTACGATAGAATTATATAAAATTTCAAACTCGCATATCTCCGTTACTGTTGAAGATACAGAAGTGATTTTACACTCAATGGAATTAGGTCGACCTAACCTAACCTAAACTGACCTGACCTAACCTAACCTAACCTAACTTTACTTAACCTAACCTAACCTAACCTAATAACAATAAAATAAAAACAATCTATTTGTGCCCGATTGTAGTCGTTCTCGAGGAGATTTGAAATATAGATTTTGATTGATGAAACATTATAAAACAATCTAATTATACACATTTTACGATAAAATTATATAAAATTTCAAACTCGCATATCTCCGTTACTGTTGAAGATACAGAAGTGATTTTACAGTCAATGGAATTAGGTCGACCTAACCTAACCTAAACTGACCTGACCTAACCTAACCTAACCTAACCAAACTTTACTTAACCTAACCTAACCTAACCTAATAACAATAAAATAAAAACAATCTATTTGTGCCCGATTGTAGTCGTTCTCGAGGGGATTTGAAATATAGATTTTGATTGTTGAAACATTATAAAACAATCGAATTCCACACATTTTACTATATAGTTATATAAAATTTCAAACTCGTATATCTCCGTTACTATTGAAGATACAGAAGTGATTTTGCACTCAATCGAATCAGGTCGACGCTCTCTATTGGCTCATGGGGAAAATGTAATCCATGTGTAATATTCATGCTTAGTTACCATGGAAACTCTCATAACAATAAATTAAACAATCTATTTAGACGCTATTGTAGTCGTTGTCGAGGATATTTCAAATATAGATCTTGATTGAAGAAACATTATAAAACAATCGAATTATACACATTTTACGATAGAATTATATAAAATTTCAAACTCGCATATCTCCGTTACTGTTGAAGATACAGAAGTGATTTTACAGTCAATGGAATTAGGTCGACCTAACCTAACCTAAACTGACCTGACCTAACCAAACCTAACTTAACCTAACTTTACATAACCTAAGCTAACCTAACCTAATAACAATAAAATAAATACAATCTATTTAGGCGCTATTTTAGTCGTCCAGGAGATTAAAAATATAGATTTTGATTGTTGAAACATTATAAAACAATCGAATTATACACTTTTTACGATAGAATTATATAAAATTTCAAACTCGCATATCTCCGTTACTGTTGAAGATACAGAAGTGATTTTACAGTCAATGGAATTAGGTCGACTTAACCTAACCTAAACTGACCTGACCTAACCTAATCTAACCTAACTTTACTTAACAAAACCTAACCTAACCTAATAACAATAAAATAAAAACAATCTTTTTGTGACCGATTGTAGTCGTTGTCGAGGAGATTTGAAATATAGATTTCGATGGTTGAAACATTATAAAACAATCGAATTCCACACATTTTACAATATAAATATATAAAGTTTCAAACTCGCATATCTCCGTTACTGTTGAAGATACAGAAGTGAATTTGCACTCAATGGAATCAGGTCGACGCTCTCTATTGGCTCATGGGGAAAATGTAATCCATGTGTAATATTCATGCTTAGTTACCGTGGAAACTCTCACAACAATAAATTAAACAATCTATTTAGACGCTATTGTAGTCGTTGTCGAGGAGATTTGAAATATAGATTTTGATTGTTGAAACATTATAAAACAATCGAATTATACACATTTTACGATAGAATTATATAAAATTTCAAACTCGCATATCTCCGTTACTGTTGAAGATACAGAAGTGATTTTACAGTCAATGGAATTAGGTCGACTTAACCTAACCTAAACTGACCTGACCTAACCTAATCTAACCTAACTTTACTTAACAAAACCTAACCTAACCTAATAACAATAAAATAAAAACAATCTTTTTGTGACCGATTGTAGTCGTTGTCGAGGAGATTAAAAATATAGATTTTGATTGTTGAAACATTATAAAACAATCGAATTCCACACATTTTACAATATAATTATATAAAGTTTCAAACTCGCATATCTCCGTTACTGTTGAAGATACAGAAGTGAATTTGCACTCAATGGAATCAGGTCGACGCTCTCTATTGGCTCATGGGGAAAATGTAATCCATGTGTAATATTCATGCTTAGTTACCATGGAAACTCTCATAACAATAAATTAAACAATCTATTTAGACGCTATTGTAGTCGTTGTCGAGGATATTTCAAATATAGATCTTGATTGAAGAAACATTATAAAACAATCGAATTATACACATTTTACGATAGAATTATATAAAATTTCAAACTCGCATATCTCCGTTACTGTTGAAGATACAGAAGTGATTTTACAGTCAATGGAATTAGGTCGACCTAACCTAACCTAAACTGACCTGACCTAACCAAACCTAACCTAACCTAACTTTACATAACCTAACTTAACCTAACCTAATAACAATAAAATAAAAACAATCTATTTAGGCGCTATTTTAGTCGTCCAGGAGATTAAAAATATAGATTTTGATTGTTGAAACATTATAAAACAATCGAATTATACACTTTTTACGATAGAATTATATAAAATTTCAAACTCGCATATCTCCGTTACTGTTGAAGATACAGAAGTGATTTTACAGTCAATGGAATTAGGTCGACTTAACCTAACCTAAACTGACCTGACCTAACCTAATCTAACCTAACTTTACTTAACAAAACCTAACCTAACCTAATAACAATAAAATAAAAACAATCTTTTTGTGACCGATTGTAGTCGTTGTCGAGGAGATTTGAAATATAGATTTCGATGGTTGAAATATTATAAAACAATCGAATTCCACACATTTTACAATATAATTATATAAAGTTTCAAACTCGCATATCTCCGTTACTGTTGAAGATACAGAAGTGAATTTGCACTCAATGGAATCAGGTCGACGCTCTCTATTGGCTCATGGGGAAAATGTAATCCATGTGTAATATTCATGCTTAGTTACCATGGAAACTCTCATAACAATAAATTAAACAATCTATTTAGACGCTATTGTAGTAGTTGTCGAGGAGATTTCAAATATAGATTTGGATTGTTGAAACATTATAAAACAATCGAATTATACACATTTTACGATAGAATTATATAAAATTTCAAACTCACATATCTCCGTTACTGTTGAACATACAGAAGTGATTTTACACTCAATGGAATTAATTTCGACCTAACCTAACCTAAACTGACCTGACCTAACCTAACCTAACCTAACTTTACTTAACCTAACCTAACCTAACCTAATAACAATAAAATAAAAACAATCTATTTGTGCCGATTGTAGTCGTTCTCGAGGAGATTTGAAATATAGATTTTGATTGTTGAAACATTATAAAACAATCGAATTCCACGCATTTTACAATATAATTATATAAAGTTTCAAACTCGCATATCTCCGTTACTGTTGAAGATACAGAAGTGAATTTGCACTCAATGGAATCAGGTCGACGCTCTCTATTGGCTCATGGGGAAAATGTAATCCATGTGTAATATTCATGCTTAGTTACCATGGAAACTCTCATAACAATAAATTAAACAATCTATTTAGACGCTATTGTAGTAGTTGTCGAGGAGATTTCAAATATAGATTTGGATTGTTGAAACATTATAAAACAATCGAATTATACACATTTTACGATAGAATTATATAAAATTTCAAACTCACATATCTCCGTTACTGTTGAACATACAGAAGTGATTTTACACTCAATGGAATTAATTTCGACCTAACCTAACCTAAACTGACCTGACCTAACCTAACCTAACCTAACTTTACTTAACCTAACCTAACCTAACCTAATAACAATAAAATAAAAACAATCTATTTGTGCCGATTGTAGTCGTTCTCGAGGAGATTTGAAATATAGATTTTGATTGTTGAAACATTATAAAACAATCGAATTCCACGCATTTTACAATATAATTATATAAAATTTCAAACTCGCATATCTCCGTTACTATTGAAGATACAGAAGTGATTTTGCACTCAATGGAATCAGGTCGACGCTCTCTATTGGCTCATGGCGAAAAATGTAATCCATGTGTAATATTCATGCTTAGTTACCATGGAAACTCTCATAACAATAAATTAAACAATCTATTTAGACGCTATTGTAGTAGTTGTGGAGGAGATTTCAAATATAGATTTTGATTTTTGAAACATTATAAAACAATCGAATTATACACATTTTACGATAGAATTATATAAAATTTCAAACTCGCATATCTCCGTTACTGTTGAAGATACAGAAGTGATTTTACACTCAATGGAATTAGGTCGACCTAACCTAACCTAAACTGACCTGACCTAACCTAACCTAACCTAACTTTACTTAACCTAACCTAACCTAACCTAATAACAATAAAATAAAAACAATCTATTTGTGCCCGATTGTAGTCGTTCTCGAGGAGATTTGAAATATAGATTTTGATTGATGAAACATTATAAAACAATCTAATTATACACATTTTACGATAAAATTATATAAAATTTCAAACTCGCATATCTCCGTTACTGTTGAAGATACAGAAGTGATTTTGCACTCAATGGAATCAGGTCGACGCTCTCTATTGGCTCATGGGGAAAATGTAATCCATGTGTAATATTCATGCTTAGTTACCATGGAAACTCTCATAACAATAAATTAAACAATCTTTCTAGGCGCTATTTTAGTCGTCCAGGAGATTAAAAATATAGATTTTGATTGTTGAAACATTATAAAACAATCGAATTATGCACTTTTTACGATAGAATTATATAAAATTTCAAACTCGCATATCTCCGTTACTGTTGAAGATACAGAAGTGATTTTACAGTCAATGGAATTAGGTCGACCTAACCTAACCTAAACTGACCTGACCTAACCTAACCTAACTTTACTTAACCTAACCTAACCTAACCTAATAACAATAAAATAAAAACAATCTATTTGTGCCCGATTGTAGTCGTTCTCGAGGAGATTTGAAATATAGATTTTGAATGTTGAAACATTATAAAACAATCGAATTCCACACATTTTACTATATAGTTATATAAAATTTCAAACTCGTATATCTCCGTTACTATTGAAGATACAGAAGTGATTTTGCACTCAATCGAATCAGGTCGACGCTCTCTATTGGCTCATGGGGAAAATGTAATCCATGTGTAATATTCATGCTTAGTTACCATGGAAACTCTCATAACAATAAATAAAACAATCTATTTAGACGCTATTGTAGTCGTTGTCGAGGATATTTCAAATATAGATCTTGATTGAAGAAACATTATAAAACAATCGAATTATACACATTTTACGATAGAATTATATAAAATTTCAAACTCGCATATCTCCGTTACTGTTGAAGATACAGAAGTGATTTTACAGTCAATGGAATTAGGTCGACCTAACCTAACCTAAACTGACCTGACCTAACCAAACCTAACCTAACCTAACTTTACATAACCTAACCTAACCTAACCTAATAACAATAAAATAAAAACAATCTATTTAGGCGCTATTTTAGTCGTCCAGGAGATTAAAAATATAGATTTTGATTGTTGAAACATTATAAAAAAATCGAATTATACACTTTTTACGATAGAATTATATAAAATTTCAAACTCGCATATCTCCGTTACTGTTGAAGATACAGAAGTGATTTTACAGTCAATGGAATTAGGTCGACTTAACCTAACCTAAACTGACCTGACCTAACCTAATCTAACCTAACTTTACTTAACAAAACCTAACCTAACCTAATAACAATAAAATAAAAACAATCTATTTGTGCCCGATTGTAGTCGTTCTCGAGGAGATTTAAAATATAGATTTTGATTGTTGAAACATTATAAGACAATCGAATTCCACACATTTTACTATATAGTTATATAAAATTTCAAACTCGTATATCTCCGTTACTATTGAAGATACAGAAGTGATTTTGCACTCAATGGAATCAGGTCGACGCTCTCTATTGGCTCATGGGGAAAATGTAATCCATGTGTAATATTCATGCTTAGTTACCATGGAAACTCTCATAACAATAAATTAAACAATCTATTTAGACGCTATTGTAGTCGTTGTCGAGGATATTTCAAATATAGATCTTGATTGAAGAAACATTATAAAACAATCGAATTATACACATTTTACAATAGAATTATATAAAATTTCAAACTCGCATATCTCCGTTACTGTTGAAGATACAGAAGTGATTTTACAGTCAATGGAATTAGGTCGACCTAACCTAACCTAAACTGACCTGACCTAACCTAACCTAACCTAACCTAACTTTACATAACCTAACCTAACCTAACCTAATAACAATAAAATAAAAACAATCTATTTAGGCGCTATTTTAGTCGTCCAGGAGATTAAAAATATAGATTTTGATTGTTGAAACATTATAAAACAATCGAATTATACACTTTTTACGATAGAATTATATAAAATTTCAAACTCGCATATCTCCGTTACTGTTGAAGATACAGAAGTGATTTTACAGTCAATGGAATTAGGTC
Source organism: Lepisma saccharinum (assembly GCF_977018435.1). Classification (NCBI taxonomy): domain Eukaryota; kingdom Metazoa; phylum Arthropoda; class Insecta; order Zygentoma; family Lepismatidae; genus Lepisma; species Lepisma saccharinum. The sequence goes on from NW_028142994.1 coordinate 215,947, forward strand.
GACTTAACCTAACCTAAACTGACCTGACCTAACCTAATCTAACCTAACTTTACTTAACAAAACCTAACCTAACCTAATAACAATTAAATAAAAACAAACTTTTTGTGACCGATTGTAGTCGTTGTCGAGGAGATTTGAAATATAGATTTCGATGGTTGAAACATTATAAAACAATCGAATTCCACACATTTTACAATATAATTATATAAAGTTTCAAACTCGCATATCTCCGTTACTCTTGAAGATACAGAAGTGAATTTGCACTCAATGGAATCAGGTCGACGCTCTCGTTTGGCTCATGGGGAAAATGTAATCCATGTGTAATATTCATGCTTAGTTACCATGGAAACTCTCATAACAATAAATTAAACAATCTATTTAGACGCTATTGTAGTAGTTGTCTAGGAGATTTCAAATATAGATTTTGATTGTTGAAACATTATAAAACAATCGAATTATACACATTTTACGATAAAATTATATAAAATTTCAAACTCGCATATCTCCGTTACTGTTGAAGATACAGAAGTGTTTTTACACTCAATGGAATTAGGTCGAACTAACCTAACCTAAACTGACCTGACCTAACCTAACCTAACCTAACTTTACTTAACAAAACCTAACCTAACCTAATAACAATAAAATAAAAACAATCTTTTTGTGACCGATTGTAGTCGTTGTCGAGGAGATTTGAAATATAGATTTCGATGGTTGAAACATTATAAAACAATCGAATTCCACACATTTTACAATATAATTATATAAAGTTTCAAACTCGCATATCTCCGTTACTGTTGAAGATACAGAAGTGAATTTGCACTCAATGGAATCAGGTCGACGCTCTCTATTGGCTCATGGGGAAAATGTAATCCATGTGTAATATTCATGCTTAGTTACCATGGAAACTCTCATAACAATAAATTAAACAATCTATTTAGACGCTATTGTAGTCGTTGTCGAGGATATTTCAAATATAGATCTTGATTGAAGAAACATTATAAAACAATCGAATTATACACATTTTACGATAGAATTATATAAAATTTCAAACTCGCATATCTCCGTTACTGTTGAAGATACAGAAGTGATTTTACAGTCAATGGAATTAGGTCGACCTAACCTAACCTAAACTGACCTTACCTAACCAAACCTAACCTAACCTAACTTTACATAACCTAACCTAACCTAACCTAATAACAATAAAATAAAAACAATCTATTTAGGCGCTATTTTAGTCGTCCAGGAGATTAAAAATATAGATTTTGATTGTTGAAACATTATAAAACAATCGAATTATACACATTTTACGATAGAATTATATAAAATTTCAAACTCGCATATCTCCGTTACTGTTGAAGATACAGAAGTGATTTTACACTCAATGGAATTAGGTCGACCTAACCTAACCTAAACTGACCTGACCTAACCTAACCTAACCTAACTTTACTTAACCTAACCTAACCTAACCTAATAACAATAAAATAAAAACAATCTATTTGTGCCCGATTGTAGTCGTTCTCGAGGAGATTTGAAATATAGATTTTGATTGTTGAAACATTATAAAACAATCTAATTATACACATTTTACGATAAAATTATATAAAATTTCAAACTCGCATATCTCCGTTACTGTTGAAGATACAGAAGTGATTTTGCACTCAATGGAATCAGGTCGACGCTCTCTATTGGCTCATGGGGAAAATGTAATCCATGTGTAATATTCATGCTTAGTTACCATGGAAACTCTCATAACAATAAATTAAACAATCTTTTTAGGCGCTATTTTAGTCGTCCAGGAGATTAAAAATATAGATTTTGATTGTTGAAACATTATAAAACAATCGAATTATGCACTTTTTACGATAGAATTATATAAAATTTCAAACTCGCATATCTCCGTTACTGTTGAAGATACAGAAGTGATTTTACAGTCAATGGAATTAGGTCGACCTAACCTAACCTAAACTGACCTGACCTAACCTAACCTAACCTAACCAAACTTTACTTAACCTAATCTAACCTAACCTAATAACAATAAAATAAAAACAATCTATTTGTGCCCGATTGTAGTCGTTCTCGAGGAGATTTGAAATATAGATTTTGATTGTTGAAACATTATAAAACAATCGAATTCCACACATTTTACTATATAGTTATATAAAATTTCAAACTCGTATATCTCCGTTACTATTGAAGATACAGAAGTGATTTTGCACTCAATCGAATCAGGTCGACGCTCTCTATTGGCTCATGTGGAAAATGTAATCCATGTGTAATATTCATGCTTAGTTACCATGGAAACTCTCATAACAATAAATTAAACAATCTATTTAGACGCTATTGTAGTAGTTGTCTAGGAGATTTCAAATATAGATTTTGATTGTTGAAACATTATAAAACAATCGAATTATACACATTTTACGATAAAATTATATAAAATTTCAAACTCGCATATCTCCGTTACTGTTGAAGATACAGAAGTGTTTTTACACTCAATGGAATTAGGTCGAACTAACCTAACCTAAACTGACCTGACCTAACCTAACCTAACCTAACTTTACTTAACAAAACCTAACCTAACCTAATAACAATAAAATAAAAACAATCTTTTTGTGACCGATTGTAGTCGTTGTCGAGGAGATTTGAAATATAGATTTCGATGGTTGAAACATTATAAAACAATCGAATTCCACACATTTTACAATATAATTATATAAAGTTTCAAACTCGCATATCTCCGTTACTGTTGAAGATACAGAAGTGAATTTGCACTCAATGGAATCAGGTCGACGCTCTCTATTGGCTCATGGGGAAAATGTAATCCATGTGTAATATTCATGCTTAGTTACCATGGAAACTCTCATAACAATAAATTAAACAATCTATTTAGACGCTATTGTAGTCGTTGTCGTGGATATTTCAAATATAGATCTTGATTGAAGAAACATTATAAAACAATCGAATTATACACATTTTACGATAGAATTATATAAAATTTCAAACTCGCATATCTCCGTTACTGTTGAAGATACAGAAGTGATTTTACAGTCAATGGAATTAGGTCGACCTAACCTAACCTAAACTGACCTTACCTAACCAAACCTAACCTAACCTAACTTTACATAACCTAACCTAACCTAACCTAATAACAATAAAATAAAAACAATCTATTTAGGCGCTATTTTAGTCGTCCAGGAGATTAAAAATATAGATTTTGATTGTTGAAACATTATAAAACAATCGAATTATACACATTTTACGATAGAATTATATAAAATTTCAAACTCGCATATCTCCGTTACTGTTGAAGATACAGAAGTGATTTTACACTCAATGGAATTAGGTCGACCTAACCTAACCTAAACTGACCTGACCTAACCTAACCTAACCCTAACCTAACCTAACCTAATAACAATAAAATAAAAACAATCTATTTGTGCCCGATTGTAGTCGTTCTCGAGGAGATTTGAAATATAGATTTTGATTGTTGAAACATTATAAAACAATCTAATTATACACATTTTACGATAAAATTATATAAAATTTCAAACTCGCATATCTCCGTTACTGTTGAAGATACAGAAGTGATTTTGCACTCAATGGAATCAGGTCGACGCTCTCTATTGGCTCATGGGGAAAATGTAATCCATGTGTAATATTCATGCTTAGTTACCATGGAAACTCTCATAACAATAAATTAAACAATCTTTTTAGGCGCTATTTTAGTCGTCCAGGAGATTAAAAATATAGATTTTGATTGTTGAATCATTATAAAACAATCGAATTATGCACTTTTTACGATAGAATTATATAAAATTTCAAACTCGCATATCTCCGTTACTGTTGAAGATACAGAAGTGATTTTACAGTCAATGGAATTAGGTCGACCTAACCTAACCTAAACTGACCTGACCTAACCTAACCTAACCTAACCAAACTTTACTTAACCTAACCTAACCTAACCTAATAACAATAAAATAAAAACAATCTATTTGTGCCCGATTGTAGTCGTTCTCGAGGAGATTTGAAATATAGATTTTGATTGTTGAAACATTATAAAACAATCGAATTCCACACATTTTACTATATAGTTATATAAAATTTCAAACTCGTATATCTCCGTTACTATTGAAGATACAGAAGTGATTTTGCACTCAATCGAATCAGGTCGACGCTCTCTATTGGCTCATGTGGAAAATGTAATCCATGTGTAATATTCATGCTTAGTTACCATGGAAACTCTCATAACAATAAATTAAACAATCTATTTAGACGCTATTGTAGTCGTTGTCGAGGATATTTCAAATATAGATCTTGATTGAAGAAACATTATAAAACAATCGAATTATACACATTTTACGATAGAATTATATAAAATTTCAAACTCGCATATCTCCGTTACTGTTGAAGATACAGAAGTGATTTTACAGTCAATGGAATTAGGTCGACCTAACCTAACCTAAACTGACCTGACCTAACCAAACCTAACCTAACCTAACTTTACATAACCTAACCTAACCTAACCTAATAACAATAAAATAAAAACAATCTATTTAGGCGCTATTTTAGTCGTCCAGGAAATTAAAAATATAGATTTTGATTGTTGAAACATTATAAAACAATCGAATTATACACTTTTTACGATAGAATTATATAAAATTTCAAACTCGCATATCTCCGTTACTGTTGAAGATACAGAAGTGATTTTACAGTCAATGGAATTAGGTCGACTTAAACTAACCTAAACTGACCTGACCTAACCCAATCTAACCTAACTTTACTTAACAAAACCTAACCTAACCTAATAACAATAAAATAAAAACAATCTTTTTGTGACCGATTGTAGTCGTTGTCGAGGAGATTTGAAATATAGATTTCGATGGTTGAAACATTATAAAACAATCGAATTCCACACATTTTACAATATAATTATATATAGTTTCAAACTCGCATATCTCCGTTACTGTTGAAGATACAGAAGTGAATTTGCACTCAATGGAATCAGGTCGACGCTCTCTATTGGCTCATGGGGAAAATGTAATCCATGTGTAATATTCATGCTTAGTTACCATGGAAACTCTCATAACAATAAATTAAACAATCTATTTAGACGCTATTGTAGTAGTTGTCGAGGAGATTTCAAATATAGATTTTGATTGTTGAAACATTATAAAACAATCGAATTATACACATTTTACGATAGAATTATATAAAATTTCAAACTCGCATATCTCCGTTACTGTTGAAGATACAGAAGTGATTTTACACTCAATGGAATTAGGTCGACCTAACCTAACCTAAACTGACCTGACCTAACCTAACCTAACCTAACTTTACTTAACCTAACCTAACCTAACCTAATAACAATAAAATAAAAACAATCTATTTGTGCCCGATTGTAGTCGTTCTCGAGGAGATTTGAAATATAGATTTTGATTGTTGAAACATTATAAAACAATCTAATTATACACATTTTACGATAAAATTATATAAAATTTCAAACTCGCATATCTCCGTTACTGTTGAAGATACAGAAGTGATTTTGCACTCAATGGAATCAGGTCGACGCTTTCTATTGGCTCATGGGGAAAATGTAATCCATGTGTAATATTCATGCTTAGTTACCATGGAAACTCTCATAACAATAAATTAAACAATCTTTTTAGGCGATATTTTAGTCATCCAGGAGATTAAAAATATAGATTTTGATTGTTGAAACATTATAAAACAATCGAATTATGCACTTTTTACGATAGAATTATATAAAATTTCAAACTCGCATATCTCCGTTACTGTTGAAGATACAGAAGTGATTTTACAGTCAATGGAATTAGGTCGACCTAACATAACCTAAACTGACCTGACCTAACCTAACCTAACCTAACCAAACTTTACTTAACCTAACCTAACCTAACCTAATAACAATAAAATAAAAACAATCTATTTGTGCCCGATTGTAGTCGTTCTCGAGGAGATTTGAAATATAGATTTTGATTGTTGAAACATTATAAAACAATCGAATTCCACACATTTTACTATATAGTTATATAAAATTTCAAACTCGTATATCTCCGTTACTATTGAAAATACAGAAGTGATTTTGCACTCAATCGAATCAGGTCGACGCTCTCTATTGGTTCATGGGGAAAATGTAATCCATGTGTAATATTCATGCTTAGTTACCATGGAAACTCTCATAACAATAAATTAAACAATCTATTTAGACGCTATTGTAGTCGTTGTCGAGGATATTTCAAATATAGATCTTGATTGAAGAAACATTATAAAACAATCGAATTATACACATTTTACGATAGAATTATATAAAATTTCAAACTCGCATATCTCCGTTACTGTTGAAGATACAGAAGTGATTTTACAGTCAATGGAATTAGGTCGACCTAACCTAACCTAAACTGACCTGACCTAACCAAACCTAACCTAACCTAACTTTACATAACCTAACCTAACCTAACCTAATAACAATAAAATAAAAACAATCTATTTAGGCGCTATTTTAGTCGTCCAGGAGATTAAAAATATAGATTTTGATTGTTGAAACATTATAAAACAATCGAATTATACACTTTTTACGATAGAATTATATAAAATTTCAAACTCGCATATCTCCGTTACTGTTGAAGATACAGAAGTGATTTTACAGTCAATGGAATTAGGTCGACTTAACCTAACCTAAACTGACCTGACCTAACCTAATCTAACCTAACTTTACTTAACAAAACCTAACCTAACCTAATAACAATAAAATAAAAACAATCTTTTTGTGACCGATTGTAGTCGTTGTCGAGGAGATTTGAAATATAGATTTCGATGGTTGAAACATTATAAAACAATCGAATTCCACACATTTTACAATATAATTATATATAGTTTCAAACTCGCATATCTCCGTTACTGTTGAAGATACAGAAGTGAATTTGCACTCAATGGAATCAGGTCGACGCTCTCTATTGGCTCATGGGGAAAATGTAATCCATGTGTAATATTCATGCTTAGTTACCATGGAAACTCTCATAACAATAAATTAAACAATCTATTTAGACGCTATTGTAGTAGTTGTCGAGGAGATTTCAAATATAGATTTTGATTGTTGAAACATTATAAAACAATCGAATTATACACTTTTTACGATAGAATTATATAAAAGTTCAAACTCGCATATCTCCGTTACTGTTGAAGATACAGAAGTGTTTTTACACTCAATGGAATTAGGTCGAACTAACCTAACCTAAACTGACCTGACCTAACCTAACCTAACCTAACTTTACTTAACAAAACCTAACCTAACCTAATAACAATAAAAAAAACAATCTATTTGTGCCGATTGTAGTCGTTCTCGAGGAGATTTGAAATATAGATTTTGATTGTTGAAACATTATAAAACAATCGAATTCCACGCATTTTACAATATAATTATATAAAATTTCAAACTCGCATATCTCCGTTACTATTGAAGATACAGAAGTGATTTTGCACTCAATGGAATCAGGTCGACGCTCTCTATTGGCTCATGGGGAAATATGTAATCCATGTGTAATATTCATGCTTAGTTACCATGGAAACTCTCATAACAATAAATTAAACAATCTATTTAGACGCTATTGTAGTAGTTGTGGAGGAGATTTCAAATATAGATTTTGATTTTTGAAACATTATAAAACAATCGAATTATACACATTTTACGATAGAATTATATAAAATTTCAAACTCGCATATCTCCGTTACTGTTGAAGATACAGAAGTGATTTTACACTCAATGGAATTAGGTCGACCTAACCTAACCTAAACTGACCTGACTTAACCTAACCTAACCTAACTTTACTTAACCTAACCTAACCTAACCTAATAACAATAAAATAAAAACAATCTATTTGTGCCCGATTGTAGTCGTTCTCGAGGAGATTTGAAATATAGATTTTGATTGTTGAAACATTATAAAACAATCGAATTCCACACATTTTACGATAAAATTATATAAAATTTCAAACTCGTATATCTCCGTTACTATTGAAGATACAGAAGTGATTTTGCACTCAATGGAATCAGGTCGACGCTCTCTATTGGCTCATGGGGAAAATGTAATCCACGTGTAATATTCATGCTTAGTTACCATGGAAAATCTCATAACAATAAATTAAACAATCTTTTTAGGCGCTATTTTAGTCATCCAGGAGATTAAAAATATAGATTTTGATTGTTGAAACATTATAAAACAATCGAATTATGCACTTTTTACGATAGAATTATATAAAATTTCAAACTCGCATATCTCCGTTACTGTTGAAGATACAGAAGTGATTTTACAGTCAATGGAATTAGGTCGACCTAACCTAACCTAAACTGACCTGACCTAACCTAACCTAACCTAACCAAACTTTACTTAACCTAACCTAATAACAATAAAATAAAAACAATCTATTTGTGCCCGATTGTAGTCGTTCTCGAGGAGATTTGAAATATAGATTTTGATTGTTGAAACATTATAAAACAATCGAATTCCACACATTTTACTATATAGTTATATAAAATTTCAAACTCGTATATCTCCGTTACTATTGAAGATACAGAAGTGATTTTGCACTCAATCGAATCAGGTCGACGCTCTCTATTGGCTCATGGGGAAAATGTAATCCATGTGTAATATTCATGCTTAGTTACCATGGAAACTCTCATAACAATAAATTAAACAATCTATTTAGAAGCTATTGTAGTCGTTGTCGAGGATATTTCAAATATAGATCTTGATTGAAGAAACATTATAAAACAATCGAATTATACACATTTTACGATAGAATTATATAAAATTTCAAACTCGCATATCTCCGTTACTGTTGAAGATACAGAAGTGATTTTACAGTCAATGGAATTAGGTCGACCTAACCTAACCTAAACTGACCTGACCTAACCAAACCTAACCCAACCTAACTTTACATAACCTAACCTAACCTAACCTAATAACAATAAAATAAAAACAATCTATTTAGGCGCTATTTTAGTCGTCCAGGAGATTAAAAATATAGATTTTGATTGTTGAAACATTATAAAACAATCGAATTATACACTTTTTACGATAGAATTATATAAAATTTCAAACTCGCATATCTCCGTTACTGTTGAAGATACAGAAGTGATTTTACAGTCAATGGAATTAGGTCGACTTAACCTAACCTAAACTGACCTGACCTAACCTAATCTAACCTAACTTTACTTAACAAAACCTAACCTAACCTAATAACAATAAAATAAAAACAATCTTTTTGTGACCGATTGTAGTCGTTGTCGAGGAGATTTGAAATATAGATTTCGATGGTTGAAACATTATAAAACAATCGAATTCCACACATTTTACAATATAATTATATAAAGTTTCAAACTCGCATATCTCCGTTACTGTTGAAGATACAGAAGTGAATTTGCACTCAATGGAATCAGGTCGACGCTCTCTATTGGCTCATGGGGAAAATGTAATCCATGTGTAATATTCATGCTTAGTTACCATGGAAACTCTCATAACAATAAATTAAACAATCTATTTAGACGCTATTGTAGTAGTTGTCGAGGAGATTTCAAATATAGATTTTGATTGTTGAAACATTATAAAACAATCGAATTATACACATTTTACGATAGAATTATATAAAATTTCAAACTCGCATATCTCCGTTACTGTTGAACATACAGAAGTGATTTTACACTCAATGGAATTAGGTCGACCTAACCTAACCTAAACTGACCTGACCTAACCTAACCTAACCTAACTTTACTTAACCTAACCTAACCTAACCTAATAACAATAAAATAAAAACAATCTATTTGTGCCGATTGTAGTCGTTCTCGAGGAGATTTGAAATATAGATTTTGATTGTTGAAACATTATAAAACAATCGAATTCCACGCATTTTACTATATAATTATATAAAATTTCAAACTCGCATATCTCCGTTACTATTGAAAATACAGAAGTGATTTTGCACTCAATGGAATTAGGTCGACCTAACCTAACCTAAACTGACCTGACCTAACCTAACCTAACCTAACCAAACTTTACTTAACCTAACCTAACCTAACCTAATAACAATAAAATAAAAACAATCTATTTGTGCCCGATTGTAGTCGTTCTCGAGGAGATTTGAAATATAGATTTTGATTGTTGAAACATTATAAAACAATCGAATTCCACACATTTTACTATATAGTTATATAAAATTTGAAACTCGTATATCTCCGTTACTATTGAAGATACAGAAGTGATTTTGCACTCAATCGAATCAGGTCGACGCTCTCTATTGGCTCATGGGGAAAATGTAATCCATGTGTAATATTCATGCTTAGTTACCATGGAAACTCTCATAACAATAAATTAAACAATCTATTTAGACGCTATTGTAGTCGTTGTCGAGGATATTTCAAATATAGATCTTGATTGAAGAAACATTATAAAACAATCGAATTATACACATTTTACGATAGAATTATATAAAATTTCAAACTCGCATATCTCCGTTACTGTTGAAGATACAGAAGTGATTTTACAGTCAATGGAATTAGGTCGACCTAACCTAACCTAAACTGACCTGACCTAACCTAACCTAACCTAACCTAACTTTACATAACCTAACCTAACCTAACCTAATAACAATAAAATAAAAACAATCTATTTAGGCGCTATTTTAGTCGTCCAGGAGATTAAAAATATAGATTTTGATTGTTGAAACATTATAAAACAATCGAATTATACACTTTTTACGATAGAATTATATAAAATTTCAAACTCGCATATCTCCGTTACTGTTGAAGATACAGAAGTGATTTTACAGTCAATGGAATTATGTCGACTTAACCTAACCTAAACTGACCTGACCTAACCTAATCTAACCTAACTTTACTTAACAAAACCTAACCTAACCTAATAACAATAAAATAAAAACAATCTTTTTGTGACCGATTGTAGTCGTTGTCGAGGAGATTTGAAATATAGATTTCGATGGTTGAAACATTATAAAACAATCGAATTCCACACATTTTACAATATAATTATATAAAGTTTCAAACTCGCATATCTCCGTTACTGTTGAAGATACAGAAGTGAATTTGCACTCAATGGAATCAGGTCGACGCTCTCTATTGGCTCATGGGGAAAATGTAATCCATGTGTAATATTCATGCTTAGTTACCATGGAAACTCTCATAACAATAAATTAAACAATATATTTAGACGCTATTGTAGTAGTTGTGGAGGAGATTTCAAATATAGATTTTGATTTTTGAAACATTATAAAACAATCGAATTATACACATTTTACGATAGAATTATATAAAATTTCAAACTCGCATATCTCCGTTACTGTTGAAGATACAGAAGTGATTTTACACTCAATGGAATTAGGTCGACCTAACCTAACCTAAACTGACCTGACCTAACCTAACCTAACCTAACTTTACTTAACCTAACCTAACCTAACCTAATAACAATAAAATAAAAACAATCTATTTGTGCCCGATTGTAGTCGTTCTCGAGGAGATTTGAAATATAGATTTTGATTGTTGAAACATTATAAAACAATCGAATTCCACACATTTTACGATAAAATTATATAAAATTTCAAACTCGTATATCTCCGTTACTATTGAAGATACAGAAGTGATTTTGCACTCAATGGAATCAGGTCGACGCTCTCTATTGGCTCATGGGGAAAATGTAATCCACGTGTAATATTCATGCTTAGTTACCATGGAAAATCTCATAACAATAAATTAAACAATCTTTTTAGGCGCTATTTTAGTCATCCAGGAGATTAAAAATATAGATTTTGATTGTTGAAACATTATAAAACAATCGAATTATGCACTTTTTACGATAGAATTATATAAAATTTCAAACTCGCATATCTCCGTTACTGTTGAAGATACAGAAGTGATTTTACAGTCAATGGAATTAGGTCGACCTAACCTAACCTAAACTGACCTGACCTAACCTAACCTAACCTAACCAAACTTTACTTAACCTAACCTAATAACAATAAAATAAAAACAATCTATTTGTGCCCGATTGTAGTCGTTCTCGAGGAGATTTGAAATATAGATTTTGATTGTTGAAACATTATAAAACAATCGAATTCCACACATTTTACTATATAGTTATATAAAATTTCAAACTCGTATATCTCCGTTACTATTGAAGATACAGAAGTGATTTTGCACTCAATCGAATCAGGTCGACGCTCTCTATTGGCTCATGGGGAAAATGTAATCCATGTGTAATATTCATGCTTAGTTACCATGGAAACTCTCATAACAATAAATTAAACAATCTATTTAGAAGCTATTGTAGTCGTTGTCGAGGATATTTCAAATATAGATCTTGATTGAAGAAACATTATAAAACAATCGAATTATACACATTTTACGATAGAATTATATAAAATTTCAAACTCGCATATCTCCGTTACTGTTGAAGATACAGAAGTGATTTTACAGTCAATGGAATTAGGTCGACCTAACCTAACCTAAACTGACCTGACCTAACCAAACCTAACCTAACCTAACTTTACATAACCTAACCTAACCTAACCTAATAACAATAAAATAAAAACAATCTATTTAGGCGCTATTTTAGTCGTCCAGGAGATTAAAAATATAGATTTTGATTGTTGAAACATTATAAAACAATCGAATTATACACTTTTTACGATAGAATTATATAAAATTTCAAACTCGCATATCTCCGTTACTGTTGAAGATACAGAAGTGATTTTACAGTCAATGGAATTAGGTCGACTTAACCTAACCTAAACTGACCTGACCTAACCTAATCTAACCTAACTTTACTTAACAAAACCTAACCTAACCTAATAACAATAAAATAAAAACAATCTTTTTGTGACCGATTGTAGTCGTTGTCGAGGAGATTTGAAATATAGATTTCGATGGTTGAAACATTATAAAACAATCGAATTCCACACATTTTACAATATAATTATATAAAGTTTCAAACTCGCATATCTCCGTTACTGTTGAAGATACAGAAGTGAATTTGCACTCAATGGAATCAGGTCGACGCTCTCTATTGGCTCATGGGGAAAATGTAATCCATGTGTAATATTCATGCTTAGTTACCATGGAAACTCTCATAACAATAAATTAAACAATCTATTTAGACGCTATTGTAGTAGTTGTCGAGGAGATTTCAAATATAGATTTTGATTGTTGAAACATTATAAGACAATCGAATTATACACATTTTACGATAGAATTATATAAAATTTCAAACTCGCATATCTCCGTTACTGTTGAACATACAGAAGTGATTTTACACTCAATGGAATTAGGTCGACCTAACCTAACCTAAACTGACCTGACCTAACCTAACCTAACCTAACTTTACTTAACCTAACCTAACCTAACCTAATAACAATAAAATAAAAACAATCTATTTGTGCCGATTGTAGTCGTTCTCGAGGAGATTTGAAATATAGATTTTGATTGTTGAAACATTATAAAACAATCGAATTCCACGCATTTTACTATATAATTATATAAAATTTCAAACTCGCATATCTCCGTTACTATTGAAAATACAGAAGTGATTTTGCACTCAATGGAATTAGGTCGACCTAACCTAACCTAAACTGACCTGACCTAACCTAACCTAACCTAACCAAACTTTACTTAACCTAACCTAACCTAACCTAATAACAATAAAATAAAAACAATCTATTTGTGCCCGATTGTAGTCGTTCTCGAGGAGATTTGAAATATAGATTTTGATTGTTGAAACATTATAAAACAATCGAATTCCACACATTTTACTATATAGTTATATAAAATTTGAAACTCGTATATCTCCGTTACTATTGAAGATACAGAAGTGATTTTGCACTCAATCGAATCAGGTCGACGCTCTCTATTGGCTCATGGGGAAAATGTAATCCATGTGTAATATTCATGCTTAGTTACCATGGAAACTCTCATAACAATAAATTAAACAATCTATTTAGACGCTATTGTAGTCGTTGTCGAGGATATTTCAAATATAGATCTTGATTGAAGAAACATTATAAAACAATCGAATTATACACATTTTACGATAGAATTATATAAAATTTCAAACTCGCATATCTCCGTTACTGTTGAAGATACAGAAGTGATTTTACAGTCAATGGAATTAGGTCGACCTAACCTAACCTAAACTGACCTGACCTAACCTAACCTAACCTAACCTAACTTTACATAACCTAACCTAACCTAACCTAATAACAATAAAATAAAAACAATCTATTTAGGCGCTATTTTAGTCGTCCAGGAGATTAAAAATATAGATTTTGATTGTTGAAACATTATAAAACAATCGAATTATACACTTTTTACGATAGAATTATATAAAATTTCAAACTCGCATATCTCCGTTACTGTTGAAGATACAGAAGTGATTTTACAGTCAATGGAATTATGTCGACTTAACCTAACCTAAACTGACCTGACCTAACCTAATCTAACCTAACTTTACTTAACAAAACCTAACCTAACCTAATAACAATAAAATAAAAACAATCTTTTTGTGACCGATTGTAGTCGTTGTCGAGGAGATTTGAAATATAGATTTCGATGGTTGAAACATTATAAAACAATCGAATTCCACACATTTTACAATATAATTATATAAAGTTTCAAACTCGCATATCTCCGTTACTGTTGAAGATACAGAAGTGAATTTGCACTCAATGGAATCAGGTCGACGCTCTCTATTGGCTCATGGGGAAAATGTAATCCATGTGTAATATTCATGCTTAGTTACCATGGAAACTCTCATAACAATAAATTAAACAATCTATTTTGACGCTATTGTAGTAGTTGTCGAGGAGATTTCAAATATAGATTTTGATTGTTGAAACATTATAAAACAATCTAATTATACACATTTTACGATAAAATTATATAAAATTTCAAACTCGCATATCTCCGTTACTGTTGAAGATACAGAAGTGTTCTTACACTCAATGGAGTTAGGTCGAACTAACCTAACCTAAACTGACCTGACCTAACCTAACCTAACCTAACTTTACTTAACAAAACCTAACCTAACCTAATAACAATAAAATAAAAACAATCTATTTGTGACCGATTGTAGTCGTTGTCGAGGAGATTTGAAATATAGATTTCGATGGTTGAAACATTATAAAACAATCGAATTCCACACATTTTACAATATAATTATATAAAGTTTCAAACTCGCATATCTCCGTTACTGTTGAAGATACAGAAGTGAATTTGCACTCAATGGAATCAGGTCGACGCTCTCTATTGGCTCATGGGGAAAATGTAATCCATGTGTAATATTCATGCTTAGTTACCATGGAAACTCTCATAACAATAAATTAAACAATCTATTTAGACGCTATTGTAGTAGTTGTCGAGGAGATTTCAAATATAGATTTTGATTGTTGAAACATTATAAAACAATCGAATTATACACATTTTACGATAAAATTATATAAAATTTCAAACTCGCATATCTCCGTTACTGTTGAAGATACAGAAGTGTTTTTACACTCAATGGAATTAGGTCGAACTAACCTAACCTAAACTGACCTGACCTAACCTAACCTAACCTAACTTTACTTAACCTAACCTAACCTAACCTAATAACAATAAAAAAAACAATCTATTTGTGCCGATTGTAGTCGTTCTCGAGGAGATTTGAAATATAGATTTTGATTGTTGAAACATTATAAAACAATCGAATTCCACGCATTTTACAATATAATTATATAAAATTTCAAACTCGCATATCTCCGTTACTGTTGAAGATACAGAAGTGATTTTGCACTCAATGGAATCAGGTCGACGCTCTCTATTGGCTCATGGGGAAATATGTAATCCATGTGTAATATTCATGCTTAGTTACCATGGAAACTCTCATAACAATAAATTAAACAATCTATTTAGACGCTATTGTAGTATTTGTGGAGGAGATTTCAAATATAGATTTTGATTGTTGAAACATTATAAAACAATCGAATTATACACATTTTACGATAGAATTATATAAAATTTCAAACTCGCATATCTCCGTTACTGTTGAAGATACAGAAGTGATTTTACACTCAATGGAATTAGTTCGACCTAACCTAACCTAAACTGACCTGACCTAACCTAACCTAACCTAACTTTACTTAACCTAACCTAACCTAACCTAACCTAATAACAATAAAATAAAAACAATCTATTTGTGCCGATTGTAGTCGTTCTCGAGGAGATTTGAAATATAGATTTTGATTGTTGAAACATTATAAAACAATCGAATTCCACACATTTTACAATATAATTATATAAAATTTCAAACTCGTATATCTCCGTTACTATTGAAGATACAGAAGTGATTTTGCACTCAATGGAATCAGGTCGACGCTCTCTATTGGCTCATGGGGAAAATGTAATCCATGTGTAATATTCATGCTTAGTTACCATGGAAACTCTCATAACAATAAATTAAACAATCTATTTAGACGCTATTGTAGTCGTTGTCGAGGATATTTCAAATATAGATCTTGATTGAAGAAACATTATAAAACAATCGAATTATACACATTTTACGATAGAATTATATAAAATTTCAAACTCGCATATCTCCGTTACTGTTGAAGATACAGAAGTGATTTTACAGTCAATGGAATTAGGTCGACCTAACCTAACCTAAACTGACCTGACCTAACCAAACCTAACCTAACCTAACTTTACATAACCTAACCTAACCTAACCTAATAACAATAAAATAAAAACAATCTATTTAGGCGCTATTTTAGTCGTCCAGGAGATTAAAAATATAGATTTTGATTGTTGAAACATTATAAAACAATCGAATTATACACTTTTTACGATAGAATTATATAAAATTTCAAACTCGCATATCTCCGTTACTGTTGAAGATACAGAAGTGATTTTACAGTCAATGGAATTAGGTCGACTTAACCTAACCTAAACTGACCTGACCTAACCTAATCTAACCTAACTTTACTTAACAAAACCTAACCTAACCTAATAACAATAAAATAAAAACAATCTTTTTGTGACCGATTGTAGTCGTTGTCGAGGAGATTTGAAATATAGATTTCGATGGTTGAAACATTATAAAACAATCGAATTCCACACATTTTACAATATAATTATATAAAGTTTCAAACTCGCATATCTCCGTTACTGTTGAAGATACAGAAGTGAATTTGCACTCAATGGAATCAGGTCGACGCTCTCTATTGGCTCATGGGGAAAATGTAATCCATGTGTAATATTCATGCTTAGTTACCATGGAAACTCTCATAACAATAAATTAAACAATCTATTTAGACGCTATTGTAGTAGTTGTCGAGGAGATTTCAAATATAGATTTTGATTGTTGAAACATTATAAAACAATCGAATTATACACATTTTACGATAGAATTATATAAAATTTCAAACTCGCATATCTCCGTTACTGTTGAACATACAGAAGTGATTTTACACTCAATGGAATTAGGTCGACCTAACCTAACCTAAACTGACCTGACCTAACCTAACCTAACCTAACTTTACTTAACCTAACCTAACCTAACCTAATAACAATAAAATAAAAACAATCTATTTGTGCCGATTGTAGTCGTTCTCGAGGAGATTTGAAATATAGATTTTGATTGTTGAAACATTATAAAACAATCGAATTCCACGCATTTTACAATATAATTATATAAAATTTCAAACTCGCATATCTCCGTTACTATTGAAAATACAGAAGTGATTTTGCACTCAATGGAATTAGGTCGACCTAACCTAACCTAAACTGACCTGACCTAACCTAACCTAACCTAACCAAACTTTACTTAACCTAACCTAACCTAACCTAATAACAATAAAATAAAAACAATCTATTTGTGCCCGATTGTAGTCGTTCTCGAGGAGATTTGAAATATAGATTTTGATTGTTGAAACATTATAAAACAATCGAATTCCACACATTTTACTATATAGTTATATAAAATTTGAAACTCGTATATCTCCGTTACTATTGAAGATACAGAAGTGATTTTGCACTCAATCGAATCAGGTCGACGCTCTCTATTGGCTCATGGGGAAAATGTAATCCATGTGTAATATTCATGCTTAGTTACCATGGAAACTCTCATAACAATAAATTAAACAATCTATTTAGACGCTATTGTAGTCGTTGTCGAGGATATTTCAAATATAGATCTTGATTGAAGAAACATTATAAAACAATCGAATTATACACATTTTACGATAGAATTATATAAAATTTCAAACTCGCATATCTCCGTTACTGTTGAAGATACAGAAGTGATTTTACAGTCAATGGAATTAGGTCGACCTAACCTAACCTAAACTGACCTGACCTAACCTAACCTAACCTAACCTAACTTTACATAACCTAACCTAACCTAACCTAATAACAATAAAATAAAAACAATCTATTTAGGCGCTATTTTAGTCGTCCAGGAGATTAAAAATATAGATTTTGATTGTTGAAACATTATAAAACAATCGAATTATACACTTTTTAGGATAGAATTATATAAAATTTCAAACTCGCATATCTCCGTTACTGTTGAAGATACAGAAGTGATTTTACAGTCAATGGAATTATGTCGACTTAACCTAACCTAAACTGACCTGACCTAACCTAATCTAACCTAACTTTACTTAACAAAACCTAACCTAACCTAATAACAATAAAATAAAAACAATCTTTTTGTGACCGATTGTAGTCGTTGTCGAGGAGATTTGAAATATAGATTTCGATGGTTGAAACATTATAAAACAATCGAATTCCACACATTTTACAATATAATTATATAAAGTTTCAAACTCGCATATCTCCGTTACTGTTGAAGATACAGAAGTGAATTTGCACTCAATGGAATCAGGTCGACGCTCTCTATTGGCTCATGGGGAAAATGTAATCCATGTGTAATATTCATGCTTAGTTACCATGGAAACTCTCATAACAATAAATTAAACAATCTATTTTGACGCTATTGTAGTAGTTGTCGAGGAGATTTCAAATATAGATTTTGATTGTTGAAACATTATAAAACAATCGAATTATACACATTTTACGATAAAATTATATAAAATTTCAAACTCGCATATCTCCGTTACTGTTGAAGATACAGAAGTGTTCTTACACTCAATGGAGTTAGGTCGAACTAACCTAACCTAAACTGACCTGACCTAACCTAACCTAACCTAACTTTACTTAACAAAACCTAACCTAACCTAATAACAATAAAATAAAAACAATCTATTTGTGACCGATTGTAGTCGTTGTCGAGGAGATTTGAAATATAGATTTCGATGGTTGAAACATTATAAAACAATCGAATTCCACACATTTTACAATATAATTATATAAAGTTTCAAACTCGCATATCTCCGTTACTGTTGAAGATACAGAAGTGAATTTGCACTCAATGGAATCAGGTCGACGCTCTCTATTGGCTCATGGGGAAAATGTAATCCATGTGTAATATTCATGCTTAGTTACCATGGAAACTCTCATAACAATAAATTAAACAATCTATTTAGACGCTATTGTAGTAGTTGTCGAGGAGATTTCAAATATAGATTTTGATTGTTGAAACATTATAAAACAATCGAATTATACACATTTTACGATAAAATTATATAAAATTTCAAACTCGCATATCTCCGTTACTGTTGAAGATACAGAAGTGATTTTACACTCAATGGAATTAGTTCGACCTAACCTAACCTAAACTGACCTGACCTAACCTAACCTAACCTAACTTTACTTAACCTAACCTAACCTAACCTAACCTAATAACAATAAAATAAAAACAATCTATTTGTGCCGATTGTAGTCGTTCTCGAGGAGATTTGAAATATAGATTTTGATTGTTGAAACATTATAAAACAATCGAATTCCACACATTTTACAATATAATTATATAAAATTTCAAACTCGTATATCTCCGTTACTATTGAAGATACAGAAGTGATTTTGCACTCAATGGAATCAGGTCGACGCTCTCTATTGGCTCATGGGGAAAATGTAATCCATGTGTAATATTCATGCTTAGTTACCATGGAAACTCTCATAACAATAAATTAAACAATCTATTTAGACGCTATTGTAGTCGTTGTCGAGGATATTTCAAATATAGATCTTGATTGAAGAAACATTATAAAACAATCGAATTATACACATTTTACGATAGAATTATATAAAATTTCAAACTCGCATATCTCCGTTACTGTTGAAGATACAGAAGTGATTTTACAGTCAATGGAATTAGGTCGACCTAACCTAACCTAAACTGACCTGACCTAACCAAACCTAACCTAACCTAACTTTACATAACCTAACCTAACCTAACCTAATAACAATAAAATAAAAACAATCTATTTAGGCGCTATTTTAGTCGTCCAGGAGATTAAAAATATAGATTTTGATTGTTGAAACATTATAAAACAATCGAATTATACACTTTTTACGATAGAATTATATAAAATTTCAAACTCGCATATCTCCGTTACTGTTGAAGATACAGAAGTGATTTTACAGTCAATGGAATTAGGTCGACTTAACCTAACCTAAACTGACCTGACCTAACCTAATCTAACCTAACTTTACTTAACAAAACCTAACCTAACCTAATAACAATAAAATAAAAACAATCTTTTTGTGACCGATTGTAGTCGTTGTCGAGGAGATTTGAAATATAGATTTCGATGGTTGAAACATTATAAAACAATCGAATTCCACACATTTTACAATATAATTATATAAAGTTTCAAACTCGCATATCTCCGTTACTGTTGAAGATACAGAAGTGAATTTGCACTCAATGGAATCAGGTCGACGCTCTCTATTGGCTCATGGGGAAAATGTAATCCATGTGTAATATTCATGCTTAGTTACCATGGAAACTCTCATAACAATAAATTAAACAATCTATTTAGACGCTATTGTAGTAGTTGTCGAGGAGATTTCAAATATAGATTTTGATTGTTGAAACATTATAAAACAATCGAATTATACACATTTTACGATAGAATTATATAAAATTTCAAACTCGCATATCTCCGTTACTGTTGAACATACAGAAGTGATTTTACACTCAATGGAATTAGGTCGACCTAACCTAACCTAAACTGACCTGACCTAACCTAACCTAACCTAACTTTACTTAACCTAACCTAACCTAACCTAATAACAATAAAATAAAAACAATCTATTTGTGCCGATTGTAGTCGTTCTCGGGGAGATTTGAAATATAGATTTTGATTGTTGAAACATTATAAAACAATCGAATTCCACGCATTTTACAATATAATTATATAAAATTTCAAACTCGCATATCTCCGTTACTATTGAAAATACAGAAGTGATTTTGCACTCAATGGAATTAGGTCGACCTAACCTAACCTAAACTGACCTGACCTAACCTAACCTAACCTAACCAAACTTTACTTAACCTAACCTAACCTAACCTAATAACAATAAAATAAAAACAATCTATTTGTGCCCGATTGTAGTCGTTCTCGAGGAGATTTGAAATATAGATTTTGATTGTTGAAACATTATAAAACAATCGAATTCCACACATTTTACTATATAGTTATATAAAATTTGAAACTCGTATATCTCCGTTACTATTGAAGATACAGAAGTGATTTTGCACTCAATCGAATCAGGTCGACGCTCTCTATTGGCTCATGGGGAAAATGTAATCCATGTGTAATATTCATGCTTAGTTACCATGGAAACTCTCATAACAATAAATTAAACAATCTATTTAGACGCTATTGTAGTCGTTGTCGAGGATATTTCAAATATAGATCTTGATTGAAGAAACATTATAAAACAATCGAATTATACACATTTTACGATAGAATTATATAAAATTTCAAACTCGCATATCTCCGTTACTGTTGAAGATACAGAAGTGATTTTACAGTCAATGGAATTAGGTCGACCTAACCTAACCTAAACTGACCTGACCTAACCTAACCTAACCTAACCTAACTTTACATAACCTAACCTAACCTAACCTAATAACAATAAAATAAAAACAATCTATTTAGGCGCTATTTTAGTCGTCCAGGAGATTAAAAATATAGATTTTGATTGTTGAAACATTATAAAACAATCGAATTATACACTTTTTACGATAGAATTATATAAAATTTCAAACTCGCATATCTCCGTTACTGTTGAAGATACAGAAGTGATTTTACAGTCAATGGAATTATGTCGACTTAACCTAACCTAAACTGACCTGACCTAACCTAATCTAACCTAACTTTACTTAACAAAACCTAACCTAACCTAATAACAATAAAATAAAAACAATCTTTTTGTGACCGATTGTAGTCGTTGTCGAGGAGATTTGAAATATAGATTTCGATGGTTGAAACATTATAAAACAATCGAATTCCACACATTTTACAATATAATTATATAAAGTTTCAAACTCGCATATCTCCGTTACTGTTGAAGATACAGAAGTGAATTTGCACTCAATGGAATCAGGTCGACGCTCTCTATTGGCTCATGGGGAAAATGTAATCCATGTGTAATATTCATGCTTAGTTACCATGGAAACTCTCATAACAATAAATTAAACAATCTATTTTGACGCTATTGTAGTAGTTGTCGAGGAGATTTCAAATATAGATTTTGATTGTTGAAACATTATAAAACAATCGAATTATACACATTTTACGATAAAATTATATAAAATTTCAAACTCGCATATCTCCGTTACTGTTGAAGATACAGAAGTGTTCTTACACTCAATGGAGTTAGGTCGAACTAACCTAACCTAAACTGACCTGACCTAACCTAACCTAACCTAACTTTACTTAACAAAACCTAACCTAACCTAATAACAATAAAATAAAAACAATCTATTTGTGACCGATTGTAGTCGTTGTCGAGGAGATTTGAAATATAGATTTCGATGGTTGAAACATTATAAAACAATCGAATTCCACACATTTTACAATATAATTATATAAAGTTTCAAACTCGCATATCTCCGTTACTGTTGAAGATACAGAAGTGAATTTGCACTCAATGGAATCAGGTCGACGCTCTCTATTGGCTCATGGGGAAAATGTAATCCATGTGTAATATTCATGCTTAGTTACCATGGAAACTCTCATAACAATAAATTAAACAATCTATTTAGACGCTATTGTAGTAGTTGTCGAGGAGATTTCAAATATAGATTTTGATTGTTGAAACATTATAAAACAATCGAATTATACACATTTTACGATAAAATTATATAAAATTTCAAACTCGCATATCTCCGTTACTGTTGAAGATACAGAAGTGTTTTTACACTCAATGGAATTAGGTCGAACTAACCTAACCTAAACTGACCTGACCTAACCTAACCTAACCTAACTTTACTTAACCTAACCTAACCTAACCTAATAACAATAAAAAAAACAATCTATTTGTGCCGATTGTAGTCGTTCTCGAGGAGATTTGAAATATAGATTTTGATTGTTGAAACATTATAAAACAATCGAATTCCACGCATTTTACAATATAATTATATAAAATTTCAAACTCGCATATCTCCGTTACTATTGAAGATACAGAAGTGATTTTGCACTCAATGGAATCAGGTCGACGCTCTCTATTGGCTCATGGGGAAAATGTAATCCATGTGTAATATTCATGCTTAGTTACCATGGAAACTCTCATAACAATAAATTAAACAATCTATTTAGACGCTATTGTAGTATTTGTGGAGGAGATTTCAAATATAGATTTTGATTGTTGAAACATTATAAAACAATCGAATTATACACATTTTACGATAGAATTATATAAAATTTCAAACTCGCATATCTCCGTTACTGTTGAAGATACAGAAGTGATTTTACACTCAATGGAATTAGTTCGACCTAACCTAACCTAAACTGACCTGACCTAACCTAACCTAACCTAACTTTACTTAACCTAACCTAACCTAACCTAACCTAATAACAATAAAATAAAAACAATCTATTTGTGCCGATTGTAATCGTTCTCGAGGAGATTTGAAATATAGATTTTGATTGTTGAAACATTATAAAACAATCGAATTCCACACATTTTACAATATAATTATATAAAATTTCAAACTCGTATATCTCCGTTACTATTGAAGATACAGAAGTTATTTTGCACTCAATGGAATCAGGTCGACGCTCTCTATTGGCTCATGGGGAAAATGTAATCCATGTGTAATATTCATGCTTAGTTACCATGGAAACTCTCATAACAATAAATTAAACAATCTATTTAGACGCTATTGTAGTCGTTGTCGAGGATATTTCAAATATAGATCTTGATTGAAGAAACATTATAAAACAATCGAATTATACACATTTTACGATAGAATTATATAAAATTTCAAACTCGCATATCTCCGTTACTGTTGAAGATACAGAAGTGATTTTACAGTCAATGGAAATAGGTCGACCTAACCTAACCTAAACTGACCTGACCTAACCAAACCTAACCTAACCTAACTTTACATAACCTAACCTAACCTAACCTAATAACAATAAAATAAAAACAATCTATTTAGGCGCTATTTTAGTCGTCCAGGAGATTAAAAATATAGATTTTGATTGTTGAAACATTATTAAACAATCGAATTATACACTTTTTACGATAGAATTATATAAAATTTCAAACTCGCATATCTCCGTTACTGTTGAAGATACCGAAGTGATTTTACAGTCAATGGAATTAGGTCGACTTAACCTAACCTAAACTGACCTGACCTAACCTAACCTAACCTAACTTTACTTAACCTAACCTAACCTAACCTAATAACAATAAAAAAAACAATCTATTTGTGCCGATTGTAGTCGTTCTCGAGGAGATTTGAAATATAGATTTTGATTGTTGAAACATTATAATCAATCGAATTCCACGCATTTTACAATATAATTATATAAAATTTCAAACTCGCATATCTCCGTTACTATTGAAGATACAGAAGTGATTTTGCACTCAATGGAATCAGGTCAACGCTCTCTATTGGCTCATGGGGAAATATGTAATCCATGTGTAATATTCATGCTTAGTTACCATGGAAACTCTCATAACAATAAATTAAACAATCTATTTAGACGCTATTGTAGTAGTTGTGGAGGAGATTTCAAATATAGATTTTGATTTTTGAAACATTATAAAACAATCGAATTATACACATTTTACGATAGAATTATATAAAATTTCAAACTCGCATATCTCCGTTACTGTTGAAGATACAGAAGTGATTTTACACTCAATGGAATTAGGTCGACCTAACCTAACCTAAACTGACCTGACCTAACCTAACCTAACCTAACTTTACTTAACCTAACCTAACCTAACCTAATAACAATAAAATAAAAACAATCTATTTGTGCCCGATTGTAGTCGTTCTCGAGGAGATTTGAAATATAGATTTTGATTGTTGAAACATTATAAAACAATCGAATTCCACACATTTTACTATATAGTTATATAAAATTTCAAACTCGTATATCTCCGTTACTATTGAAGATACAGAAGTGATTTTGCACTCAATCGAATCAGGTCGACGCTCTCTATTGGCTCATGGGGAAAATGTAATCCATGTGTAATATTCATGCTTAGTTACCATGGAAACTCTCATAACAATAAATTAAACAATCTATTTAGACGCTATTGTAGTCGTTGTCGAGGATATTTCAAATATAGATCTTGATTGAAGAAACATTATAAAACAATCGAATTATACACATTTTACGATAGAATTATATAAAATTTCAAACTCGCATATCTCCGTTACTGTTGAAGATACAGAAGTGATTTTACAGTCAATGGAATTAGGTCGACCTAACCTAACCTAAACTGACCTGACCTAACCTAACCTAACCTAACCTAACTTTACATAACCTAACCTAACCTAACCTAATAACAATAAAATAAAAACAATCTATTTAGGCGCTATTTTAGTCGTCCAGGAGATTAAAAATATAGATTTTGATTGTTGAAACATTATAAAACAATCGAATTATACACTTTTTACGATAGAATTATATAAAATTTCAAACTCGCATATCTCCGTTACTGTTGAAGATACAGAAGTGATTTTACAGTCAATGGAATTATGTCGACTTAACCTAACCTAAACTGACCTGACCTAACCTAATCTAACCTAACTTTACTTAACAAAACCTAACCTAACCTAATAACAATAAAATAAAAACAATCTTTTTGTGACCGATTGTAGTCGTTGTCGAGGAGATTTGAAATATAGATTTCGATGGTTGAAACATTATAAAACAATCGAATTCCACACATTTTACAATATAATTATATAAAGTTTCAAACTCGCATATCTCCGTTACTGTTGAAGATACAGAAGTGAATTTGCACTCAATGGAATCAGGTCGACGCTCTCTATTGGCTCATGGGGAAAATGTAATCCATGTGTAATATTCATGCTTAGTTACCATGGAAACTCTCATAACAATAAATTAAACAATCTATTTAGACGCTATTGTAGTAGTTGTCGAGGAGATTTCAAATATAGATTTTGATTGTTGAAACATTATAAAACAATCGAATTATACACATTTTACGATAAAATTATATAAAATTTCAAACTCGCATATCTCCGTTACTGTTGAAGATACAGAAGTGTTCTTACACTCAATGGAGTTAGGTCGAACTAACCTAACCTAAACTGACCTGACCTAACCTAACCTAACCTAACTTTACTTAACAAAACCTAACCTAACCTAATAACAATAAAATAAAAACAATCTTTTTGTGACCGATTGTAGTCGTTGTCGAGGAGATTTGAAATATAGATTTCGATGGTTGAAACATTATAAAACAATCGAATTCCACACATTTTACAATATAATTATATAAAGTTTCAAACTCGCATATCTCCGTTACTGTTGAAGATACAGAAGTGAATTTGCACTCAATGGAATCAGGTCGACGCTCTCTATTGGCTCATGGGGAAAATGTAATCCATGTGTAATATTCATGCTTAGTTACCATGGAAACTCTCATAACAATAAATTAAACAATCTATTTAGACGCTATTGTAGTAGTTGTCGAGGAGATTTCAAATATAGATTTTGATTGTTGAAACATTATAAAACAATCGAATTATACACATTTTACGATAAAATTATATAAAATTTCAAACTCGCATATCTCCCTTACTGTTGAAGATACAGAAGTGTTTTTACACTCAATGGAATTAGGTCGAACTAACCTAACCTAAACTGACCTGACCTAACCTAACCTAATCTAACTTTACTTAACCTAACCTAACCTAACCTAATAACAATAAAAAAAACAATCTATTTGTGCCGATTGTAGTCGTTCTCGAGGAGATTTGAAATATAGATTTTGATTGTTGAAACATTATAAAACAATCGAATTCCACGCATTTTACAATATAATTATATAAAATTTCAAACTCGCATATCTCCGTTACTATTGAAGATACAGAAGTGATTTTGCACTCAATGGAATCAGGTCGACGCTCTCTATTGGCTCATGGGGAAATATGTAATCCATGTGTAATATTCATGCTTAGTTACCATAGAAACTCTCATAACAATAAATTAAACAATCTATTTAGACGCTATTGTAGTATTTGTGGAGGAGATTTCAAATATAGATTTTGATTGTTGAAACATTATAAAACAATCGAATTATACACATTTTACGATAGAATTATATAAAATTTCAAACTCGCATATCTCCGTTACTGTTGAAGATACAGAAGTGATTTTACACTCAATGGAATTAGTTCGACCTAACCTAACCTAAACTGACCTGACCTAACCTAACCTAACCTAACTTTACTTAACCTAACCTAACCTAACCTAACCTAATAACAATAAAATAAAAACAATCTATTTGTGCCGATTGTAGTCGTTCTCGAGGAGATTTGAAATATAGATTTTGATTGTTGAAACATTATAAAACAATCGAATTCCACACATTTTACAATATAATTATATAAAATTTCAAACTCGTATATCTCCGTTACTATTGAAGATACAGAAGTGATTTTGCACTCAATGGAATCAGGTCGACGCTCTCTATTGGCTCATGGGGAAAATGTAATCCATGTGTAATATTCATGCTTAGTTACCATGGAAACTCTCATAACAATAAATTAAACAATCTATTTAGACGCTATTGTAGTCGTTGTCGAGGATATTTCAAATATAGATCCTGATTGAAGAAACATTATAAAACAATCGAATTATACACATTTTACGATAGAATTATATAAAATTTCAAACTCGCATATCTCCGTTACTGTTGAAGATACAGAAGTGATTTTACAGTCAATGGAATTAGGTCGACCTAACCTAACCTAAACTGACCTGACCTAACCAAACCTAACCTAACCTAACTTTACATAACCTAACCTAACCTAACCTAATAACAATAAAATAAAAACAATCTATTTAGGCGCTATTTTAGTCGTCCAGGAGATTAAAAATATAGATTTTGATTGTTGAAACATTATAAAACAATCGAATTATACACTTTTTACGATAGAATTATATAAAATTTCAAACTCGCATATCTCCGTTACTGTTGAAGATACAGAAGTGATTTTACAGTCAATGGAATTAGGTCGACTTAACCTAACCTAAACTGACCTGACCTAACCTAATCTAACCTAACTTTACTTAACAAAACCTAACCTAACCTAATAACAATAAAATAAAAACAATCTTTTTGTGACCGATTGTAGTCGTTGTCGAGGAGATTTGAAATATAGATTTCGATGGTTGAAACATTATAAAACAATCGAATTCCACACATTTTACAATATAATTATATATAGTTTCAAACTCGCATATCTCCGTTACTGTTGAAGATACAGAAGTGAATTTGCACTCAATGGAATCAGGTCGACGCTCTCTATTGGCTCATGGGGAAAATGTAATCCATGTGTAATATTCATGCTTAGTTACCATGGAAACTCTCATAACAATAAATTAAACAATCTATTTAGGCGCTATTTTAGTCGTCCAGGAGATTAAAAATATAGATTTTGATTGTTGAAACATTATAAAACAATCGAATTATACACTTTTTACGATAGAATTATATAAAATTTCAAACTCGCATATCTCCGTTACTGTTGAAGATACAGAAGTGATTTTACAGTCAATGGAATTAGGTCGACTTAACCTAACCTAAACTGACCTGACCTAACCTAATCTAACCTAACTTTACTTAACAAAACCTAACCTAACCTAATAACAATAAAATAAAAACAATCTTTTTGTGACCGATTGTAGTCGTTGTCGAGGAGATTTGAAATATAGATTTCGATGGTTGAAACATTATAAAACAATCGAATTCCACACATTTTACAATATAATTATATATAGTTTCAAACTCGCATATCTCCGTTACTGTTGAAGATACAGAAGTGATTTTACAGTCAATGGAATTAGGTCGACTTAACCTAACCTAAACTGACCTGACCTAACCTAATCTAACCTAACTTTACTTAACAAAACCTAACCTAACCTAATAACAATAAAATAAAAACAATCTTTTTGTGACCGATTGTAGTCGTTGTCGAGGAGATTTGAAATATAGATTTCGATGGTTGAAACATTATAAAACAATCGAATTCCACACATTTTACAATATAATTATATAAAGTTTCAAACTCGCATATCTCCGTTACTGTTGAAGATACAGAAGTGAATTTGCACTCAATGGAATCAGGTCGACGCTCTCTATTGGCTCATGGGGAAAATGTAATCCATGTGTAATATTCATGCTTAGTTACCATGGAAACTCTCATAACAATAAATTAAACAATCTATTTAGACGCTATTGTAGTAGTTGTCGAGGAGATTTCAAATATAGATTTTGATTGTTGAAACATTATAAAACAATCGAATTATACACATTTTACGATAAAATTATATAAAATTTCAAACTCGCATATCTCCGTTACTGTTGAAGATACAGAAGTGTTTTTACACTCAATGGAATTAGGTCGAACTAACCTAACCTAAACTGACCTGACCTAACCTAACCTAACCTAACTTTACTTAACCTAACCTAACCTAACCTAATAACAATAAAAAAAACAATCTATTTGTGCCGATTGTAGTCGTTCTCGAGGAGATTTGAAATATAGATTTTGATTGTTGAAACATTATAAAACAATCGAATTCCACGCATTTTACAATATAATTATATAAAATTTCAAACTCGCATATCTCCGTTACTATTGAAGATACAGAAGTGATTTTGCACTCAATGGAATCAGGTCGACGCTCTCTATTGGCTCATGGGGAAATATGTAATCCATGTGTAATATTCATGCTTAGTTACCATGGAAACTCTCATAACAATAAATTAAACAATCTATTTAGACGCTATTGTAGTAGTTGTGGAGGAGATTTCAAATATAGATTTTGATTTTTGAAACATTATAAAACAATCGAATTATACACATTTTACGATAGAATTATATAAAATTTCAAACTCGCATATCTCCGTTACTGTTGAAGATACAGAAGTGATTTTACACTCAATGGAATTAGGTCGACCTAACCTAACCTAAACTGACCTGACCTAACCTAACCTAACCTAACTTTACTTAACCTAACCTAACCTAACCTAATAACAATAAAATAAAAACAATCTATTTGTGCCCGATTGTAGTCGTTCTCGAGGAGATTTGAAATATAGATTTTGATTGTTGAAACATTATAAAACAATCGAATTCCACACATTTTACGATAAAATTATATAAAATTTCAAACTCGTATATCTCCGTTACTATTGAAGATACAGAAGTGATTTTGCACTCAATGGAATCAGGTCGACGCTCTCTATTGGCTCATGGGGAAAATGTAATCCACGTGTAATATTCATGCTTAGTTACCATGGAAAATCTCATAACAATAAATTAAACAATCTTTTTAGGCGCTATTTTAGTCATCCAGGAGATTAAAAATATAGATTTTGATTGTTGAAACATTATAAAACAATCGAATTATGCACTTTTTACGATAGAATTATATAAAATTTCAAACTCGCATATCTCCGTTACTGTTGAAGATACAGAAGTGATTTTACAGTCAATGGAATTATGTCGACTTAACCTAACCTAAACTGACCTGACCTAACCTAATCTAACCTAACTTTACTTAACAAAACCTAACCTAACCTAATAACAATAAAATAAAAACAATCTTTTTGTGACCGATTGTAGTCGTTGTCGAGGAGATTTGAAATATAGATTTCGATGGTTGAAACATTATAAAACAATCGAATTCCACACATTTTACAATATAATTATATAAAGTTTCAAACTCGCATATCTCCGTTACTGTTGAAGATACAGAAGTGAATTTGCACTCAATGGAATCAGGTCGACGCTCTCTATTGGCTCATGGGGAAAATGTAATCCATGTGTAATATTCATGCTTAGTTACCATGGAAACTCTCATAACAATAAATTAAACAATCTATTTAGACGCTATTGTAGTAGTTGTCGAGGAGATTTCAAATATAGATTTTGATTGTTGAAACATTATAAAACAATCGAATTCTACACATTTTACGATAAAATTATATAAAATTTCAAACTCGCATATCTCCGTTACTGTTGAAGATACAGAAGTGTTCTTACACTCAATGGAGTTAGGTCGAACTAACCTAACCTAAACTGACCTGACCTAACCTAACCTAACCTAACTTTACTTAACAAAACCTAACCTAACCTAATAACAATAAAATAAAAACAATCTTTTTGTGACCGATTGTAGTCGTTGTCGAGGAGATTTGAAATATAGATTTCGATGGTTGAAACATTATAAAACAATCGAATTCCACACATTTTACAATATAATTATATAAAGTTTCAAACTCGCATATCTCCGTTACTGTTGAAGATACAGAAGTGAATTTGCACTCAATGGAATCAGGTCGACGCTCTCTATTGGCTCATGGGGAAAATGTAATCCATGTGTAATATTCATGCTTAGTTACCATGGAAACTCTCATAACAATAAATTAAACAATCTATTTAGACGCTATTGTAGTAGTTGTCGAGGAGATTTCAAATATAGATTTTGATTGTTGAAACATTATAAAACAATCGAATTATACACATTTTACGATAAAATTATATAAAATTTCAAACTCGCATATCTCCGTTACTGTTGAAGATACAGAAGTGTTTTTACACTCAATGGAATTAGGTCGAACTAACCTAACCTAAACTGACCTGACCTAACCTAACCTAACCTAACTTTACTTAACCTAACCTAACCTAACCTAATAACAATAAAAAAACAATCTATTTGTGCCGATTGTAGTCGTTCTCGAGGAGATTTGAAATATAGATTTTGATTGTTGAAACATTATAAAACAATCGAATTCCACGCATTTTACAATATAATTATATAAAATTTCAAACTCGCATATCTCCGTTACTATTGAAGATACAGAAGTGATTTTGCACTCAATGGAATCAGGTCGACGCTCTCTATTGGCTCATGGGGAAATATGTAATCCATGTGTAATATTCATGCTTAGTTACCATGGAAACTCTCATAACAATAAATTAAACAATCTATTTAGACGCTATTGTAGTATTTGTGGAGGAGATTTCAAATATAGATTTTGATTGTTGAAACATTATAAAACAATCGAATTATACACATTTTACGATAGAATTATATAAAATTTCAAACTCGCATATCTCCGTTACTGTTGAAGATACAGAAGTGATTTTACACTCAATGGAATTAGTTCGACCTAACCTAACCTAAACTGACCTGACCTAACCTAACCTAACCTAACTTTACTTAACCTAACCTAACCTAACCTAACCTAATAACAATAAAATAAAAACAATCTATTTGTGCCGATTGTAGTCGTTCTCGAGGAGATTTGAAATATAGATTTTGATTGTTGAAACATTATAAAACAATCGAATTCCACACATTTTACAATATAATTATATAAAATTTCAAACTCGTATATCTCCGTTACTATTGAAGATACAGAAGTGATTTTGCACTCAATGGAATCAGGTCGACGCTCTCTATTGGCTCATGGGGAAAATGTAATCCACGTGTAATATTCATGCTTAGTTACCATGGAAAATCTCATAACAATAAATTAAACAATCTTTTTAGGCGCTATTTTAGTCATCCAGGAGATTAAAAATATAGATTTTGATTGTTGAAACATTATAAAACAATCGAATTATGCACTTTTTACGATAGAATTATATAAAATTTCAAACTCGCATATCTCCGTTACTGTTGAAGATACAGAAGTGATTTTACAGTCAATGGAATTAGGTCGACCTAACCTAACCTAAACTGACCTGACCTAACCTAACCTAACCTAACCAAACTTTACTTAACCTAACCTAACCTAACCTAATAACAATAAAATAAAAACAATCTATTTGTGCCCGATTGTAGTCGTTCTCGAGGAGATTTGAAATATAGATTTTGATTGTTGAAACATTATAAAACAATCGAATTCCACACATTTTACTATATAGTTATATAAAATTTCAAACTCGTATATCTCCTTTACTATTGAAGATACAGAAGTGATTTTGCACTCAATCGAATCAGGTCGACGCTCTCTATTGGCTCATGGGGAAAATGTAATCCATGTGTAATATTCATGCTTAGTTACCATGGAAACTCTCATAACAATAAATTAAACAATCTATTTAGACGCTATTGTAGTCGTTGTCGAGGATATTTCAAATATAGATCTTGATTGAAGAAACATTATAAAACAATCGAATTATACACATTTTACGATAGAATTATATAAAATTTCAAACTCGCATATCTCCGTTACTGTTGAAGATACAGAAGTGATTTTACAGTCAATGGAATTAGGTCGACCTAACCTAACATAAACTGACCTGACCTAACCAAACCTAACCTAACCTAACTTTACATAACCTAACCTAACCTAACCTAATAACAATAAAATAAAAACAATCTATTTAGGCGCTATTTTAGTCGTCCAGGAGATTAAAAATATAGATTTTGATTGTTGAAACATTATAAAACAATCGAATTATACACTTTTTACGATAGAATTATATAAAATTTCAAACTCGCATATCTCCGTTACTGTTGAAGATACAGAAGTGATTTTACAGTCAATGGAATTAGGTCGACTTAACCTAACCTAAACTGACCTGACCTAACCTAATCTAACCTAACTTTACTTAACAAAACCTAACCTAACCTAATAACAATAAAATAAAAACAATCTTTTTGTGACCGATTGTAGTCGTTGTCGAGGAGATTTGAAATATAGATTTCGATGGTTGAAACATTATAAAACAATCGAATTCCACACATTTTACAATATAATTATATAAAGTTTCAAACTCGCATATCTCCGTTACTGTTGAAGATACAGAAGTGAATTTGCACTCAATGGAATCAGGTCGACGCTCTCTATTGGCTCATGGGGAAAATGTAATCTATGTGTAATATTCATGCTTAGTTACCATGGAAACTCTCATAACAATAAATTAAACAATCTATTTAGACGCTATTGTAGTAGTTGTCGAGGAGATTTCAAATATAGATTTTGATTGTTGAAACATTATAAAACAATCGAATTATACACATTTTACGATAGAATTATATAAAATTTCAAACTCGCATATCTCCGTTACTGTTGAACATACAGAAGTGATTTTACACTCAATGGAATTAGGTCGACCAAACCTAACCTAAACTGACCTGACCTAACCTAACCTAACCTAACTTTACTTAACCTAACCTAACCTAACCTAATAACAATAAAATAAAAACAATCTATTTGTGCCGATTGTAGTCGTTCTCGAGGAGATTTGAAATATAGATTTTGATTGTTGAAACATTATAAAACAATCGAATTCCACGCATTTTACAATATAATTATATAAAATTTCAAACTCGCATATCTCCGTTACTATTGAAGATACAGAAGTGATTTTGCAATCAATGGAATTAGGTCGACCTAACCTAACCTAAACTGACCTGACCTAACCTAACCTAACCTAACCAAACTTTACTTAACCTAACCTAACCTAACCTAATAACAATAAAATAAAAACAATCTATTTGTGCCCGATTGTAGTCGTTCTCGAGGAGATTTGAAATATAGATTTTGATTGTTGAAACATTATAAAACAATCGAATTCCACACATTTTACTATATAGTTATATAAAATTTCAAACTCGTATATCTCCGTTACTATTGAAGATACAGAAGTGATTTTGCACTCAATCGAATCAGGTCGACGCTCTCTATTGGCTCATGGGGAAAATGTAATCCATGTGTAATATTCATGCTTAGTTACCATGGAAACTCTCATAACAATAAATTAAACAATCTATTTAGACGCTATTGTAGTCGTTGTCGAGGATATTTCAAATATAGATCTTGATTGAAGAAACATTATAAAACAATCGAATTATACACATTTTACGATAGAATTATATAAAATTTAAAACTCGCATATCTCCGTTACTGTTGAAGATACAGAAGTGATTTTACAGTCAATGGAATTAGGTCGACCTAACCTAACCTAAACTGACCTGACCTAACCTAACCTAACCTAACCTAACTTTACATAACCTAACCTAACCTAACCTAATAACAATAAAATAAAAACAATCTATTTAGGCGCTATTTTAGTCGTCCAGGAGATTAAAAATATAGATTTTGATTGTTGAAACATTATAAAACAATCGAATTATACACTTTTTACGATAGAATTATATAAAATTTCAAACTCGCATATCTCCGTTACTGTTGAAGATACAGAAGTGATTTTACAGTCAATGGAATTAGGTCGACTTAACCTAACCTAAACTGACCTGACCTAACCTAATCTAACCTAACTTTACTTAACAAAACCTAACCTAACCTAATAACAATAAAATAAAAACAATCTTTTTGTGACCGATTGTAGTCGTTGTCGAGGAGATTTGAAATATAGATTTCGATGGTTGAAACATTATAAAACAATCGAATTCCACACATTTTACAATATAATTATATAAAGTTTCAAACTCGCATATCTCCGTTACTGTTGAAGATACAGAAGTGAATTTGCACTCAATGGAATCAGGTCGACGCTCTCTATTGGCTCATGGGGAAAATGTAATCCATGTGTAATATTCATGCTTAGTTACCATGGAAACTCTCATAACAATAAATTAAACAATCTATTTAGACGCTATTGTAGTAGTTGTCGAGGAGATTTCATATATAGATTTTGATTGTTGAAACATTATAAAACAATCGAATTATACACATTTTACGATAAAATTATATAAAATTTCAAACTCGCATATCTCCGTTACTGTTGAAGATACAGAAGTGTTTTTACACTCAATGGAATTAGGTCGAACTAACCTAACCTAAACTGACCTGACCTAACCTAACCTAACCTAACTTTACTTAACAAAACCTAACCTAACCTAATAACAATAAAATAAAAACAATCTTTTTGTGCCCGATTGTAGTCGTTGTCGAGGAGATTTGAAATATAGATTTCGATGGTTGAAACATTATAAAACAATCGAATTCCACACATTTTACAATATAATTATATAAAGTTTCAAACTCGCATATCTCCGTTACTGTTGAAGATACAGAAGTGAATTTGCACTCAATGGAATCAGGTCGACGCTCTCTATTGGCTCATGGGGAAAATGTAATCCATGTGTAATATTCATGCTTAGTTACCATGGAAACTCTCATAACAATAAATTAAACAATCTATTTAGACGCTATTGTAGTAGTTGTCGAGGAGATTTCAAATATAGATTTTGATTGTTGAAACATTATAAAACAATCGAATTATACACATTTTACGATAAAATTATATAAAATTTCAAACTCGCATATCTCCGTTACTGTTGAAGATACAGAAGTGTTTTTACACTCAATGGAATTAGGTCGAACTAACCTAACCTAAACTGACCTGACCTAACCTAACCTAACCTAACTTTACTTAACCTAACCTAACCTAACCTAATAACAATAAAAAAACAATCTATTTGTGCCGATTGTAGTCGTTCTCGAGGAGATTTGAAATATAGATTTTGATTGTTGAAACATTATAAAACAATCGAATTCCACGCATTTTACAATATAATTATATAAAATTTAAAACTCGCATATCTCCGTTACTATTGAAGATACAGAAGTGATTTTACACTCAATGGAATTAGTTCGACCTAACCTAACCTAAACTGACCTGACCTAACCTAACCTAACCTAACTTTACTTAACCTAACCTAACCTAACCTAATAACAATAAAATAAAAACAATCTATTTGTGCCGATTGTAGTCGTTCTCGAGGAGATTTGAAATATAGATTTTGATTGTTGAAACATTATAAAACAATCGAATTCCACACATTTTACAATATAATTATATAAAATTTCAAACTCGTATATCTCCGTTACTATTGAAGATACAGAAGTGATTTTGCACTCAATGGAATCAGGTCGACGCTCTCTATTGGCTCATGGGGAAAATGTAATCCATGTGTAATATTCATGCTTAGTTACCATGGAAACTCTCATAACAATAAATTAAACAATCTATTTAGACGCTATTGTAGTCGTTGTCGAGGATATTTCAAATATAGATCTTGATTGAAGAAACATTATAAAACAATCGAATTATACACATTTTACGATAGAATTATATAAAATTTCAAACTCGCATATCTCCGTTACTGTTGAAGATACAGAAGTGATTTTACAGTCAATGGAATTAGGTCGACCTAACCTAACCTAAACTGACCTGACCTAACCTAACCTAACCTAACCTAACTTTACATAACCTAACCTAACCTAACCTAATAACAATAAAATAAAAACAATCTATTTAGGCGCTATTTTAGTCGTCCAGGAGATTAAAAATATAGATTTTGATTGTTGAAACATTATAAAACAATCGAATTATACACTTTTTACGATAGAATTATATAAAATTTCAAACTCGCATATCTCCGTTACTGTTGAAGATACAGAAGTGATTTTACAGTCAATGGAATTAGGTCGACTTAACCTAACCTAAACTGACCTGACCTAACCTAATCTAACCTAACTTTACTTAACAAAACCTAACCTAACCTAATAACAATAAAATAAAAACAATCTTTTTGTGACCGATTGTAGTCGTTGTCGAGGAGATTTGAAATATAGATTTCGATGGTTGAAACATTATAAAACAATCGAATTCCACACATTTTACAATATAATTATATAAAGTTTCAAACTCGCATATCTCCGTTACTGTTGAAGATACAGAAGTGAATTTGCACTCAATGGAATCAGGTCGACGCTCTCTATTGGCTCATGGGGAAAATGTAATCCATGTGTAATATTCATGCTTAGTTACCATGGAAACTCTCATAACAATAAATTAAACAATCTATTTAGACGCTATTGTAGTAGTTGTCGAGGAGATTTCAAATATAGATTTTGATTGTTGAAACATTATAAAACAATC
This sequence comes from Lepisma saccharinum, assembly GCF_977018435.1. NCBI lineage: Eukaryota > Metazoa > Arthropoda > Insecta > Zygentoma > Lepismatidae > Lepisma > Lepisma saccharinum. Next base: position 254,561 of record NW_028142994.1, read on the forward strand.
GAATTATACACATTTTACGATAAAATTATATAAAATTTCAAACTCGCATATCTCCGTTACTGTTGAAGATACAGAAGTGTTTTTACACTCAATGGAATTAGGTCGAACTAACCTAACCTAAACTGACCTGACCTAACCTAACCTAACCTAACTTTACTTAACAAAACCTAACCTAACCTAATAACAATAAAATAAAATCAATCTTTTTGTGCCCGATTGTAGTCGTTGTCGAGGAGATTTGAAATATAGATTTCGATGGTTGAAACATTATAAAACAATCGAATTCCACACATTTTACAATATAATTATATAAAGTTTCAAACTCGCATATCTCCGTTACTGTTGAAGATACAGAAGTGAATTTGCACTCAATGGAATCAGGTCGACGCTCTCTATTGGCTCATGGGGAAAATGTAATCCATGTGTAATATTCATGCTTAGTTACCATGGAAACTCTCATAACAATAAATTAAACAATCTATTTAGACGCTATTGTAGTAGTTGTCGAGGAGATTTCAAATATAGATTTGGATTGTTGAAACATTATAAAACAATCGAATTATACACATTTTACGATAAAATTATATAAAATTTCAAACTCGCATATCTCCGTTACTGTTGAAGATACAGAAGTGTTTTTACACTCAATGGAATTAGGTCGAACTAACCTAACCTAAACTGACCTGACCTAACCTAACCTAACCTAACTTTACTTAACCTAACCTAACCTAACCTAATAACAATAAAAAAACAATCTATTTGTGCCGATTGTAGTCGTTCTCGAGGAGATTTGAAATATAGATTTTGATTGTTGAAACATTATAAAACAATCGAATTCCACGCATTTTACAATATAATTATATAAAATTTAAAACTCGCATATCTCCGTTACTATTGAAGATACAGAAGTGATTTTACACTCAATGGAATTAGTTCGACCTAACCTAACCTAAACTGACCTGACCTAACCTAACCTAACCTAACTTTACTTAACCTAACCTAACCTAACCTAATAACAATAAAATGAAAACAATCTATTTGTGCCGATTGTAGTCGTTCTCGAGGAGATTTGAAATATAGATTTTGATTGTTGAAACATTATAAAACAATCGAATTCCACACATTTTACAATATAATTATATAAAATTTCAAACTCGTATATCTCCGTTACTATTGAAGATACAGAAGTGATTTTGCACTCAATGGAATCAGGTCGACGCTCTCTATTGGCTCATGGGGAAAATGTAATCCACGTGTAATATTCATGCTTAGTTACCATGGAAAATCTCATAACAATAAATTAAACAATCTATTTAGACGCTATTGTAGTATTTGTGGAGGAGATTTCAAATATAGATTTTGATTGTTGAAACATTATAAAACAATCGAATTATACACATTTTACGATAGAATTATATAAAATTTCAATCTCGCATATCTCCGTTACTGTTGAAGATACAGAAGTGATTTTACAGTCAATGGAATTAGGTCGACCTAACCTAACCTAAACTGACCTGACCTAACCTAACCTAACCTAACCAAACTTTACTTAACCTAACCTAACCTAACCTAATAACAATAAAATAAAAACAATCTATTTGTGCCCGATTGTAGTCGTTCTCGAGGAGATTTGAAATATAGATTTTGATTGTTGAAACATTATAAAACAATCGAATTCCACACATTTTACTATATAGTTATATAAAATTTCAAACTCGTATATCTCCGTTACTATTGAAAATACAGAAGTGATTTTGCACTCAATCGAATCAGGTCGACGCTCTCTATTGGCTCATGGGGAAAATGTAATCCATGTGTAATATTCATGCTTAGTTACCATGGAAACTCTCATAACAATAAATTAAACAATCTTTTTAGGCGATATTTTAGTCGTCCAGGAGATTAAAAATATAGATTTTGATTGTTGAAACATTATAAAACAATCGAATTATGCACTTTTTACGATAGAATTATATAAAATTTCAAACTCGCATATCTCCGTTACTGTTGAAGATACAGAAGTGATTTTACAGTCAATGGAATTAGGTCGACCTAACCTAACCTAAACTGACCTGACCTACCCTAACCTAACCTAACCAAACTTTACTTAACCTAACCTAACCTAACCTAATAACAATAAAATAAAAACAATCTATTTGTGCCCGATTGTAGTCGTTCTCGAGGAGATTTGAAATATAGATTTTGATTGTTGAAACATTATAAAACAATCGAATTCCACACATTTTACTATATAGTTATATAAAATTTCAAACTCGTATATCTCCGTTACTATTGAAAATACAGAAGTGATTTTGCACTCAATCGAATCAGGTCGACGCTCTCTATTGGCTCATGGGGAAAATGTAATCCATGTGTAATATTCATGCTTAGTTACCATGGAAACTCTCATAACAATAAATTAAACAATCTATTTAGACGCTATTGTAGTCGTTGTCGAGGATATTTCAAATATAGATCTTGATTGAAGAAACATTATAAAACAATCGAATTATACACATTTTACGATAGAATTATATAAAATTTCAAACTCTCATATCTCCGTTACTGTTGAAGATACAGAAGTGATTTTACAGTCAATGGAATTAGGTCGACCTAACCTAACCTAAACTGACCTGACCTAACCAAACCTAACCTAACCTAACTTTACATAACCTAACCTAACCTAACCTAATAACAATAAAATAAAAACAATCTATTTAGGCGCTATTTTAGTCGTCCAGGAGATTAAAAATATAGATTTTGATTGTTGAAACATTATAAAACAATCGAATTATACACTTTTTACGATAGAATTATATAAAATTTCAAACTCGCATATCTCCGTTACTGTTGAAGATACAGAAGTGATTTTACAGTCAATGGAATTAGGTCGACTTAACCTAACCTAAACTGACCTGACCTGACCTAATCTAACCTAACTTTACTTAACAAAACCTAACCTAACCTAATAACAATAAAATAAAAACAATCTTTTTGTGACCGATTGTAGTCGTTGTCGAGGAGATTTGAAATATAGATTTCGATGGTTGAAACATTATAAAACAATCGAATTCCACACATTTTACAATATAATTATATATAGTTTCAAACTCGCATATCTCCGTTACTGTTGAAGATACAGAAGTGAATTTGCACTCAATGGAATCAGGTCGACGCTCTCTATTGGCTCATGGGGAAAATGTAATCCATGTGTAATATTCATGCTTAGTTACCATGGAAACTCTCATAACAATAAATTAAACAATCTATTTAGACGCTATTGTAGTAGTTGTCGAGGAGATTTCAAATATAGATTTTGATTGTTGAAACATTATAAAACAATCGAATTATACACATTTTACGATAAAATTATATAAAATTTCAAACTCGCATATCTCCGTTACTGTTGAAGATACAGAAGTGTTTTTACACTCAATAGAATTAGGTCGAACTAACCTAACCTAAACTGACCTGACCTAACCTAACCTAACCTAACTTTACTTAACCTAACCTAACCTAACCTAATAACAATAAAAAAAACAATCTATTTGTGCCGATTGTAGTCGTTCTCGAGGAGATTTGAAATATAGATTTTGATTGTTGAAACATTATAAAACAATCGAATTCCACACATTTTACGATAAAATTATATAAAATTTCAAACTCGTATATCTCCGTTACTATTGAAGATACAGAAGTGATTTTGCACTCAATGGAATCAGGTCGACGCTCTCTATTGGCTCATGGGGAAAATGTAATCCACGTGTAATATTCATGCTTAGTTACCATGGAAAATCTCATAACAATAAATTAAACAATCTTTTTAGGCGCTATTTTAGTCATCCAGGAGATTAAAAATATAGATTTTGATTGTTGAAACATTATAAAACAATCGAATTATGCACTTTTTACGATAGAATTATATAAAATTTCAAACTCGCATATCTCCGTTACTGTTGAAGATACAGAAGTGATTTTACAGTCAATGGAATTAGGTCGACCTAACCTAACCTAAACTGACCTGACCTAACCTAACCTAACCTAACCAAACTTTACTTAACCTAACCTAACCTAACCTAATAACAATAAAATAATAACAATCTATTTGTGCCCGATTGTAGTCGTTCTCGAGGAGATTTGAAATATAGATTTTGATTGTTGAAACATTATAAAACAATCGAATTCCACACATTTTACTATATAGTTATATAAAATTTCAAACTCGTATATCTCCGTTACTATTGAAGATACAGAAGTGATTTTGCACTCAATCGAATCAGGTCGACGCTCTCTATTGGCTCATGGGGAAAATGTAATCCATGTGTAATATTCATGCTTAGTTACCATGGAAACTCTCATAACAATAAATTAAACAATCTATTTAGACGCTATTGTAGTCGTTGTCGAGGATATTTCAAATATAGATTTTGATTGTTGAAACATTATAAAACAATCGAATTATACACATTTTACGATAAAATTATATAAAATTTCAAACTCGCATATCTCCGTTACTGTTGAAGATACAGAAGTGTTTTTACACTCAATGGAATTAGGTCGAACTAACCTAACCTAAACTGACCTGACCTAACCTAACCTAACCTAACTTTACTTAACCTAACCTAACCTAACCTAATAACAATAAAAAAACAATCTATTTGTGCCGATTGTAGTCGTTCTCGAGGAGATTTGAAATATAGATTTTGATTGTTGAAACACTATAAAACAATCGAATTCCACGCATTTTACAATATAATTATATAAAATTTAAAACTCGCATATCTCCGTTACTATTGAAGATACAGAAGTGATTTTACACTCAATGGAATTAGTTCGACCTAACCTAACCTAAACTGACCTGACCTAACCTAACCTAACCTAACTTTACTTAACCTAACCTAACCTAACCTAATAACAATAAAATAAAAACAATCTATTTGTGCCGATTGTAGTCGTTCTCGAGGAGATTTGAAATATAGATTTTGATTGTTGAAACATTATAAAACAATCGAATTCCACACATTTTACAATATAATTATATAAAATTTCAAACTCGTATATCTCCGTTACTATTGAAGATACAGAAGTGATTTTGCACTCAATGGAATCAGGTCGACGCTCTCTATTGGCTCATGGAGAAAATGTAATCCACGTGTAATATTCATGCTTAGTTACCATGGAAAATCTCATAACAATAAATTAAACAATCTATTTAGACGCTATTGTAGTATTTGTGGAGGAGATTTCAAATATAGATTTTGATTGTTGAAACATTATAAAACAATCGAATTATACACATTTTACGATAGAATTATATAAAATTTCAAACTCGCATATCTCCGTTACTGTTGAAGATACAGAAGTGATTTTACAGTCAATGGAATTAGGTCGACCTAACCTAACCTAAACTGACCTGACCTAACCTAACCTAACCTAACCAAACTTTACTTAACCTAACCTAACCTAACCTAATAACAATAAAATAAAAACAATCTATTTGTGCCCGATTGTAGTCGTTCTCGAGGAGATTTGAAATATAGATTTTGATTGTTGAAACATTATAAAACAATCGAATTCCACACATTTTACTATATAGTTATATAAAATTTCAAACTCGTATATCTCCGTTACTATTGAAAATACAGAAGTGATTTTGCACTCAATCGAATCAGGTCGACGCTCTCTATTGGCTCATGGGGAAAATGTAATCCATGTGTAATATTCATGCTTAGTTACCATGGAAACTCTCATAACAATAAATTAAACAATCTTTTTAGGCGATATTTTAGTCGTCCAGGAGATTAAAAATATAGATTTTGATTGTTGAAACATTATAAAACAATCGAATTATGCACTTTTTACGATAGAATTATATAAAATTTCAAACTCGCATATCTCCGTTACTGTTGAAGATACAGAAGTGATTTTACAGTCAATGGAATTAGGTCGACCTAACCTAACCTAAACTGACCTGACCTACCCTAACCTAACCTAACCAAACTTTACTTAACCTAACCTAACCTAACCTAATAACAATAAAATAAAAACAATCTATTTGTGCCCGATTGTAGTCGTTCTCGAGGAGATTTGAAATATAGATTTTGATTGTTGAAACATTATAAAACAATCGAATTCCACACATTTTACTATATAGTTATATAAAATTTCAAACTCGTATATCTCCGTTACTATTGAAAATACAGAAGTGATTTTGCACTCAATCGAATCAGGTCGACGCTCTCTATTGGCTCATGGGGAAAATGTAATCCATGTGTAATATTCATGCTTAGTTACCATGGAAACTCTCATAACAATAAATTAAACAATCTATTTAGACGCTATTGTAGTCGTTGTCGAGGATATTTCAAATATAGATCTTGATTGAAGAAACATTATAAAACAATCGAATTATACACATTTTACGATAGAATTATATAAAATTTCAAACTCGCATATCTCCGTTACTGTTGAAGATACAGAAGTGATTTTACAGTCAATGGAATTAGGTCGACCTAACCTAACCTAAACTGACCTGACCTAACCAAACCTAACCTAACCTAACTTTACATAACCTAACCTAACCTAACCTAATAACAATAAAATAAAAACAATCTATTTAGGCGCTATTTTAGTCGTCCAGGAGATTAAAAATATAGATTTTGATTGTTGAAACATTATAAAACAATCGAATTCCACACATTTTACGATAAAATTATATAAAATTTCAAACTCGTATATCTCCGTTACTATTGAAGATACAGAAGTGATTTTGCACTCAATGGAATCAGGTCGACGCTCTCTATGGGCTCATGGGGAAAATGTAATCCACGTGTAATATTCATGCTTAGTTACCATGGAAAATCTCATAACAATAAATTAAACAATCTTTTTAGGCGCTATTTTAGTCATCCAGGAGATTAAAAATATAGATTTTGATTGTTGAAACATTATAAAACAATCGAATTATGCACTTTTTACGATAGAATTATATAAAATTTCAAACTCGCATATCTCCGTTACTGTTGAAGATACAGAAGTGATTTTACAGTCAATGGAATTAGGTCGACCTAACCTAACCTAAACTGACCTGACCTACCCTAACCTAACCTAACCAAACTTTACTTAACCTAACCTAACCTAACCTAATAACAATAAAATAAAAACAATCTATTTGTGCCCGATTGTAGTCGTTCTCGAGGAGATTTGAAATATAGATTTTGATTGTTGAAACATTATAAAACAATCGAATTCCACACATTTTACTATATAGTTATATAAAATTTCAAACTCGTATATCTCCGTTACTATTGAAAATACAGAAGTGATTTTGCACTCAATCGAATCAGGTCGACGCTCTCTATTGGCTCATGGGGAAAATGTAATCCATGTGTAATATTCATGCTTAGTTACCATGGAAACTCTCATAACAATAAATTAAACAATCTATTTAGACGCTATTGTAGTCGTTGTCGAGGATATTTCAAATATAGATCTTGATTGAAGAAACATTATAAAACAATCGAATTATACACATTTTACGATAGAATTATATAAAATTTCAAACTCGCATATCTCCGTTACTGTTCAAGATACAGAAGTGATTTTACAGTCAATGGAATTAGGTCGACCTAACCTAACCTAAACTGACCTGACCTAACCAAACCTAACCTAACCTAACTTTACATAACCTAACCTAACCTAACCTAATATCAATAAAATAAAAACAATCTATTTAGGCGCTATTTTAGTCGTCCAGGAGATTAAAAATATAGATTTTGATTGTTGAAACATTATAAAACAATCGAATTATACACTTTTTACGATAGAATTATATAAAATTTCAAACTCGCATATCTCCGTTACTGTTGAAGATACAGAAGTGATTTTACAGTCAATGGAATTAGGTCGACTTAACCTAACCTAAACTGACCTGACCTAACCTAATCTAACCTAACTTTACTTAACAAAACCTAACCAAACCTAATAACAATAAAATAAAAACAATCTTTTTGTGACCGATTGTAGTCGTTGTCGAGGAGATTTGAAATATAGATTTCGATGGTTGAAACATTATAAAACAATCGAATTCCACACATTTTACAATATAATTATATATAGTTTCAAACTCGCATATCTCCGTTACTGTTGAAGATACAGAAGTGAATTTGCACTCAATGGAATCAGGTCGACGCTCTCTATTGGCTCATGGGGAAAATGTAATCCATGTGTAATATTCATGCTTAGTTACCATGGAAACTCTCATAACAATAAATTAAACAATCTATTTAGACGCTATTGTAGTAGTTGTCGAGGAGATTTCAAATATAGATTTTGATTGTTGAAACATTATAAAACAATCGAATTATACACATTTTACGATAAAATTATATAAAATTTCAAACTCGCATATCTCCGTTACTGTTGAAGATACAGAAGTGTTTTTACACTCAATGGAATTAGGTCGAACTAACCTAACCTAAACTGACCTGACCTAACCTAACCTAACCTAACTTTACTTAACCTAACCTAACCTAACCTAATAACAATAAAAAAAACAATCTATTTGTGCCGATTGTAGTCGTTCTCGAGGAGATTTGAAATATAGATTTTGATTGTTGAAACATTATAAAACAATCGAATTCCACGCATTTTACAATATAATTATATAAAATTTCAAACTCGCATATCTCCGTTACTATTGAAGATTCAGAAGTGATTTTGCACTCAATGGAATCAGGTCGACGCTCTCTATTGGCTCATGGGGAAATATGTAATCCATGTGTAATATTCATGCTTAGTTACCATGGAAACTCTCATAACAATAAATTAAACAATCTATTTAGACGCTATTGTAGTCGTTGTCGAGGATATTTCAAATATAGATCTTGATTGAAGAAACATTATAAAACAATCGAATTATACACATTTTACGATAGAATTATATAAAATTTCAAACTCGCATATCTCCGTTACTGTTGAAGATACAGAAGTGATTTTACAGTCAATGGAATTAGGTCGACCTAACCTAACCTAAACTGACCTGACCTAACCAAACCTAACCTAACCTAACTTTACATAACCTAACCTAACCTAACCTAATAACAATAAAATAAAAACAATCTATTTAGGCGCTATTTTAGTCGTCCAGGAGATTAAAAATATAGATTTTGATTGTTGAAACATTATAAAACAATCGAATTATACACTTTTTACGATAGAATTATATAAAATTTCAAACTCGCATATCTCCGTTACTGTTGAAGATACAGAAGTGATTTTACAGTCAATGGAATTAGGTCGACTTAACCTAACCTAAACTGACCTGACCTAACCTAATCTAACCTAACTTTACTTAACAAAACCTAACCTAACCTAATAACAATAAAATAAAAACAATCTTTTTGTGACCGATTGTAGTCGTTGTCGAGGAGATTTGAAATATAGATTTCGATGGTTGAAACATTATAAAACAATCGAATTCCACACATTTTACAATATAATTATATATAGTTTCAAACTCGCATATCTCCGTTACTGTTGAAGATACAGAAGTGAATTTGCACTCAATGGAATCAGGTCGACGCTCTCTATTGGCTCATGGGGAAAATGTAATCCATGTGTAATATTCATGCTTAGTTACCATGGAAAATCTCATAACAATAAATTAAACAATCTATTTAGACGCTATTGTAGTAGTTGTCGAGGAGATTTCAAATATAGATTTTGATTGTTGAAACATTATAAAACAATCGAATTATACACATTTTACGATAAAATTATATAAAATTTCAAACTCGCATATCTCCGTTACTGTTGAAGATACAGAAGTGTTTTTACACTCAATGGAATTAGGTCGAACTAACCTAACCTAAACTGACCTGACCTAACCTAACCTAACCTAACTTTACTTAACCTAACCTAACCTAACCTAATAACAATAAAAAAAACAATCTATTTGTGCCGATTGTAGTCGTTCTCGAGGAGATTTGAAATATAGATTTTGATTGTTGAAACATTATAAAACAATCGAATTCCACGCATTTTACAATATAATTATATAAAATTTCAAACTCGCATATCTCCGTTACTATTGAAGATACAGAAGTGATTTTGCACTCAATGGAATCAGGTCGACGCTCTCTATTGGCTCATGGGGAAATATGTAATCCATGTGTAATATTCATGCTTAGTTACCATGGAAACTCTCATAACAATAAATTAAACAATCTATTTAGACGCTATTGTAGTAGTTGTGGAGGAGATTTCAAATATAGATTTTGATTTTTGAAACATTATAAAACAATCGAATTATACACATTTTACGATAGAATTATATAAAATTTCAAACTCGCATATCTCCGTTACTGTTGAAGATACAGAAGTGATTTTACACTCAATGAAATTAGGTCGACCTAACCTAACCTAAACTGACCTGACCTAACCTAACCTAACCTAACTTTACTTAACCTAACCTAACCTAACCTAATAACAATAAAATAAAAACAATCTATTTGTGCCCGATTGTAGTCGTTCTCGAGGAGATTTGAAATATAGATTTTGATTGTTGAAACATTATAAAACAATCGAATTCCACACATTTTACGATAAAATTATATAAAATTTCAAACTCGTATATCTCCGTTACTATTGAAGATACAGAAGTGATTTTGCACTCAATGGAATCAGGTCGACGCTCTCTATTGGCTCATGGGGAAAATGTAATCCACGTGTAATATTCATGCTTAGTTACCATGGAAAATCTCATAACAATAAATTAAACAATCTTTTTAGGCGCTATTTTAGTCATCCAGGAGATTAAAAATATAGATTTTGATTGTTGAAACATTATAAAACAATCGAATTATGCACTTTTTACGATAGAATTATATAAAATTTCAAACTCGCATATCTCCGTTACTGTTGAAGATACAGAAGTGATTTTACAGTCAATGGAATTAGGTCGACCTAACCTAACCTAAACTGACCTGACCTAACCTAACCTAACCTAACCAAACTTTACTTAACCTAACCTAACCTAACCTAATAACAATAAAATAAAAACAATCTATTTGTGCCCGATTGTAGTCGTTCTCGAGGAGATTTGAAATATAGATTTTGATTGTTGAAACATTATAAAACAATCGAATTCCACACATTTTACTATATAGTTATATAAAATTTCAAACTCGTATATCTCCGTTACTATTGAAGATACAGAAGTGATTTTGCATTCAATCGAATCAGGTCGACGCTCTCTATTGGCTCATGGGGAAAATGTAATCCATGTGTAATATTCATGCTTAGTTACCATGGAAACTCTCATAACAATAAATTAAACAATCTATTTAGACGCTATTGTAGTCGTTGTCGAGGATATTTCAAATATAGATCTTGATTGAAGAAACATTATAAAACAATCGAATTATACACATTTTACGATAGAATTATATAAAATTTCAAACTCGCATATCTCCGTTACTGTTGAAGATACAGAAGTGATTTTACAGTCAATGGAATTAGGTCGACCTAACCTAACCTAAACTGACCTGACCTAACCAAACCTAATCTAACCTAACTTTACATAACCTAACCTAACCTAACCTAATAACAATAAAATAAAAACAATCTATTTAGGCGCTATTTTAGTCGTCCAGGAGATTAAAAATATAGATTTTGATTGTTGAAACATTATAAAACAATCGAATTATACACTTTTTACGATAGAATTATATAAAATTTCAAACTCGCATATCTCCGTTACTGTTGAAGATACAGAAGTGATTTTACAGTCAATGGAATTAGGTCGACTTAACCTAACCTAAACTGACCTGACCTAACCTAATCTAACCTAACTTTACTTAACAAAACCTAACCTAACCTAATAACAATAAAATAAAAACAATCTTTTTGTGACCGATTGTAGTCGTTGTCGAGGAGATTTGAAATATAGATTTCGATGGTTGAAACATTATAAAACAATCGAATTCCACACATTTTACAATATAATTATATAAAGTTTCAAACTCGCATATCTCCGTTACTGTTGAAGATACAGAAGTGAATTTGCACTCAATGGAATCAGGTCGACGCTCTCTATTGGCTCATGGGGAAAATGTAATCCATGTGTAATATTCATGCTTAGTTACCATGGAAACTCTCATAACAATAAATTAAACAATCTATTTAGACGCTATTGTAGTAGTTGTCGAGGAGATTTCAAATATAGATTTTGATTGTTGAAACATTATAAAACAATCGAATTATACACATGTTACGATAGAATTATATAAAATTTCAAACTCGCATATCTCCGTTACTGTTGAAGATACAGAAGTGATTTTACAGTCAATGGAATTAGGTCGACCTAACCTAACCTAAACTGACCTGACCTAACCTAACCTAACCTAACTTTACTTAACCTAACCTAACCTAACCTAATAACAATAAAATAAAAACAATCTATTTGTGCCGATTGTAGTCGTTCTCGAGGAGATTTGAAATATAGATTTTGATTGTTGAAACATTATAAAACAATCGAATTCCACGCATTTTACAATATAATTATATAAAATTTCAAACTCGCATATCTCCGTTACTATTGAAAATACAGAAGTGATTTTGCACTCAATGGAATTAGGTCGACCTAACCTAACCTAAACTGACCTGACCTAACCTAACCTAACCTAACCAAACTTTACTTAACCTAACCTAACCTAACCTAATAACAATAAAATAAAAACAATCTATTTGTGCCCGATTGTAGTCGTTCTCGAGGAGATTTGAAATATAGATTTTGATTGTTGAAACATTATAAAACAATCGAATTCCACACATTTTACTATATAGTTATATAAAATTTCAAACTCGTATATCTCCGTTACTATTGAAGATACAGAAGTGATTTTGCACTCAATCGAATCAGGTCGACGCTCTCTATTGGCTCATGGGGAAATTGTAATCCATGTGTAATATTCATGCTTAGTTACCATGGAAACTCTCATAACAATAAATTAAACAATCTATTTAGACGCTATTGTAGTCGTTGTCGAGGATATTTCAAATATAGATCTTGATTGAAGAAACATTATAAAACAATCGAATTATACACATTTTACGATAGAATTATATAAAATTTCAAACTCGCATATCTCCGTTACTGTTGAAGATACAGAAGTGATTTTACAGTCAATGGAATTAGGTCGACCTAACCTAACCTAAACTGACCTGACCTAACCTAACCTAACCTAACCTAACTTTACATAACCTAACCTAACCTAACCTAATAACAATAAAATAAAAACAATCTATTTAGGCGCTATTTTAGTCGTCCAGGAGATTAAAAATATAGATTTTGATTGTTGAAACATTATAAAACAATCGAATTATACACTTTTTACGATAGAATTATATAAAATTTCAAACTCGCATATCTCCGTTACTGTTGAAGATACAGAAGTGATTTTACAGTCAATGGAATTATGTCGACTTAACCTAACCTAAACTGACCTGACCTAACCTAATCTAACCTAACTTTACTTAACAAAACCTAACCTAACCTAATAACAATAAAATAAAAACAATCTTTTTGTGACCGATTGTAGTCGTTGTCGAGGAGATTTGAAATATAGATTTCGATGGTTGAAACATTATAAAACAATCGAATTCCACACATTTTACAATATAATTATATAAAGTTTCAAACTCGCATATCTCCGTTACTGTTGAAGATACAGAAGTGAATTTGCACTCAATGGAATCAGGTCGACGCTCTCTATTGGCTCATGGGGAAAATGTAATCTATGTGTAATATTCATGCTTAGTTACCATGGAAACTCTCATAACAATAAATTAAACAATCTATTTAGACGCTATTGTAGTCGTTGTCGAGGATATTTCAAATATAGATCTTGATTGAAGAAACATTATAAAACAATCGAATTATACACATTTTACGATAGAATTATATAAAATTTCAAACTCGCATATCTCCGTTACTGTTGAAGATACAGAAGTGATTTTACAGTCAATGGAATTAGGTCGACCTAACCTAACCTAAACTGACCTGACCTAACCTAACCTAACCTAACCTAACTTTACATAACCTAACCTAACCTAACCTAATAACAATAAAATAAAAACAATCTATTTAGGCGCTATTTTAGTCGTCCAGGAGATTAAAAATATAGATTTTGATTGTTGAAACATTATAAAACAATCGAATTATACACTTTTTACGATAGAATTATATAAAATTTCAAACTCGCATATCTCCGTTACTGTTGAAGATACAGAAGTGATTTTACAGTCAATGGAATTATGTCGACTTAACCTAACCTAAACTGACCTGACCTAACCTAATCTAACCTAACTTTACTTAACAAAACCTAACCTAACCTAATAACAATAAAATAAAAACAATCTTTTTGTGACCGATTGTAGTCGTTGTCGAGGAGATTTGAAATATAGATTTCGATGGTTGAAACATTATAAAACAATCGAATTCCACACATTTTACAATATAATTATATAAAGTTTCAAACTCGCATATCTCCGTTACTGTTGAAGATACAGAAGTGAATTTGCACTCAATGGAATCAGGTCGACGCTCTCTATTGGCTCATGGGGAAAATGTAATCCATGTGTAATATTCATGCTTAGTTACCATGGAAACTCTCATAACAATAAATTAAACAATCTATTTAGACGCTATTGTAGTAGTTGTCGAGGAGATTTCAAATATAGATTTTGATTGTTGAAACATTATAAAACAATCGAATTATACACATTTTACGATAAAATTATATAAAATTTCAAACTCGCATATCTCCGTTACTGTTGAAGATACAGAAGTGTTCTTACACTCAATGGAATTAGGTCGAACTAACCTAACCTAAACTGACCTGACCTAACCTAACCTAACCTAACTTTACTTAACAAAATTTAACCTAACCTAATAACAATAAAATAAAAACAATCTTTTTGTGACCGATTGTAGTCGTTGTCGAGGAGATTTGAAATATAGATTTCGATGGTTGAAACATTATAAAACAATCGAATTCCACACATTTTACAATATAATTATATAAAGTTTCAAACTCGCATATCTCCGTTACTATTGAAGATACAGAAGTGATTTTGCACTCAATGGAATCAGGTCGACGCTCTCTATTGGCTCATGGGGAAATATGTAATCCATGTGTAATATTCATGCTTAGTTACCATGGAAACTCTCATAACAATAAATTAAACAATCTATTTAGGCGCTATTGTAGTATTTGTGGAGGAGATTTCAAATATAGATTTTGATTGTTGAAACATTATAAAACAATCGAATTATACACATTTTACGATAGAATTATATAAAATTTCAAACTCGCATATCTCCGTTACTGTTGAAGATACAGAAGTGATTTTACACTCAATGGAATTAGTTCGACCTAACCTAACCTAAACTGACCTGACCTAACCTAACCTAACCTAACTTTACTTAACCTAACCTAACCTAACCTAACCTAATAACAATAAAATAAAAACAATCTATTTGTGCCGATTGTAGTCGTTCTCGAGGAGATTTGAAATATAGATTTTGATTGTTGAAACATTATAAAACAATCGAATTCCACACATTTTACAATATAATTATATAAAATTTCAAACTCGTATATCTCCGTTACTATTGAAGATACAGAAGTGATTTTGCACTCAATGGAATCAGGTCGACGCTCTCTATTGGCTCATGGGGAAAATGTAATCCACGTGTAATATTCATGCTTAGTTACCATGGAAAATCTCATAACAATAAATTAAACAATCTTTTTAGGCGCTATTTTAGTCATCCAGGAGATTAAAAATATAGATTTTGATTGTTGAAACATTATAAAACAATCGAATTATGCACTTTTTACGATAGAATTATATAAAATTTCAAACTCGCATATCTCCGTTACTGTTGAAGATACAGAAGTGATTTTACAGTCAATGGAATTAGGTCGACCTAACCTAACCTAAACTGACCTGACCTAACCTAACCTAACCTAACCAAACTTTACTTAACCTAACCTAACCTAACCTAATAACAATAAAATAAAAACAATCTATTTGTGCCCGATTGTAGTCGTTCTCGAGGAGATTTGAAATATAGATTTTGATTGTTGAAACATTATAAAACAATCGAATTCCACACATTTTACTATATAGTTATATAAAATTTCAAACTCGTATATCTCCTTTACTATTGAAGATACAGAAGTGATTTTGCACTCAATCGAATCAGGTCGACGCTCTCTATTGGCTCATGGGGAAAATGTAATCCATGTGTAATATTCATGCTTAGTTACCATGGAAACTCTCATAACAATAAATTAAACAATCTATTTAGACGCTATTGTAGTAGTTGTCGAGGATATTTCAAATATAGATCTTGATTGAAGAAACATTATAAAACAATCGAATTATACACATTTTACGATAGAATTATATAAAATTTCAAACTCGCATATCTCCGTTACTGTTGAAGATACAGAAGTGATTTTACAGTCAATGGAATTAGGTCGACCTAACCTAACCTAAACTGACCTGACCTAACCAAACCTAACCTAACCTAACTTTACATAACCTAACCTAACCTAACCTAATAACAATAAAATAAAAACAATCTATTTAGGCGCTATTTTAGTCGTCCAGGAGATTAAAAATATAGATTTTGATTGTTGAAACATTATAAAACAATCGAATTATACACTTTTTACGATAGAATTATATAAAATTTCAAACTCGCATATCTCCGTTACTGTTGAAGATACAGAAGTGATTTTACAGTCAATGGAATTAGGTCGACTTAACCTAACCTAAACTGACCTGACCTAACCTAATCTAACCTAACTTTACTTAACAAAACCTAACCTAACCTAATAACAATAAAATAAAAACAATCTTTTTGTGACCGATTGTAGTCGTTGTCGAGGAGATTTGAAATATAGATTTCGATGGTTGAAACATTATAAAACAATCGAATTCCACACATTTTACAATATAATTATATAAAGTTTCAAACTCGCATATCTCCGTTACTGTTGAAGATACAGAAGTGAATTTGCACTCAATGGAATCAGGTCGACGCTCTCTATTGGCTCATGGGGAAAATGTAATCTATGTGTAATATTCATGCTTAGTTACCATGGAAACTCTCATAACAATAAATTAAACAATCTATTTAGACGCTATTGTAGTAGTTGTCGAGGAGATTTCAAATATAGATTTTGATTGTTGAAACATTATAAAACAATCGAATTATACACATTTTACGATAGAATTATATAAAATTTCAAACTCGCATATCTCCGTTACTGTTGAACATACAGAAGTGATTTTACACTCAATGGAATTAGGTCGACCTAACCTAACCTAAACTGACCTGACCTAACCTAACCTAACCTAACTTTACTTAACCTAACCTAACCTAACCTAATAACAATAAAATAAAAACAATCTATTTGTGCCGATTGTAGTCGTTCTCGAGGAGATTTGAAATATAGATTTTGATTGTTGAAACATTATAAAACAATCGAATTCCACGCATTTTAAAATATAATTATATAAAATTTCAAACTCGCATATCTCCGTTACTATTGAAGATACAGAAGTGATTTTGCACTCAATGGAATTAGGTCGACCTAACCTAACCAAAACTGACCTGACCTAACCTAACCTAACCTAACCAAACTTTACTTAACCTAACCTAACCTAACCTAATAACAATAAAATAAAAACAATCTATTTGTGCCCGATTGTAGTCGTTCTCGAGGAGATTAGAAATATAGATTTTGATTGTTGAAACATTATAAAACAATCGAATTCCACACATTTTACTATATAGTTATATAAAATTTCAAACTCGTATATCTCCGTTACTATTGAAGATACAGAAGTGATTTTGCACTCAATCGAATCAGGTCGACGCTCTCTATTGGCTCATGGGGAAAATGTAATCCATGTGTAATATTCATGCTTAGTTACCATGGAAACTCTCATAACAATAAATTAAACAATCTATTTAGACGCTATTGTAGTCGTTGTCGAGGATATTTCAAATATAGATCTTGATTGAAGAAACATTATAAAACAATCGAATTATACACATTTTACGATAGAATTATATAAAATTTCAAACTCGCATATCTCCGTTACTGTTGAAGATACAGAAGTGATTTTACAGTCAATGGAATTAGGTCGACCTAACCTAACCTAAACTGACCTGACCTAACCTAACCTAACCTAACCTAACTTTACATAACCTAACCTAACCTAACCTAATAACAATAAAATAAAAACAATCTATTTAGGCGCTATTTTAGTCGTCCAGGAGATTAAAAATATAGATTTTGATTGTTGAAACATTATAAAACAATCGAATTATACACTTTTTACGATAGAATTATATAAAATTTCAAACTCGCATATCTCCGTTACTGTTGAAGATACAGAAGTGATTTTACAGTCAATGGAATTAGGTCGACTTAACCTAACCTAAACTGACCTGACCTAACCTAATCTAACCTAACTTTACTTAACAAAACCTAACCTAACCTAATAACAATAAAATAAAAACAATCTTTTTGTGACCGATTGTAGTCGTTGTCGAGGAGATTTGAAATATAGATTTCGATGGTTGAAACATTATAAAACAATCGAATTCCACACATTTTACAATATAATTATATAAAGCTTCAAACTCGCATATCTCCGTTACTGTTGAAGATACAGAAGTGAATTTGCACTCAATGGAATCAGGTCGACGCTCTCTATTGGCTCATGGGGAAAATGTAATCCATGTGTAATATTCATGCTTAGTTACCATGGAAACTCTCATAACAATAAATTAAACAATCTATTTAGACGCTATTGTAGTAGTTGTCGAGGAGATTTCAAATATAGATTTTGATTGTTGAAACATTATAAAACAATCGAATTATACACATTTTACGATAAAATTATATAAAATTTCAAACTCGCATATCTCCGTTACTGTTGAAGATACAGAAGTGTTTTTACACTCAATGGAATTAGGTCGAACTAACCTAACCTAAACTGACCTGACCTAACCTAACCTAACCTAACTTTACTTAACAAAACCTAACCTAACCTAATAACAATAAAATAAAAACAATCTTTTTGTGACCGATTGTAGTCGTTGTCGAGGAGATTTGAAATATAGATTTCGATGGTTGAAACATTATAAAACAATCGAATTCCACACATTTTACAATATAATTATATAAAGTTTCAAACTCGCATATCTCCGTTACTGTTGAAGATACAGAAGTGAATTTGCACTCAATGGAATCAGGTCGACGCTCTCTATTGGCTCATGGGGAAAATGTAATCCATGTGTAATATTCATGCTTAGTTACCATGGAAACTCTCATAACAATAAATTAAACAATCTATTTAGACGCTATTGTAGTAGTTGTCGAGGAGATTTCAAATATAGGTTTTGATTGTTGAAACATTATAAAACAATCGAATTATACACATTTTACGATAAAATTATATAAAATTTCAAACTCGCATATCTCCGTTACTGTTGAAGATACAGAAGTGT
The DNA here is from genome assembly GCF_977018435.1 of Lepisma saccharinum. Classification (NCBI taxonomy): domain Eukaryota; kingdom Metazoa; phylum Arthropoda; class Insecta; order Zygentoma; family Lepismatidae; genus Lepisma; species Lepisma saccharinum. The sequence continues at coordinate 274,161 of NW_028142994.1, forward strand.
TTTTACACTCAATGGAATTAGGTCGAACTAACCTAACCTAAACTGACCTGACCTAACCTAACCTAACCTAACTTTACTTAACCTAACCTAACCTAACCTAATAACAATAAAAAAAACAATCTATTTGTGCCGATTGTAGTCGTTCTCGAGGAGATTTGAAATATAGATTTTGATTGTTGAAACATTATAAAACAATCGAATTCCACGCATTTTACAATATAATTATATAAAATTTCAAACTCGCATATCTCCGTTACTATTGAAGATACAGAAGTGATTTTACACTCAATGGAATTAGTTCGACCTAACCTAACCTAAACTGACCTGACCTAACCTAACCTAACCTAACTTTACTTAACCTAACCTAACCTAACCTAATAACAATAAAATAAAAACAATCTATTTGTGCCGATTGTAGTCGTTCTCGAGGAGATTTGAAATATAGATTTTGATTGTTGAAACATTATAAAACAATCGAATTCCACACATTTTACAATATAATTATATAAAGTTTCAAACTCGCATATCTCCGTTACTATTGAAGATACAGAAGTGATTTTGCACTCAATGGAATCAGGTCGACGCTCTCTATTGGCTCATGGGGAAAATGTAATCCATGTGTAATATTCATGCTTAGTTACCATGGAAACTCTCATAACAATAAATTAAACAATCTATTTAGACGCTATTGTAGTAGTTGTCGAGGAGATTTCAAATATAGATTTTGATTGTTGAAACATTATAAAACAATCGAATTATACACATTTTACGATAAAATTATATAAAATTTCAAACTCGCATATCTCCGTTACTGTTGAAGATACAGAAGTGTTCTTACACTCAATGGAATTAGGTCGAACTAACCTAACCTAAACTGACCTGACCTAACCTAACCTAACCTAACTTTACTTAACAAAATTTAACCTAACCTAATAACAATAAAATAAAAACAATCTTTTTGTGACCGATTGTAGTCGTTGTCGAGGAGATTTGAAATATAGATTTCGATGGTTGAAACATTATAAAACAATCGAATTCCACACATTTTACAATATAATTATATAAAGTTTCAAACTCGCATATCTCCGTTACTATTGAAGATACAGAAGTGATTTTGCACTCAATGGAATCAGGTCGACGCTCTCTATTGGCTCATGGGGAAATATGTAATCCATGTGTAATATTCATGCTTAGTTACCATGGAAACTCTCATAACAATAAATTAAACAATCTATTTAGACGCTATTGTAGTATTTGTGGAGGAGATTTCAAATATAGATTTTGATTGTTGAAACATTATAAAACAATCGAATTATACACATTTTACGATAGAATTATATAAAATTTCAAACTCGCATATCTCCGTTACTGTTGAAGATACAGAAGTGATTTTACACTCAATGGAATTAGTTCGACCTAACCTAACCTAAACTGACCTGACCTAACCTAACCTAACCTAACTTTACTTAACCTAACCGAACCTAACCTAACCTAATAACAATAAAATAAAAACAATCTATTTGTGCCGATTGTAGTCGTTCTCGAGGAGATTTGAAATATAGATTTTGATTGTTGAAACATTATAAAACAATCGAATTCCACACATTTTACAATATAATTATATAAAATTTCAAACTCGTATATCTCCGTTACTATTGAAGATACAGAAGTGATTTTGCACTCAATGGAATCAGGTCGACGCTCTCTATTGGCTCATGGGGAAAATGTAATCCACGTGTAATATTCATGCTTAGTTACCATGGAAAATCTCATAACAATAAATTAAACAATCTTTTTAGGCGCTATTTTAGTCATCCAGGAGATTAAAAATATAGATTTTGATTGTTGAAACATTATAAAACAATCGAATTATGCACTTTTTACGATAGAATTATATAAAATTTCAAACTCGCATATCTCCGTTACTGTTGAAGATACAGAAGTGATTTTACAGTCAATGGAATTAGGTCGACCTAACCTAACCTAAACTGACCTGACCTAACCTAACCTAACCTAACCAAACTTTACTTAACCTAACCTAACCTAACCTAATAACAATAAAATAAAAACAATCTATTTGTGCCCGATTGTAGTCGTTCTCGAGGAGATTTGAAATATAGATTTTGATTGTTGAAACATTATAAAACAATCGAATTCCACACATTTTACTATATAGTTATATAAAATTTCAAACTCGTATATCTCCTTTACTATTGAAGATACAGAAGTGATTTTGCACTCAATCGAATCAGGTCGACGCTCTCTATTGGCTCATGGGGAAAATGTAATCCATGTGTAATATTCATGCTTAGTTACCATGGAAACTCTCATAACAATAAATTAAACAATCTATTTAGACGCTATTGTAGTAGTTGTCGAGGATATTTCAAATATAGATCTTGATTGAAGAAACATTATAAAACAATCGAATTATACACATTTTACGATAGAATTATATAAAATTTCAAACTCGCATATCTCCGTTACTGTTGAAGATACAGAAGTGATTTTACAGTCAATGGAATTAGGTCGACCTAACCTAACCTAAACTGACCTGACCTAACCAAACCTAACCTAACCTAACTTTACATAACCTAACCTAACCTAACCTAATAACAATAAAATAAAAACAATCTATTTAGGCGCTATTTTAGTCGTCCAGGAGATTAAAAATATAGATTTTGATTGTTGAAACATTATAAAACAATCGAATTATACACTTTTTACGATAGAATTATATAAAATTTCAAACTCGCATATCTCCGTTACTGTTGAAGATACAGAAGTGATTTTACAGTCAATGGAATTAGGTCGACTTAACCTAACCTAAACTGACCTGACCTAACCTAATCTAACCTAACTTTACTTAACAAAACCTAACCTAACCTAATAACAATAAAATAAAAACAATCTTTTTGTGACCGATTGTAGTCGTTGTCGAGGAGATTTGAAATATAGATTTCGATGGTTGAAACATTATAAAACAATCGAATTCCACACATTTTACAATATAATTATATAAAGTTTCAAACTCGCATATCTCCGTTACTGTTGAAGATACAGAAGTGAATTTGCACTCAATGGAATCAGGTCGACGCTCTCTATTGGCTCATGGGGAAAATGTAATCTATGTGTAATATTCATGCTTAGTTACCATGGAAACTCTCATAACAATAAATTAAACAATCTATTTAGACGCTATTGTAGTAGTTGTCGAGGAGATTTCAAATATAGATTTTGATTGTTGAAACATTATAAAACAATCGAATTATACACATTTTACGATAGAATTATATAAAATTTCAAACTCGCATATCTCCGTTACTGTTGAACATACAGAAGTGATTTTACACTCAATGGAATTAGGTCGACCTAACCTAACCTAAACTGACCTGACCTAACCTAACCTAACCTAACTTTACTTAACCTAACCTAACCTAACCTAATAACAATAAAATAAAAACAATCTATTTGTGCCGATTGTAGTCGTTCTCGAGGAGATTTGAAATATAGATTTTGATTGTTGAAACATTATAAAACAATCGAATTCCACGCATTTTAAAATATAATTATATAAAATTTCAAACTCGCATATCTCCGTTACTATTGAAGATACAGAAGTGATTTTGCACTCAATGGAATTAGGTCGACCTAACCTAACCAAAACTGACCTGACCTAACCTAACCTAACCTAACCAAACTTTACTTAACCTAACCTAACCTAACCTAATAACAATAAAATAAAAACAATCTATTTGTGCCCGATTGTAGTCGTTCTCGAGGAGATTAGAAATATAGATTTTGATTGTTGAAACATTATAAAACAATCGAATTCCACACATTTTACTATATAGTTATATAAAATTTCAAACTCGTATATCTCCGTTACTATTGAAGATACAGAAGTGATTTTGCACTCAATCGAATCAGGTCGACGCTCTCTATTGGCTCATGGGGAAAATGTAATCCATGTGTAATATTCATGCTTAGTTACCATGGAAACTCTCATAACAATAAATTAAACAATCTATTTAGACGCTATTGTAGTCGTTGTCGAGGATATTTCAAATATAGATCTTGATTGAAGAAACATTATAAAACAATCGAATTATACACATTTTACGATAGAATTATATAAAATTTCAAACTCGCATATCTCCGTTACTGTTGAAGATACAGAAGTGATTTTACAGTCAATGGAATTAGGTCGACCTAACCTAACCTAAACTGACCTGACCTAACCTAACCTAACCTAACCTAACTTTACATAACCTAACCTAACCTAACCTAATAACAATAAAATAAAAACAATCTATTTAGGCGCTATTTTAGTCGTCCAGGAGATTAAAAATATAGATTTTGATTGTTGAAACATTATAAAACAATCGAATTATACACTTTTTACGATAGAATTATATAAAATTTCAAACTCGCATATCTCCGTTACTGTTGAAGATACAGAAGTGATTTTACAGTCAATGGAATTAGGTCGACTTAACCTAACCTAAACTGACCTGACCTAACCTAATCTAACCTAACTTTACTTAACAAAACCTAACCTAACCTAATAACAATAAAATAAAAACAATCTTTTTGTGACCGATTGTAGTCGTTGTCGAGGAGATTTGAAATATAGATTTCGATGGTTGAAACATTATAAAACAATCGAATTCCACACATTTTACAATATAATTATATAAAGCTTCAAACTCGCATATCTCCGTTACTGTTGAAGATACAGAAGTGAATTTGCACTCAATGGAATCAGGTCGACGCTCTCTATTGGCTCATGGGGAAAATGTAATCCATGTGTAATATTCATGCTTAGTTACCATGGAAACTCTCATAACAATAAATTAAACAATCTATTTAGACGCTATTGTAGTAGTTGTCGAGGAGATTTCAAATATAGATTTTGATTGTTGAAACATTATAAAACAATCGAATTATACACATTTTACGATAAAATTATATAAAATTTCAAACTCGCATATCTCCGTTACTGTTGAAGATACAGAAGTGTTTTTACACTCAATGGAATTAGGTCGAACTAACCTAACCTAAACTGACCTGACCTAACCTAACCTAACCTAACTTTACTTAACAAAACCTAACCTAACCTAATAACAATAAAATAAAAACAATCTTTTTGTGACCGATTGTAGTCGTTGTCGAGGAGATTTGAAATATAGATTTCGATGGTTGAAACATTATAAAACAATCGAATTCCACACATTTTACAATATAATTATATAAAGTTTCAAACTCGCATATCTCCGTTACTGTTGAAGATACAGAAGTGAATTTGCACTCAATGGAATCAGGTCGACGCTCTCTATTGGCTCATGGGGAAAATGTAATCCATGTGTAATATTCATGCTTAGTTACCATGGAAACTCTCATAACAATAAATTAAACAATCTATTTAGACGCTATTGTAGTAGTTGTCGAGGAGATTTCAAATATAGGTTTTGATTGTTGAAACATTATAAAACAATCGAATTATACACATTTTACGATAAAATTATATAAAATTTCAAACTCGCATATCTCCGTTACTGTTGAAGATACAGAAGTGTTTTTACACTCAATGGAATTAGGTCGAACTAACCTAACCTAAACTGACCTGACCTAACCTAACCTAACCTAACTTTACTTAACCTAACCTAACCTAACCTAATAACAATAAAAAAAACAATCTATTTGTGCCGATTGTAGTCGTTCTCGAGGAGATTTGAAATATAGATTTTGATTGTTGAAACATTATAAAACAATCGAATTCCACGCATTTTACAATATAATTATATAAAATTTCAAACTCGCATATCTCCGTTACTATTGAAGATACAGAAGTGATTTTACACTCAATGGAATTAGTTCGACCTAACCTAACCTAAACTGACCTGACCTAACCTAACCTAACCTAACTTTACTTAACCTAACCTAACCTAACCTAATAACAATAAAATAAAAACAATCTATTTGTGCCGATTGTAGTCGTTCTCGAGGAGATTTGAAATATAGATTTTGATTGTTGAAACATTATAAAACAATCGAATTCCACACATTTTACAATATAATTATATAAAATTTCAAACTCGTATATCTCCGTTACTATTGAAGATACAGAAGTGATTTTGCACTCAATGGAATCAGGTCGACGCTCTCTATTGGCTCATGGGGAAAATGTAATCCACGTGTAATATTCATGCTTAGTTACCATGGAAAATCTCATAACAATAAATTAAACAATCTATTTAGACGCTATTGTAGTATTTGTGGAGGAGATTTCAAATATAGATTTTGATTGTTGAAACATTATAAAACAATCGAATTATACACATTTTACGATAGAATTATATAAAATTTCAAACTCGCATATCTCCGTTACTGTTGAAGATACAGAAGTGATTTTACACTCAATGGAATTAGTTCGACCTAACCTAACCTAAACTGACCTGACCTAACCTAACCTAACCTAACTTTACTTAACCTAACCTAACCTAACCTAATAACAATAAAATAAAAACAATCTATTTGTGCCGATTGTAGTCGTTCTCGAGGAGATTTGAAATATAGATTTTGATTGTTGAAACATTATAAAACAATCGAATTCCACACATTTTACAATATAATTATATAAAATTTCAAACTCGTATATCTCCGTTACTATTGAAGATACAGAAGTGATTTTGCACTCAATGGAATCAGGTCGACGCTCTCTATTGGCTCATGGGGAAAATGTAATCCACGTGTAATATTCATGCTTAGTTACCATGGAAAATCTCATAACAATAAATTAAACAATCTTTTTAGGCGCTATTTTAGTCATCCAGGAGATTAAAAATATAGATTTTGATTGTTGAAACATTATAAAACAATCGAATTATGCACTTTTTACGATAGAATTATATAAAATTTCAAACTCGCATATCTCCGTTACTGTTGAAGATACAGAAGTGATTTTACACTCAATGGAATTAGGTCGACCTAACCTAACCTAAACTGACATGACCTAACCTAACCTAACCTAACCAAACTTTACTTAACCTAACCTAACCTAACCTAATAACAATAAAATAAAAACAATCTATTTGTGCCCGATTGTAGTCGTTCTCGAGGAGATTTGAAATATAGATTTTGATTGTTGAAACATTATAAAACAATCGAATTCCACACATTTTACTATATAGTTATATAAAATTTCAAACTCGTATATCTCCGTTACTATTGAAGATACAGAAGTGATTTTGCACTCAATGGAATTAGGTCGACCTAACCTAACCTAAACTGACCTGACCTAACCAAACCTAACCTAACCTAACTTTACATAACCTAACCTAACCTAACCTAATAACAATAAAATAAAAACAATCTATTTAGGCGCTATTTTAGTCGTCCAGGAGATTAAAAATATAGATTTTGATTGTTGAAACATTATAAAACAATCGAATTATACACTTTTTACGATAGAATTATATAAAATTTCAAACTCGCATATCTCCGTTACTGTTGAAGATACAGAAGTGATTTTACAGTCAATGAAATTAGGTCGACTTAACCTAACCTAAACTGACCTGACCTAACCTAATCTAACCTAACTTTACTTAACAAAACCTAACCTAACCTAATAACAATAAAATAAAAACAATCTTTTTGTGACCGATTGTAGTCGTTGTCGAGGAGATTTGAAATATAGATTTCGATGGTTGAAACATTATAAAACAATCGAATTCCACACATTTTACAATATAATTATATAAAGTTTCAAACTCGCATATCTCCGTTACTGTTGAAGATACAGAAGTGAATTTGCACTCAATGGAATCAGGTCGACGCTCTCTATTGGCTCATGGGGAAAATGTAATCCATGTGTAATATTCATGCTTAGTTACCATGGAAACTCTCATAACAATAAATTAAACAATCTATTTAGACGCTATTGTAGTAGTTGTCGAGGAGATTTCAAATATAGATTTTGATTGTTGAAACATTATAAAACAATCGAATTATACACATTTTACGATAGAATTATATAAAATTTCAAACTCGCATATCTCCGTTACTGTTGAACATACAGAAGTGATTTTACACTCAATGGAATTAGGTCGACCTAACCTAACCTAAACTGACCTGACCTAACCTAACCTAACCTAACTTTACTTAACCTAACCTAACCTAACCTAATAACAATAAAATAAAAACAATCTATTTGTGCCGATTGTAGTCGTTCTCGAGGAGATTTGAAATATAGATTTTGATTGTTGAAACATTATAAAACAATCGAATTCCACGCATTTTACAATATAATTATATAAAATTTCAAACTCGCATATCTCCGTTACTATTGAAGATACAGAAGTGATTTTGCACTCAATGGAATCAGGTCGACGCTCTCTATTGGCTCATGGCGAAAAATGTAATCCATGTGTAATATTCATGCTTAGTTACCATGGAAACTCTCATAACAATAAATTAAACAATCTATTTAGACGCTATTGTAGTCGTTGTCGAGGAGATTTCAAATATAGATTTTGATTGTTGAAACATTATAAAACAATCGAATTATACACATTTTACGATAGAATTATATAAAATTTCAAACTCGCATATCTCCGTTACTGTTGAAGATACAGAAGTGATTTTACACTCAATGGAATTAGGTCGACCTAACCTAACCTAAACTGACCTGACCTAACCTAACCTAACCTAACTTTACTTAACCTAACCTTACCTAACCTAATAACAATAAAATAAAAACAATCTATTTGTGCCCGATTGTAGTCGTTCTCGAGGAGATTTGAAATATAGATTTTGATTGTTGAAACATTATAAAACAATCTAATTATACACATTTTACGATAAAATTATATAAAATTTCAAACTCGCATATCTCCGTTACTGTTGAAGATACAGAAGTGATTTTGCACTCAATGGAATCAGGTCGACGCTCTCTATTGGCTCATGGGGAAAATGTAATCCATGTGTAATATTCATGCTTAGTTACCATGGAAACTCTCATAACAATAAATTAAACAATCTTTTTAGGCGCTATTTTAGTCGTCCAGGAGATTAAAAATATAGATTTTGATTGTTGAAACATTATAAAACAATCGAATTATACACTTTTTACGATAGAAATATATAAAATTTCAAACTCGCATATCTCCGTTACTGTTGAAGATACAGAAGTGATTTTACAGTCAATGGAATTAGGTCGACCTAACCTAACCTAAACTGACCTGACCTAACCTAACCTAACCTAACCAAACTTTACTTAACCTAACCTAACCTAACCTAATAACAATAAAATAAAAACAATCTATTTGTGCCCGATTGTAGTCGTTCTCGAGGAGATTTGAAATATAGATTTTGATTGTTGAAACATTATAAAACAATCGAATTCCACACATTTTACTATATAGTTATATAAAATTTCAAACTCGTATATCTCCGTTACTATTGAAGATACAGAAGTGATTTTGCACTCAATCGAATCAGGTCGACGCTCTCTATTGGCTCATGGGGAAAATGTAATCCATGTGTAATATTCATGCTTAGTTACCATGGAAACTCTCATAACAATAAATTAAACAATCTATTTAGACGCTATTGTAGTCGTTGTCGAGGATATTTCAAATATAGATCTTGATTGAAGAAACATTATAAAACAATCGAATTATACACATTTTACGATAGAATTATATAAAATTTCAAACTCGCATATCTCCGTTACTGTTGAAGATACAGAAGTGATTTTACAGTCAATGGAATTAGGTCGACCTAACCTAACCTAAACTGACCTGACCTAACCAAACCTAACCTAACCTAACTTTACATAACCTAACCTAACCTAACCGAATAACAATAAAATAAAAACAATCTATTTAGGCGCTATTTTAGTCGTCCAGGAGATTAAAAATATAGATTTTGATTGTTGAAACATTATAAAACAATCGAATTATACACTTTTTACGATAGAATTATATAAAATTTCAAACTCGCATATCTCCGTTACTGTTGAAGATACAGAAGTGATTTTACAGTCAATGGAATTAGGTCGACTTAACCTAACCTAAACTGACCTGACCTAACCTAATCTAACCTAACTTTACTTAACAAAACCTAACCTAACCTAATAACAATAAAATAAAAACAATCTTTTTGTGACCGATTGTAGTCGTTGTCGAGGAGATTTGAAATATAGATTTCGATGGTTGAAACATTATAAAACAATCGAATTCCACACATTTTACAATATAATTATATAAAGTTTCAAACTCGCATATCTCCGTTACTGTTGAAGATACAGAAGTGAATTTGCACTCAATGGAATCAGGTCGACGCTCTCTATTGGCTCATGGGGAAAATGTAATCCATGTGTAATATTCATGCTTAGTTACCATGGAAACTCTCATAACAATAAATTAAACAATCTATTTAGACGCTATTGTAGTAGTTGTCGAGGAGATTTCAAATATAGATTTTGATTGTTGAAACATTATAAAACAATCGAATTATACACATTTTACGATAGAATTATATAAAATTTCAAACTCGCATATCTCCGTTACTGTTGAACATACAGAAGTGATTTTACACTCAATGGAATTAGGTCGACCTAACCTAACCTAAACTGACCTGACCTAACCTAACCTAACCTAACTTTACTTAACCTAACCTAACCTAACCTAATAACAATAAAATAAAAACAATCTATTTGTGCCGATTGTAGTCGTTCTCGAGGAGATTTGAAATATAGATTTTGATTGTTGAAACATTATAAAACAATCGAATTCCACGCATTTTACAATATAATTATATAAAATTTCAAACTCGCATATCTCCGTTACTATTGAAGATACAGAAGTGATTTTGCACTCAATGGAATCAGGTCGACGCTCTCTATTGGCTCATGGCGAAAAATGTAATCCATGTGTAATATTCATGCTTAGTTACCATGGAAACTCTCATAACAATAAATTAAACAATCTATTTAGACGCTATTGTAGTCGTTGTCGAGGAGATTTCAAATATAGATTTTGATTGTTGAAACATTATAAAACAATCGAATTATACACATTTTACGATAGAATTATATAAAATTTCAAACTCGCATATCTCCGTTACTGTTGAAGATACAGAAGTGATTTTACACTCAATGGAATTAGGTCGACCTAACCTAACCTAAACTGACCTGACCTAACCTAACCTAACTTTACTTAACCTAACCTAACCTAACCTAATAACAATAAAATAAAAACAATCTATTTGTGCCCGATTGTAGTCGTTCTCGAGGAGATTTGAAATATAGATTTTGATTGTTGAAACATTATAAAACAATCTAATTATACACATTTTACGATAAAATTATATAAAATTTCAAACTCGCATATCTCCGTTACTGTTGAAGATACAGAAGTGAATTTGCACTCAATGGAATCAGGTCGACGCTCTCTATTGGCTCATGGGGAAAATGTAATCTATGTGTAATATTCATGCTTAGTTACCATGGAAACTCTCATAACAATAAATTAAACAATCTATTTAGACGCTATTGTAGTAGTTGTCGGGGAGATTTCAAATATAGATTTTGATTGTTGAAACATTATAAAACAATCGAATTATACACATTTTACGATAGAATTATATAAAATTTCAAACTCGCATATCTCCGTTACTGTTGAACATACAGAAGTGATTTTACACTCAATGGAATTAGGTCGACCTAACCTAACCTAAACTGACCTGACCTAACCTAACCTAACCTAACTTTACTTAACCTAACCTAACCTAACCTAATAACAATAAAATAAAAACAATCTATTTGTGCCGATTGTAGTCGTTCTCGAGGAGATTTGAAATATAGATTTTGATTGTTGAAACATTATAAAACAATCGAATTCCACGCATTTTACAATATAATTATATAAAATTTCAAACTCGCATATCTCCGTTACTATTGAAGATACAGAAGTGATTTTGCACTCAATGGAATTAGGTCGACCTAACCTAACCTAAACTGACCTGACCTAACCTAACCTAACCTAACCAAACTTTACTTAACCTAACCTAACCTAACCTAATAACAATAAAATAAAAACAATCTATTTGTGCCCGATTGTAGTCGTTCTCGAGGAGATTTGAAATATAGATTTTGATTGTTGAAACATTATAAAACAATCGAATTCCACACATTTTACTATATAGTTATATAAAATTTCAAACTCGTATATCTCCGTTACTATTGAAGATACAGAAGTGATTTTGCACTCAATCGAATCAGGTCGACGCTCTCTATTGGCTCATGGGGAAAATGTAATCTATGTGTAATATTCATGCTTAGTTACCATGGAAACTCTCATAACAATAAATTAAACAATCTATTTAGACGCTATTGTAGTCGTTGTCGAGGATATTTCAAATATAGATCTTGATTGAAGAAACATTATAAAACAATCGAATTATACACATTTTACGATAGAATTATATAAAATTTCAAACTCGCATATCTCCGTTACTGTTGAAGATACAGAAGTGATTTTACAGTCAATGGAATTAGGTCGACCTAACCTAACCTAAACTGACCTGACCTAACCTAATCTAACCTAACTTTACTTAACAAAACCTAACCTAACCTAATAACAATAAAATAAAAACAATCTTTTTGTGACCGATTGTAGTCGTTGTCGAGGAGATTTGAAATATAGATTTCGATGGTTGAAACATTATAAAACAATCGAATTCCACACATTTTACAATATAATTATATAAAGTTTCAAACTCGCATATCTCCGTTAATGTTGAAGATACAGAAGTGAATTTGCACTCAATGAAATCAGGTCGACGCTCTCTATTGGCTCATGGGGAAAATGTAATCCATGTGTAATATTCATGCTTAGTTACCATGGAAACTTTCATAACAATAAATTAAACAATCTATTTAGACGTTATTGTAGTAGTTGTCGAGGAGATTTCAAATATAGATTTTGATTGTTGAAACATTATAAAACAATCGAATTATACACATTTTACGATAAAATTATATAAAATTTCAAACTCGCATATCTCCGTTACTGTTGAAGATACAGAAGTGTTTTTACACTCAATGGAATTAGGTCGAACTAACCTAACCTAAACTGACCTGACCTAACCTAACCTAACCTAACTTTACTTAACAAAACCTAACCTAACCTAATAACAATAAAATAAAAACAATCTTTTTGTGACCGATTGTAGTCGTTGTCGAGGAGATTTGAAATATAGATTTCGATGGTTGAAACATTATAAAACAATCGAATTCCACACATTTTACAATATAATTATATAAAGTTTCAAACTCGCATATCTCCGTTACTGTTGAAGATACAGAAGTGAATTTGCACTCAATGGAATCAGGTCGACGCTCTCTATTGGCTCATGGGGAAAATGTAATCCATGTGTAATATTCATGCTTAGTTACCATGGAAACTCTCATAACAATAAATTAAACAATCTATTTAGACGCTATTGTAGTAGTTGTCGAGGAGATTTCAAATATAGATTTTGATTGTTGAAACATTATAAAACAATTGAATTATACACATTTTACGATAAAATTATATAAAATTTCAAACTCGCATATCTCCGTTACTGTTGAAGATACAGAAGTGTTTTTACACTCAATGGAATTAGGTCGAACTAACCTAACCTAAACTGACCTGACCTAACCTAACCTAACCTAACTTTACTTAACCTAACCTAACCTAACCTAATAACAATAAAAAAAACAATCTATTTGTGCCGATTGTAGTCGTTCTCGAGGAGATTTGAAATATAGATTTTGATTGTTGAAACATTATAAAACAATCGAATTCCACGCATTTTACAATATAATTATATAAAATTTCAAACTCGCATATCTCCGTTACTATTGAAGATACAGAAGTGATTTTACACTCAATGGAATTAGTTCGACCTAACCTAACCTAAACTGACCTGACCTAACCTAACCTAACCTAACTTTACTTAACCTAACCTAACCTAACCTAATAACAATAAAATAAAAACAATCTATTTGTGCCGATTGTAGTCGTTCTCGAGGAGATTTGAAATATAGATTTTGATTGTTGAAACATTATAAAACAATCGAATTCCACACATTTTACAATATAATTATATAAAATTTCAAACTCGTATATCTCCGTTACTATTGAAGATACAGAAGTGATTTTGCACTCAATGGAATCAGGTCGACGCTCTCTATTGGCTCATGGGGAAAATGTAATCCACGTGTAATATTCATGCTTAGTTACCATGGAAAATCTCATAACAATAAATTAAACAATCTATTTAGACGCTATTGTAGTATTTGTGGAGGAGATTTCAAATATAGATTTTGATTGTTGAAACATTATAAAACAATCGAATTATACACATTTTACGATAGAATTATATAAAATTTCAAACTCGCATATCTCCGTTACTGTTGAAGATACAGAAGTGATTTTACACTCAATGGAATTAGGTCGACCTAACCTAACCTAAACTGACCTGACCTAACCTAACCTAACCTAACTTTACTTAACCTAACCTAACCTAACCTAATAACAATAAAATAAAAACAATCTATTTGTGCCGATTGTAGTCGTTCTCGAGGAGATTTGAAATATAGATTTTGATTGTTGAAACATTATAAAACAATCGAATTCCACACATTTTACAATATAATTTTATAAAATTTCAAACTCGTATATCTCCGTTACTATTGAAGATACAGAAGTGATTTTGCACTCAATGGAATCAGGTCGACGCTCTCTATTGGCTCATGGGGAAAATGTAATCCACGTGTAATATTCATGCTTAGTTACCATGGAAAATCTCATAACAATAAATTAAACAATCTTTTTAGGCGCTATTTTAGTCATCCAGGAGATTAAAAATATAGATTTTGATTGTTGAAACATTATAAAACAATCGAATTATGCACTTTTTACGATAGAATTATATAAAATTTCAAACTCGCATATCTCCGTTACTGTTGAAGATACAGAAGTGATTTTACAGTCAATGGAATTAGGTCGACCTAACCTAACCTAAACTGACCTGACCTAACCTAACCTAACCTAACCAAACTTTACTTAACCTAACCTAACCTAACCTAATAACAATAAAATAAAAACAATCTATTTGTGCCCGATTGTAGTCGTTCTCGAGGAGATTTGAAATATAGATTTTGATTGTTGAAACATTATAAAACAATCGAATTCCACACATTTTACTATATAGTTATATAAAATTTCAAACTCGTATATCTCCGTTACTATTGAAGATACAGAAGTGATTTTGCACTCAATCGAATCAGGTCGACGCTCTCTATTGGCTCATGGGGAAAATGTAATCTATGTGTAATATTCATGCTTAGTTACCATGGAAACTCTCATAACAATAAATTAAACAATCTATTTAGACGCTATTGTAGTCGTTGTCGAGGATATTTCAAATATAGATCTTGATTGAAGAAACATTATAAAACAATCGAATTATACACATTTTACGATAGAATTATATAAAATTTCAAACTCGCATATCTCCGTTACTGTTGAAGATACAGAAGTGATTTTACAGTCAATGGAATTAGGTCGACCTAACCTAACCTAAACTGACCTGACCTAACCTAACCTAACCTAACCTAACTTTACATAACCTAACCTAACCTAACCTAATAACAATAAAATAAAAACAATCTATTTAGGCGCTATTTTAGTCGTCCAGGAGATTAAAAATATAGATTTTGATTGTTGAAACATTATAAAACAATCGAATTATACACTTTTTACGATAGAATTATATAAAATTTCAAACTCGCATATCTCCGTTACTGTTGAAGATACAGAAGTGATTTTACAGTCAATGGAATTATGTCGACTTAACCTAACCTAAACTGACCTGACCTAACCTAATCTAACCTAACTTTACTTAACAAAACCTAACCTAACCTAATAACAATAAAATAAAAACAATCTTTTTGTGACCGATTGTAGTCGTTGTCGAGGAGATTTGAAATATAGATTTCGATGGTTGAAACATTATAAAACAATCGAATTCCACACATTTTACAATATAATTATATAAAGTTTCAAACTCGCATATCTCCGTTACTGTTGAAGATACAGAAGTGAATTTGCACTCAATGGAATCAGGTCGACGCTCTCTATTGGCTCATGGGGAAAATGTAATCCATGTGTAATATTCATGCTTAGTTACCATGGAAACTCTCATAACAATAAATTAAACAATCTATTTAGACGCTATTGTAGTAGTTGTCGAGGAGATTTCAAATATAGATTTTGATTGTTGAAACATTATAAAACAATCGAATTATACACATTTTACGATAAAATTATATAAAATTTCAAACTCGCATATCTCCGTTACTGTTGAAGATACAGAAGTGTTTTTACACTCAATGGAATTAGGTCGAACTAACCTAACCTAAACTGACCTGACCTAACCTAACCTAACCTAACTTTACTTAACAAAACCTAACCTAACCTAATAACAATAAAATAAAAACAATCTTTTTGTGACCGATTGTAGTCGTTGTCGAGGAGATTTGAAATATAGATTTCGATGGTTGAAACATTATAAAACAATCGAATTCCACACATTTTACAATATAATTATATAAAGTTTCAAACTCGCATATCTCCGTTACTGTTGAAGATACAGAAGTGAATTTGCACTCAATGGAATTAGGTCGACCTAACCTAACCTAAACTGACCTGACCTAACCTAACCTAACCTAACCAAACTTTACTTAACCTAACCTAACCTAACCTAATAACAATAAAATAAAAACAATCTATTTGTGCCCGATTGTAGTCGTTCTCGAGGAGATTTGAAATATAGATTTTGATTGTTGAAACATTATAAAACAATCGAATTCCACACATTTTACTATATAGTTATATAAATTTCAAACTCGTATATCTCCGTTACTATTGAAGATACAGAAGTGATTTTGCACTCAATCGAATCAGGTCGACGCTCTCTATTGGCTCATGGGGAAAATGTAATCTATGTGTAATATTCATGCTTAGTTACCATGGAAACTCTCATAACAATAAATTAAACAATCTATTTAGACGCTATTGTAGTCGTTGTCGAGGATATTTCAAATATAGATCTTGATTGAAGAAACATTATAAAACAATCGAATTATACACATTTTACGATAGAATTATATAAAATTTCAAACTCGCATATCTCCGTTACTGTTGAAGATACAGAAGTGATTTTACAGTCAATGGAATTAGGTCGACCTAACCTAACCTAAACTGACCTGACCTAACCTAATCTAACCTAACTTTACTTAACAAAACCTAACCTAACCTAATAACAATAAAATAAAAACAATCTTTTTGTGACCGATTGTAGTCGTTGTCGAGGAGATTTGAAATATAGATTTCGATGGTTGAAACATTATAAAACAATCGAATTCCACACATTTTACAATATAATTATATAAAGTTTCAAACTCGCATATCTCCGTTAATGTTGAAGATACAGAAGTGAATTTGCACTCAATGAAATCAGGTCGACGCTCTCTCTTGGCTCATGGGGAAAATGTAATCCATGTGTAATATTCATGCTTAGTTACCATGGAAACTTTCATAACAATAAATTAAACAATCTATTTAGACGTTATTGTAGTAGTTGTCGAGGAGATTTCAAATATAGATTTTGATTGTTGAAACATTATAAAACAATCGAATTATACACATTTTACGATAAAATTATATAAAATTTCAAACTCGCATATCTCCGTTACTGTTGAAGATACAGAAGTGTTTTTACACTCAATGGAATTAGGTCGAACTAACCTAACCTAAACTGACCTGACCTAACCTAACCTAACCTAACTTTACTTAACAAAACCTAACCTAACCTAATAACAATAAAATAAAAACAATCTTTTTGTGACCGATTGTAGTCGTTGTCGAGGAGATTTGAAATATAGATTTCGATGGTTGAAACATTATAAAACAATCGAATTCCACACATTTTACAATATAATTATATAAAGTTTCAAACTCGCATATCTCCGTTACTGTTGAAGATACAGAAGTGAATTTGCACTCAATGGAATCAGGTCGACGCTCTCTATTGGCTCATGGGGAAAATGTAATCCATGTGTAATATTCATGCTTAGTTACCATGGAAACTCTCATAACAATAAATTAAACAATCTATTTAGACGCTATTGTAGTAGTTGTCGAGGAGATTTCAAATATAGATTTTGATTGTTGAAACATTATAAAACAATTGAATTATACACATTTTACGATAAAATTATATAAAATTTCAAACTCGCATATCTCCGTTACTGTTGAAGATACAGAAGTGTTTTTACACTCAATGGAATTAGGTCGAACTAACCTAACCTAAACTGACCTGACCTAACCTAACCTAACCTAACCTAATAACAATAAAATAAAAACAATCTTTTTGTGACCGATTGTAGTCGTTGTCGAGGAGATTTGAAATATAGATTTCGATGGTTGAAACATTATAAAACAATCGAATTCCACACATTTTACAATATAATTATATAAAGTTTCAAACTCGCATATCTCCGTTACTGTTGAAGATACAGAAGTGAATTTGCACTCAATGGAATTAGGTCGACCTAACCTAACCTAAACTGACCTGACCTAACCTAACCTAACCTAACCAAACTTTACTTAACCTAACCTAACCTAACCTAATAACAATAAAATAAAAACAATCTATTTGTGCCCGATTGTAGTCGTTCTCGAGGAGATTTGAAATATAGATTTTGATTGTTGAAACATTATAAAACAATCGAATTCCACACATTTTACTATATAGTTATATAAATTTCAAACTCGTATATCTCCGTTACTATTGAAGATACAGAAGTGATTTTGCACTCAATCGAATCAGGTCGACGCTCTCTATTGGCTCATGGGGAAAATGTAATCTATGTGTAATATTCATGCTTAGTTACCATGGAAACTCTCATAACAATAAATTAAACAATCTATTTAGACGCTATTGTAGTCGTTGTCGAGGATATTTCAAATATAGATCTTGATTGAAGAAACATTATAAAACAATCGAATTATACACATTTTACGATAGAATTATATAAAATTTCAAACTCGCATATCTCCGTTACTGTTGAAGATACAGAAGTGATTTTACAGTCAATGGAATTAGGTCGACCTAACCTAACCTAAACTGACCTGACCTAACCTAATCTAACCTAACTTTACTTAACAAAACCTAACCTAACCTAATAACAATAAAATAAAAACAATCTTTTTGTGACCGATTGTAGTCGTTGTCGAGGAGATTTGAAATATAGATTTCGATGGTTGAAACATTATAAAACAATCGAATTCCACACATTTTACAATATAATTATATAAAGTTTCAAACTCGCATATCTCCGTTAATGTTGAAGATACAGAAGTGAATTTGCACTCAATGAAATCAGGTCGACGCTCTCTATTGGCTCATGGGGAAAATGTAATCCATGTGTAATATTCATGCTTAGTTACCATGGAAACTTTCATAACAATAAATTAAACAATCTATTTAGACGTTATTGTAGTAGTTGTCGAGGAGATTTCAAATATAGATTTTGATTGTTGAAACATTATAAAACAATCGAATTATACACATTTTACGATAAAATTATATAAAATTTCAAACTCGCATATCTCCGTTACTGTTGAAGATACAGAAGTGTTTTTACACTCAATGGAATTAGGTCGAACTAACCTAACCTAAACTGACCTGACCTAACCTAACCTAACCTAACTTTACTTAACAAAACCTAACCTAACCTAATAACAATAAAATAAAAACAATCTTTTTGTGACCGATTGTAGTCGTTGTCGAGGAGATTTGAAATATAGATTTCGATGGTTGAAACATTATAAAACAATCGAATTCCACACATTTTACAATATAATTATATAAAGTTTCAAACTCGCATATCTCCGTTACTGTTGAAGATACAGAAGTGAATTTGCACTCAATGGAATCAGGTCGACGCTCTCTATTGGCTCATGGGGAAAATGTAATCCATGTGTAATATTCATGCTTAGTTACCATGGAAACTCTCATAACAATAAATTAAACAATCTATTTAGACGCTATTGTAGTAGTTGTCGAGGAGATTTCAAATATAGATTTTGATTGTTGAAACATTATAAAACAATTGAATTATACACATTTTACGATAAAATTATATAAAATTTCAAACTCGCATATCTCCGTTACTGTTGAAGATACAGAAGTGTTTTTACACTCAATGGAATTAGGTCGAACTAACCTAACCTAAACTGACCTGACCTAACCTAACCTAACCTAACTTTACTTAACCTAACCTAACCTAACCTAATAACAATAAAAAAAACAATCTATTTGTGCCGATTGTAGTCGTTCTCGAGGAGATTTGAAATATAGATTTTGATTGTTGAAACATTATAAAACAATCGAATTCCACGCATTTTACAATATAATTATATAAAATTTCAAACTCGCATATCTCCGTTACTATTGAAGATACAGAAGTGATTTTACACTCAATGGAATTAGTTCGACCTAACCTAACCTAAACTGACCTGACCTAACCTAACCTAACCTAACTTTACTTAACCTAACCTAACCTAACCTAATAACAATAAAATAAAAACAATCTATTTGTGCCGATTGTAGTCGTTCTCGAGGAGATTTGAAATATAGATTTTGATTGTTGAAACATTATAAAACAATCGAATTCCACACATTTTACAATATAATTATATAAAATTTCAAACTCGTATATCTCCGTTACTATTGAAGATACAGAAGTGATTTTGCACTCAATGGAATCAGGTCGACGCTCTCTATTGGCTCATGGGGAAAATGTAATCCACGTGTAATATTCATGCTTAGTTACCATGGAAAATCTCATAACAATAAATTAAACAATCTATTTAGACGCTATTGTAGTATTTGTGGAGGAGATTTCAAATATAGATTTTGATTGTTGAAACATTATAAAACAATCGAATTATACACATTTTACGATAGAATTATATAAAATTTCAAACTCGCATATCTCCGTTACTGTTGAAGATACAGAAGTGATTTTACACTCAATGGAATTAGGTCGACCTAACCTAACCTAAACTGACCTGACCTAACCTAACCTAACCTAACTTTACTTAACCTAACCTAACCTAACCTAATAACAATAAAATAAAAACAATCTATTTGTGCCGATTGTAGTCGTTCTCGAGGAGATTTGAAATATAGATTTTGATTGTTGAAACATTATAAAACAATCGAATTCCACACATTTTACAATATAATTTTATAAAATTTCAAACTCGTATATCTCCGTTACTATTGAAGATACAGAAGTGATTTTGCACTCAATGGAATCAGGTCGACGCTCTCTATTGGCTCATGGGGAAAATGTAATCCACGTGTAATATTCATGCTTAGTTACCATGGAAAATCTCATAACAATAAATTAAACAATCTTTTTAGGCGCTATTTTAGTCATCCAGGAGATTAAAAATATAGATTTTGATTGTTGAAACATTATAAAACAATCGAATTATGCACTTTTTACGATAGAATTATATAAAATTTCAAACTCGCATATCTCCGTTACTGTTGAAGATACAGAAGTGATTTTACAGTCAATGGAATTAGGTCGACCTAACCTAACCTAAACTGACCTGACCTAACCTAACCTAACCTAACCAAACTTTACTTAACCTAACCTAACCTAACCTAATAACAATAAAATAAAAACAATCTATTTGTGCCCGATTGTAGTCGTTCTCGAGGAGATTTGAAATATAGATTTTGATTGTTGAAACATTATAAAACAATCGAATTCCACACATTTTACTATATAGTTATATAAAATTTCAAACTCGTATATCTCCGTTACTATTGAAGATACAGAAGTGATTTTGCACTCAATCGAATCAGGTCGACGCTCTCTATTGGCTCATGGGGAAAATGTAATCTATGTGTAATATTCATGCTTAGTTACCATGGAAACTCTCATAACAATAAATTAAACAATCTATTTAGACGCTATTGTAGTCGTTGTCGAGGATATTTCAAATATAGATCTTGATTGAAGAAACATTATAAAACAATCGAATTATACACATTTTACGATAGAATTATATAAAATTTCAAACTCGCATATCTCCGTTACTGTTGAAGATACAGAAGTGATTTTACAGTCAATGGAATTAGGTCGACCTAACCTAACCTAAACTGACCTGACCTAACCTAACCTAACCTAACCTAACTTTACATAACCTAACCTAACCTAACCTAATAACAATAAAATAAAAACAATCTATTTAGGCGCTATTTTAGTCGTCCAGGAGATTAAAAATATAGATTTTGATTGTTGAAACATTATAAAACAATCGAATTATACACTTTTTACGATAGAATTATATAAAATTTCAAACTCGCATATCTCCGTTACTGTTGAAGATACAGAAGTGATTTTACAGTCAATGGAATTATGTCGACTTAACCTAACCTAAACTGACCTGACCTAACCTAATCTAACCTAACTTTACTTAACAAAACCTAACCTAACCTAATAACAATAAAATAAAAACAATCTTTTTGTGACCGATTGTAGTCGTTGTCGAGGAGATTTGAAATATAGATTTCGATGGTTGAAACATTATAAAACAATCGAATTCCACACATTTTACAATATAATTATATAAAGTTTCAAACTCGCATATCTCCGTTACTGTTGAAGATACAGAAGTGAATTTGCACTCAATGGAATCAGGTCGACGCTCTCTATTGGCTCATGGGGAAAATGTAATCCATGTGTAATATTCATGCTTAGTTACCATGGAAACTCTCATAACAATAAATTAAACAATCTATTTAGACGCTATTGTAGTAGTTGTCGAGGAGATTTCAAATATAGATTTTGATTGTTGAAACATTATAAAACAATCGAATTATAC
Source organism: Lepisma saccharinum (assembly GCF_977018435.1). Classification (NCBI taxonomy): domain Eukaryota; kingdom Metazoa; phylum Arthropoda; class Insecta; order Zygentoma; family Lepismatidae; genus Lepisma; species Lepisma saccharinum. Next base: position 297,188 of record NW_028142994.1, read on the forward strand.
ACATTTTACGATAAAATTATATAAAATTTCAAACTCGCATATCTCCGTTACTGTTGAAGATACAGAAGTGTTTTTACACTCAATGGAATTAGGTCGAACTAACCTAACCTAAACTGACCTGACCTAACCTAACCTAACCTAACTTTACTTAACAAAACCTAACCTAACCTAATAACAATAAAATAAAAACAATCTTTTTGTGACCGATTGTAGTCGTTGTCGAGGAGATTTGAAATATAGATTTCGATGGTTGAAACATTATAAAACAATCGAATTCCACACATTTTACAATATAATTATATAAAGTTTCAAACTCGCATATCTCCGTTACTGTTGAAGATACAGAAGTGAATTTGCACTCAATGGAATTAGGTCGACCTAACCTAACCTAAACTGACCTGACCTAACCTAACCTAACCTAACCAAACTTTACTTAACCTAACCTAACCTAACCTAATAACAATAAAATAAAAACAATCTATTTGTGCCCGATTGTAGTCGTTCTCGAGGAGATTTGAAATATAGATTTTGATTGTTGAAACATTATAAAACAATCGAATTCCACACATTTTACTATATAGTTATATAAATTTCAAACTCGTATATCTCCGTTACTATTGAAGATACAGAAGTGATTTTGCACTCAATCGAATCAGGTCGACGCTCTCTATTGGCTCATGGGGAAAATGTAATCTATGTGTAATATTCATGCTTAGTTACCATGGAAACTCTCATAACAATAAATTAAACAATCTATTTAGACGCTATTGTAGTCGTTGTCGAGGATATTTCAAATATAGATCTTGATTGAAGAAACATTATAAAACAATCGAATTATACACATTTTACGATAGAATTATATAAAATTTCAAACTCGCATATCTCCGTTACTGTTGAAGATACAGAAGTGATTTTACAGTCAATGGAATTAGGTCGACCTAACCTAACCTAAACTGACCTGACCTAACCTAATCTAACCTAACTTTACTTAACAAAACCTAACCTAACCTAATAACAATAAAATAAAAACAATCTTTTTGTGACCGATTGTAGTCGTTGTCGAGGAGATTTGAAATATAGATTTCGATGGTTGAAACATTATAAAACAATCGAATTCCACACATTTTACAATATAATTATATAAAGTTTCAAACTCGCATATCTCCGTTAATGTTGAAGATACAGAAGTGAATTTGCACTCAATGAAATCAGGTCGACGCTCTCTATTGGCTCATGGGGAAAATGTAATCCATGTGTAATATTCATGCTTAGTTACCATGGAAACTTTCATAACAATAAATTAAACAATCTATTTAGACGTTATTGTAGTAGTTGTCGAGGAGATTTCAAATATAGATTTTGATTGTTGAAACATTATAAAACAATCGAATTATACACATTTTACGATAAAATTATATAAAATTTCAAACTCGCATATCTCCGTTACTGTTGAAGATACAGAAGTGTTTTTACACTCAATGGAATTAGGTCGAACTAACCTAACCTAAACTGACCTGACCTAACCTAACCTAACCTAACTTTACTTAACAAAACCTAACCTAACCTAATAACAATAAAATAAAAACAATCTTTTTGTGACCGATTGTAGTCGTTGTCGAGGAGATTTGAAATATAGATTTCGATGGTTGAAACATTATAAAACAATCGAATTCCACACATTTTACAATATAATTATATAAAGTTTCAAACTCGCATATCTCCGTTACTGTTGAAGATACAGAAGTGAATTTGCACTCAATGGAATCAGGTCGACGCTCTCTATTGGCTCATGGGGAAAATGTAATCCATGTGTAATATTCATGCTTAGTTACCATGGAAACTCTCATAACAATAAATTAAACAATCTATTTAGACGCTATTGTAGTAGTTGTCGAGGAGATTTCAAATATAGATTTTGATTGTTGAAACATTATAAAACAATCGAATTCCACGCATTTTACAATATAATTATATAAAATTTCAAACTCGCATATCTCCGTTACTATTGAAGATACAGAAGTGATTTTACACTCAATGGAATTAGTTCGACCTAACCTAACCTAAACTGACCTGACCTAACCTAACCTAACCTAACTTTACTTAACCTAACCTAACCTAACCTAATAACAATAAAATAAAAACAATCTATTTGTGCCGATTGTAGTCGTTCTCGAGGAGATTTGAAATATAGATTTTGATTGTTGAAACATTATAAAACAATCGAATTCCACACATTTTACAATATAATTATATAAAATTTCAAACTCGTATATCTCCGTTACTATTGAAGATACAGAAGTGATTTTGCACTCAATGGAATCAGGTCGACGCTCTCTATTGGCTCATGGGGAAAATGTAATCCACGTGTAATATTCATGCTTAGTTACCATGGAAAATCTCATAACAATAAATTAAACAATCTATTTAGACGCTATTGTAGTATTTGTGGAGGAGATTTCAAATATAGATTTTGATTGTTGAAACATTATAAAACAATCGAATTATACACATTTTACGATAGAATTATATAAAATTTCAAACTCGCATATCTCCGTTACTGTTGAAGATACAGAAGTGATTTTACACTCAATGGAATTAGGTCGACCTAACCTAACCTAAACTGACCTGACCTAACCTAACCTAACCTAACTTTACTTAACCTAACCTAACCTAACCTAATAACAATAAAATAAAAACAATCTATTTGTGCCGATTGTAGTCGTTCTCGAGGAGATTTGAAATATAGATTTTGATTGTTGAAACATTATAAAACAATCGAATTCCACACATTTTACAATATAATTTTATAAAATTTCAAACTCGTATATCTCCGTTACTATTGAAGATACAGAAGTGATTTTGCACTCAATGGAATCAGGTCGACGCTCTCTATTGGCTCATGGGGAAAATGTAATCCACGTGTAATATTCATGCTTAGTTACCATGGAAAATCTCATAACAATAAATTAAACAATCTTTTTAGGCGCTATTTTAGTCATCCAGGAGATTAAAAATATAGATTTTGATTGTTGAAACATTATAAAACAATCGAATTATGCACTTTTTACGATAGAATTATATAAAATTTCAAACTCGCATATCTCCGTTACTGTTGAAGATACAGAAGTGATTTTACAGTCAATGGAATTAGGTCGACCTAACCTAACCTAAACTGACCTGACCTAACCTAACCTAACCTAACCAAACTTTACTTAACCTAACCTAACCTAACCTAATAACAATAAAATAAAAACAATCTATTTGTGCCCGATTGTAGTCGTTCTCGAGGAGATTTGAAATATAGATTTTGATTGTTGAAACATTATAAAACAATCGAATTCCACACATTTTACTATATAGTTATATAAAATTTCAAACTCGTATATCTCCGTTACTATTGAAGATACAGAAGTGATTTTGCACTCAATCGAATCAGGTCGACGCTCTCTATTGGCTCATGGGGAAAATGTAATCTATGTGTAATATTCATGCTTAGTTACCATGGAAACTCTCATAACAATAAATTAAACAATCTATTTAGACGCTATTGTAGTCGTTGTCGAGGATATTTCAAATATAGATCTTGATTGAAGAAACATTATAAAACAATCGAATTATACACATTTTACGATAGAATTATATAAAATTTCAAACTCGCATATCTCCGTTACTGTTGAAGATACAGAAGTGATTTTACAGTCAATGGAATTAGGTCGACCTAACCTAACCTAAACTGACCTGACCTAACCTAACCTAACCTAACCTAACTTTACATAACCTAACCTAACCTAACCTAATAACAATAAAATAAAAACAATCTATTTAGGCGCTATTTTAGTCGTCCAGGAGATTAAAAATATAGATTTTGATTGTTGAAACATTATAAAACAATCGAATTATACACTTTTTACGATAGAATTATATAAAATTTCAAACTCGCATATCTCCGTTACTGTTGAAGATACAGAAGTGATTTTACAGTCAATGGAATTATGTCGACTTAACCTAACCTAAACTGACCTGACCTAACCTAATCTAACCTAACTTTACTTAACAAAACCTAACCTAACCTAATAACAATAAAATAAAAACAATCTTTTTGTGACCGATTGTAGTCGTTGTCGAGGAGATTTGAAATATAGATTTCGATGGTTGAAACATTATAAAACAATCGAATTCCACACATTTTACAATATAATTATATAAAGTTTCAAACTCGCATATCTCCGTTACTGTTGAAGATACAGAAGTGAATTTGCACTCAATGGAATCAGGTCGACGCTCTCTATTGGCTCATGGGGAAAATGTAATCCATGTGTAATATTCATGCTTAGTTACCATGGAAACTTTCATAACAATAAATTAAACAATCTATTTAGACGTTATTGTAGTAGTTGTCGAGGAGATTTCAAATATAGATTTTGATTGTTGAAACATTATAAAACAATCGAATTATACACATTTTACGATAAAATTATATAAAATTTCAAACTCGCATATCTCCGTTACTGTTGAAGATACAGAAGTGTTTTTACACTCAATGGAATTAGGTCGAACTAACCTAACCTAAACTGACCTGACCTAACCTAACCTAACCTAACTTTACTTAACAAAACCTAACCTAACCTAATAACAATAAAATAAAAACAATCTTTTTGTGACCGATTGTAGTCGTTGTCGAGGAGATTTGAAATATAGATTTCGATGGTTGAAACATTATAAAACAATCGAATTCCACACATTTTACAATATAATTATATAAAGTTTCAAACTCGCATATCTCCGTTACTGTTGAAGATACAGAAGTGAATTTGCACTCAATGGAATCAGGTCGACGCTCTCTATTGGCTCATGGGGAAAATGTAATCCATGTGTAATATTCATGCTTAGTTACCATGGAAACTCTCATAACAATAAATTAAACAATCTATTTAGACGCTATTGTAGTAGTTGTCGAGGAGATTTCAAATATAGATTTTGATTGTTGAAACATTATAAAACAATTGAATTATACACATTTTACGATAAAATTATATAAAATTTCAAACTCGCATATCTCCGTTACTGTTGAAGATACAGAAGTGTTTTTACACTCAATGGAATTAGGTCGAACTAACCTAACCTAAACTGACCTGACCTAACCTAACCTAACCTAACTTTACTTAACCTAACCTAACCTAACCTAATAACAATAAAAAAAACAATCTATTTGTGCCGATTGTAGTCGTTCTCGAGGAGATTTGAAATATAGATTTTGATTGTTGAAACATTATAAAACAATCGAATTCCACGCATTTTACAATATAATTATATAAAATTTCAAACTCGCATATCTCCGTTACTATTGAAGATACAGAAGTGATTTTACACTCAATGGAATTAGTTCGACCTAACCTAACCTAAACTGACCTGACCTAACCTAACCTAACCTAACTTTACTTAACCTAACCTAACCTAACCTAATAACAATAAAATAAAAACAATCTATTTGTGCCGATTGTAGTCGTTCTCGAGGAGATTTGAAATATAGATTTTGATTGTTGAAACATTATAAAACAATCGAATTCCACACATTTTACAATATAATTATATAAAATTTCAAACTCGTATATCTCCGTTACTATTGAAGATACAGAAGTGATTTTGCACTCAATGGAATCAGGTCGACGCTCTCTATTGGCTCATGGGGAAAATGTAATCCACGTGTAATATTCATGCTTAGTTACCATGGAAAATCTCATAACAATAAATTAAACAATCTATTTAGACGCTATTGTAGTATTTGTGGAGGAGATTTCAAATATAGATTTTGATTGTTGAAACATTATAAAACAATCGAATTATACACATTTTACGATAGAATTATATAAAATTTCAAACTCGCATATCTCCGTTACTGTTGAAGATACAGAAGTGATTTTACACTCAATGGAATTAGGTCGACCTAACCTAACCTAAACTGACCTGACCTAACCTAACCTAACCTAACTTTACTTAACCTAACCTAACCTAACCTAATAACAATAAAATAAAAACAATCTATTTGTGCCGATTGTAGTCGTTCTCGAGGAGATTTGAAATATAGATTTTGATTGTTGAAACATTATAAAACAATCGAATTCCACACATTTTACAATATAATTTTATAAAATTTCAAACTCGTATATCTCCGTTACTATTGAAGATACAGAAGTGATTTTGCACTCAATGGAATCAGGTCGACGCTCTCTATTGGCTCATGGGGAAAATGTAATCCACGTGTAATATTCATGCTTAGTTACCATGGAAAATCTCATAACAATAAATTAAACAATCTTTTTAGGCGCTATTTTAGTCATCCAGGAGATTAAAAATATAGATTTTGATTGTTGAAACATTATAAAACAATCGAATTATGCACTTTTTACGATAGAATTATATAAAATTTCAAACTCGCATATCTCCGTTACTGTTGAAGATACAGAAGTGATTTTACAGTCAATGGAATTAGGTCGACCTAACCTAACCTAAACTGACCTGACCTAACCTAACCTAACCTAACCAAACTTTACTTAACCTAACCTAACCTAACCTAATAACAATAAAATAAAAACAATCTATTTGTGCCCGATTGTAGTCGTTCTCGAGGAGATTTGAAATATAGATTTTGATTGTTGAAACATTATAAAACAATCGAATTCCACACATTTTACTATATAGTTATATAAAATTTCAAACTCGTATATCTCCGTTACTATTGAAGATACAGAAGTGATTTTGCACTCAATCGAATCAGGTCGACGCTCTCTATTGGCTCATGGGGAAAATGTAATCTATGTGTAATATTCATGCTTAGTTACCATGGAAACTCTCATAACAATAAATTAAACAATCTATTTAGACGCTATTGTAGTCGTTGTCGAGGATATTTCAAATATAGATCTTGATTGAAGAAACATTATAAAACAATCGAATTATACACATTTTACGATAGAATTATATAAAATTTCAAACTCGCATATCTCCGTTACTGTTGAAGATACAGAAGTGATTTTACAGTCAATGGAATTAGGTCGACCTAACCTAACCTAAACTGACCTGACCTAACCTAACCTAACCTAACCTAACTTTACATAACCTAACCTAACCTAACCTAATAACAATAAAATAAAAACAATCTATTTAGGCGCTATTTTAGTCGTCCAGGAGATTAAAAATATAGATTTTGATTGTTGAAACATTATAAAACAATCGAATTATACACTTTTTACGATAGAATTATATAAAATTTCAAACTCGCATATCTCCGTTACTGTTGAAGATACAGAAGTGATTTTACAGTCAATGGAATTATGTCGACTTAACCTAACCTAAACTGACCTGACCTAACCTAATCTAACCTAACTTTACTTAACAAAACCTAACCTAACCTAATAACAATAAAATAAAAACAATCTTTTTGTGACCGATTGTAGTCGTTGTCGAGGAGATTTGAAATATAGATTTCGATGGTTGAAACATTATAAAACAATCGAATTCCACACATTTTACAATATAATTATATAAAGTTTCAAACTCGCATATCTCCGTTACTGTTGAAGATACAGAAGTGAATTTGCACTCAATGGAATCAGGTCGACGCTCTCTATTGGCTCATGGGGAAAATGTAATCCATGTGTAATATTCATGCTTAGTTACCATGGAAACTCTCATAACAATAAATTAAACAATCTATTTAGACGCTATTGTAGTAGTTGTCGAGGAGATTTCAAATATAGATTTTGATTGTTGAAACATTATAAAACAATCGAATTATACACATTTTACGATAAAATTATATAAAATTTCAAACTCGCATATCTCCGTTACTGTTGAAGATACAGAAGTGTTTTTACACTCAATGGAATTAGGTCGAACTAACCTAACCTAAACTGACCTGACCTAACCTAACCTAACCTAACTTTACTTAACAAAACCTAACCTAACCTAATAACAATAAAATAAAAACAATCTTTTTGTGACCGATTGTAGTCGTTGTCGAGGAGATTTGAAATATAGATTTCGATGGTTGAAACATTATAAAACAATCGAATTCCACACATTTTACAATATAATTATATAAAGTTTCAAACTCGCATATCTCCGTTACTGTTGAAGATACAGAAGTGAATTTGCACTCAATGGAATTAGGTCGACCTAACCTAACCTAAACTGACCTGACCTAACCTAACCTAACCTAACCAAACTTTACTTAACCTAACCTAACCTAACCTAATAACAATAAAATAAAAACAATCTATTTGTGCCCGATTGTAGTCGTTCTCGAGGAGATTTGAAATATAGATTTTGATTGTTGAAACATTATAAAACAATCGAATTCCACACATTTTACTATATAGTTATATAAATTTCAAACTCGTATATCTCCGTTACTATTGAAGATACAGAAGTGATTTTGCACTCAATCGAATCAGGTCGACGCTCTCTATTGGCTCATGGGGAAAATGTAATCTATGTGTAATATTCATGCTTAGTTACCATGGAAACTCTCATAACAATAAATTAAACAATCTATTTAGACGCTATTGTAGTCGTTGTCGAGGATATTTCAAATATAGATCTTGATTGAAGAAACATTATAAAACAATCGAATTATACACATTTTACGATAGAATTATATAAAATTTCAAACTCGCATATCTCCGTTACTGTTGAAGATACAGAAGTGATTTTACAGTCAATGGAATTAGGTCGACCTAACCTAACCTAAACTGACCTGACCTAACCTAATCTAACCTAACTTTACTTAACAAAACCTAACCTAACCTAATAACAATAAAATAAAAACAATCTTTTTGTGACCGATTGTAGTCGTTGTCGAGGAGATTTGAAATATAGATTTCGATGGTTGAAACATTATAAAACAATCGAATTCCACACATTTTACAATATAATTATATAAAGTTTCAAACTCGCATATCTCCGTTAATGTTGAAGATACAGAAGTGAATTTGCACTCAATGAAATCAGGTCGACGCTCTCTATTGGCTCATGGGGAAAATGTAATCCATGTGTAATATTCATGCTTAGTTACCATGGAAACTTTCATAACAATAAATTAAACAATCTATTTAGACGTTATTGTAGTAGTTGTCGAGGAGATTTCAAATATAGATTTTGATTGTTGAAACATTATAAAACAATCGAATTATACACATTTTACGATAAAATTATATAAAATTTCAAACTCGCATATCTCCGTTACTGTTGAAGATACAGAAGTGTTTTTACACTCAATGGAATTAGGTCGAACTAACCTAACCTAAACTGACCTGACCTAACCTAACCTAACCTAACTTTACTTAACAAAACCTAACCTAACCTAATAACAATAAAATAAAAACAATCTTTTTGTGACCGATTGTAGTCGTTGTCGAGGAGATTTGAAATATAGATTTCGATGGTTGAAACATTATAAAACAATCGAATTCCACACATTTTACAATATAATTATATAAAGTTTCAAACTCGCATATCTCCGTTACTGTTGAAGATACAGAAGTGAATTTGCACTCAATGGAATCAGGTCGACGCTCTCTATTGGCTCATGGGGAAAATGTAATCCATGTGTAATATTCATGCTTAGTTACCATGGAAACTCTCATAACAATAAATTAAACAATCTATTTAGACGCTATTGTAGTAGTTGTCGAGGAGATTTCAAATATAGATTTTGATTGTTGAAACATTATAAAACAATCGAATTCCACGCATTTTACAATATAATTATATAAAATTTCAAACTCGCATATCTCCGTTACTATTGAAGATACAGAAGTGATTTTACACTCAATGGAATTAGTTCGACCTAACCTAACCTAAACTGACCTGACCTAACCTAACCTAACCTAACTTTACTTAACCTAACCTAACCTAACCTAATAACAATAAAATAAAAACAATCTATTTGTGCCGATTGTAGTCGTTCTCGAGGAGATTTGAAATATAGATTTTGATTGTTGAAACATTATAAAACAATCGAATTCCACACATTTTACAATATAATTATATAAAATTTCAAACTCGTATATCTCCGTTACTATTGAAGATACAGAAGTGATTTTGCACTCAATGGAATCAGGTCGACGCTCTCTATTGGCTCATGGGGAAAATGTAATCCACGTGTAATATTCATGCTTAGTTACCATGGAAAATCTCATAACAATAAATTAAACAATCTATTTAGACGCTATTGTAGTATTTGTGGAGGAGATTTCAAATATAGATTTTGATTGTTGAAACATTATAAAACAATCGAATTATACACATTTTACGATAGAATTATATAAAATTTCAAACTCGCATATCTCCGTTACTGTTGAAGATACAGAAGTGATTTTACACTCAATGGAATTAGGTCGACCTAACCTAACCTAAACTGACCTGACCTAACCTAACCTAACCTAACTTTACTTAACCTAACCTAACCTAACCTAATAACAATAAAATAAAAACAATCTATTTGTGCCGATTGTAGTCGTTCTCGAGGAGATTTGAAATATAGATTTTGATTGTTGAAACATTATAAAACAATCGAATTCCACACATTTTACAATATAATTTTATAAAATTTCAAACTCGTATATCTCCGTTACTATTGAAGATACAGAAGTGATTTTGCACTCAATGGAATCAGGTCGACGCTCTCTATTGGCTCATGGGGAAAATGTAATCCACGTGTAATATTCATGCTTAGTTACCATGGAAAATCTCATAACAATAAATTAAACAATCTTTTTAGGCGCTATTTTAGTCATCCAGGAGATTAAAAATATAGATTTTGATTGTTGAAACATTATAAAACAATCGAATTATGCACTTTTTACGATAGAATTATATAAAATTTCAAACTCGCATATCTCCGTTACTGTTGAAGATACAGAAGTGATTTTACAGTCAATGGAATTAGGTCGACCTAACCTAACCTAAACTGACCTGACCTAACCTAACCTAACCTAACCTAACCAAACTTTACTTAACCTAACCTAACCTAACCTAATAACAATAAAATAAAAACAATCTATTTGTGCCCGATTGTAGTCGTTCTCGAGGAGATTTGAAATATAGATTTTGATTGTTGAAACATTATAAAACAATCGAATTCCACACATTTTACTATATAGTTATATAAAATTTCAAACTCGTATATCTCCGTTACTATTGAAGATACAGAAGTGATTTTGCACTCAATCGAATCAGGTCGACGCTCTCTATTGGCTCATGGGGAAAATGTAATCTATGTGTAATATTCATGCTTAGTTACCATGGAAACTCTCATAACAATAAATTAAACAATCTATTTAGACGCTATTGTAGTCGTTGTCGAGGATATTTCAAATATAGATCTTGATTGAAGAAACATTATAAAACAATCGAATTATACACATTTTACGATAGAATTATATAAAATTTCAAACTCGCATATCTCCGTTACTGTTGAAGATACAGAAGTGATTTTACAGTCAATGGAATTAGGTCGACCTAACCTAACCTAAACTGACCTGACCTAACCTAACCTAACCTAACCTAACTTTACATAACCTAACCTAACCTAACCTAATAACAATAAAATAAAAACAATCTATTTAGGCGCTATTTTAGTCGTCCAGGAGATTAAAAATATAGATTTTGATTGTTGAAACATTATAAAACAATCGAATTATACACTTTTTACGATAGAATTATATAAAATTTCAAACTCGCATATCTCCGTTACTGTTGAAGATACAGAAGTGATTTTACAGTCAATGGAATTATGTCGACTTAACCTAACCTAAACTGACCTGACCTAACCTAATCTAACCTAACTTTACTTAACAAAACCTAACCTAACCTAATAACAATAAAATAAAAACAATCTTTTTGTGACCGATTGTAGTCGTTGTCGAGGAGATTTGAAATATAGATTTCGATGGTTGAAACATTATAAAACAATCGAATTCCACACATTTTACAATATAATTATATAAAGTTTCAAACTCGCATATCTCCGTTACTGTTGAAGATACAGAAGTGAATTTGCACTCAATGGAATCAGGTCGACGCTCTCTATTGGCTCATGGGGAAAATGTAATCCATGTGTAATATTCATGCTTAGTTACCATGGAAACTCTCATAACAATAAATTAAACAATCTATTTAGACGCTATTGTAGTAGTTGTCGAGGAGATTTCAAATATAGATTTTGATTGTTGAAACATTATAAAACAATCGAATTATACACATTTTACGATAAAATTATATAAAATTTCAAACTCGCATATCTCCGTTACTGTTGAAGATACAGAAGTGTTTTTACACTCAATGGAATTAGGTCGAACTAACCTAACCTAAACTGACCTGACCTAACCTAACCTAACCTAACTTTACTTAACAAAACCTAACCTAACCTAATAACAATAAAATAAAAACAATCTTTTTGTGACCGATTGTAGTCGTTGTCGAGGAGATTTGAAATATAGATTTCGATGGTTGAAACATTATAAAACAATCGAATTCCACACATTTTACAATATAATTATATAAAGTTTCAAACTCGCATATCTCCGTTACTGTTGAAGATACAGAAGTGAATTTGCACTCAATGGAATCAGGTCGACGCTCTCTATTGGCTCATGGGGAAAATGTAATCCATGTGTAATATTCATGCTTAGTTACCATGGAAACTCTCATAACAATAAATTAAACAATCTATTTAGACGCTATTGTAGTAGTTGTCGAGGAGATTTCAAATATAGATTTTGATTGTTGAAACATTATAAAACAATCGAATTATACACATTTTACGATAAAATTATATAAAATTTCAAACTCGCATATCTCCGTTACTGTTGAAGATACAGAAGTGTTTTTACACTCAATGGAATTAGGTCGAACTAACCTAACCTAAACTGACCTGACCTAACCTAACCTAACCTAACTTTACTTAACCTAACCTAACCTAACCTAATAACAATAAAAAAAACAATCTATTTGTGCCGATTGTAGTCGTTCTCGAGGAGATTTGAAATATAGATTTTGATTGTTGAAACATTATAAAACAATCGAATTCCACGCATTTTACAATATAATTATATAAAATTTCAAACTCGCATATCTCCGTTACTATTGAAGATACAGAAGTGATTTTACACTCAATGGAATTAGTTCGACCTAACCTAACCTAAACTGACCTGACCTAACCTAACCTAACCTAACTTTACTTAACCTAACCTAACCTTACCTAATAACAATAAAATAAAAACAATCTATTTGTGCCGATTGTAGTCGTTCTCGAGGAGATTTGAAATATAGATTTTGATTGTTGAAACATTATAAAACAATCGAATTCCACACATTTTACAATATAATTATATAAAATTTCAAACTCGTATATCTCCGTTACTATTGAAGATACAGAAGTGATTTTGCACTCAATGGAATCAGGTCGACGCTCTCCATTGGCTCATGGGGAAAATGTAATCCACGTGTAATATTCATGCTTAGTTACCATGGAAAATCTCATAACAATAAATTAAACAATCTGTTTAGACGCTATTGTAGTATTTGTGGAGGAGATTTCAAATATAGATTTTGATTGTTGAAACATTATAAAACAATCGAATTATACACATTTTACGATAGAATTATATAAAATTTCAAACTCGCATATCTCCGTTACTGTTGAAGATACAGAAGTGATTTTACACTCAATGGAATTAGTTCGACCTAACCTAACCTAAACTGACCTGACCTAACCTAACCTAACCTAACTTTACTTAACCTAACCTAACCTAACCTAATAACAATAAAATAAAAACAATCTATTTGTGCCGATTGTAGTCGTTCTCGAGGAGATTTGAAATATAGATTTTGATTGTTGAAACATTATAAAACAATCGAATTCCACACATTTTACAATATAATTATATAAAATTTCAAACTCGTATATCTCCGTTACTATTGAAGATACAGAAGTGATTTTGCACTCAATGGAATCAGGTCGACGCTCTATATTGGCTCATGGGGAAAATGTAATCCACGTGTAATATTCATGCTTAGTTACCATGGAAAATCTCATAACAATAAATTAAACAATCTTTTTAGGCGCTATTTTAGTCATCCAGGAGATTAAAAATATAGATTTTGATTGTTGAAACATTATAAAACAATCGAATTATGCACTTTTTACGATAGAATTATATAAAATTTCAAACTCGCATATCTCCGTTACTGTTGAAGATACAGAAGTGATTTTACAGTCAATGGAATCAGGTCGACGCTCTCTATTGGCTCATGGGGAAAATGTAATCTATGTGTAATATTCATGCTTAGTTACCATGGAAACTCTCATAACAATAAATTAAACAATCTATTTAGACGCTATTGTAGTCGTTGTCGAGGATATTTCAAATATAGATCTTGATTGAAGAAACATTATAAAACAATCGAATTATACACATTTTACGATAGAATTATATAAAATTTCAAACTCGCATATCTCCGTTACTGTTGAAGATACAGAAGTGATTTTACAGTCAATGGAATTAGGTCGACCTAACCTAACCTAAACTGACCTGACCTAACCTAACCTAACCTAACCTAACTTTACATAACCTAACCTAACCTAACCTAATAACAATAAAATAAAAACAATCTATTTAGGCGCTATTTTAGTCGTCCAGGAGATTAAAAATATAGATTTTGATTGTTGAAACATTATAAAACAATCGAATTATACACTTTTTACGATAGAATTATATAAAATTTCAAACTCGCATATCTCCGTTACTGTTGAAGATACAGAAGTGATTTTACAGTCAATGGAATTATGTCGACTTAACCTAACCTAAACTGACCTGACCTAACCTAATCTAACCTAACTTTACTTAACAAAACCTAACCTAACCTAATAACAATAAAATAAAAACAATCTTTTTGTGACCGATTGTAGTCGTTGTCGAGGAGATTTGAAATATAGATTTCGATGGTTGAAACATTATAAAACAATCGAATTCCACACATTTTACAATATAATTATATAAAGTTTCAAACTCGCATATCTCCGTTACTGTTGAAGATACAGAAGTGAATTTGCACTCAATGGAATCAGGTCGACGCTCTCTATTGGCTCATGGGGAAAATGTAATCCATGTGTAATATTCATGCTTAGTTACCATGGAAACTCTCATAACAATAAATTAAACAATCTATTTAGACGCTATTGTAGTAGTTGTCGAGGAGATTTCAAATATAGATTTTGATTGTTGAAACATTATAAAACAATCGAATTATACACATTTTACGATAAAATTATATAAAATTTCAAACTCGCATATCTCCGTTACTGTTGAAGATACAGAAGTGTTTTTACACTCAATGGAATTAGGTCGAACTAACCTAACCTAAACTGACCTGACCTAACCTAACCTAACCTAACTTTACTTAACAAAACCTAACCTAACCTAATAACAATAAAATAAAAACAATCTTTTTGTGACCGATTGTAGTCGTTGTCGAGGAGATTTGAAATATAGATTTCGATGGTTGAAACATTATAAAACAATCGAATTCCACACATTTTACAATATAATTATATAAAGTTTCAAACTCGCATATCTCCGTTACTGTTGAAGATACAGAAGTGAATTTGCACTCAATGGAATCAGGTCGACGCTCTCTATTGGCTCATGGGGAAAATGTAATCCATGTGTAATATTCATGCTTAGTTACCATGGAAACTCTCATAACAATAAATTAAACAATCTATTTAGACGCTATTGTAGTAGTTGTCGAGGAGATTTCAAATATAGATTTTGATTGTTGAAACATTATAAAACAATCGAATTATACACATTTTACGATAAAATTATATAAAATTTCAAACTCGCATATCTCCGTTACTGTTGAAGATACAGAAGTGTTTTTACACTCAATGGAATTAGGTCGAACTAACCTAACCTAAACTGACCTGACCTAACCTAACCTAACCTAACTTTACTTAACCTAACCTAACCTAACCTAATAACAATAAAAAAAACAATCTATTTGTGCCGATTGTAGTCGTTCTCGAGGAGATTTGAAATATAGATTTTGATTGTTGAAACATTATAAAACAATCGAATTCCACGCATTTTACAATATAATTATATAAAATTTCAAACTCGCATATCTCCGTTACTATTGAAGATACAGAAGTGATTTTACACTCAATGGAATTAGTTCGACCTAACCTAACCTAAACTGACCTGACCTAACCTAACCTAACCTAACTTTACTTAACCTAACCTAACCTAACCTAATAACAATAAAATAAAAACAATCTATTTGTGCCGATTGTAGTCGTTCTCGAGGAGATTTGAAATATAGATTTTGATTGTTGAAACATTATAAAACAATCGAATTCCACACATTTTACAATATAATTATATAAAATTTCAAACTCGTATATCTCCGTTACTATTGAAGATACAGAAGTGATTTTGCACTCAATGGAATCAGGTCGACGCTCTCCATTGGCTCATGGGGAAAATGTAATCCACGTGTAATATTCATGCTTAGTTACCATGGAAAATCTCATAACAATAAATTAAACAATCTATTTAGACGCTATTGTAGTATTTGTGGAGGAGATTTCAAATATAGATTTTGATTGTTGAAACATTATAAAACAATCGAATTATACACATTTTACGATAGAATTATATAAAATTTCAAACTCGCATATCTCCGTTACTGTTGAAGATACAGAAGTGATTTTACACTCAATGGAATTAGTTCGACCTAACCTAACCTAAACTGACCTGACCTAACCTAACCTAACCTAACTTTACTTAACCTAACCTAACCTAACCTAATAACAATAAAATAAAAACAATCTATTTGTGCCGATTGTAGTCGTTCTCGAGGAGATTTGAAATATAGATTTTGATTGTTGAAACATTATAAAACAATCGAATTCCACACATTTTACAATATAATTATATAAAATTTCAAACTCGTATATCTCCGTTACTGTTGAAGATACAGAAGTGATTTTACAGTCAATGGAATTAGGTCGACCTAACCTAACCTAAACTGACCTGACCTAACCTAACCTAACCTAACCAAACTTTACTTAACCTAACCTAACCTAACCTAATAACAATAAAATAAAAACAATCTATTTGTGCCCGATTGTAGTCGTTCTCGAGGAGATTTGAAATATAGATTTTGATTGTTGAAACATTATAAAACAATCGAATTCCACACATTTTACTATATAGTTATATAAAATTTCAAACTCGTATATCTCCGTTACTATTGAAGATACAGAAGTGATTTTGCACTCAATCGAATCAGGTCGACGCTCTCTATTGGCTCATGGGGAAAATGTAATCCATGTGTAATATTCATGCTTAGTTACCATGGAAACTCTCATAACAATAAATTAAACAATCTATTTAGACGCTATTGTAGTCGTTGTCGAGGATATTTCAAATATAGATCTTGATTGAAGAAACATAAAACAATCGAATTATACACATTTTACGATAGAATTATATAAAATTTCAAACTCGCATATCTCCGTTACTGTTGAAGATACAGAAGTGATTTTACAGTCAATTGAATTAGGTCGACCTAACCTAACCTAAACTGACCTGACCTAACCAAACCTAACCTAACCTAACTTTACATAACCTAACCTAACCTAACCTAATAACAATAAAATAAAAACAATCTATTTAGGCGCTATTTTAGTCGTCCAGGAGATTAAAAATATAGATTTTGATTGTTGAAACATTATAAAACAATCGAATTATACACTTTTTACGATAGAATTATATAAAATTTCAAACTCGCATATCTCCGTTACTGTTGAAGATACAGAAGTGATTTTACAGTCAATGGAATTAGGTCGACTTAACCTAACCTAAACTGACCTGACCTAACCTAATCTAACCTAACTTTACTTAACAAAACCTAACCTAACCTAATAACAATAAAATAAAAACAATCTTTTTGTGACCGATTGTAGTCGTTGTCGAGAAGATTTGAAATATAGATTTCGATGGTTGAAACATTATAAAACAATCGAATTCCACACATTTTACAATATAATTATATATAGTTTCAAACTCGCATATCTCCGTTACTGTTGAAGATACAGAAGTGAATTTGCACTCAATGGAATCAGGTCGACGCTCTCTATTGGCTCATGGGGAAAATGTAATCCATGTGTAATATTCATGCTTAGTTACCATGGAAACTCTCATAACAATAAATTAAAGAATCTATTTAGACGCTATTGTAGTCGTTGTCGAGGATATTTCAAATATAGATCTTGATTGAAGAAACATAAAACAATCGAATTATACACATTTTACGATAGAATTATATAAAATTTCAAACTCGCATATCTCCGTTACTGTTGAAGATACAGAAGTGATTTTACAGTCAATGGAATTAGGTCGAACTAACCTAACCTAAACTGACCTGACCTAACCAAACCTAACCTAACCTAACTTTACATAACCTAACCTAACCTAACCTAATAACAATAAAATAAAAACAATCTATTTAGGCGCTATTTTAGTCGTCCAGGAGATTAAAAATATAGATTTTGATTGTTGAAACATTATAAAACAATCGAATTATACACTTTTTACGATAGAATTATATAAAATTTCAAACTCGCATATCTCCGTTACTGTTGAAGATACAGAAGTGATTTTACAGTCAATGGAATTAGGTCGACTTAACCTAACCTAAACTGACCTGACCTAACCTAATCTAACCTAACTTTACTTAACAAAACCTAACCTAACCTAATAACAATAAAATAAAAACAATCTTTTTGTGACCGATTGTAGTCGTTGTCGAGGAGATTTGAAATATAGATTTCGATGGTTGAAACATTATAGAACAATCGAATTCCACACATTTTACAATATAATTATATAAAGTTTCAAACTCGCATATCTCCGTTACTGTTGAAGATACAGAAGTGAATTTGCACTCAATGGAATCAGGTCGACGCTCTCTATTGGCTCATGGGGAAAATGTAATCCATGTGTAATATTCATGCTTAGCTACCATGGAAACTCTCATAACAATAAATTAAACAATCTATTTAGACGCTATTGTAGTAGTTGTCGAGGAGATTTCAAATATAGATTTTGATTGTTGAAACATTAAAAAACAATCGAATTATACACATTTTACGATAGAATTATATAAAATTTCAAACTCGCATATCTCCATTACTGTTGAACATACAGAAGTGATTTTACACTCAATGGAATTAGGTCGACCTAACCTAACCTAAACTGACCTGACCTAACCTAACCTAACCTAACTTTACTTAACCTAACCTAACCTAACCTAATAACAATAAAATAAAAACAATCTATTTGTGCCGATTGTAGTCGTTCTCGAGGAGATTTGAAATATAGATTTTGATTGTTGAAACATTATAAAACAATCGAATTCCACGCATTTTACAATATAATTATATAAAATTTCAAACTCGCATATCTCCGTTACTGTTGAAGATACAGCAGTGATTTTACACTCAATGGAATTAGGTCGACCTAACCTAACCTAAACTGACCTGACCTAACCTAACCTAACCTAACTTTACTTAACCTAACCTAACCTAACCTAATAACAATAAAATAAAAACAATCTATTTGTGCCCGATTGTAGTCGTTCTCGAGGAGATTTGAAATATAGATTTTGATTGTTGAAACATTATAAAACAATCTAATTATACACATTTTACGATAAAATTATATAAAATTTCAAACTCGCATATCTCCGTTACTGTTGAAGATACAGAAGTGATTTTGCACTCAATGGAATCAGGTCGACGCTCTCTATTGGCTCATGGGGAAAATGTAATCCATGTGTAATATTCATGCTTAGTTACCATGGAAACTCTCATAACAATAAATTAAACAATCTTTTTAGGCGCTATTTTAGTCGTCCAGGAGATTAAAAATATAGATTTTGATTGTTGAAACATTATAAAACAATCGAATTATACACATTTTACGATAGAATTATATAAAATTTCAAACTCGCATATCTCCGTTACTGTTGAAGATACAGAAGTGATTTTACAGTCAATGGAATTAGGTCGACCTAACCTAACCTAAACTGACCTGACCTAACCTAACCTAACCTAACCAAACTTTACTTAACCTAACCTAACCTAACCTAATAACAATAAAATAAAAACAATCTATTTGTGCCCGATTGTAGTCGTTCTCGAGGAGATTTGAAATATAGATTTTGATTGTTGAAACATTATAAAACAATCGAATTCCACACATTTTACTATATAGTTATATAAAATTTCAAACTCGTATATCTCCGTTACTATTGAAGATACAGAAGTGATTTTGCACTCAATCGAATCAGGTCGACGCTCTCTATTGGCTCATGGGGAAAATGTAATCCATGTGTAATATTCATGCTTAGTTACCATGGAAACTCTCATAACAATAAATTAAACAATCTATTTAGACGCTATTGTAGTCGTTGTCGAGGATATTTCAAATATAGATCTTGATTGAAGAAACATAAAACAATCGAATTATACACATTTTACGATAGAATTATATAAAATTTCAAACTCGCATATCTCCGTTACTGTTGAAGATACAGAAGTGATTTTACAGTCAATGGAATTAGGTCGACCTAACCTAATCTAAACTGACCTGACCTAACCAAACCTAACCTAACCTAACTTTACATAACCTAACCTAACCTAACCTAATAACAATAAAATAAAAACAATCTATTTAGGCGCTATTTTAGTCGTCCAGGAGATTAAAAATATAGATTTTGATTGTTGAAACATTATAAAACAATCGAATTATACACTTTTTACGATAGAATTATATAAAATTTCAAACTCGCATATCTCCGTTACTGTTGAAGATACAGAAGTGTTTTTACAGTCAATGGAATTAGGTCGACTTAACCTAACCTAAACTGACCTGACCTAACCTAATCTAACCTAACTTTACTTAACAAAATTTAACCTAACCTAATAACAATAAAATAAAAACAATCTTTTTGTGACCGATTGTAGTCGTTGTCGAGGAGATTTGAAATATAGATTTCGATGGTTGAAACATTATAGAACAATCGAATTCCACACATTTTACAATATAATTATATAAAGTTTCAAACTCGCATATCTCCGTTACTATTGAAGATACAGAAGTGAATTTGCACTCAATGGAATCAGGTCGACGCTCTCTATTGGCTCATGGGGAAAATGTAATCCATGTGTAATATTCATGCTTAGCTACCATGGAAACTCTCATAACAATAAATTAAACAATCTATTTAGACGCTATTGTAGTAGTTGTCGAGGAGATTTCAAATATAGATTTTGATTGTTGAAACATTAAAAAACAATCGAATTATACACATTTTACGATAGAATTATATAAAATTTCAAACTCGCATATCTCCATTACTGTTGAACATACAGAAGTGATTTTACACTCAATGGAATTAGGTCGACCTAACCTAACCTAAACTGACCTGACCTAACCTAACCTAACCTAACTTTACTTAACCTAACCTAACCTAACCTAATAACAATAAAATAAAAACAATCTATTTGTGCCGATTGTAGTCGTTCTCGAGGAGATTTGAAATATAGATTTTGATTGTTGAAACATTATAAAACAATCGAATTCCACGCATTTTACAATATAATTATATAAAATTTCAAACTCGCATATCTCCGTTACCATTGAAGATACAGAAGTGATTTTGCACTCAATGGAATCAGGTCGACGCTCTCTATTGGCTCATGGCGAAAAATGTAATCCATGTGTAATATTCATGCTTAGTTACCATGGAAACTCTCATAACAATAAATTAAACAATCTATTTAGACGCTATTGTAGTCGTTGTCGAGGAGATTTCAAATATAGATTTTGATTGTTGAAACATTATAAAACAATCGAATTATACACATTTTACGATAGAATTATATAAAATTTCAAACTCGCATATCTCCGTTACTGTTGAAGATACAGCAGTGATTTTACACTCAATGGAATTAGGTCGACCTAACCTAACCTAAACTGACCTGACCTAACCTAACCTAACCTAACTTTACTTAACCTAACCTAACCTAACCTAATAACAATAAAATAAAAACAATCTATTTGTGCCCGATTGTAGTCGTTCTCGAGGAGATTTGAAATATAGATTTTGATTGTTGAAACATTATAAAACAATCTAATTATACACATTTTAGGATAAAATTATATAAAATTTCAAACTCGCATATCTCCGTTACTGTTGAAGATACAGAAGTGATTTTGCACTCAATGGAATCAGGTCGACGCTCTCTATTGGCTCATGGGGAAAATGTAATCCATGTGTAATATTCATGCTTAGTTACCATGGAAACTCTCATAACAATAAATTAAACAATCTTTTTAGGCGCTATTTTAGTCGTCCAGGAGATTAAAAATATAGATTTTGATTGTTGAAACATTATAAAACAATCGAATTATACACATTTTACGATAGAATTATATAAAATTTCAAACTCGCATATCTCCGTTACTGTTGAAGATACAGAAGTGATTTTACAGTCAATGGAATTAGGTCGACCTAACCTAACCTAAACTGACCTGACCTAACCTAACCTAACCTAACCAAACTTTACTTAATCTAACCTAACCTAACCTAATAACAATAAAATAAAAACAATCTATTTGTGCCCGATTGTAGTCGTTCTCGAGGAGATTTGAAATATAGATTTTGATTGTTGAAACATTATAAAACAATCGAATTCCACACATTTTACTATATAGTTATATAAAATTTCAAACTCGTATATCTCCGTTACTATTGAAGATACAGAAGTGATTTTGCACTCAATCGAATCAGGTCGACGCTCTCTATTGGCTCATGGGGAAAATGTAATCCATGTGTAATATTCATGCTTAGTTACCATGGAAACTCTCATAACAATAAATTAAACAATCTATTTAGACGCTATTGTAGTCGTTGTCGAGGATATTTCAAATATAGATCTTGATTGAAGAAACATAAAACAATCGAATTATACACATTTTACGATAGAATTATATAAAATTTAAAACTCGCATATCTCCGTTACTGTTGAAGATACAGAAGTGATTTTACAGTCAATGGAATTAGGTCGACCTAACCTAACCTAAACTGACCTGACCTAACCAAACCTAACCTAACCTAACTTTACATAACCTAACCTAACCTAACCTAATAACAATAAAATAAAAACAATCTATTTAGGCGCTATTTTAGTCGTCCAGGAGATTAAAAATATAGATTTTGATTGTTGAAACATTATAAAACAATCGAATTATACACTTTTTACGATAGAATTATATAAAATTTCAAACTCGCATATCTCCGTTACTGTTGAAGATACAGAAGTGATTTTACAGTCAATGGAATTAGGTCGACTTAACCTAACCTAAACTGACCTGACCTAACCTAATCTAACCTAACTTTACTTAACAAAACCTAACCTAACCTAATAACAATAAAATAAAAACAATCTTTTTGTGACCGATTGTAGTCGTTGTCGAGAAGATTTGAAATATAGATTTCGATGGTTGAAACATTATAAAACAATCGAATTCCACACATTTTACAATATAATTATATATAGTTTCAAACTCGCATATCTCCGTTACTGTTGAAGATACAGAAGTGAATTTGCACTCAATGGAATCAGGTCGACGCTCTCTATTGGCTCATGGGGAAAATGTAATCCATGTGTAATATTCATGCTTAGTTACCATGGAAACTCTCATAACAATAAATTAAACAATCTATTTAGACGCTATTGTAGTAGTTGTCGAGGAGATTTCAAATATAGATTTTGATTGTTGAAACATTATAAAACAATCGAATTATACACATTTTACGATAAAATTATATAAAATTTCAAACTCGCATATCTCCGTTACTGTTGAAGATACAGAAGTGTTTTTACACTCAATGGAATTAGGTCGAACTAACCTAACCTAAACTGACCTGACCTAACCTAACCTAACCTAACTTTACTTAACCTAACCTAACCTAACCTAATAACAATAAAAAAACCAATCTATTTGTGCCGATTGTAGTCGTTCTCGAGGAGATTTGAAATATAGATTTTGATTGTTGAAACATTATAAAACAATCGAATTCCACGCATTTTACAATATAATTATATAAAATTTCAAACTCGCATATCTCCGTTACTATTGAAGATACAGAAGTGATTTTGCACTCAATGGAATCAGGTCGACGCTCTCTATTGGCTCATGGGGAAATATGTAATCCATGTGTAATATTCATGCTTAGTTACCATGGAAACTCTCATAACAATAAATTAAACAATCTATTTAGACGCTATTGTAGTAGTTGTGGAGGAGATTTCAAATATAGATTTTGATTGTTGAAACATTATAAAACAATCGAATTATACACATTTTACGATAGAATTATATAAAATTTCAAACTCGCATATCTCCGTTACTGTTGAAGATACAGAAGTGTTTTTACACTCAATGGAATTAGGTCGACCTAACCTAACCTAAACTGACCTGACCTAACCTAACCTAACCTAACTTTACTTAACCTAACCTAACCTAACCTAATAACAATAAAATAAAAACAATCTATTTGTGCCCGATTGTAGTCGTTCTCGAGGAGATTTGAAATATAGATTTTGATTGTTGAAACATTATAAAACAATCGAATTATACACATTTTACGATAAAATTATATAAAATTTCAAACTCGCATATCTCCGTTACTGTTGAAGATACAGAAGTGATTTTGCACTCAATCGAATCAGGTCGACGCTCTCTATTGGCTCATGGGGAAAATGTAATCCATGTGTAATATTCATGCTTAGTTACCATGGAAACTCTCATAACAATAAATTAAACAATCTATTTAGACGCTATTGTAGTAGTTGTCGAGGAGATTTCAAATATAGATTTTGATTGTTGAAACATTATAAAACAATCGAATTATACACATTTTACGATAAAATTATATAAAATTTCAAACTCGCATATCTCCGTTACTGTTGAAGATACAGAAGTGTTTTTACACTCAATGGAATTAGGTCGAACTAACCTAACCTAAACTGACCTGACCTAACCTAACCTAACCTAACTTTACTTAACCTAACCTAACCTAACCTAATAACAATAAAAAAAACAATCTATTTGTGCCGATTGTAGTCGTTCTCGAGGAGATTTGAAATATAGATTTTGATTGTTGAAACATTATAAAACAATCGAATTCCACGCATTTTACAATATAATTATATAAAATTTCAAACTCGCATATCTCCGTTACTATTGAAGATACAGAAGTGATTTTGCACTCAATGGAATCAGGTCGACGCTCTCTATTGGCTCATGGGGAAATATGTAATCCATGTGTAATATTCATGCTTAGTTACCATGGAAACTCTCATAACAATAAATTAAACAATCTATTTAGACGCTATTGTAGTAGTTGTGGAGGAGATTTCAAATATAGATTTTGATTGTTGAAACATTATAAAACAATCGAATTATACACATTTTACGATAGAATTATATAAAATTTCAAACTCGCATATCTCCGTTACTGTTGAAGATACAGAAGTGATTTTACACTCAATGGAATTAGGTCGACCTAACCTAACCAAAACTGACCTGACCTAACCTAACCTAACCTAACCTAACTTTACTTAACCTAACCTAACCTAACCTAATAACAATAAAATAAAAACAATCTATTTGTGCCCGATTGTAGTCGTTCTCGAGGAGATTTGAAATATAGATTTTGATTGTTGAAACATTATAAAACAATCGAATTATGCACTTTTTACGATAGAATTATATAAAATTTCAAACTCGCATATCTCCGTTACTGTTGAAGATACAGAAGTGATTTTACAGTCAATGGAATTAGGTCGACCTAACCTAACCTAAACTGACCTGACCTAACCTAACCTAACCTAACCAAACTTTACTTAACCTAACCTAACCTAACCTAATAACAATAAAATAAAAACAATCTATTTGTGCCCGATTGTAGTCGTTCTCGAGGAGATTTGAAATATAGATTTTGATTGTTGAAACATTATAAAACAATCGAATTCCACACATTTTACTATATAGTTATATAAAATTCCAAACTCGTATATCTCCGTTACTATTGAAGATACAGAAGTGATTTTGCACTCAATCGAATCAGGTCGACGCTCTCTATTGGCTCATGGGGAAAATGTAATCCATGTGTAATATTCATGCTTAGTTACCATGGAAACTCTCATAACAATAAATTAAACAATCTATTTAGACGCTATTGTAGTCGTTGTCGAGGATATTTCAAATATAGATCTTGATTGAAGAAACATTATAAAACAATCGAATTATACACATTTTACGATAGAATTATATAAAATTTCAAACTCGCATATCTCCGTTACTGTTGAAGATACAGAAGTGATTTT
This sequence comes from Lepisma saccharinum, assembly GCF_977018435.1. Classification (NCBI taxonomy): domain Eukaryota; kingdom Metazoa; phylum Arthropoda; class Insecta; order Zygentoma; family Lepismatidae; genus Lepisma; species Lepisma saccharinum. The sequence continues at coordinate 323,718 of NW_028142994.1, forward strand.
ACAGTCAATGGAATTAGGTCGACCTAACCTAACCTAAACTGACCTGACCTAACCTAACCTAACGTAACCTAACTTTACATAACCTAACCTAACCTAACCTAATAACAATAAAATAAAAACAATCTATTTAGTCGCTATTTTAGTCGTCCAGGAGATTAAAAATATAGATTTTGATTGTTGAAACATTATAAAACAATCGAATTATACACTTTTTACGATAGAATTATATAAAATTTCAAACTCGCATATCTCCGTTACTGTTGAAGATACAGAAGTGATTTTACAGTCAATGGAATTAGGTCGACTTAACCTAACCTAAACTGACCTGACCTAACCTAATCTAACCTAACTTTACTTAACAAAACCTAACCTAACCTAATAACAATAAAATAAAAACAATCTTTTTGTGACCGATTGTAGTCGTTGTCGAGGAGATTTGAAATATAGATTTCGATGGTTGAAACATTATAAAACAATCGAATTCCACACATTTTACAATATAATTATATAAAGTTTCAAACTCGCATATCTCCGTTACTGTTGAAGATACAGAAGTGAATTTGCACTCAATGGAATCAGGTCGACGCTCTCTATTGGCTCATGGGGAAAATGTAATCCATGTGTAATATTCATGCTTAGTTACCATGGAAACTCTCATAACAATAAATTAAACAATCTATTTAGACGCTATTGTAGTAGTTGTCGAGGAGATTTCAAATATAGATTTTGATTGTTGAAACATTATAAAACAATCGAATTATACACATTTTACGATAAAATTATATAAAATTTCAAACTCGCATATCTCCGTTACTGTTGAAGATACAGAAGTGTTTTTACACTCAATGGAATTAGGTCGAACTAACCTAACCTAAACTGACCTGACCTAACCTAACCTAACCTAACTTTACTTAACCTAACCTAACCTAACCTAATAACAATAAAAAAAACAATCTATTTGTGCCGATTGTAGTCGTTCTCGAGGAGATTTGAAATATAGATTTTGATTGTTGAAACATTATAAAACAATCGAATTCCACGCATTTTACAATATAATTATATAAAATTTCAAACTCGCATATCTCCGTAACTATTGAAGATACAGAAGTGATTTTGCACTCAATGGAATCAGGTCGACGCTCTCTATTGGCTCATGGGGAAATATGTAATCCATGTGTAATATTCATGCTTAGTTACCATGGAAACTCTCATAACAATAAATTAAACAATCTATTTAGACGCTATTGTAGTAGTTGTGGAGGAGATTTCAAATATAGATTTTGATTGTTGAAACATTATAAAACAATCGAATTATACACATTTTAAGATAGAATTATATAAAATTTCAAACTCGCATATCTCCGTTACTGTTGAAGATACAGAAGTGTTTTTACACTCAATGGAATTAGGTCGAACTAACCTAACCTAAACTGACCTGACCTAACCTAACCTAACCTAACTTTACTTAACAAAACCTAACCTAACCTAATAACAATAAAATAAAAACAATCTTTTTGTGACCGATTGTAGTCGTTGTCGAGGAGATTTGAAATATAGATTTCGATGGTTGAAACATTATAAAACAATCGAATTCCACACATTTTACAATATAATTATATAAAGTTTCAAACTCGCATATCTCCGTTACTGTTGAAGATACAGAAGTGAATTTGCACTCAATGGAATCAGGTCGACGCTCTCTATTGGCTCATGGGGAAAATGTAATCCATGTGTAATATTCATGCTTAGTTACCATGGAAACTCTCATAACAATAAATTAAACAATCTATTTAGACGCTATTGTAGTAGTTGTCGAGGAGATTTCAAATATAGATTTTGATTGTTGAAACATTATAAAACAATTGAATTATACACATTTTACGATAAAATTATATAAAATTTCAAACTCGCATATCTCCGTTACTGTTGAAGATACAGAAGTGTTTTTACACTCAATGGAATTAGGTCGAACTAACCTAACCTAAACTGACCTGACCTAACCTAACCTAACCTAACTTTACTTAACCTAACCTAACCTAACCTAATAACAATAAAAAAAACAATCTATTTGTGCCGATTGTAGTCGTTCTCGAGGAGATTTGAAATATAGATTTTGATTGTTGAAACATTATAAAACAATCGAATTCCACGCATTTTACAATATAATTATATAAAATTTCAAACTCGCATATCTCCGTTACTATTGAAGATACAGAAGTGATTTTACACTCAATGGAATTAGTTCGACCTAACCTAACCTAAACTGACCTGACCTAACCTAACCTAACCTAACTTTACTTAACCTAACCTAACCTAACCTAATAACAATAAAATAAAAACAATCTATTTGTGCCGATTGTAGTCGTTCTCGAGGAGATTTGAAATATAGATTTTGATTGTTGAAACATTATAAAACAATCGAATTCCACACATTTTACAATATAATTATATAAAATTTCAAACTCGTATATCTCCGTTACTATTGAAGATACAGAAGTGATTTTGCACTCAATGGAATCAGGTCGACGCTCTCTATTGGCTCATGGGGAAAATGTAATCCACGTGTAATATTCATGCTTAGTTACCATGGAAACTCTCATAACAATAAATTAAACAATCTATTTAGACGCTATTGTAGTAGTTGTCGAGGAGATTTCAAATATAGATTTTGATTGTTGAAACATTATAAAACAATCGAATTATACACATTTTACGATAAAATTATATAAAATTTCAAACTCGCATATCTCCGTTACTGTTGAAGATACAGAAGTGTTTTTACACTCAATGGAATTAGGTCGAACTAACCTAACCTAAACTGACCTGACCTAACCTAACCTAACCTAACTTTACTTAACCTAACCTAACCTAACCTAATAACAATAAAAAAAACAATCTATTTGTGCCGATTGTAGTCGTTCTCGAGGAGATTTGAAATATAGATTTTGATTGTTGAAACATTATAAAACAATCGAATTCCACGCATTTTACAATATAATTATATAAAATTTCAAACTCGCATATCTCCGTTACTATTGAAGATACAGAAGTGATTTTGCACTCAATGGAATCAGGTCGACGCTCTCTATTGGCTCATGGGGAAATATGTAATCCATGTGTAATATTCATGCTTAGTTACCATGGAAACTCTCATAACAATAAATTAAACAATCTATTTAGACGCTATTGTAGTAGTTGTGGAGGAGATTTCAAATATAGATTTTGATTGTTGAAACATTATAAAACAATCGAATTATACACATTTTACGATAGAATTATATAAAATTTCAAACTCGCATATCTCCGTTACTGTTGAAGATACAGAAGTGATTTTACACTCAATGGAATTAGGTCGACCTAACCTAACCAAAACTGACCTGACCTAACCTAACCTAACCTAACCTAACTTTACTTAACCTAACCTAACCTAACCTAATAACAATAAAATAAAAACAATCTATTTGTGCCCGATTGTAGTCGTTCTCGAGGAGATTTGAAATATAGATTTTGATTGTTGAAACATTATAAAACAATCGAATTATGCACTTTTTACGATAGAATTATATAAAATTTCAAACTCGCATATCTCCGTTACTGTTGAAGATACAGAAGTGATTTTACAGTCAATGGAATTAGGTCGACCTAACCTAACCTAAACTGACCTGACCTAACCTAACCTAACCTAACCAAACTTTACTTAACCTAACCTAACCTAACCTAATAACAATAAAATAAAAACAATCTATTTGTGCCCGATTGTAGTCGTTCTCGAGGAGATTTGAAATATAGATTTTGATTGTTGAAACATTATAAAACAATCGAATTCCACACATTTTACTATATAGTTATATAAAATTCCAAACTCGTATATCTCCGTTACTATTGAAGATACAGAAGTGATTTTGCACTCAATCGAATCAGGTCGACGCTCTCTATTGGCTCATGGGGAAAATGTAATCCATGTGTAATATTCATGCTTAGTTACCATGGAAACTCTCATAACAATAAATTAAACAATCTATTTAGACGCTATTGTAGTCGTTGTCGAGGATATTTCAAATATAGATCTTGATTGAAGAAACATTATAAAACAATCGAATTATACACATTTTACGATAGAATTATATAAAATTTCAAACTCGCATATCTCCGTTACTGTTGAAGATACAGAAGTGATTTTACAGTCAATGGAATTAGGTCGACCTAACCTAACCTAAACTGACCTGACCTAACCTAACCTAACGTAACCTAACTTTACATAACCTAACCTAACCTAACCTAATAACAATAAAATAAAAACAATCTATTTAGGCGCTATTTTAGTCGTCCAGGAGATTAAAAATATAGATTTTGATTGTTGAAACATTATAAAACAATCGAATTATACACTTTTTACGATAGAATTATATAAAATTTCAAACTCGCATATCTCCGTTACTGTTGAAGATACAGAAGTGATTTTACAGTCAATGGAATTAGGTCGACTTAACCTAACCTAAACTGACCTGACCTAACCTAATCTAACCTAACTTTACTTAACAAAACCTAACCTAACCTAATAACAATAAAATAAAAACAATCTTTTTGTGACCGATTGTAGTCGTTGTCGAGGAGATTTGAAATATAGATTTCGATGGTTGAAACATTATAAAACAATCGAATTCCACACATTTTACAATATAATTATATAAAGTTTCAAACTCGCATATCTCCGTTACTGTTGAAGATACAGAAGTGAATTTGCACTCAATGGAATCAGGTCGACGCTCTCTATTGGCTCATGGGGAAAATGTAATCCATGTGTAATATTCATGCTTAGTTACCATGGAAACTCTCATAACAATAAATTAAACAATCTATTTAGACGCTATTGTAGTAGTTGTCGAGGAGATTTCAAATATAGATTTTGATTGTTGAAACATTATAAAACAATCGAATTATACACATTTTACGATAAAATTATATAAAATTTCAAACTCGCATATCTCCGTTACTGTTGAAGATACAGAAGTGTTTTTACACTCAATGGAATTAGGTCGAACTAACCTAACCTAAACTGACCTGACCTAACCTAACCTAACCTAACTTTACTTAACCTAACCTAACCTAACCTAATAACAATAAAAAAAACAATCTATTTGTGCCGATTGTAGTCGTTCTCGAGGAGATTTGAAATATAGATTTTGATTGTTGAAACATTATAAAACAATCGAATTCCACGCATTTTACAATATAATTATATAAAATTTCAAACTCGCATATCTCCGTAACTATTGAAGATACAGAAGTGATTTTGCACTCAATGGAATCAGGTCGACGCTCTCTATTGGCTCATGGGGAAATATGTAATCCATGTGTAATATTCATGCTTAGTTACCATGGAAACTCTCATAACAATAAATTAAACAATCTATTTAGACGCTATTGTAGTAGTTGTGGAGGAGATTTCAAATATAGATTTTGATTGTTGAAACATTATAAAACAATCGAATTATACACATTTTAAGATAGAATTATATAAAATTTCAAACTCGCATATCTCCGTTACTGTTGAAGATACAGAAGTGTTTTTACACTCAATGGAATTAGGTCGAACTAACCTAACCTAAACTGACCTGACCTAACCTAACCTAACCTAACTTTACTTAACAAAACCTAACCTAACCTAATAACAATAAAATAAAAACAATCTTTTTGTGACCGATTGTAGTCGTTGTCGAGGAGATTTGAAATATAGATTTCGATGGTTGAAACATTATAAAACAATCGAATTCCACACATTTTACAATATAATTATATAAAGTTTCAAACTCGCATATCTCCGTTACTGTTGAAGATACAGAAGTGAATTTGCACTCAATGGAATCAGGTCGACGCTCTCTATTGGCTCATGGGGAAAATGTAATCCATGTGTAATATTCATGCTTAGTTACCATGGAAACTCTCATAACAATAAATTAAACAATCTATTTAGACGCTATTGTAGTAGTTGTCGAGGAGATTTCAAATATAGATTTTGATTGTTGAAACATTATAAAACAATTGAATTATACACATTTTACGATAAAATTATATAAAATTTCAAACTCGCATATCTCCGTTACTGTTGAAGATACAGAAGTGTTTTTACACTCAATGGAATTAGGTCGAACTAACCTAACCTAAACTGACCTGACCTAACCTAACCTAACCTAACTTTACTTAACCTAACCTAACCTAACCTAATAACAATAAAAAAAACAATCTATTTGTGCCGATTGTAGTCGTTCTCGAGGAGATTTGAAATATAGATTTTGATTGTTGAAACATTATAAAACAATCGAATTCCACGCATTTTACAATATAATTATATAAAATTTCAAACTCGCATATCTCCGTTACTATTGAAGATACAGAAGTGATTTTACACTCAATGGAATTAGTTCGACCTAACCTAACCTAAACTGACCTGACCTAACCTAACCTAACCTAACTTTACTTAACCTAACCTAACCTAACCTAATAACAATAAAATAAAAACAATCTATTTGTGCCGATTGTAGTCGTTCTCGAGGAGATTTGAAATATAGATTTTGATTGTTGAAACATTATAAAACAATCGAATTCCACACATTTTACAATATAATTATATAAAATTTCAAACTCGTATATCTCCGTTACTATTGAAGATACAGAAGTGATTTTGCACTCAATGGAATCAGGTCGACGCTCTCTATTGGCTCATGGGGAAAATGTAATCCACGTGTAATATTCATGCTTAGTTACCATGGAAAATCTCATAACAATAAATTAAACAATCTATTTAGACGCTATTGTAGTATTTGTGGAGGAGATTTCAAATATAGATTTTGATTGTTGAAACATTATAAAACAATCGAATTATACACATTTTACGATAGAATTATATAAAATTTCAAACTCGCATATCTCCGTTACTGTTGAAGATACAGAAGTGATTTTACACTCAATGGAATTAGGTCGACCTAACCTAACCTAAACTGACCTGACCTAACCTAACCTAACCTAACTTTACTTAACCTAACCTAACCTAACCTAATAACAATAAAATAAAAACAATCTATTTGTGCCGATTGTAGTCGTTCTCGAGGAGATTTGAAATATAGATTTTGATTGTTGAAACATTATAAAACAATCGAATTCCACACATTTTACAATATAATTTTATAAAATTTCAAACTCGTATATCTCCGTTACTATTGAAGATACAGAAGTGATTTTGCACTCAATGGAATCAGGTCGACGCTCTCTATTGGCTCATGGGGAAAATGTAATCCACGTGTAATATTCATGCTTAGTTACCATGGAAAATCTCATAACAATAAATTAAACAATCTTTTTAGGCGCTATTTTAGTCATCCAGGAGATTAAAAATATAGATTTTGATTGTTGAAACATTATAAAACAATCGAATTATGCACTTTTTACGATAGAATTATATAAAATTTCAAACTCGCATATCTCCGTTACTGTTGAAGATACAGAAGTGATTTTACAGTCAATGGAATTAGGTCGACCTAACCTAACCTAAACTGACCTGACCTAACCTAACCTAACCTAACCAAACTTTACTTAACCTAACCTAACCTAACCTAATAACAATAAAATAAAAACAATCTATTTGTGCCCGATTGTAGTCGTTCTCGAGGAGATTTGAAATATAGATTTTGATTGTTGAAACATTATAAAACAATCGAATTCCACACATTTTACTATATAGTTATATAAAATTTCAAACTCGTATATCTCCGTTACTATTGAAGATACAGAAGTGATTTTGCACTCAATCGAATCAGGTCGACGCTCTCTATTGGCTCATGGGGAAAATGTAATCTATGTGTAATATTCATGCTTAGTTACCATGGAAACTCTCATAACAATAAATTAAACAATCTATTTAGACGCTATTGTAGTCGTTGTCGAGGATATTTCAAATATAGATCTTGATTGAAGAAACATTATAAAACAATCGAATTATACACATTTTACGATAGAATTATATAAAATTTCAAACTCGCATATCTCCGTTACTGTTGAAGATACAGAAGTGATTTTACAGTCAATGGAATTAGGTCGACCTAACCTAACCTAAACTGACCTGACCTAACCTAACCTAACCTAACCTAACTTTACATAACCTAACCTAACCTAACCTAATAACAATAAAATAAAAACAATCTATTTAGGCGCTATTTTAGTCGTCCAGGAGATTAAAAATATAGATTTTGATTGTTGAAACATTATAAAACAATCGAATTATACACTTTTTACGATAGAATTATATAAAATTTCAAACTCGCATATCTCCGTTACTGTTGAAGATACAGAAGTGATTTTACAGTCAATGGAATTATGTCGACTTAACCTAACCTAAACTGACCTGACCTAACCTAATCTAACCTAACTTTACTTAACAAAACCTAACCTAACCTAATAACAATAAAATAAAAACAATCTTTTTGTGACCGATTGTAGTCGTTGTCGAGGAGATTTGAAATATAGATTTCGATGGTTGAAACATTATAAAACAATCGAATTCCACACATTTTACAATATAATTATATAAAGTTTCAAACTCGCATATCTCCGTTACTGTTGAAGATACAGAAGTGAATTTGCACTCAATGGAATCAGGTCGACGCTCTCTATTGGCTCATGGGGAAAATGTAATCCATGTGTAATATTCATGCTTAGTTACCATGGAAACTCTCATAACAATAAATTAAACAATCTATTTAGACGCTATTGTAGTAGTTGTCGAGGAGATTTCAAATATAGATTTTGATTGTTGAAACATTATAAAACAATCGAATTATACACATTTTACGATAAAATTATGTAAAATTTCAAACTCGCATATCTCCGTTACTGTTGAAGATACAGAAGTGTTTTTACACTCAATGGAATTAGGTCGAACTAACCTAACCTAAACTGACCTGACCTAACCTAACCTAACCTAACTTTACTTAACAAAACCTAACCTAACCTAATAACAATAAAATAAAAACAATCTTTTTGTGACCGATTGTAGTCGTTGTCGAGGAGATTTGAAATATAGATTTCGATGGTTGAAACATTATAAAACAATCGAATTCCACACATTTTACAATATAATTATATAAAGTTTCAAACTCGCATATCTCCGTTACTGTTGAAGATACAGAAGTGAATTTGCACTCAATGGAATCAGGTCGACGCTCTCTATTGGCTCATGGGGAAAATGTAATCCATGTGTAATATTCATGCTTAGTTACCATGGAAACTCTCATAACAATAAATTAAACAATCTATTTAGACGCTATTGTAGTAGTTGTCGAGGAGATTTCAAATATAGATTTTGATTGTTGAAACATTATAAAACAATCGAATTATACACATTTTACGATAAAATTATATAAAATTTCAAACTCGCATATCTCCGTTACTGTTGAAGATACAGAAGTGTTTTTACACTCAATGGAATTAGGTCGAACTAACCTAACCTAAACTGACCTGACCTAACCTAACCTAACCTAACTTTACTTAACCTAACCTAACCTAACCTAATAACAATAAAAAAAACAATCTATTTGTGCCGATTGTAGTCGTTCTCGAGGAGATTTGAAATATAGATTTTGATTGTTGAAACATTATAAAACAATCGAATTCCACGCATTTTACAATATAATTATATAAAATTTCAAACTCGCATATCTCCGTTACTATTGAAGATACAGAAGTGATTTTACACTCAATGGAATTAGTTCGACCTAACCTAACCTAAACTGACCTGACCTAACCTAACCTAACCTAACTTTACTTAACCTAACCTAACCTAACCTAATAACAATAAAATAAAAACAATCTATTTGTGCCGATTGTAGTCGTTCTCGAGGAGATTTGAAATATAGATTTTGATTGTTGAAACATTATAAAACAATCGAATTCCACACATTTTACAATATAATTATATAAAATTTCAAACTCGTATATCTCCGTTACTATTGAAGATACAGAAGTGATTTTGCACTCAATGGAATCAGGTCGACGCTCTCCATTGGCTCATGGGGAAAATGTAATCCACGTGTAATATTCATGCTTAGTTACCATGGAAAATCTCATAACAATAAATTAAACAATCTGTTTAGACGCTATTGTAGTATTTGTGGAGGAGATTTCAAATATAGATTTTGATTGTTGAAACATTATAAAACAATCGAATTATACACATTTTACGATAGAATTATATAAAATTTCAAACTCGCATATCTCCGTTACAGTTGAAGATACAGAAGTGATTTTACACTCAATGGAATTAGTTCGACCTAACCTAACCTAAACTGACCTGACCTAACCTAACCTAACCTAACTTTACTTAACCTAACCTAACCTAACCTAATAACAATAAAATAAAAACAATCTATTTGTGCCGATTGTAGTCGTTCTCGAGGAGATTTGAAATATAGATTTTGATTGTTGAAACATTATAAAACAATCGAATTCCACACATTTTACAATATAATTATATAAAATTTCAAACTCGTATATCTCCGTTACTATTGAAGATACAGAAGTGATTTTGCACTCAATGGAATCAGGTCGACGCTCTATATTGGCTCATGGGGAAAATGTAATCCACGTGTAATATTCATGCTTAGTTACCATGGAAAATCTCATAACAATAAATTAAACAATCTTTTTAGGCGCTATTTTAGTCATCCAGGAGATTAAAAATATAGATTTTGATTGTTGAAACATTATAAAACAATCGAATTATGCACTTTTTACGATAGAATTATATAAAATTTCAAACTCGCATATCTCCGTTACTGTTGAAGATACAGAAGTGATTTTACAGTCAATGGAATCAGGTCGACGCTCTCTATTGGCTCATGGGGAAAATGTAATCTATGTGTAATATTCATGCTTAGTTACCATGGAAACTCTCATAACAATAAATTAAACAATCTATTTAGACGCTATTGTAGTCGTTGTCGAGGATATTTCAAATATAGATCTTGATTGAAGAAACATTATAAAACAATCGAATTATACACATTTTACGATAGAATTATATAAAATTTCAAACTCGCATATCTCCGTTACTGTTGAAGATACAGAAGTGATTTTACAGTCAATGGAATTAGGTCGACCTAACCTAACCTAAACTGACCTGACCTAACCTAACCTAACCTAACCTAACTTTACATAACCTAACCTAACCTAACCTAATAACAATAAAATAAAAACAATCTATTTAGGCGCTATTTTAGTCGTCCAGGAGATTAAAAATATAGATTTTGATTGTTGAAACATTATAAAACAATCGAATTATACACTTTTTACGATAGAATTATATAAAATTTCAAACTCGCATATCTCCGTTACTGTTGAAGATACAGAAGTGATTTTACAGTCAATGGAATTATGTCGACTTAACCTAACCTAACCTAAACTGACCTGACCTAACCTAACCTAACCTAACTTTACTTAACCTAACCTAACCTAACCTAATAACAATAAAATAAAAACAATCTATTTGTGCCGATTGTAGTCGTTCTCGAGGAGATTTGAAATATAGATTTTGATTGTTGAAACATTATAAAACAATCGAATTCCACACATTTTACAATATAATTATATAAAATTTCAAACTCGTATATCTCCGTTACTATTGAAGATACAGAAGTGATTTTGCACTCAATGGAATCAGGTCGACGCTCTCTATTGGCTCATGGGGAAAATGTAATCTATGTGTAATATTCATGCTTAGTTACCATGGAAACTCTCATAACAATAAATTAAACAATCTATTTAGACGCTATTGTAGTCGTTGTCGAGGATATTTCAAATATAGATCTTGATTGAAGAAACATTATAAAACAATCGAATTATACACATTTTACGATAGAATTATATAAAATTTCAAACTCGCATATCTCTGTTACTATTGAAGATACAGAAGTGATTTTGCACTCAATGGAATCAGGTCGACGTTCTCTATTGGCTCATGGGGAAAAATGTAATCCATGTGTAATATTCAGGCTTAGTTACCGTGGAAACTCTCACAACAATAAATTAAACAATCTATTTAGACGCTATTGTAGTCGTTGTCGAGGAGATTTGAAATATAGATTTTGATTGTTGAAACATTATAAAACAATCGAATTATACACATTTTACGATAGAATTATATAAAATTTGAAACTCGCATATCTCCGTTACTGTTGAAGATACAGAAGTGATTTTGCACTCAATGGAATTAGGTCGACCTAACCTAACCTAAACTGACCTGACCTACCCTAACCTAACCTAACTTTACTTAACCTAACCTAACCTAACCTAATAACAATAAAATAAAAACAATCTATTTGTGCCGATTGTAGTCGTTCTCGAGGAGATTTGAAATATAGATTTTGATTGTTGAAACATTATAAAACAATCGAATTCCACACATTTTACAATATAATTATATAAAATTTCAAACTCGTATATCTCCGTTACTATTGAAGATACAGAAGTGATTTTGCACTCAATGGAATCAGGTCGACGCTCTCTATTGGCTCATGGGGAAAATGTAATCCATGTGTAATATTCATGCTTAGTTACCGTGGAAACTCTCATAACAATAAATTAAACAATCTTTTTAGGCGCTATTTTAGTCGTCCAGGAGTTTAAAAATATAGATTTTGATTGTTGAAACATTATAAAACAATCGAATTATGCACTTTTTACGATAGAATTATATAAAATTTCAAACTCGCATATCTCCGTTACTGTTGAAGATACAGAAGTGATTTTACAGTCAATGGAATTAGGTCGACCTAACCTAACCTAAACTGACCTGACCTAACCTAACCTAACCTAACCTAACTTTACTTAACCTAACCTAACCTAACTTAATAACAATAAAATAAAAACAATCTATTTGTGCCCGATTGTAGTCGTTCTCGAGGAGATTTGAAATATAGATTTTGATTGTTGAAACATTATAAAACAATCTAATTATACACATTTTACGATAGAATTATATAAAAGTTCAAACTCGAATATCTCCGTTACTGTTGAAGATACAGAAGTGATTTTACAGTCAATGGAATTAGGTCGACTTAACCTAACCTAAACTGACCTGACCTAACCTAATCTAACCTAACTTTACTTAACAAAACCTAACCTAAACTAATAACAATAAAATAAAAACAATCTTTTTGTGACCGATTGTAGTCGTTGTCGAGGAGATTTGAAATATAGATTTCGATGGTTGAAACATTATAAAACAATCGAATTCCACACATTTTACAATATAATTATATAAAATTTCAAACTCGCATATCTCAGTTACTGTTGAAGATACAGAAGTGAATTTGCACTCAATGGAATCAGGTCGACGCTCTCTATTGGCTCATGGGGAAAATGTAATCCATGTGTAATATTCATGCTTAGTTACCATGGAAACTCTAATAACAATAAATTAAACAATCTATTTAGACGCTATTGTAGTAGTTGTCGAGGAGATTTCAAATATAGATTTTGATTGTTGAAACATTATAAAACAATCGAATTATACACATTTTACGATAAAATTATATAAAATTTCAAACTCGCATATCTCCGTTACTGTTGAAGATACAGAAGTGTTTTTACACTCAATGGAATTAGGTCGAACTAACCTAACCTAAACTGACCTGACCTAACCTAACCTAACCTAACTTTACTTAACAAAACCTAACCTAACCTAATAACAATAAAATAAAAACAATCTTTTTGTGACCGATTGTAGTCGTTGTCGAGGAGATTTGAAATATAGATTTCGATGGTTGAAACATTATAAAACAATCGAATTCCACACATTTTACAATATAATTATATAAAGTTTCAAACTCGCATATCTCCGTTACTGTTGAAGATACAGAAGTGAATTTGCACTCAATGGAATCAGGTCGACGCTCTCTATTGGCTCATGGGGAAAATGTAATCCATGTGTAATATTCATGCTTAGTTACCATGGAAACTCTCATAACAATAAATTAAACAATCTATTTAGACGCTATTGTAGTAGTTGTCGAGGAGATTTCAAATATAGATTTTGATTGTTGAAACATTATAAAACAATCGAATTATACACATTTTACGATAAAATTATATAAAATTTCAAACTCGCATATCTCCGTTACTGTTGAAGATACAGAAGTGTTTTTACACTCAATGGAATTAGGTCGAACTAACCTAACCTAAACTGACCTGACCTAACCTAACCTAACCTAACTTTACTTAACAAAACCTAACCTAACCTAATAACAATAAAATAAAAACAATCTTTTTGTGACCGATTGTAGTCGTTGTCGAGGAGATTTGAAATATAGATTTCGATGGTTGAAACATTATAAAACAATCGAATTCCACACATTTTACAATATAATTATATAAAGTTTCAAACTCGCATATCTCCGTTACTGTTGAAGATACAGAAGTGAATTTGCACTCAATGGAATCAGGTCGACGCTCTCTATTGGCTCATGGGGAAAATGTAATCCATGTGTAATATTCATGCTTAGTTACCATGGAAACTCTCATAACAATAAATTAAACAATCTATTTAGACGCTATTGTAGTAGTTGTCGAGGAGATTTCAAATATAGATTTTGATTGTTGAAACATTATAAAACAATCGAATTATACACATTTTACGATAAAATTATATAAAATTTCAAACTCGCATATCTCCGTTACTGTTGAAGATACAGAAGTGTTTTTACACTCAATGGAATTAGGTCGAACTAACCTAACCTAAACTGACCTGACCTAACCTAACCTAACCTAACTTTACTTAACCTAACCTAACCTAACCTAATAACAATAAAAAAAACAATCTATTTGTGCCGATTGTAGTCGTTCTCGAGGAGATTTGAAATATAGATTTTGATTGTTGAAACATTATAAAACAATCGAATTCCACGCATTTTACAATATAATTATATAAAATTTCAAACTCGCATATCTCCGTTACTATTGAAGATACAGAAGTGATTTTACACTCAATGGAATTAGTTCGACCTAACCTAACCTAAACTGACCTGACCTAACCTAACCTAACCTAACTTTACTTAACCTAACCTAACCTAACCTAATAACAATAAAATAAAAACAATCTATTTGTGCCGATTGTAGTCGTTCTCGAGGAGATTTGAAATATAGATTTTGATTGTTGAAACATTATAAAACAATCGAATTCCACACATTTTACAATATAATTATATAAAATTTCAAACTCGTATATCTCCGTTACTATTGAAGATACAGAAGTGATTTTGCACTCAATGGAATCAGGTCGACGCTCTCCATTGGCTCATGGGGAAAATGTAATCCACGTGTAATATTCATGCTTAGTTACCATGGAAAATCTCATAACAATAAATTAAACAATCTGTTTAGACGCTATTGTAGTATTTGTGGAGGAGATTTCAAATATAGATTTTGATTGTTGAAACATTATAAAACAATCGAATTATACACATTTTACGATAGAATTATATAAAATTTCAAACTCGCATATCTCCGTTACAGTTGAAGATACAGAAGTGATTTTACACTCAATGGAATTAGTTCGACCTAACCTAACCTAAACTGACCTGACCTAACCTAACCTAACCTAACTTTACTTAACCTAACCTAACCTAACCTAATAACAATAAAATAAAAACAATCTATTTGTGCCGATTGTAGTCGTTCTCGAGGAGATTTGAAATATAGATTTTGATTGTTGAAACATTATAAAACAATCGAATTCCACACATTTTACAATATAATTATATAAAATTTCAAACTCGTATATCTCCGTTACTATTGAAGATACAGAAGTGATTTTGCACTCAATGGAATCAGGTCGACGCTCTATATTGGCTCATGGGGAAAATGTAATCCACGTGTAATATTCATGCTTAGTTACCATGGAAAATCTCATAACAATAAATTAAACAATCTTTTTAGGCGCTATTTTAGTCATCCAGGAGATTAAAAATATAGATTTTGATTGTTGAAACATTATAAAACAATCGAATTATGCACTTTTTACGATAGAATTATATAAAATTTCAAACTCGCATATCTCCGTTACTGTTGAAGATACAGAAGTGATTTTACAGTCAATGGAATCAGGTCGACGCTCTCTATTGGCTCATGGGGAAAATGTAATCTATGTGTAATATTCATGCTTAGTTACCATGGAAACTCTCATAACAATAAATTAAACAATCTATTTAGACGCTATTGTAGTCGTTGTCGAGGATATTTCAAATATAGATCTTGATTGAAGAAACATTATAAAACAATCGAATTATACACATTTTACGATAGAATTATATAAAATTTCAAACTCGCATATCTCCGTTACTGTTGAAGATACAGAAGTGATTTTACAGTCAATGGAATTAGGTCGACCTAACCTAACCTAAACTGACCTGACCTAACCTAACCTAACCTAACCTAACTTTACATAACCTAACCTAACCTAACCTAATAACAATAAAATAAAAACAATCTATTTAGGCGCTATTTTAGTCGTCCAGGAGATTAAAAATATAGATTTTGATTGTTGAAACATTATAAAACAATCGAATTATACACTTTTTACGATAGAATTATATAAAATTTCAAACTCGCATATCTCCGTTACTGTTGAAGATACAGAAGTGATTTTACAGTCAATGGAATTATGTCGACTTAACCTAACCTAACCTAAACTGACCTGACCTAACCTAACCTAACCTAACTTTACTTAACCTAACCTAACCTAACCTAATAACAATAAAATAAAAACAATCTATTTGTGCCGATTGTAGTCGTTCTCGAGGAGATTTGAAATATAGATTTTGATTGTTGAAACATTATAAAACAATCGAATTCCACACATTTTACAATATAATTATATAAAATTTCAAACTCGTATATCTCCGTTACTATTGAAGATACAGAAGTGATTTTGCACTCAATGGAATCAGGTCGACGCTCTCTATTGGCTCATGGGGAAAATGTAATCTATGTGTAATATTCATGCTTAGTTACCATGGAAACTCTCATAACAATAAATTAAACAATCTATTTAGACGCTATTGTAGTCGTTGTCGAGGATATTTCAAATATAGATCTTGATTGAAGAAACATTATAAAACAATCGAATTATACACATTTTACGATAGAATTATATAAAATTTCAAACTCGCATATCTCTGTTACTATTGAAGATACAGAAGTGATTTTGCACTCAATGGAATCAGGTCGACGTTCTCTATTGGCTCATGGGGAAAAATGTAATCCATGTGTAATATTCAGGCTTAGTTACCGTGGAAACTCTCACAACAATAAATTAAACAATCTATTTAGACGCTATTGTAGTCGTTGTCGAGGAGATTTGAAATATAGATTTTGATTGTTGAAACATTATAAAACAATCGAATTATACACATTTTACGATAGAATTATATAAAATTTGAAACTCGCATATCTCCGTTACTGTTGAAGATACAGAAGTGATTTTGCACTCAATGGAATTAGGTCGACCTAACCTAACCTAAACTGACCTGACCTACCCTAACCTAACCTAACTTTACTTAACCTAACCTAACCTAACCTAATAACAATAAAATAAAAACAATCTATTTGTGCCGATTGTAGACGTTCTCGAGGAGATTTGAAATATAGATTTTGATTGTTGAAACATTATAAAACAATCGAATTCCACACATTTTACAATATAATTATATAAAATTTCAAACTCGTATATCTCCGTTACTATTGAAGATACAGAAGTGATTTTGCACTCAATGGAATCAGGTCGACGCTCTCTATTGGCTCATGGGGAAAATGTAATCCATGTGTAATATTCATGCTTAGTTACCGTGGAAACTCTCATAACAATAAATTAAACAATCTTTTTAGGCGCTATTTTAGTCGTCCAGGAGTTTAAAAATATAGATTTTGATTGTTGAAACATTATAAAACAATCGAATTATGCACTTTTTACGATAGAATTATATAAAATTTCAAACTCGCATATCTCCGTTACTGTTGAAGATACAGAAGTGATTTTACAGTCAATGGAATTAGGTCGACCTAACCTAACCTAAACTGACCTGACCTAACCTAACCTAACCTAACCTAACTTTACTTAACCTAACCTAACCTAACTTAATAACAATAAAATAAAAACAATCTATTTGTGCCCGATTGTAGTCGTTCTCGAGGAGATTTGAAATATAGATTTTGATTGTTGAAACATTATAAAACAATCTAATTATACACATTTTACGATAGAATTATATAAAATTTCAAACTCGAATATCTCCGTTACTGTTGAAGATACAGAAGTGATTTTACAGTCAATGGAATTAGGTCGACTTAACCTAACCTAAACTGACCTGACCTAACCTAATCTAACCTAACTTTACTTAACAAAACCTAACCTAAACTAATAACAATAAAATAAAAACAATCTTTTTGTGACCGATTGTAGTCGTTGTCGAGGAGATTTGAAATATAGATTTCGATGGTTGAAACATTATAAAACAATCGAATTCCACACATTTTACAATATAATTATATAAAATTTCAAACTCGCATATCTCAGTTACTGTTGAAGATACAGAAGTGAATTTGCACTCAATGGAATCAGGTCGACGCTCTCTATTGGCTCATGGGGAAAATGTAATCCATGTGTAATATTCATGCTTAGTTACCATGGAAACTCTAATAACAATAAATTAAACAATCTATTTAGACGCTATTGTAGTAGTTGTCGAGGAGATTTCAAATATAGATTTTGATTGTTGAAACATTATAAAACAATCGAATTATACACATTTTACGATAAAATTATATAAAATTTCAAACTCGCATATCTCCGTTACTGTTGAAGATACAGAAGTGATTTTACACTCAATGGAATTAGGTCGAACTAACCTAACCTAAACTGACCTGACCTAACCTAACCTAACCTAACTTTACTTAACCTAACCTAACCTAACCTAATAACAATAAAATAAAAACAATCTATTTGTGCCGATTGTAGTCGTTCTCGAGGAGATTTGAAATATAGATTTTGATTGTTGAAACATTATAAAACAATCGAATTCCACGCATTTTACAATATAATTATATAAAATTTCAAACTCGCATATCTCCGTTACTATTGAAGATACAGAAGTGATTTTGCACTCAATGGAATCAGGTCGACGCTCTCTATTGGCTCATGGGGAAAATGTAATCCATGTGTAATATTCATGCTTAGTTACCATGGAAACTCTAATAACAATAAATTAAACAATCTATTTAGACGCTATTGTAGTAGTTGTCGAGGAGATTTCAAATATAGATTTTGATTGTTGAAACATTATAAAACAATCGAATTATACACATTTTACGATAAAATTATATACAATTTCAAACTCGCATATCTCCGTTACTGTTGAAGATACAGAAGTGATTTTACACTCAATGGAATTAGGTCGAACTAACCTAACCTAAACTGACCTGACCTAACCTAACCTAACCTAACCTAATAACAATAAAATAAAAACAATCTATTTGTGCCGATTGTAGTCGTTCTCGAGGAGATTTGAAATAAAGATTTTGATTGTTGAAACATTATAAAACAATCGAATTCCACGCATTTTACAATATAATTATATAAAATTTCAAACTCGCATATCTCCGTTACTATTGAAGATACAGAAGTGATTTTGCACTCAATGGAATCAGGTCGACGCTCTCTATTGGCTCATGGCGAAAAATGTAATCCATGTGTAATATTCATGCTTAGTTACCATGGAAACTCTCATAACAATAAATTAAACAATCTATTTAGACGCTATTGTAGTCGTTGTCGAGGAGATTTCAAATATAGATTTTGATTGTTGAAACATTATAAAACAATCGAATTATACACATTTTACGATAGAATTATATAAAATTTCAAACTCGAATATCTCCGTTAATGTTGAAGATACAGAAGTGATTTTACAGTCAATGGAATTAGGTCGACTTAACCTAACCTAAACTGACCTGACCTAACCTAATCTAACCTAACTTTACTTAACAAAACCTAACCTAAACTAATAACAATAAAATAAAAACAATCTTTTTGTGACCGATTGTAGTCGTTGTCGAGGAGATTTGAAATATAGATTTCGATGGTTGAAACATTATAAAACAATCGAATTCCACATATTTTACAATATAATTATATAAAATTTCAAACTCGCATATCTCAGTTACTGTTGAAGATACAGAAGTGAATTTGCACTCAATGGAATCAGGTCGACGCTCTCTATTGGCTCATGGGGAAAATGTAATCCATGTGTAATATTCATGCTTAGTTACCATGGAAACTCTCATAACAATAAATTAAACAATCTTTTTAGGCGCTATTTTAGTGGTCCAGGAGATTAAAAATATAGATTTTGATTGTTGAAACATTATAAAACAATCGAATTATGCACTTTTTACGATAGAATTATATAAAATTTCAAACTCGCATATCTCCGTTACTGTTGAAGATACAGAAGTGATTTTACAGTCAATGGAATTAGGTCGACCTAACCTAACCTAAACTGACCTGACCTAACCTAACCTAACCTAACCTAACTTTACTTAACCTAACCTAACCTAACTTAATAACAATAAAATAAAAACAATCTATTTGTGCCCGATTGTAGTCGTTCTCGAGGAGATTTGAAATATAGATTTTGATTGTTGAAACATTATAAAACAATCTAATTATACACATTTTACGATAGAATTATATAAAATTTCAAACTCGAATATCTCCGTTACTGTTGAAGATACAGAAGTGATTTTACAGTCAATGGAATTAGGTCGACTTAACCTAACCTAAACTGACCTGACCTAACCTAATCTAACCTAACTTTTCTTAACAAAACCTAACCTAAACTAATAACAATAAAATAAAAACAATCTTTTTGTGACCGATTGTAGTCGTTGTCGAGGAGATTTGAAATATAGATTTCGATGGTTGAAACATTATAAAACAATCGAATTCCACACATTTTACAATATAATTATATAAAATTTCAAACTCGCATATCTCAGTTACTGTTGAAGATACAGAAGTGAATTTGCACTCAATGGAATCAGGTCGACGCTCTCTATTGGCTCATGGGGAAAATGTAATCCATGTGTAATATTCATGCTTAGTTACCATGGAAACTCTCATAACAATAAATTAAACAATCTTTTTAGGCGCTATTTTAGTGGTCCAGGAGATTAAAAATATAGATTTTGATTGTTGAAACATTATAAAACAATCGAATTATGCACTTTTTACGATAGAATTATATAAAATTTCAAACTCGCATATCTCCGTTACTGTTGAAGATACAGAAGTGATTTTACAGTCAATGGAATTAGGTCGACCTAACCTAACCTAAACTGACCTGACCTAACCTAACCTAACCTAACCTAACTTTACTTAACCTAACCTAACCTAACTTAATAACAATAAAATAAAAACAATCTATTTGTGCCCGATTGTAGTCGTTCTCGAGGAGATTTGAAATATAGATTTTGATTGTTGAAACATTATAAAACAATCGAATTCCACACATTTTACAATATAGTTATATAAAATTTCAAACTCGTATATCTCCGTTACTATTGAAGATACAGAAGTGATTTTGCACTCAATCGAATCAGGTCGACGCTCTCTATTGGCTCATGGGGAAAATGTAATCCATGTGTAATATTCATGCTTAGTTACCATGGAAACTCTCATAACAATAAATTAAACAATCTTTTTAGGCGCTATTTTAGTCGTCCAGGAGATTAAAAATATAGATTTTGATTGTTGAAACATTATAAAACAATCGAATTATGCACTTTTTACGATAGAATTATATAAAATTTCAAACTCGCATATCTCCGTTACTGTTGAAGATACAGAAGTGATTTTACAGTCAATGGAATTAGGTCGACCTAACCTAACCTAAACTGACCTGACCTAACCTAACCTAACCTAACCTAACTTTACTTAACCTAACCTAACCTAACTTAATAACAATAAAATAAAAACAATCTATTTGTGCCCGATTGTAGTCGTTCTCGAGGAGATTTGAAATATAGATTTTGATTGTTGAAACATTATAAAACAATCTAATTATACACATTTTACGATAGAATTATATAAAATTTCAAACTCGAATATCTCCGTTAATGTTGAAGATACAGAAGTGATTTTACAGTCAATGGAATTAGGTCGACTTAACCTAACCTAAACTGACCTGACCTAACTTAATCTAACCTAACTTTACTTAACAAAACCTAACCTAAACTAATAACAATAAAATAAAAACAATCTTTTTGTGACTGATTGTAGTCGTTGTCGAGGAGATTTGAAATATAGATTTCGATGGTTGAAACATTATAAAACAATCGAATTCCACACATTTTACAATATAATTATATAAAATTTCAAACTCGCATATCTCAGTTACTGTTGAAGATACAGAAGTGAATTTGCACTCAATGGAATCAGGTCGACGCTCTCTATTGGCTCATGGGGAAAATGTAATCCATGTGTAATATTCATGCTTAGTTACCATGGAAACTCTAATAACAATAAATTAAACAATCTATTTAGACGCTATTGTAGTAGTTGTCGAGGAGATTTCAAATATAGATTTTGATTGTTGAAACATTATAAAACAATCGAATTATACACATTTTACGATAAAATTATATACAATTTCAAACTCGCATATCTCCGTTACTGTTGAAGATACAGAAGTGATTTTACACTCAATGGAATTAGGTCGAACTAACCTAACCTAAACTGACCTGACCTAACCTAACCTAACCTAACCTAATAACAATAAAATAAAAACAATCTATTTGTGCCGATTGTAGTCGTTCTCGAGGAGATTTGAAATAAAGATTTTGATTGTTGAAACATTATAAAACAATCGAATTCCACGCATTTTACAATATAATTATATAAAATTTCAAACTCGCATATCTCCGTTACTATTGAAGATACAGAAGTGATTTTGCACTCAATGGAATCAGGTCGACGCTCTCTATTGGCTCATGGGGAAAAATGTAATCCATGTGTAATATTCATGCTTAGTTACCATGGAAACTCTCATAACAATAAATTAAACAATCTATTTAGACGCTATTGTAGTCGTTGTCGAGGAGATTTCAAATATAGATTTTGATTGTTGAAACATTATAAAACAATCGAATTATACACATTTTACGATAGAATTATATAAAATTTCAAACTCGCATATCTCCGTTACTGTTGAAGATACAGAAGTGATTTTACACTCAATGGAATCAGGTCGACGTTCTCTATTGGCTCATGGGGAAAAATGTAATCCATGTGTAATATTCAGGCTTAGTTACCGTGGAAACTCTCACAACAATAAATTAAACAATCTATTTAGACGCTATTGTAGTCGTTGTCGAGGAGATTTGAAATATAGATTTTGATTGTTGAAACATTATAAAACAATCGAATTATACACATTTTACGATAGAATTATATAAAATTTGAAACTCGCATATCTCCGTTACTGTTGAAGATACAGAA
The DNA here is from genome assembly GCF_977018435.1 of Lepisma saccharinum. Lineage (NCBI taxonomy): Eukaryota > Metazoa > Arthropoda > Insecta > Zygentoma > Lepismatidae > Lepisma > Lepisma saccharinum. The sequence continues at coordinate 347,317 of NW_028142994.1, forward strand.
GTGATTTTACACTCAATGGAATTAGGTCGACCTAACCTAACCTAAACTGACCTGACCTACCCTAACCTAACCTAACTTTACTTAACCTAACCTAACCTAACCTAATAACAATAAAATAAAAACAATCTATTTGTGCCGATTGTAGTCGTTCTCGAGGAGATTTGAAATATAGATTTTGATTGTTGAAACATTATAAAACAATCGAATTCCACACATTTTACAATATAATTATATAAAATTTCAAACTCGTATATCTCTGTTACTATTGAAGATACAGAAGTGATTTTGCACTCAATGGAATCAGGTCGACGTTCTCTATTGGCTCATGGCGAAAAATGTAATCCATGTGTAATATTCAGGCTTAGTTACCGTGGAAACTCTCACAACAATAAATTAAACAATCTATTTAGACGCTATTGTAGTCGTTGTCGAGGAGATTTGAAATATAGATTTTGATTGTTGAAACATTATAAAACAATCGAATTATACACATTTTACGATAGAATTATATAAAATTTGAAACTCGCATATCTCCGTTACTGTTGAAGATACAGAAGTGATTTTGCACTCAATGGAATTAGGTCGACCTAACCTAACCTAAACTGACCTGACCTACCCTAACCTAACCTAACTTTACTTAACCTAACCTAACCTAACCTAATAACAATAAAATAAAAACAATCTATTTGTGCCGATTGTAGTCGTTCTCGAGGAGATTTGAAATATAGATTTTGATTGTTGAAACATTATAAAACAATCGAATTCCACACATTTTACAATATAATTATATAAAATTTCAAACTCGTATATCTCCGTTACTATTGAAGATACAGAAGTGATTTTGCACTCAATGGAATCAGGTCGACGCTCTCTATTGGCTCATGGGGAAAATGTAATCCATGTGTAATATTCATGCTTAGTTACCGTGGAAACTCTCATAACAATAAATTAAACAATCTTTTTAGGCGCTATTTTAGTCGTCCAGGAGTTTAAAAATATAGATTTTGATTGTTGAAACATTATAAAACAATCGAATTATGCACTTTTTACGATAGAATTATATAAAATTTCAAACTCGCATATCTCCGTTACTGTTGAAGATACAGAAGTGATTTTACAGTCAATGGAATTAGGTCGACCTAACCTAACCTAAACTGACCTGACCTAACCTAACCTAACCTAACCTAACTTTACTTAACCTAACCTAACCTAACTTAATAACAATAATATAAAAACAATCTATTTGTGCCCGATTGTAGTCGTTCTCGAGGAGATTTGAAATATAGATTTTGATTGTTGAAACATTATAAAACAATCTAATTATACACATTTTACGATAGAATTATATAAAATTTCAAACTCGAATATCTCCGTTAATGTTGAAGATACAGAAGTGATTTTACAGTCAATGGAATTAGGTCGACTTAACCTAACCTAAACTGACCTGACCTAACCTAATCTAACCTAACTTTACTTAACAAAACCTAACCTAAACTAATAACAATAAAATAAAAACAATCTTTTTGTGACCGATTGTAGTCGTTGTCGAGGAGATTTGAAATATAGATTTCGATGGTTGAAACATTATAAAACAATCGAATTCCACACATTTTACAATATAATTATATAAAATTTCAAACTCGCATATCTCAGTTACTGTTGAAGATACAGAAGTGAATTTGCACTCAATGGAATCAGGTCGACGCTCTCTATTGGCTCATGGGGAAAATGTAATCCATGTGTAATATTCATGCTTAGTTACCATGGAAACTCTAATAACAATAAATTAAACAATCTATTTAGACGCTATTGTAGTAGTTGTCGAGGAGATTTCAAATATAGATTTTGATTGTTGAAACATTATAAAACAATCGAATTATACACATTTTACGATAGAATTATATAAAATTTCAAACTCGCATATCTCCGTTACTGTTGAAGATACAGAAGTGATTTTACACTCAATGGAATTAGGTCGAACAAACCTAACCTAAACTGACCTGACCTAACCTAACCTAACCTAACTTTACTTAACCTAACCTAACCTAACCTAATAACAATAAAATAAAAACAATCTATTTGTGCCGATTGTAGTCGTTCTCGAGGAGATTTGAAATATAGATTTTGATTGTTGAAACATTATAAAACAATCGAATTCCACGCATTTTACAATATAATTATATAAAATTTCAAACTCGCATATCTCCGTTACTATTGAAGATACAGAAGTGATTTTGCACTCAATGGAATCAGGTCGACGCTCTCTATTGGCTCATGGGGAAAATGTAATCCATGTGTAATATTCATGCTTAGTTACCATGGAAACTCTAATAACAATAAATTAAACAATCTATTTAGACGCTATTGTAGTAGTTGTCGAGGAGATTTCAAATATAGATTTTGATTGTTGAAACATTATAAAACAATCGAATTATACACATTTTACGATAAAATTATATACAATTTCAAACTCGCATATCTCCGTTACTGTTGAAGATACAGAAGTGATTTTACACTCAATGGAATTAGGTCGAACTAACCTAACCTAAACTGACCTGACCTAACCTAACCTAACCTAACCTAATAACAATAAAATAAAAACAATCTATTTGTGCCGATTGTAGTCGTTCTCGAGGAGATTTGAAATAAAGATTTTGATTGTTGAAACATTATAAAACAATCGAATTCCACGCATTTTACAATATAATTATATAAAATTTCAAACTCGCATATCTCCGTTACTATTGAAGATACAGAAGTGATTTTGCACTCAATGGAATCAGGTCGACGCTCTCTATTGGCTCATGGCGAAAAATGTAATCCATGTGTAATATTCATGCTTAGTTACCATGGAAACTCTCATAACAATAAATTAAACAATCTATTTAGACGTTATTGTAGTAATGGTCGAGGAGATTTCAAATATAGATTTTGATTGTTGAAACATTATAAAACAATCGAATTATACACATTTTACGATAGAATTATATAAAATTTCAAACTCGCATATCTCCGTTACTGTTGAAGATACAGAAGTGATTTTACACTCAATGGAATCAGGTCGACGTTCTCTATTGGCTCATGGGGAAAAATGTAATCCATGTGTAATATTCAGGCTTAGTTACCGTGGAAACTCTCACAACAATAAATTAAACAATCTATTTAGACGCTATTGTAGTCGTTGTCGAGGAGATTTGAAATATAGATTTTGATTGTTGAAACATTATAAAACAATCGAATTATACACATTTTACGATAGAATTATATAAAATTTGAAACTCGCATATCTCCGTTACTGTTGAAGATACAGAAGTGATTTTACACTCAATGGAATTAGGTCGACCTAACCTAACCTAAACTGACCTGACCTACCCTAACCTAACCTAACTTTACTTAACCTAACCTAACCTAACCTAATAACAATAAAATAAAAACAATCTATTTGTGCCGATTGTAGTCGTTCTCGAGGAGATTTGAAATATAGATTTTGATTGTTGAAACATTATAAAACAATCGAATTCCACACATTTTACAATATAATTATATAAAATTTCAAACTCGTATATCTCTGTTACTATTGAAGATACAGAAGTGATTTTGCACTCAATGGAATCAGGTCGACGATCTCTATTGGCTCATGGGGAAAAATGTAATCCATGTGTAATATTCAGGCTTAGTTACCGTGGAAACTCTCACAACAATAAATTAAACAATCTATTTAGACGCTATTGTAGTCGTTGTCGAGGAGATTTGAAATATAGATTTTGATTGTTGAAACATTATAAAACAATCGAATTATACACATTTTACGATAGAATTATATAAAATTTGAAACTCGCATATCTCCGTTACTGTTGAAGATACAGAAGTGATTTTGCACTCAATGGAATTAGGTCGACCTAACCTAACCTAAACTGACCTGACCTACCCTAACCTAACCTAACTTTACTTAACCTAACCTAACCTAACCTAATAACAATAAAATAAAAACAATCTATTTGTGCCGATTGTAGTCGTTCTCGAGGAGATTTGAAATATAGATTTTGATTGTTGAAACATTATAAAACAATCGAATTCCACACATTTTACAATATAATTATATAAAATTTCAAACTCGTATATCTCCGTTACTATTGAAGATACAGAAGTGATTTTGCACTCAATGGAATCAGGTCGACGCTCTCTATTGGCTCATGGGGAAAATGTAATCCATGTGTAATATTCATGCTTAGTTACCGTGGAAACTCTCATAACAATAAATTAAACAATCTTTTTAGGCGCTATTTTAGTCGTCCAGGAGTTTAAAAATATAGATTTTGATTGTTGAAACATTATAAAACAATCGAATTATACACATTTTACGATAGAATTATATAAAATTTCAAACTCGCATATCTCCGTTACTGTTGAAGATACAGAAGTGATTTTACAGTCAATGGAATTAGGTCGACCTAACCTAACCTAAACTGACCTGACCTAACCTAACCTAACCTAACCTAACTTTACTTAACCTAACCTAACCTAACTTAATAACAATAAAATAAAAACAATCTATTTGTGCCCGATTGTAGTCGTTCTCGAGGAGATTTGAAATATAGATTTTGATTGTTGAAACATTATAAAACAATCTAATTATACACATTTTACGATAGAATTATATAAAATTTCAAACTCGAATATCTCCGTTAATGTTGAAGATACAGAAGTGATTTTACAGTCAATGGAATTAGGTCGACTTAGCCTAACCTAAACTGACCTGACCTAACCTAATCTAACCTAACTTTACTTAACAAAACCTAACCTAAACTAATAACAATAAAATAAAAACAATCTTTTTGTGACCGATTGTAGTCGTTGTCGAGGAGATTTGAAATATAGATTTCGATGGTTGAAACATTATAAAACAATCGAATTATACACATTTTACGATAAAATTATATAAAATTTCAAACTCGCATATCTCCGTTACTGTTGAAGATACAGAAGTGATTTTACACTCAATGGAATTAGGTCGAACTAACCTAACCTAAACTGACCTGACCTAACCTAACCTAACCTAACTTTACTTAACCTAACCTAACCTAACCTAATAACAATAAAATAAAAACAATCTATTTGTGCCGATTGTAGTCGTTCTCGAGGAGATTTGAAATATAGATTTTGATTGTTGAAACATTATAAAACAATCGAATTCCACGCATTTTACAATATAATTATATAAAATTTCAAACTCGCATATCTCCGTTACTATTGAAGATACAGAAGTGATTTTGCACTCAATGGAATCAGGTCGACGCTCTCTATTGGCTCATGGGGAAAATGTAATCCATGTGTAATATTCATGCTTAGTTACCATGGAAACTCTCATAACAATAAATTAAACAATCTTTTTAGGCGCTATTTTAGTCGTCCAGGAGATTAAAAATATAGATTTTGATTGTTGAAACATTATAAAACAATCGAATTATGCACTTTTTACGATAGAATTATATAAAATTTCAAACTCGCATATCTCCGTTACTGTTGAAGATACAGAAGTGATTTTACACTCAATGGAATTAGGTCGACCTAACCTAACCTAAACTGACCTGACCAAACCTAACCTAACCTAACCTAACTTTACTTAACCTAACCTAACCTAACCTAATAACAATAAAATAAAAACAATCTATTTGTGCCCGATTGTAGTCGTTCTCGAGGAGATTTGAAATATAGATTTTGATTGTTGAAACATTATAAAACAATCGAATTCCACACATTTTACAATATAGTTATATAAAATTTCAAACTCGTATATCTCCGTTACTATTGAAGATACAGAAGTGATTTTGCACTCAATCGAATCAGGTCGACGCTCTCTATTGGCTCATGGGGAAAATGTAATCCATGTGTAATATTCATGCTTAGTTACCATGGAAACTCTCATAACAATAAATTAAACAATCTTTTTAGGCGCTATTTTAGTCGTCCAGGAGATTAAAAATATAGATTTTGATTGTTGAAACATTATAAAACAATCGAATTATGCACTTTTTACGATAGAATTATATAAAATTTCAAACTCGCATATCTCCGTTACTGTTGAAGATACAGAAGTGATTTTACAGTCAATGGAATTAGGTCGACCTAACCTAACCTAAACTGACCTGACCTAACCTAACCTAACCTAACCTAACTTTACTTAACCTAACCTAACCTAACTTAATAACAATAAAATAAAAACAATCTATTTGTGCCCGATTGTAGTCGTTCTCGAGGAGATTTGAAATATAGATTTTGATTGTTGAAACATTATAAAACAATCTAATTATACACATTTTACGATAGAATTATATAAAACTTCAAACTCGAATATCTCCGTTAATGTTGAAGATACAGAAGTGATTTTACAGTCAATGGAATTAGGTCGACTTAACCTAACCTAAACTGACCTGACCTAACTTAATCTAACCTAACTTTACTTAACAAAACCTAACCTAAACTAATAACAATAAAATAAAAACAATCTTTTTGTGACCGATTGTAGTCGTTGTCGAGGAGATTTGAAATATAGATTTCGATGGTTGAAACATTATAAAACAATCGAATTCCACACATTTTACAATATAATTATATAAAATTTCAAACTCGCATATCTCAGTTACTGTTGAAGATACAGAAGTGAATTTGCACTCAATGGAATCAGGTCGACGCTCTCTATTGGCTCATGGGGAAAATGTAATCCATGTGTAATATTCATGCTTAGTTACCATGGAAACTCTAACAACAATAAATTAAACAATCTATTTAGACGCTATTGTAGTAGTTGTCGAGGAGATTTCAAATATAGATTTTGATTGTTGAAACATTATAAAACAATCGAATTATACACATTTTACGATAAAATTATATACAATTTCAAACTCGCATATCTCCGTTACTGTTGAAGATACAGAAGTGATTTTACACTCAATGGAATTAGGTCGAACTAACCTAACCTAAACTGACCTGACCTAACCTAACCTAACCTAACCTAATAACAATAAAATAAAAACAATCTATTTGTGCCGATTGTAGTCGTTCTCGAGGAGATTTGAAATATAGATTTTGATTGTTGAAACATTATAAAACAATCGAATTCCACGCATTTTACAATATAATTATATAAAATTTCAAACTCGCATATCTCCGTTACTATTGAAGATACAGAAGTGATTTTGCACTCAATGGAAACAGGTCGACGCTCTCTATTGGCTCATGGCGAAAAATGTAATCCATGTGTAATATTCATGCTTAGTTACCATGGAAACTCTCATAACAATAAATTAAACAATCTATTTAGACGCTATTGTAGTCGTTGTCGAGGAGATTTCAAATATAGATTTTGATTGTTGAAACATTATAAAACAATCGAATTATACACATTTTACGATAGAATTATATAAAATTTCAAACTCGCATATCTCCGTTACTGTTGAAGATACAGAAGTGATTTTACACTCAATGGAATTAGGTTGACCTAACCTAACCTAAACTGACCTGACCTAACCTAACCTAACCTAACTTTACTTAACCTAACCTAACCTAACCTAATAACAATAAAATAAAAACAATCTATTTGTGCCCGATTGTAGTCGTTCTCGAGGAGATTTGAAATATAGATTTTGATTGTTGAAACATTATAAAACAATCTAATTATACACATTTTACGATAAAATTATATAGAATTTCAAACTCGCATATCTCCGTTACTGTTGAAGATACAGAAGTGATTTTGCACTCAATGAAATCAGGTCGACGCTCTCTATTTGCTCATGGGGAAAATGTAATCCATGTGTAATATTCATGCTTAGTTACCATGGAAACTCTCATAACAATAAATTAAACAATCTATTTAGACGCTATTGTAGTCGTTGTCGAGGATATTTCAAATATAGATCTTGATTGAAGAAACATTATAAAACAATCGAATTATACACATTTTACGATAGAATTATATAAAATTTCAAACTCGCATATCTCCGTTACTGTTGAAGATACAGAAGTGATTTTACAGTCAATGGAATTAGGTCGACCTAACCTAACATAAACTGACCTGACCTAACCTAACCTAACCTAACCTAACTTTACTTAACCTAACCTAACCTAACCTAATAACAATAAAATAAAAACAATCTATTTGTGACCGATTGTAGTCGTTGTCGAGGAGATTTGAAATATAGATTTCGATGGTTGAAACATTATAAAACAATAATTTTCCACACATTTTACAATATAATTTTATAAAGTTTCAAACTCGCATATCTCCGTTACTGTTGAAGATACAGAAGTGAATTTGCACTCAATGGAATCAGGTCGACTCTCTCTATTGGCTCATGGGGAAAATGTAATCCACGTGTAATATTCATGCTTAGTTACCATGGAAAATCTCATAACAATAAATTAAACAATCTTTTTAGGCGCTATTTTAGTCGTCCAGGAGATTAAAAATATAGATTTTGATTGTTGAAACATTATAAAACAATCGAATTATACACATTTTACGATAGAATTATATAAAATTTCAAACTCGCATATCTCCGTTACTGTTGAAGATACAGAAGTGATTTTACACTCAATGGAATTAGGTCGACCTAACCTAACATAAACTGACCTGACCTAACCTAACCTAACCTAACCTAACTTTACTTAACCTAACCTAACCTAACCTAATAACAATAAAATAAAAACAATCTATTTGTGCCGATTGTAGTCGTTCTCGAGGAGATTTGAAATATAGATTTTGATTGTTGAAACATTATAAAACAATCGAATTCCACACATTTTACAATATAATTATATAAAATTTCAAACTCGTATATCTCCGTTACTATTGAAGATACAGAAGTGATTTTGCACTCAATCGAATCAGGTCGACGCTCTCTATTGGCTCATGGGGAAAATGTAATCCATGTGTGATATTCATGCTTAGTTACCATGGAAACTCTCATAACAATAAATTAAACAATCTTTTTAGGCGCTATTTTAGTCGTCCAGGAGATTAAAAATATAGATTTTGATTATTGAAACATTATAAAACAATCGAATTATGCACTTTTTACGATAGAATTATATAAAATTTCAAACTCGCATATCTCCGTTACTGTTGAAGATACAGAAGTGATTTTACAGTCAATGGAATTAGGTCGACCTAACCTAACCTAAACTGACCTGACCTGACCTAACCTAACCTAACCTAACCTAACTTTACTTAACCTAACCTAACCTAACTTAATAACAATAAAATAAAAACAATCTATTTGTGCCCGATTGTAGTCGTTCTCGAGGAGATTTGAAATATAGATTTTGATTGTTGAAACATTATAAAACAATCTAATTATACACATTTTACGATAGAATTATATAAAATTTCAAACTCGAATATCTCCGTTAATGTTGAAGATACAGAAGTGATTTTACAGTCAATGGAATTAGGTCGACTTAACCTAACCTAAACTGACCTGACCTAACCTAATCTAACCTAACTTTACTTAACAAAACCTAACCTAAACTAATAACAATAAAATAAAAACAATCTTTTTGTGACCGATTGTAGTCGTTGTCGAGGAGATTTGAAATATAGATTTCGATGGTTGAAACATTATAAAACAATCGAATTCCACACATTTTACAATATAATTATATAAAATTTCAAACTCGCATATCTCAGTTACTGTTGAAGATACAGAAGTGAATTTGCACTCAATGGAATCAGGTCGACGCTCTCTATTGGCTCATGGGGAAAATGTAATCCATGTGTAATATTCATGCTTAGTTACCATGGAAACTCTAATAACAATAAATTAAACAATCTATTTAGACGCTATTGTAGTAGTTGTCGAGGAGATTTCAAATATAGATTTTGATTGTTGAAACATTATAAAACAATCGAATTATACACATTTTACGATAAAATTATATAAAATTTCAAACTCGCATATCTCCGTTACTGTTGAAGATACAGAAGTGATTTTACACTCAATGGAATTAGGTCGAACTAACCTAACCTAAACTGACCTGACCTAACCTAACCTAACCTAACTTTACTTAACCTAACCTAACCTAACCTAATAACAATAAAATAAAAACAATCTATTTGTGCCGATTGTAGTCGTTCTCGAGGAGATTTGAAATATAGATTTTGATTGTTGAAACATTATAAAACAATCGAATTCCACGCATTTTACAATATAATTATATAAAATTTCAAACTCGCATATTTCCGTTACTATTGAAGATACAGAAGTGATTTTGCACTCAATGGAATCAGGTCGACGCTCTCTATTGGCTCATGGGGAAAATGTAATCCATGTGTAATATTCATGCTTAGTTACCATGGAAACTCTCATAACAATAAATTAAACAATCTTTTTAGGCGCTATTTTAGTCGTCCAGGAGATTAAAAATATAGATTTTGATTGTTGAAACATTATAAAACAATCGAATTATGCACTTTTTACGATAGAATTATATAAAATTTCAAACTCGCATATCTCCGTTACTGTTGAATATACAGAAGTGATTTTACACTCAATGGAATTAGGTCGACCTAAACTAACCTAAACTGACCTGACCTAACCTAACCTAACCTAACTTTACTTAACCTAACCTAACCTAACCTAATAACAATAAAATAAAAACAATCTATTTGTGCCCGATTGTAGTCGTTCTCGAGGAGATTTGAAATATAGATTTTGATTGTTGAAACATTATAAAACAATCTAATTATACACATTTTACGATAAAATTATATAGAACTTCAAACTCGCATATCTCCGTTACTGTTGAAGATACAGAAGTGATTTTGCACTCAATGAAATCAGGTCGACGCTCTCTATTGGCTCATGGGGAAAATGTAATCCATGTGTAATATTCATGCTTAGTTACCATGGAAACTCTCATAACAATAAATTAAACAATCTTTTTAGGCGCTATTTTAGTCGTCCAGGAGATTAAAAATATAGATTTTGATTGTTGAAACATTATAAAACAATCGAATTATGCACTTTTTACGATAGAATTATATAAAATTTCAAACTCGCATATCTCCGTTACTGTTGAAGATACAGAAGTGATTTTACAGTCAATGGAATTAGGTCGACCTAACCTAACCTAAACTGACCTGACCTAACCTAACCTAACCTAACCAAACTTTACTTAACCTAACCTAACCTAACCTAATAACAATAAAATAAAAACAATCTATTTGTGCCCGATTGTAGTCGTTCTCGAGGAGATTTGAAATATAGATTTTGATTGTTGAAACATTATAAAACAATCGAATTCCACACATTTTACTATATAGTTATATAAAATTTCAAACTCGTATATCTCCGTTACTATTGAAGATACAGAAGTGATTTCGCACTCAATCGAATCAGGTCGACGCTCTCTATTGGCTCATGGGGAAAATTTAATCCATGTTTAATATTCATGCTTAGTTACCATGGAAACTCTCATAACAATAAATTAAACAATCTATTTAGACGCTATTGTAGTCGTTGTCGAGGATATTTCAAATATAGATCTTGATTGAAGAAACATTATAAAACAATCGAATTATACACATTTTACGATAGAATTATATAAAATTTCAAACTCGCATATCTCCGTTACTGTTGAAGATACAGAAGTGATTTTACAGTCAATGGAATTAGGTCGACCTAACCTAACCTAAACTGACCTGACCTAACCTAACCTAACCTAACCTAACTTTACATAACCTAACCTAACCTAACCTAAAAACAATAAAATAAAAACAATCTATTTAGGCGCTATTTTAGTCGTCCAGGAGATTAAAAATATAGATTTTGATTGTTGAAACATTATAAAACAATCGAATTATACACTTTTTACGATAGAATTATATAAAATTTCAATCTCGCATATCTCCGTTACTGTTGAAGATACAGAAGTGATTTTACAGTCAATGGAATTAGGTCGACCTAACCTAACCTAAACTGACTTGACCTAACCTAATCTAACCTAACTTTACTTAACAAAACATAACCTAACCTAATAACAATAAAATAAAAACAATCTTTTTGTGACCGATTGTAGTCGTTGTCGAGGAGATTTGAAATATAGATTTCTATGGTTGAAACATTATAAAACAATCGAATTCCACACATTTTACAATATAATTATATAAAATTTCAAACTCGCATATCTCCGTTACTGTTGAAGATACAGAAGTGATTTTGCACTCAATGGAATCAGGACGACGCTCTCTATTGGCTCATGGGGAAAATGTAATCCATGTGTAATATTCATGCTTAGTTACCATGGAAACTCTCATAACAATAAATTAAACAATCTATTTAGACGCTATTGTAGTAGTTGTCGAGGAGATTTCAAATATAGATTTTGATTGTTGAAACATTATAAAACAATCGAATTATACACATTTTACGATAAAATTATATAAAATTTCAAACTCGCATATCTCCGTTACTGTTGAAGATACAGAAGTGATTTTACAGTCAATGGAATTAGGTCGACCTAACCTAACCTAAACTGACCTGACCTAACCTAACCTAACCTAACCTAACTTTACTTAACCTAACCTAACCTAACTTAATAACAATAAAATAAAAACAATCTTTTTGTGACCGATTGTAGTAGTTGTCGAGGAGATTTCAAATATAGATTTTGATTGTTGAAACATTATAAAACAATCGAATTATACACATTTTACGATAAAATTATATAAAATTTCAAACTCGCATATCTCCGTTACTGTTGAAGATACAGAAGTGATTTTACACTCAATGGAATTAGGTCGAACTAACCTAACCTAAACTGACCTGACCTAACCTAACCTAACCTAACTTTACTTAACCTAACCTAACCTAACCTAATAACAATAAAATAAAAACAATCTATTTGTGCCCGATTGTAGTCGTTCTCGAGGAGATTTGAAATATAGATTTTGATTGTTGAAACATTATAAAACAATCTAATTATACACATTTTACGATAAAATTATATAAAATTTCAAACTCGCATATCTCCGTTACTGTTGAAGATACAGAAGTGATTTTACACTCAATGGAATTAGGTCGAACTAACCTAACCTAAACTGACCTGACCTAACCTAACCTAACCTAACTTTACTTAACCTAACCTAACCTAACCTAATAACAATAAAATAAAAACAATCTATTTGTGCCGATTGTAGTCGTTCTCGAGGAGATTTGAAATATAGATTTTGATTGTTGAAACATTATAAAACAATCGAATTCCACGCATTTTACAATATAATTATATAAAATTTCAAACTCGCATATTTCCGTTACTATTGAAGATACAGAAGTGATTTTGCACTCAATGGAATCAGGTCGACGCTCTCTATTGGCTCATGGGGAAAATGTAATCCATGTGTAATATTCATGCTTAGTTACCATGGAAACTCTCATAACAATAAATTAAACAATCTTTTTAGGCGCTATTTTAGTCGTCCAGGAGATTAAAAATATAGATTTTGATTGTTGAAACATTATAAAACAATCGAATTATGCACTTTTTACGATAGAATTATATAAAATTTCAAACTCGCATATCTCCGTTACTGTTGAATATACAGAAGTGATTTTACACTCAATGGAATTAGGTCGACCTAAACTAACCTAAACTGACCTGACCTAACCTAACCTAACCTAACTTTACTTAACCTAACCTAACCTAACCTAATAACAATAAAATAAAAACAATCTATTTGTGCCCGATTGTAGTCGTTCTCGAGGAGATTTGAAAAATAGATTTTGATTGTTGAAACATTATAAAACAATCTAATTATACACATTTTACGATAAAATTATATAGAACTTCAAACTCGCATATCTCCGTTACTGTTGAAGATACAGAAGTGATTTTGCACTCAATGAAATCAGGTCGACGCTCTCTATTGGCTCATGGGGAAAATGTAATCCATGTGTGATATTCATGCTTAGTTACCATGGAAACTCTCATAACAATAAATTAAACAATCTTTTTAGGCGCTATTTTAGTCGTCCAGGAGATTAAAAATATAGATTTTGATTATTGAAACATTATAAAACAATCGAATTATGCACTTTTTACGATAGAATTATATAAAATTTCAAACTCGCATATCTCCGTTACTGTTGAAGATACAGAAGTGATTTTACAGTCAATGGAATTAGGTCGACCTAACCTAACCTAAACTGACCTGACCTGACCTAACCTAACCTAACCTAACCTAACTTTACTTAACCTAACCTAACCTAACTTAATAACAATAAAATAAAAACAATCTATTTGTGCCCGATTGTAGTCGTTCTCGAGGAGATTTGAAATATAGATTTTGATTGTTGAAACATTATAAAACAATCTAATTATACACATTTTACGATAGAATTATATAAAATTTCAAACTCGAATATCTCCGTTAATGTTGAAGATACAGAAGTGATTTTACAGTCAATGGAATTAGGTCGACTTAACCTAACCTAAACTGACCTGACCTAACCTAATCTAACCTAACTTTACTTAACAAAACCTAACCTAAACTAATAACAATAAAATAAAAACAATCTTTTTGTGACCGATTGTAGTCGTTGTCGAGGAGATTTGAAATATAGATTTCGATGGTTGAAACATTATAAAACAATCGAATTCCACACATTTTACAATATAATTATATAAAATTTCAAACTCGCATATCTCAGTTACTGTTGAAGATACAGAAGTGAATTTGCACTCAATGGAATCAGGTCGACGCTCTCTATTGGCTCATGGGGAAAATGTAATCCATGTGTAATATTCATGCTTAGTTACCATGGAAACTCTAATAACAATAAATTAAACAATCTATTTAGACGCTATTGTAGTAGTTGTCGAGGAGATTTCAAATATAGATTTTGATTGTTGAAACATTATAAAACAATCGAATTATACACATTTTACGATAAAATTATATAAAATTTCAAACTCGCATATCTCCGTTACTGTTGAAGATACAGAAGTGATTTTACACTCAATGGAATTAGGTCGAACTAACCTAACCTAAACTGACCTGACCTAACCTAACCTAACCTAACTTTACTTAACCTAACCTAACCTAACCTAATAACAATAAAATAAAAACAATCTATTTGTGCCGATTGTAGTCGTTCTCGAGGAGATTTGAAATATAGATTTTGATTGTTGAAACATTATAAAACAATCGAATTCCACGCATTTTACAATATAATTATATAAAATTTCAAACTCGCATATTTCCGTTACTATTGAAGATACAGAAGTGATTTTGCACTCAATGGAATCAGGTCGACGCTCTCTATTGGCTCATGGGGAAAATGTAATCCATGTGTAATATTCATGCTTAGTTACCATGGAAACTCTCATAACAATAAATTAAACAATCTTTTTAGGCGCTATTTTAGTCGTCCAGGAGATTAAAAATATAGATTTTGATTGTTGAAACATTATAAAACAATCGAATTATGCACTTTTTACGATAGAATTATATAAAATTTCAAACTCGCATATCTCCGTTACTGTTGAATATACAGAAGTGATTTTACACTCAATGGAATTAGGTCGACCTAAACTAACCTAAACTGACCTGACCTAACCTAACCTAACCTAACTTTACTTAACCTAACCTAACCTAACCTAATAACAATAAAATAAAAACAATCTATTTGTGCCCGATTGTAGTCGTTCTCGAGGAGATTTGAAATATAGATTTTGATTGTTGAAACATTATAAAACAATCTAATTATACACATTTTACGATAAAATTATATAGAACTTCAAACTCGCATATCTCCGTTACTGTTGAAGATACAGAAGTGATTTTGCACTCAATGAAATCAGGTCGACGCTCTCTATTGGCTCATGGGGAAAATGTAATCCATGTGTAATATTCATGCTTAGTTACCATGGAAACTCTCATAACAATAAATTAAACAATCTTTTTAGGCGCTATTTTAGTCGTCCAGGAGATTAAAAATATAGATTTTGATTGTTGAAACATTATAAAACAATCGAATTATGCACTTTTTACGATAGAATTATATAAAATTTCAAACTCGCATATCTCCGTTACTGTTGAAGATACAGAAGTGATTTTACAGTCAATGGAATTAGGTCGACCTAACCTAACCTAAACTGACCTGACCTAACCTAACCTAACCTAACCAAACTTTACTTAACCTAACCTAACCTAACCTAATAACAATAAAATAAAAACAATCTATTTGTGCCCGATTGTAGTCGTTCTCGAGGAGATTTGAAATATAGATTTTGATTGTTGAAACATTATAAAACAATCGAATTCCACACATTTTACTATATAGTTATATAAAATTTCAAACTCGTATATCTCCGTTACTATTGAAGATACAGAAGTGATTTCGCACTCAATCGAATCAGGTCGACGCTCTCTCTTGGCTCATGGGGAAAATTTAATCCATGTTTAATATTCATGCTTAGTTACCATGGAAACTCTCATAACAATAAATTAAACAATCTATTTAGACGCTATTGTAGTCGTTGTCGAGGATATTTCAAATATAGATCTTGATTGAAGAAACATTATAAAACAATCGAATTATACACATTTTACGATAGAATTATATAAAATTTCAAACTCGCATATCTCCGTTACTGTTGAAGATACAGAAGTGATTTTACAGTCAATGGAATTAGGTCGACCTAACCTAACCTAAACTGACCTGACCTAACCTAACCTAACCTAACCTAACTTTACATAACCTAACCTAACCTAACCTAAAAACAATAAAATAAAAACAATCTATTTAGGCGCTATTTTAGTCGTCCAGGAGATTAAAAATATAGATTTTGATTGTTGAAACATTATAAAACAATCGAATTATACACTTTTTACGATAGAATTATATAAAATTTCAATCTCGCATATCTCCGTTACTGTTGAAGATACAGAAGTGATTTTACAGTCAATGGAATTAGGTCGACCTAACCTAACCTAAACTGACTTGACCTAACCTAATCTAACCTAACTTTACTTAACAAAACATAACCTAACCTAATAACAATAAAATAAAAACAATCTTTTTGTGACCGATTGTAGTCGTTGTCGAGGAGATTTGAAATATAGATTTCTATGGTTGAAACATTATAAAACAATCGAATTCCACACATTTTACAATATAATTATATAAAATTTCAAACTCGCATATCTCCGTTACTGTTGAAGATACAGAAGTGATTTTACACTCAATGGAATTAGGTCGAACTAACCTAACCTAAACTGACCTGACCTAACCTAACCTAACCTAACTTTACTTAACCTAACCTAACCTAACCTAATAACAATAAAATAAAAACAATCTATTTGTGCCGATTGTAGTCGTTCTCGAGGAGATTTGAAATATAGATTTTGATTGTTGAAACATTATAAAACAATCGAATTCCACGCATTTTACAATATAATTATATAAAATTTCAAACTCGCATATTTCCGTTACTATTGAAGATACAGAAGTGATTTTGCACTCAATGGAATCAGGTCGACGCTCTCTATTGGCTCATGGGGAAAATGTAATCCATGTGTAATATTCATGCTTAGTTACCATGGAAACTCTCATAACAATAAATTAAACAATCTTTTTAGGCGCTATTTTAGTCGTCCAGGAGATTAAAAATATAGATTTTGATTGTTGAAACATTATAAAACAATCGAATTATGCACTTTTTACGATAGAATTATATAAAATTTCAAACTCGCATATCTCCGTTACTGTTGAATATACAGAAGTGATTTTACACTCAATGGAATTAGGTCGACCTAAACTAACCTAAACTGACCTGACCTAACCTAACCTAACCTAACTTTACTTAACCTAACCTAACCTAACCTAATAACAATAAAATAAAAACAATCTATTTGTGCCCGATTGTAGTCGTTCTCGAGGAGATTTGAAATATAGATTTTGATTGTTGAAACATTATAAAACAATCTAATTATACACATTTTACGATAAAATTATATAGAACTTCAAACTCGCATATCTCCGTTACTGTTGAAGATACAGAAGTGATTTTGCACTCAATGAAATCAGGTCGACGCTCTCTATTGGCTCATGGGGAAAATGTAATCCATGTGTAATATTCATGCTTAGTTACCATGGAAACTCTCATAACAATAAATTAAACAATCTTTTTAGGCGCTATTTTAGTCGTCCAGGAGATTAAAAATATAGATTTTGATTGTTGAAACATTATAAAACAATCGAATTATGCACTTTTTACGATAGAATTATATAAAATTTCAAACTCGCATATCTCCGTTACTGTTGAAGATACAGAAGTGATTTTACAGTCAATGGAATTAGGTCGACCTAACCTAACCTAAACTGACCTGACCTAACCTAACCTAACCTAACCAAACTTTACTTAACCTAACCTAACCTAACCTAATAACAATAAAATAAAAACAATCTATTTGTGCCCGATTGTAGTCGTTCTCGAGGAGATTTGAAATATAGATTTCTATGGTTGAAACATTATAAAACAATCGAATTCCACACATTTTACAATATAATTATATAAATTTTCAAACTCGCATATCTCCGTTACTGTTGAAGATACAGAAGTGATTTTGCACTCAATGGAATCAGGACGACGCTCTCTATTGGCTCATGGGGAAAATGTAATCCATGTGTAATATTCATGCTTAGTTACCATGGAAACTCTCATAACAATAAATTAAACAATCTATTTAGACGCTATTGTAGTAGTTGTCGAGGAGATTTCAAATATAGATTTTGATTGTTGAAACATTATAAAACAATCGAATTATACACATTTTACGATAAAATTATATAAAATTTCAAACTCGCATATCTCCGTTACTGTTGAAGATACAGAAGTGATTTTACAGTCAATGGAATTAGGTCGACCTAACCTAACCTAAACTGACCTGACCTAACCTAACCTAACCTAACCTAACTTTACTTAACCTAACCTAACCTAACTTAATAACAATAAAATAAAAACAATCTATTTGTGCCCGATTGTAGTCGTTCTCGAGGAGATTTGAAATATAGATTTTGATTGTTGAAACATTATAAAACAATCTAATTATACACATTTTACAATAGAATTATATAAAATTTCAAACTCGAATATCTCCGTTAATGTTGAAGATACAGAAGTGATTTTACAGTCAATGGAATTAGGTCGACTTAACCTAACCTAAACTGACCTGACCTAACCTAATCTAACCTAACTTTACTTAACAAAACCTAACCTAAACTAATAACAATAAAATAAAAACAATCTTTTTGTGACCGATTGTAGTCGTTGTCGAGGAGATTTGAAATATAGATTTCGATGGTTGAAACATTATAAAACAATCGAATTCCACACATTTTACAATATAATTATATAAAATTTCAAACTCGCATATCTCAGTTACTGTTGAAGATACAGAAGTGAATTTGCACTCAATGGAATCAGGTCGACGCTCTCTATTGGCTCATGGGGAAAATGTAATCCATGTGTAATATTCATGCTTAGTTACCATGGAAACTCTAATAACAATAAATTAAACAAATTATTTAGACGCTATTGTAGTAGTTGTCGAGGAGATTTCAAATATAGATTTTGATTGTTGAAACATTATAAAACAATCGAATTATACACATTTTACGATAAAATTATATAAAATTTCAAACTCGCATATCTCCGTTACTGTTGAAGATACAGAAGTGATTTTACACTCAATGGAATTAGGTCGAACTAACCTAACCTAAACTGACCTGACCTAACCTAACCTAACCTAACTTTACTTAACCTAACCTAACCTAACCTAATAACAATAAAATAAAAACAATCTATTTGTGCCGATTGTAGTCGTTCTCGAGGAGATTTGAAATATAGATTTTGATTGTTGAAACATTATAAAACAATCGAATTCCACGCATTTTACAATATAATTATATAAAATTTCAAACTCGCATATTTCCGTTACTATTGAAGATACAGAAGTGATTTTGCACTCAATGGAATCAGGTCGACGCTCTCTATTGGCTCATGGGGAAAATGTAATCCATGTGTAATATTCATGCTTAGTTACCATGGAAACTCTCATAACAATAAATTAAACAATCTTTTTAGGCGCTATTTTAGTCGTCCAGGAGATTAAAAATATAGATTTTGATTGTTGAAACATTATAAAACAATCGAATTATGCACTTTTTACGATAGAATTATATAAAATTTCAAACTCGCATATCTCCGTTACTGTTGAATATACAGAAGTGATTTTACACTCAATGGAATTAGGTCGACCTAAACTAACCTAAACTGACCTGACCTAACCTAACCTAACCTAACTTTACTTAACCTAACCTAACCTAACCTAATAACAATAAAATAAAAACAATCTATTTGTGCCCGATTGTAGTCGTTCTCGAGGAGATTTGAAATATAGATTTTAATTGTTGAAACATTATAAAACAATCTAATTATACACATTTTACGATAAAATTATATAGAACTTCAAACTCGCATATCTCCGTTACTGTTGAAGATACAGAAGTGATTTTGCACTCAATGAAATCAGGTCGACGCTCTCTATTGGCTCATGGGGAAAATGTAATCCATGTGTAATATTCATGCTTAGTTACCATGGAAACTCTCATAACAATAAATTAAACAATCTTTTTAGGCGCTATTTTAGTCGTCCAGGAGATTAAAAATATAGATTTTGATTGTTGAAACATTATAAAACAATCGAATTATGCACTTTTTACGATAGAATTATATAAAATTTCAAACTCGCATATCTCCGTTACTGTTGAAGATACAGAAGTGATTTTACAGTCAATGGAATTAGGTCGACCTAACCTAACCTAAACTGACCTGACCTAACCTAACCTAACCTAACCAAACTTTACTTAACCTAACCTAACCTAACCTAATAACAATAAAATAAAAACAATCTATTTGTGCCCGATTGTAGTCGTTCTCGAGGAGATTTGAAATATAGATTTTGATTGTTGAAACATTATAAAACAATCGAATTCCACACATTTTACTATATAGTTATATAAAATTTCAAACTCGTATATCTCCGTTACTATTGAAGATACAGAAGTGATTTCGCACTCAATCGAATCAGGTCGACGCTCTCTATTGGCTCATGGGGAAAATTTAATCCATGTTTAATATTCATGCTTAGTTACCATGGAAACTCTCATAACAATAAATTAAACAATCTATTTAGACGCTATTGTAGTCGTTGTCGAGGATATTTCAAATATAGATCTTGATTGAAGAAACATTATAAAACAATCGAATTATACACATTTTACGATAGAATTATATAAAATTTCAAACTCGCATATCTCCGTTACTGTTGAAGATACAGAAGTGATTTTACAGTCAATGGAATTAGGTCGACCTAACCTAACCTAAACTGACCTGACCTAACCTAACCTAACCTAACCTAACTTTACATAACCTAACCTAACCTAACCTAAAAACAATAAAATAAAAACAATCTATTTAGGCGCTATTTTAGTCGTCCAGGAGATTAAAAATATAGATTTTGATTGTTGAAACATTATAAAACAATCGAATTATACACTTTTTACGATAGAATTATATAAAATTTCAAACTCGCATATCTCCGTTACTGTTGAAGATACAGAAGTGATTTTACAGTCAATGGAATTAGGTCGACCTAACCTAACCTAAACTGACTTGACCTAACCTAATCTAACCTAACTTTACTTAACAAAACATAACCTAACCTAATAACAATAAAATAAAAACAATCTTTTTGTGACCGATTGTAGTCGTTGTCGAGGAGATTTGAAATATAGATTTCTATGGTTGAAACATTATAAAACAATCGAATTCCACACATTTTACAATATAATTATATAAAATTTCAAACTCGCATATCTCCGTTACTGTTGAAGATACAGAAGTGATTTTGCACTCAATGGAATCAGGACGACGCTCTCTATTGGCTCATGGGGAAAATGTAATCCATGTGTAATATTCATGCTTAGTTACCATGGAAACTCTCATAACAATAAATTAAACAATCTATTTAGACGCTATTGTAGTAGTTGTCGAGGAGATTTCAAATATAGATTTTGATTGTTGAAACATTATAAAACAATCGAATTATACACATTTTACGATAAAATTATATAAAATTTCAAACTCGCATATCTCCGTTACTGTTGAAGATACAGAAGTGATTTTACAGTCAATGGAATTAGGTCGACCTAACCTAACCTAAACTGACCTGACCTAACCTAACCTAACCTAACCTAACTTTACTTAACCTAACCTAACCTAACTTAATAACAATAAAATAAAAACAATCTATTTGTGCCCGATTGTAGTCGTTCTCGAGGAGATTTGAAATATAGATTTTGATTGTTGAAACATTATAAAACAATCTAATTATACACATTTTACGATAGAATTATATAAAATTTCAAACTCGAATATCTCCGTTAATGTTGAAGATACAGAAGTGATTTTACAGTCAATGGAATTAGGTCGACTTAACCTAACCTAAACTGACCTGACCTAACCTAATCTAACCTAACTTTACTTAACAAAACCTAACCTAAACTAATAACAATAAAATAAAAACAATCTTTTTGTGACCGATTGTAGTCGTTGTCGAGGAGATTTGAAATATAGATTTCGATGGTTGAAACATTATAAAACAATCGAATTCCACACATTTTACAATATAATTATATAAAATTTCAAACTCGCATATCTCAGTTACTGTTGAAGATACAGAAGTGAATTTGCACTCAATGGAATCAGGTCGACGCTCTCTATTGGCTCATGGGGAAAATGTAATCCATGTGTAATATTCATGCTTAGTTACCATGGAAACTCTAATAACAATAAATTAAACAATCTATTTAGACGCTATTGTAGTAGTTGTCGAGGAGATTTCAAATATAGATTTTGATTGTTGAAACATTATAAAACAATCGAATTATACACATTTTACGATAAAATTATATAAAATTTCAAACTCGCATATCTCCGTTACTGTTGAAGATACAGAAGTGATTTTACACTCAATGGAATTAGGTCGAACTAACCTAACCTAAACTGACCTGACCTAACCTAACCTAACCTAACTTTACTTAACCTAACCTAACCTAACCTAATAACAATAAAATAAAAACAATCTATTTGTGCCGATTGTAGTCGTTCTCGAGGAGATTTGAAATATAGATTTTGATTGTTGAAACATTATAAAACAATCTAATTATACACATTTTACGATAAAATTATATAGAACTTCAAACTCGCATATCTCCGTTACTGTTGAAGATACAGAAGTGATTTTGCACTTAATGAAATCAGGTCGACGCTCTCTATTGGCTCATGGGGAAAATGTAATCCATGTGTAATATTCATGCTTAGTTACCATGGAAACTCTCATAACAATAAATTAAACAATCTTTTTAGGCGCTATTTTAGTCGTCCAGGAGATTAAAAATATAGATTTTGATTGTTGAAACATTATAAAACAATCGAATTATGCACTTTTTACGATAGAATTATATAAAATTTCAAACTCGCATATCTCCGTTACTGTTGAAGATACAGAAGTGATTTTACAGTCAATGGAATTAGGTCGACCTAACCTAACCTAAACTGACCTGACCTAACCTAACCTAACCTAACCAAACTTTACTTAACCTAACCTAACCTAACCTAATAACAATAAAATAAAAACAATCTATTTGTGCCCGATTGTAGTCGTTCTCGATGAGATTTGAAATATAGATTTCTATGGTTGAAACATTATAAAACAATCGAATTCCACACATTTTACAATATAATTATATAAAATTTCAAACTCGCATATCTCCGTTACTGTTGAAGATACAGAAGTGATTTTGCACTCAATGGAATCAGGACGACGCTCTCTATTGGCTCATGGGGAAAATGTAATCCATGTGTAATATTCATGCTTAGTTACCATGGAAACTCTCATAACAATAAATTAAACCATCTATTTAGACGCTATTGTAGTAGTTGTCGATGAGATTTCAAATATAGATTTTGATTGTTGAAACATTATAAAACAATCGAATTATACACATTTTACGATAAAATTATAT
The DNA here is from genome assembly GCF_977018435.1 of Lepisma saccharinum. Taxonomy (NCBI): domain Eukaryota; kingdom Metazoa; phylum Arthropoda; class Insecta; order Zygentoma; family Lepismatidae; genus Lepisma; species Lepisma saccharinum. The sequence goes on from NW_028142994.1 coordinate 371,469, forward strand.
AAAATTTCAAACTCGCATATCTCCGTTACTGTTGAAGATACAGAAGTGATTTTACAGTCAATGGAATTAGGTCGACCTAACCTAACCTAAACTGACCTGACCTAACCTAACCTAACCTAACCTAACTTTACTTAACCTAACCTAACCTAACTTAATAACAATAAAATACAAACAATCTATTTGTGCCCGATTGTAGTCGTTCTCGAGGAGATTTGAAATATAGATTTTGATTGTTGAAACATTATAAAACAATCTAATTATACACATTTTACGATAGAATTATATAAAATTTCAAACTCGAATATCTCCGTTAATGTTGAAGATACAGAAGTGATTTTACAGTCAATGGAATTAGGTCGACTTAACCTAACCTAAACTGACCTGACCTAACCTAATCTAACCTAACTTTACTTAACAAAACCTAACCTAACCTAATAACAATAAAATAAAAACAATCTATTTGTGCCGATTGTAGTCGTTCTCGAGGAGATTTGAAATATAGATTTTGATTGTTGAAACATTATAAAACAATCGAATTCCACGCATTTTACAATATAATTATATAAAATTTCAAACTCGCATATTTCCGTTACTATTGAAGATACAGAAGTGATTTTGCACTCAATGGAATCAGGTCGACGCTCTCTATTGGCTCATGGGGAAAATGTAATCCATGTGTAATATTCATGCTTAGTTACCATGGAAACTCTCATAACAATAAATTAAAAAATCTTTTTAGGCGCTATTTTAGTCGTCCAGGAGATTAAAAATATAGATTTTGATTGTTGAAACATTATAAAACAATCGAATTATGCACTTTTTACGATAGAATTATATAAAATTTCAAACTCGCATATCTCCGTTACTGTTGAATATACAGAAGTGATTTTACACTCAATGGAATTAGGTCGACCTAAACTAACCTAAACTGACCTGACCTAACCTAACCTAACCTAACTTTACTTAACCTAACCTAACCTAACCTAATAACAATAAAATAAAAACAATCTATTTGTGCCCGATTGTAGTCGTTCTCGAGGAGATTTGAAATATAGATTTTGATTGTTGAAACATTATAAAACAATCTAATTATACACATTTTACGATAAAATTATATAGAACTTCAAACTCGCATATCTCCGTTACTGTTGAAGATACAGAAGTGATTTTGCACTCAATGAAATCAGGTCGACGCTCTCTATTGGCTCATGGGGAAAATGTAATCCATGTGTAATATTCATGCTTAGTTACCATGGAAACTCTCATAACAATAAATTAAACAATCTTTTTAGGCGCTATTTTAGTCGTCCAGGAGATTAAAAATATAGATTTTGATTGTTGAAACATTATAAAACAATCGAATTATGCACTTTTTACGATAGAATTATATAAAATTTCAAACTCGCATATCTCCGTTACTGTTGAAGATACAGAAGTGATTTTACAGTCAATGGAATTAGGTCGACCTAACCTAACCTAAACTGACCTGACCTAACCTAACCTAACCTAACCAAACTTTACTTAACCTAACCTAACCTAACCTAATAACAATAAAATAAAAACAATCTATTTGTGCCCGATTGTAGTCGTTCTCGAGGAGATTTGAAATATAGATTTCTATGGTTGAAACATTATAAAACAATCGAATTCCACACATTTTACAATATAATTATATAAATTTTCAAACTCGCATATCTCCGTTACTGTTGAAGATACAGAAGTGATTTTGCACTCAATGGAATCAGGACGACGCTCTCTATTGGCTCATGGGGAAAATGTAATCCATGTGTAATATTCATGCTTAGTTACCATGGAAACTCTCATAACAATAAATTAAACAATCTATTTAGACGCTATTGTAGTAGTTGTCGAGGAGATTTCAAATATAGATTTTGATTGTTGAAACATTATAAAACAATCGAATTATACACATTTTACGATAAAATTATATAAAATTTCAAACTCGCATATCTCCGTTACTGTTGAAGATACAGAAGTGATTTTACAGTCAATGGAATTAGGTCGACCTAACCTAACCTAAACTGACCTGACCTAACCTAACCTAACCTAACCTAACTTTACTTAACCTAACCTAACCTAACTTAATAACAATAAAATAAAAACAATCTATTTGTGCCCGATTGTAGTCGTTCTCGAGGAGATTTGAAATATAGATTTTGATTGTTGAAACATTATAAAACAATCTAATTATACACATTTTACAATAGAATTATATAAAATTTCAAACTCGAATATCTCCGTTAATGTTGAAGATACAGAAGTGATTTTACAGTCAATGGAATTAGGTCGACTTAACCTAACCTAAACTGACCTGACCTAACCTAATCTAACCTAACTTTACTTAACAAAACCTAACCTAAACTAATAACAATAAAATAAAAACAATCTTTTTGTGACCGATTGTAGTCGTTGTCGAGGAGATTTGAAATATAGATTTCGATGGTTGAAACATTATAAAACAATCGAATTCCACACATTTTACAATATAATTATATAAAATTTCAAACTCGCATATCTCAGTTACTGTTGAAGATACAGAAGTGAATTTGCACTCAATGGAATCAGGTCGACGCTCTCTATTGGCTCATGGGGAAAATGTAATCCATGTGTAATATTCATGCTTAGTTACCATGGAAACTCTAATAACAATAAATTAAACAAATTATTTAGACGCTATTGTAGTAGTTGTCGAGGAGATTTCAAATATAGATTTTGATTGTTGAAACATTATAAAACAATCGAATTATACACATTTTACGATAAAATTATATAAAATTTCAAACTCGCATATCTCCGTTACTGTTGAAGATACAGAAGTGATTTTACACTCAATGGAATTAGGTCGAACTAACCTAACCTAAACTGACCTGACCTAACCTAACCTAACCTAACTTTACTTAACCTAACCTAACCTAACCTAATAACAATAAAATAAAAACAATCTATTTGTGCCGATTGTAGTCGTTCTCGAGGAGATTTGAAATATAGATTTTGATTGTTGAAACATTATAAAACAATCGAATTCCACGCATTTTACAATATAATTATATAAAATTTCAAACTCGCATATTTCCGTTACTATTGAAGATACAGAAGTGATTTTGCACTCAATGGAATCAGGTCGACGCTCTCTATTGGCTCATGGGGAAAATGTAATCCATGTGTAATATTCATGCTTAGTTACCATGGAAACTCTCATAACAATAAATTAAACAATCTTTTTAGGCGCTATTTTAGTCGTCCAGGAGATTAAAAATATAGATTTTGATTGTTGAAACATTATAAAACAATCGAATTATGCACTTTTTACGATAGAATTATATAAAATTTCAAACTCGCATATCTCCGTTACTGTTGAATATACAGAAGTGATTTTACACTCAATGGAATTAGGTCGACCTAAACTAACCTAAACTGACCTGACCTAACCTAACCTAACCTAACTTTACTTAACCTAACCTAACCTAACCTAATAACAATAAAATAAAAACAATCTATTTGTGCCCGATTGTAGTCGTTCTCGAGGAGATTTGAAATATAGATTTTGATTGTTGAAACATTATAAAACAATCTAATTATACACATTTTACGATAAAATTATATAGAACTTCAAACTCGCATATCTCCGTTACTGTTGAAGATACAGAAGTGATTTTGCACTCAATGAAATCAGGTCGACGCTCTCTATTGGCTCATGGGGAAAATGTAATCCATGTGTAATATTCATGCTTAGTTACCATGGAAACTCTCATAACAATAAATTAAACAATCTTTTTAGGCGCTATTTTAGTCGTCCAGGAGATTAAAAATATAGATTTTGATTGTTGAAACATTATAAAACAATCGAATTATGCACTTTTTACGATAGAATTATATAAAATTTCAAACTCGCATATCTCCGTTACTGTTGAAGATACAGAAGTGATTTTACAGTCAATGGAATTAGGTCGACCTAACCTAACCTAAACTGACCTGACCTAACCTAACCTAACCTAACCAAACTTTACTTAACCTAACCTAACCTAACCTAATAACAATAAAATAAAAACAATCTATTTGTGCCCGATTGTAGTCGTTCTCGAGGAGATTTGAAATATAGATTTTGATTGTTGAAACATTATAAAACAATCGAATTCCACACATTTTACTATATAGTTATATAAAATTTCAAACTCGTATATCTCCGTTACTATTGAAGATACAGAAGTGATTTCGCACTCAATCGAATCAGGTCGACGCTCTCTATTGGCTCATGGGGAAAATTTAATCCATGTTTAATATTCATGCTTAGTTACCATCGAAACTCTCATAACAATAAATTAAACAATCTATTTAGACGCTATTGTAGTCGTTGTCGAGGATATTTCAAATATAGATCTTGATTGAAGAAACATTATAAAACAATCGAATTATACACATTTTACGATAGAATTATATAAAATTTCAAACTCGCATATCTCCGTTACTGTTGAAGATACAGAAGTGATTTTACAGTCAATGGAATTAGGTCGACCTAACCTAACCTAAACTGACCTGACCTAACCTAACCTAACCTAACCTAACTTTACATAACCTAACCTAACCTAACCTAAAAACAATAAAATAAAAACAATCTATTTAGGCGCTATTTTAGTCGTCCAGGAGATTAAAAATATAGATTTTGATTGTTGAAACATTATAAAACAATCGAATTATACACTTTTTACGATAGAATTATATAAAATTTCAAACTCGCATATCTCCGTTACTGTTGAAGATACAGAAGTGATTTTACAGTCAATGGAATTAGGTCGACCTAACCTAACCTAAACTGACTTGACCTAACCTAATCTAACCTAACTTTACTTAACAAAACATAACCTAACCTAATAACAATAAAATAAAAACAATCTTTTTGTGACCGATTGTAGTCGTTGTCGAGGAGATTTGAAATATAGATTTCTATGGTTGAAACATTATAAAACAATCGAATTCCACACATTTTACAATACAATTATATAAAATTTCAAACTCGCATATCTCCGTTACTGTTGAAGATACAGAAGTGATTTTGCACTCAATGGAATCAGGACGACGCTCTCTATTGGCTCATGGGGAAAATGTAATCCATGTGTAATATTCATGCTTAGTTACCATGGAAACTCTCATAACAATAAATTAAACAATCTATTTAGACGCTATTGTAGTAGTTGTCGAGGAGATTTCAAATATAGATTTTGATTGTTGAAACATTATAAAACAATCGAATTATACACATTTTACGATAAAATTATATAAAATTTCAAACTCGCATATCTCCGTTACTGTTGAAGATACAGAAGTGATTTTACAGTCAATGGAATTAGGTCGACCTAACCTAACCTAAACTGACCTGACCTAACCTAACCTAACCTAACCTAACTTTACTTAACCTAACATAACCTAACTTAATAACAATAAAATAAAAACAATCTATTTGTGCCCGATTGTAGTCGTTCTCGAGGAGATTTGAAATATAGATTTTGATTGTTGAAACATTATAAAACAATCTAATTATACACATTTTACGATAGAATTATATAAAATTTCAAACTCGAATATCTCCGTTAATGTTGAAGATACAGAAGTGATTTTACAGTCAATGGAATTAGGTCGACTTAACCTAACCTAAACTGACCTGACCTAACCTAATCTAACCTAACTTTACTTAACAAAACCTAACCTAACCTAATAACAATAAAATAAAAACAATCTATTTGTGCCGATTGTAGTCGTTCTCGAGGAGATTTGAAATATAGATTTTGATTGTTGAAACATTATAAAACAATCGAATTCCACGCATTTTACAATATAATTATATAAAATTTCAAACTCGCATATTTCCGTTACTATTGAAGATACAGAAGTGATTTTGCACTCAATGGAATCAGGTCGACGCTCTCTATTGGCTCATGGGGAAAATGTAATCCATGTGTAATATTCATGCTTAGTTACCATGGAAACTCTCATAACAATAAATTAAACAATCTTTTTAGGCGCTATTTTAGTCGTCCAGGAGATTAAAAATATAGATTTTGATTGTTGAAACATTATAAAACAATCGAATTATGCACTTTTTACGATAGAATTATATAAAATTTCAAACTCGCATATCTCCGTTACTGTTGAATATACAGAAGTGATTTTACACTCAATGGAATTAGGTCGACCTAAACTAACCTAAACTGACCTGACCTAACCTAACCTAACCTAACTTTACTTAACCTAACCTAACCTAACCTAATAACAATAAAATAAAAACAATCTATTTGTGCCCGATTGTAGTCGTTCTCGAGGAGATTTGAAATATAGATTTTGATTGTTGAAACATTATAAAACAATCTAATTATACACATTTTACGATAAAATTATATAGAACTTCAAACTCGCATATCTCCGTTACTGTTGAAGATACAGAAGTGATTTTGCACTCAATGAAATCAGGTCGACGCTCTCTATTGGCTCATGGGGAAAATGTAATCCATGTGTAATATTCATGCTTAGTTACCATGGAAACTCTCATAACAATAAATTAAACAATCTTTTTAGGCGCTATTTTAGTCGTCCAGGAGATTAAAAATATAGATTTTGATTGTTGAAACATTATAAAACAATCGAATTATGCACTTTTTACGATAGAATTATATAAAATTTCAAACTCGCATATCTCCGTTACTGTTGAAGATACAGAAGTGATTTTACAGTCAATGGAATTAGGTCGACCTAACCTAACCTAAACTGACCTGACCTAACCTAACCTAACCTAACCAAACTTTACTTAACCTAACCTAACCTAACCTAATAACAATAAAATAAAAACAATCTATTTGTGCCCGATTGTAGTCGTTCTCGAGGAGATTTGAAATATAGATTTCTATGGTTGAAACATTATAAAACAATCGAATTCCACACATTTTACAATATAATTATATAAATTTTCAAACTCGCATATCTCCGTTACTGTTGAAGATACAGAAGTGATTTTGCACTCAATGGAATCAGGACGACGCTCTCTATTGGCTCATGGGGAAAATGTAATCCATGTGTAATATTCATGCTTAGTTACCATGGAAACTCTCATAACAATAAATTAAACAATCTATTTAGACGCTATTGTAGTAGTTGTCGAGGAGATTTCAAATATAGATTTTGATTGTTGAAACATTATAAAACAATCGAATTATACACATTTTACGATAAAATTATATAAAATTTCAAACTCGCATATCTCCGTTACTGTTGAAGATACAGAAGTGATTTTACAGTCAATGGAATTAGGTCGACCTAACCTAACCTAAACTGACCTGACCTAACCTAACCTAACCTAACCTAACTTTACTTAACCTAACCTAACCTAACTTAATAACAATAAAATAAAAACAATCTATTTGTGCCCGATTGTAGTCGTTCTCGAGGAGATTTGAAATATAGATTTTGATTGTTGAAACATTATAAAACAATCTAATTATACACATTTTACAATAGAATTATATAAAATTTCAAACTCGAATATCTCCGTTAATGTTGAAGATACAGAAGTGATTTTACAGTCAATGGAATTAGGTCGACTTAACCTAACCTAAACTGACCTGACCTAACCTAATCTAACCTAACTTTACTTAACAAAACCTAACCTAAACTAATAACAATAAAATAAAAACAATCTTTTTGTGACCGATTGTAGTCGTTGTCGAGGAGATTTGAAATATAGATTTCGATGGTTGAAACATTATAAAACAATCGAATTCCACACATTTTACAATATAATTATATAAAATTTCAAACTCGCATATCTCAGTTACTGTTGAAGATACAGAAGTGAATTTGCACTCAATGGAATCAGGTCGACGCTCTCTATTGGCTCATGGGGAAAATGTAATCCATGTGTAATATTCATGCTTAGTTACCATGGAAACTCTAATAACAATAAATTAAACAAATTATTTAGACGCTATTGTAGTAGTTGTCGAGGAGATTTCAAATATAGATTTTGATTGTTGAAACATTATAAAACAATCGAATTATACACATTTTACGATAAAATTATATAAAATTTCAAACTCGCATATCTCCGTTACTGTTGAAGATACAGAAGTGATTTTACACTCAATGGAATTAGGTCGAACTAACCTAACCTAAACTGACCTGACCTAACCTAACCTAACCTAACTTTACTTAACCTAACCTAACCTAACCTAATAACAATAAAATAAAAACAATCTATTTGTGCCGATTGTAGTCGTTCTCGAGGAGATTTGAAATATAGATTTTGATTGTTGAAACATTATAAAACAATCGAATTCCACGCATTTTACAATATAATTATATAAAATTTCAAACTCGCATATTTCCGTTACTATTGAAGATACAGAAGTGATTTTGCACTCAATGGAATCAGGTCGACGCTCTCTATTGGCTCATGGGGAAAATGTAATCCATGTGTAATATTCATGCTTAGTTACCATGGAAACTCTCATAACAATAAATTAAACAATCTTTTTAGGCGCTATTTTAGTCGTCCAGGAGATTAAAAATATAGATTTTGATTGTTGAAACATTATAAAACAATCGAATTATGCACTTTTTACGATAGAATTATATAAAATTTCAAACTCGCATATCTCCGTTACTGTTGAATATACAGAAGTGATTTTACACTCAATGGAATTAGGTCGACCTAAACTAACCTAAACTGACCTGACCTAACCTAACCTAACCTAACCTAACTTTACTTAACCTAACCTAACCTAACTTAATAACAATAAATTAAACAAATTATTTAGACGCTATTGTAGTAGTTGTCGAGGAGATTTCAAATATAGATTTTGATTGTTGAAACATTATAAAACAATCGAATTATACACATTTTACGATAAAATTATATAAAATTTCAAACTCGCATATCTCCGTTACTGTTGAAGATACAGAAGTGATTTTACACTCAATGGAATTAGGTCGAACTAACCTAACCTAAACTGACCTGACCTAACCTAACCTAACCTAACTTTACTTAACCTAACCTAACCTAACCTAATAACAATAAAATAAAAACAATCTATTTGTGCCGATTGTAGTCGTTCTCGAGGAGATTTGAAATATAGATTTTGATTGTTGAAACATTATAAAACAATCGAATTCCACGCATTTTACAATATAATTATATAAAATTTCAAACTCGCATATTTCCGTTACTATTGAAGATACAGAAGTGATTTTGCACTCAATGGAATCAGGTCGACGCTCTCTATTGGCTCATGGGGAAAATGTAATCCATGTGTAATATTCATGCTTAGTTACCATGGAAACTCTCATAACAATAAATTAAACAATCTTTTTAGGCGCTATTTTAGTCGTCCAGGAGATTAAAAATATAGATTTTGATTGTTGAAACATTATAAAACAATCGAATTATGCACTTTTTACGATAGAATTATATAAAATTTCAAACTCGCATATCTCCGTTACTGTTGAATATACAGAAGTGATTTTACACTCAATGGAATTAGGTCGACCTAAACTAACCTAAACTGACCTGACCTAACCTAACCTAACCTAACTTTACTTAACCTAACCTAACCTAACCTAATAACAATAAAATAAAAACAATCTATTTGTGCCCGATTGTAGTCGTTCTCGAGGAGATTTGAAATATAGATTTTGATTGTTGAAACATTATAAAACAATCTAATTATACACATTTTACGATAAAATTATATAGAACTTCAAACTCGCATATCTCCGTTACTGTTGAAGATACAGAAGTGATTTTGCACTCAATGAAATCAGGTCGACGCTCTCTATTGGCTCATGGGGAAAATGTAATCCATGTGTAATATTCATGCTTAGTTACCATGGAAACTCTCATAACAATAAATTAAACAATCTTTTTAGGCGCTATTTTAGTCGTCCAGGAGATTAAAAATATAGATTTTGATTGTTGAAACATTATAAAACAATCGAATTATGCACTTTTTACGATAGAATTATATAAAATTTCAAACTCGCATATCTCCGTTACTGTTGAAGATACAGAAGTGATTTTACAGTCAATGGAATTAGGTCGACCTAACCTAACCTAAACTGACCTGACCTAACCTAACCTAACCTAACCAAACTTTACTTAACCTAACCTAACCTAACCTAATAACAATAAAATAAAAACAATCTATTTGTGCCCGATTGTAGTCGTTCTCGAGGAGATTTGAAATATAGATTTTGATTGTTGAAACATTATAAAACAATCGAATTCCACACATTTTACTATATAGTTATATAAAATTTCAAACTCGTATATCTCCGTTACTATTGAAGATACAGAAGTGATTTCGCACTCAATCGAATCAGGTCGACGCTCTCTATTGGCTCATGGGGAAAATTTAATCCATGTTTAATATTCATGCTTAGTTACCATGGAAACTCTAATAACAATAAATTAAACAAATTATTTAGACGCTATTGTAGTAGTTGTCGAGGAGATTTCAAATATAGATTTTGATTGTTGAAACATTATAAAACAATCGAATTATACACATTTTACGATAAAATTATATAAAATTTCAAACTCGCATATCTCCGTTACTGTTGAAGATACAGAAGTGATTTTACACTCAATGGAATTAGGTCGAACTAACCTAACCTAAACTGACCTGACCTAACCTAACCTAACCTAACTTTACTTAACCTAACCTAACCTAACCTAATAACAATAAAATAAAAACAATCTATTTGTGCCGATTGTAGTCGTTCTCGAGGAGATTTGAAATATAGATTTTGATTGTTGAAACATTATAAAACAATCGAATTCCACGCATTTTACAATATAATTATATAAAATTTCAAACTCGCATATTTCCGTTACTATTGAAGATACAGAAGTGATTTTGCACTCAATGGAATCAGGTCGACGCTCTCTATTGGCTCATGGGGAAAATGTAATCCATGTGTAATATTCATGCTTAGTTACCATGGAAACTCTCATAACAATAAATTAAACAATCTTTTTAGGCGCTATTTTAGTCGTCCAGGAGATTAAAAATATAGATTTTGATTGTTGAAACATTATAAAACAATCGAATTATGCACTTTTTACGATAGAATTATATAAAATTTCAAACTCGCATATCTCCGTTACTGTTGAATATACAGAAGTGATTTTACACTCAATGGAATTAGGTCGACCTAAACTAACCTAAACTGACCTGACCTAACCTAACCTAACCTAACCTAACTTTACTTAACCTAACCTAACCTAACTTAATAACAATAAATTAAACAAATTATTTAGACGCTATTGTAGTAGTTGTCGAGGAGATTTCAAATATAGATTTTGATTGTTGAAACATTATAAAACAATCGAATTATACACATTTTACGATAAAATTATATAAAATTTCAAACTCGCATATCTCCGTTACTGTTGAAGATACAGAAGTGATTTTACACTCAATGGAATTAGGTCGAACTAACCTAACCTAAACTGACCTGACCTAACCTAACCTAACCTAACTTTACTTAACCTAACCTAACCTAACCTAATAACAATAAAATAAAAACAATCTATTTGTGCCGATTGTAGTCGTTCTCGAGGAGATTTGAAATATAGATTTTGATTGTTGAAACATTATAAAACAATCGAATTCCACGCATTTTACAATATAATTATATAAAATTTCAAACTCGCATATTTCCGTTACTATTGAAGATACAGAAGTGATTTTGCACTCAATGGAATCAGGTCGACGCTCTCTATTGGCTCATGGGGAAAATGTAATCCATGTGTAATATTCATGCTTAGTTACCATGGAAACTCTCATAACAATAAATTAAACAATCTTTTTAGGCGCTATTTTAGTCGTCCAGGAGATTAAAAATATAGATTTTGATTGTTGAAACATTATAAAACAATCGAATTATGCACTTTTTACGATAGAATTATATAAAATTTCAAACTCGCATATCTCCGTTACTGTTGAATATACAGAAGTGATTTTACACTCAATGGAATTAGGTCGACCTAAACTAACCTAAACTGACCTGACCTAACCTAACCTAACCTAACTTTACTTAACCTAACCTAACCTAACCTAATAACAATAAAATAAAAACAATCTATTTGTGCCCGATTGTAGTCGTTCTCGAGGAGATTTGAAATATAGATTTTGATTGTTGAAACATTATAAAACAATCTAATTATACACATTTTACGATAAAATTATATAGAACTTCAAACTCGCATATCTCCGTTACTGTTGAAGATACAGAAGTGATTTTGCACTCAATGAAATCAGGTCGACGCTCTCTATTGGCTCATGGGGAAAATGTAATCCATGTGTAATATTCATGCTTAGTTACCATGGAAACTCTCATAACAATAAATTAAACAATCTTTTTAGGCGCTATTTTAGTCGTCCAGGAGATTAAAAATATAGATTTTGATTGTTGAAACATTATAAAACAATCGAATTATGCACTTTTTACGATAGAATTATATAAAATTTCAAACTCGCATATCTCCGTTACTGTTGAAGATACAGAAGTGATTTTACAGTCAATGGAATTAGGTCGACCTAACCTAACCTAAACTGACCTGACCTAACCTAACCTAACCTAACCAAACTTTACTTAACCTAACCTAACCTAACCTAATAACAATAAAATAAAAACAATCTATTTGTGCCCGATTGTAGTCGTTCTCGAGGAGATTTGAAATATAGATTTTGATTGTTGAAACATTATAAAACAATCGAATTCCACACATTTTACTATATAGTTATATAAAATTTCAAACTCGTATATCTCCGTTACTATTGAAGATACAGAAGTGATTTCGCACTCAATCGAATCAGGTCGACGCTCTCTATTGGCTCATGGGGAAAATTTAATCCATGTTTAATATTCATGCTTAGTTACCATGGAAACTCTCATAACAATAAATTAAACAATCTATTTAGACGCTATTGTAGTCGTTGTCGAGGATATTTCAAATATAGATCTTGATTGAAGAAACATTATAAAACAATCGAATTATACACATTTTACGATAGAATTATATAAAATTTCAAACTCGCATATCTCCGTTACTGTTGAAGATACAGAAGTGATTTTACAGTCAATGGAATTAGGTCGACCTAACCTAACCTAAACTGACCTGACCTAACCTAACCTAACCTAACCTAACTTTACATAACCTAACCTAACCTAACCTAAAAACAATAAAATAAAAACAATCTATTTAGGCGCTATTTTAGTCGTCCAGGAGATTAAAAATATAGATTTTGATTGTTGAAACATTATAAAACAATCGAATTATACACTTTTTACGATAGAATTATATAAAATTTCAAACTCGCATATCTCCGTTACTGTTGAAGATACAGAAGTGATTTTACAGTCAATGGAATTAGGTCGACCTAACCTAACCTAAACTGACTTGACCTAACCTAATCTAACCTAACTTTACTTAACAAAACATAACCTAACCTAATAACAATAAAATAAAAACAATCTTTTTGTGACCGATTGTAGTCGTTGTCGAGGAGATTTGAAATATAGATTTCTATGGTTGAAACATTATAAAACAATCGAATTCCACACATTTTACAATATAATTATATAAAATTTCAAACTCGCATATCTCCGTTACTGTTGAAGATACAGAAGTGATTTTGCACTCAATGGAATCAGGACGACGCTCTCTATTGGCTCATGGGGAAAATGTAATCCATGTGTAATATTCATGCTTAGTTACCATGGAAACTCTCATAACAATAAATTAAACAATCTATTTAGACGCTATTGTAGTAGTTGTCGAGGAGATTTCAAATATAGATTTTGATTGTTGAAACATTATAAAACAATCGAATTATACACATTTTACGATAAAATTATATAAAATTTCAAACTCGCATATCTCCGTTACTGTTGAAGATACAGAAGTGATTTTACAGTCAATGGAATTAGGTCGACCTAACCTAACCTAAACTGACCTGACCTAACCTAACCTAACCTAACCTAACTTTACTTAACCTAACCTAACCTAACTTAATAACAATAAAATAAAAACAATCTATTTGTGCCCGATTGTAGTCGTTCTCGAGGAGATTTGAAATATAGATTTTGATTGTTGAAACATTATAAAACAATCTAATTATACACATTTTACGATAGAATTATATAAAATTTCAAACTCGAATATCTCCGTTAATGTTGAAGATACAGAAGTGATTTTACAGTCAATGGAATTAGGTCGACTTAACCTAACCTAAACTGACCTGACCTAACCTAATCTAACCTAACTTTACTTAACAAAACCTAACCTAAACTAATAACAATAAAATAAAAACAATCTTTTTGTGACCGATTGTAGTCGTTGTCGAGGAGATTTGAAATATAGATTTCGATGGTTGAAACATTATAAAACAATCGAATTCCACACATTTTACAATATAATTATATAAAATTTCAAACTCGCATATCTCAGTTACTGTTGAAGATACAGAAGTGAATTTGCACTCAATGGAATCAGGTCGACGCTCTCTATTGGCTCATGGGGAAAATGTAATCCATGTGTAATATTCATGCTTAGTTACCATGGAAACTCTAATAACAATAAATTAAACAATCTATTTAGACGCTATTGTAGTAGTTGTCGAGGAGATTTCAAATATAGATTTTGATTGTTGAAACATTATAAAACAATCGAATTATACACATTTTACGATAAAATTATATAAAATTTCAAACTCGCATATCTCCGTTACTGTTGAAGATACAGAAGTGATTTTACACTCAATGGAATTAGGTCGAACTAACCTAACCTAAACTGACCTGACCTAACCTAACCTAACCTAACTTTACTTAACCTAACCTAACCTAACCTAATAACAATAAAATAAAAACAATCTATTTGTGCCGATTGTAGTCGTTCTCGAGGAGATTTGAAATATAGATTTTGATTGTTGAAACATTATAAAACAATCGAATTCCACGCATTTTACAATATAATTATATAAAATTTCAAACTCGCATATTTCCGTTACTATTGAAGATACAGAAGTGATTTTGCACTCAATGGAATCAGGTCGACGCTCTCTATTGGCTCATGGGGAAAATGTAATCCATGTGTAATATTCATGCTTAGTTACCATGGAAACTCTCATAACAATAAATTAAACAATCTTTTTAGGCGCTATTTTAGTCGTCCAGGAGATTAAAAATATAGATTTTGATTGTTGAAACATTATAAAACAATCGAATTATGCACTTTTTACGATAGAATTATATAAAATTTCAAACTCGCATATCTCCGTTACTGTTGAATATACAGAAGTGATTTTACACTCAATGGAATTAGGTCGACCTAAACTAACCTAAACTGACCTGACCTAACCTAACCTAACCTAACTTTACTTAACCTAACCTAACCTAACCTAATAACAATAAAATAAAAACAATCTATTTGTGCCCGATTGTAGTCGTTCTCGAGGAGATTTGAAATATAGATTTTGATTGTTGAAACATTATAAAACAATCTAATTATACACATTTTACGATAAAATTATATAGAACTTCAAACTCGCATATCTCCGTTACTGTTGAAGATACAGAAGTGATTTTGCACTTAATGAAATCAGGTCGACGCTCTCTATTGGCTCATGGGGAAAATGTAATCCATGTGTAATATTCATGCTTAGTTACCATGGAAACTCTCATAACAATAAATTAAACAATCTTTTTAGGCGCTATTTTAGTCGTCCAGGAGATTAAAAATATAGATTTTGATTGTTGAAACATTATAAAACAATCGAATTATGCACTTTTTACGATAGAATTATATAAAATTTCAAACTCGCATATCTCCGTTACTGTTGAAGATACAGAAGTGATTTTACAGTCAATGGAATTAGGTCGACCTAACCTAACCTAAACTGACCTGACCTAACCTAACCTAACCTAACCAAACTTTACTTAACCTAACCTAACCTAACCTAATAACAATAAAATAAAAACAATCTATTTGTGCCCGATTGTAGTCGTTCTCGATGAGATTTGAAATATAGATTTCTATGGTTGAAACATTATAAAACAATCGAATTCCACACATTTTACAATATAATTATATAAAATTTCAAACTCGCATATCTCCGTTACTGTTGAAGATACAGAAGTGATTTTGCACTCAATGGAATCAGGACGACGCTCTCTATTGGCTCATGGGGAAAATGTAATCCATGTGTAATATTCATGCTTAGTTACCATGGAAACTCTCATAACAATAAATTAAACAATCTATTTAGACGCTATTGTAGTAGTTGTCGATGAGATTTCAAATATAGATTTTGATTGTTGAAACATTATAAAACAATCGAATTATACACATTTTACGATAAAATTATATAAAATTTCAAACTCGCATATCTCCGTTACTGTTGAAGATACAGAAGTGATTTTACAGTCAATGGAATTAGGTCGACCTAACCTAACCTAAACTGACCTGACCTAACCTAACCTAACCTAACCTAACTTTACTTAACCTAACCTAACCTAACTTAATAACAATAAAATAAAAACAATCTATTTGTGCCCGATTGTAGTCGTTCTCGAGGAGATTTGAAATATAGATTTTGATTGTTGAAACATTATAAAACAATCTAATTATACACATTTTACGATAGAATTATATAAAATTTCAAACTCGAATATCTCCGTTAATGTTGAAGATACAGAAGTGATTTTACAGTCAATGGAATTAGGTCGACTTAACCTAACCTAAACTGACCTGACCTAACCTAATCTAACCTAACTTTACTTAACAAAACCTAACCTAAACTAATAACAATAAAATAAAAACAATCTTTTTGTGACCGATTGTAGTCGTTGTCGAGGAGATTTGAAATATAGATTTCGATGGTTGAAACATTATAAAACAATCGAATTCCACACATTTTACAATATAATTATATAAAATTTCAAACTCGCATATCTCAGTTACTGTTGAAGATACAGAAGTGAATTTGCACTCAATGGAATCAGGTCGACGCTCTCTATTGGCTCATGGGGAAAATGTAATCCATGTGTAATATTCATGCTTAGTTACCATGGAAACTCTAATAACAATAAATTAAACAATCTATTTAGACGCTATTGTAGTAGTTGTCGAGGAGATTTCAAATATAGATTTTGATTGTTGAAACATTATAAAACAATCGAATTATACACATTTTACGATAAAATTATATAAAATTTCAAACTCGCATATCTCCGTTACTGTTGAAGATACAGAAGTGATTTTACACTCAATGGAATTAGGTCGAACTAACCTAACCTAAACTGACCTGACCTAACCTAACCTAACCTAACTTTACTTAACCTAACCTAACCTAACCTAATAACAATAAAATAAAAACAATCTATTTGTGCCGATTGTAGTCGTTCTCGAGGAGATTTGAAATATAGATTTTGATTGTTGAAACATTATAAAACAATCGAATTATACACATTTTACAATATAATTATATAAAATTTCAAACTCGCATATTTCCGTTACTATTGAAGATACAGAAGTGATTTTGCACTCAATGGAATCAGGTCGACGCTCTCTATTGGCTCATGGGGAAAATGTAATCCATGTGTAATATTCATGCTTAGTTACCATGGAAACTCTCATAACAATAAATTAAACAATCTTTTTAGGCGCTATTTTAGTCGTCCAGGAGATTAAAAATATAGATTTTGATTGTTGAAACATTATAAAACAATCGAATTATGCACTTTTTACGATAGAATTATATAAAATTTCAAACTCGCATATCTCCGTTACTGTTGAATATACAGAAGTGATTTTACACTCAATGGAATTAGGTCGACCTAAACTAACCTAAACTGACCTGACCTAACCTAACCTAACCTAACTTTACTTAACCTAACCTAACCTAACCTAATAACAATAAAATAAAAACAATCTATTTGTGCCCGATTGTAGTCGTTCTCGAGGAGATTTGAAATATAGATTTTGATTGTTGAAACATTATAAAACAATCTAATTATACACATTTTACGATAAAATTATATAGAACTTCAAACTCGCATATCTCCGTTACTGTTGAAGATACAGAAGTGATTTTGCACTCAATGAAATCAGGTCGACGCTCTCTATTGGCTCATGGGGAAAATGTAATCCATGTGTAATATTCATGCTTAGTTACCATGGAAACTCTCATAACAATAAATTAAACAATCTTTTTAGGCGCTATTTTAGTCGTCCAGGAGATTAAAAATATAGATTTTGATTGTTGAAACATTATAAAACAATCGAATTATGCACTTTTTACGATAGAATTATATAAAATTTCAAACTCGCATATCTCCGTTACTGTTGAAGATACAGAAGTGATTTTACAGTCAATGGAATTAGGTCGACCTAACCTAACCTAAACTGACCTGACCTAACCTAACCTAACCTAACCAAACTTTACTTAACCTAACCTAACCTAACCTAATAACAATAAAATAAAAACAATCTATTTGTGCCCGATTGTAGTCGTTCTCGAGGAGATTTGAAATATAGATTTTGATTGTTGAAACATTATAAAACAATCGAATTCCACACATTTTACTATATAGTTATATAAAATTTCAAACTCGTATATCTCCGTTACTATTGAAGATACAGAAGTGATTTCGCACTCAATCGAATCAGGTCGACGCTCTCTATTGGCTCATGGGGAAAATTTAATCCATGTTTAATATTCATGCTTAGTTACCATGGAAACTCTCATAACAATAAATTAAACAATCTATTTAGACGCTATTGTAGTCGTTGTCGAGGATATTTCAAATATAGATCTTGATTGAAGAAACATTATAAAACAATCGAATTATACACATTTTACGATAGAATTATATAAAATTTCAAACTCGCATATCTCCGTTACTGTTGAAGATACAGAAGTGATTTTACAGTCAATGGAATTAGGTCGACCTAACCTAACCTAAACTGACCTGACCTAACCTAACCTAACCTAACCTAACTTTACATAACCTAACCTAACCTAACCTAAAAACAATAAAATAAAAACAATCTATTTAGGCGCTATTTTAGTCGTCCAGGAGATTAAAAATATAGATTTTGATTGTTGAAACATTATAAAACAATCGAATTATACACTTTTTACGATAGAATTATATAAAATTTCAAACTCGCATATCTCCGTTACTGTTGAAGATACAGAAGTGATTTTACAGTCAATGGAATTAGGTCGACCTAACCTAACCTAAACTGACTTGACCTAACCTAATCTAACCTAACTTTACTTAACAAAACATAACCTAACCTAATAACAATAAAATAAAAACAATCTTTTTGTGACCGATTGTAGTCGTTGTCGAGGAGATTTGAAATATAGATTTCTATGGTTGAAACATTATAAAACAATCGAATTCCACACATTTTACAATATAATTATATAAAATTTCAAACTCGCATATCTCCGTTACTGTTGAAGATACAGAAGTGATTTTGCACTCAATGGAATCAGGACGACGCTCTCTATTGGCTCATGGGGAAAATGTAATCCATGTGTAATATTCATGCTTAGTTACCATGGAAACTCTCATAACAATAAATTAAACAATCTATTTAGACGCTATTGTAGTAGTTGTCGAGGAGATTTCAAATATAGATTTTGATTGTTGAAACATTATAAAACAATCGAATTATACACATTTTACGATAAAATTATATAAAATTTCAAACTCGCATATCTCCGTTACTGTTGAAGATACAGAAGTGATTTTACAGTCAATGGAATTAGGTCGACCTAACCTAACCTAAACTGACCTGACCTAACCTAACCTAACCTAACCTAACTTTACTTAACCTAACCTAACCTAACTTAATAACAATAAAATAAAAACAATCTATTTGTGCCCGATTGTAGTCGTTCTCGAGGAGATTTGAAATATAGATTTTGATTGTTGAAACATTATAAAACAATCATATTATACACATTTTACGATAGAATTATATAAAATTTCAAACTCGAATATCTCCGTTAATGTTGAAGATACAGAAGTGATTTTACAGTCAATGGAATTAGGTCGACTTAACCTAACCTAAACTGACCTGACCTAACCTAATCTAACCTAACTTTACTTAACAAAACCTAACCTAAACTAATAACAATAAAATAAAAACAATCTTTTTGTGACCGATTGTAGTCGTTGTCGAGGAGATTTGAAATATAGATTTCGATGGTTGAAACATTATAAAACAATCGAATTCCACACATTTTACAATATAATTATATAAAATTTCAAACTCGCATATCTCAGTTACTGTTGAAGATACAGAAGTGATTTTGCACTCAATGGAATCAGGACGACGCTCTCTATTGGCTCATGGGGAAAATGTAATCCATGTGTGATATTCATGCTTAGTTACCATGGAAACTCTCATAACAATAAATTAAACAATCTTTTTAGGCGCTATTTTAGTCGTCCAGGAGATTAAAAATATAGATTTTGATTATTGAAACATTATAAAACAATCGAATTATGCACTTTTTACGATAGAATTATATAAAATTTCAAACTCGCATATCTCCGTTACTGTTGAAGATACAGAAGTGATTTTACAGTCAATGGAATTAGGTCGACCTAACCTAACCTAAACTGACCTGACCTAACCTAACCTAACCTAACCTAACTTTACTTAACCTAACCTAACCTTACTTAATAACAATAAAATAAAAACAATCTATTTGTGCCCGATTGTAGTCGTTCTCGAGGAGATTTGAAATATAGATTTTGATTGTTGAAACATTATAAAACAATGTAATTATACACATTTTACGATAGAATTATATAAAATTTCAAACTCGAATATCTCCGTTAATGTTGAAGATACAGAAGTGATTTTACAGTCAATGGAATTAGGTCGACTTAACCTAACCTAAACTGACCTGACCTAACCTAATCTAACCTAACTTTACTTAACAAAACCTAACCTAAACTAATAACAATAAAATAAAAACAATCTTTTTGTGACCGATTGTAGTCGTTGTCGAGGAGATTTGAAATATAGATTTCGATGGTTGAAACATTATAAAACAATCGAATTCCACACATTTTACAATATAATTATATAAAATTTCAAACTCGCATATCTCAGTTACTGTTGAAGATACAGAAGTGAATTTGCACTCAATGGAATCAGGTCGACGCTCTCTATTGGCTCATGGGGAAAATGTAATCCATGTGTAATATTCATGCTTAGTTACCATGGAAACTCTAATAACAATAAATTAAACAATCTATTTAGACGCTATTGTAGTAGTTGTCGAGGAGATTTCAAATATAGATTTTGATTGTTGAAACATTATAAAACAATCGAATTATACACATTTTACGATAAAATTATATAAAATTTCAAACTCGCATATCTCCGTTACTGTTGAAGATACAGAAGTGATTTTACACTCAATGGAATTAGGTCGAACTAACCTAACCTAAACTGACCTGACCTAACCTAACCTAACCTAACTTTACTTAACCTAACCTAACCTAACCTAATAACAATAAAATAAAAACAATCTATTTGTGCCGATTGTAGTCGTTCTCGAGGAGATTTGAAATATAGATTTTGATTGTTGAAACATTATAAAACAATCGAATTCCACGCATTTTACAATATAATTATATAAAATTTCAAACTCGCATATTTCCGTTACTATTGAAGATACAGAAGTGATTTTGCACTCAATGGAATCAGGTCGACGCTCTCTATTGGCTCATGGGGAAAATGTAATCCATGTGTAATATTCATGCTTAGTTACCATGGAAACTCTCATAACAATAAATTAAACAATCTTTTTAGGCGCTATTTTAGTCGTCCAGGAGATTAAAAATATAGATTTTGATTGTTGAAACATTATAAAACAATCGAATTATGCACTTTTTACGATAGAATTATATAAAATTTCAAACTCGCATATCTCCGTTACTGTTGAATATACAGAAGTGATTTTACACTCAATGGAATTAGGTCGACCTAAACTAACCTAAACTGACCTGACCTAACCTAACCTAACCTAACTTTACTTAACCTAACCTAACCTAACCTAATAACAATAAAATAAAAACAATCTATTTGTGCCCGATTGTAGTCGTTCTCGAGGAGATTTGAAATATAGATTTTGATTGTTGAAACATTATAAAACAATCTAATTATAAACATTTTACGATAAAATTATATAGAACTTCAAACTCGCATATCTCCGTTACTGTTGAAGATACAGAAGTGATTTTGCACTCAATGAAATCAGGTCGACGCTCTCTATTGGCTCATGGGGAAAATGTAATCCATGTGTAATATTCATGCTTAGTTACCATGGAAACTCTCATAACAATAAATTAAACAATCTTTTTAGGCGCTATTTTAGTCGTCCAGGAGATTAAAAATATAGATTTTGATTGTTGAAACATTATAAAACAATCGAATTATGCACTTTTTACGATAGAATTATATAAAATTTCAAACTCGCATATCTCCGTTACTGTTGAAGATACAGAAGTGATTTTACAGTCAATGGAATTAGGTCGACCTAACCTAACCTAAACTGACCTGACCTAACCTAACCTAACCTAACCAAACTTTACTTAACCTAACCTAACCTAACCTAATAACAATAAAATAAAAACAATCTATTTGTGCCCGATTGTAGTCGTTCTCGAGGAGATTTGAAATATAGATTTTGATTGTTGAAACATTATAAAACAATCGAATTCCACACATTTTACTATATAGTTATATAAAATTTCAAACTCGTATATCTCCGTTACTATTGAAGATACAGAAGTGATTTCGCACTCAATCGAATCAGGTCGACGCTCTCTATTGGCTCATGGGGAAAATTTAATCCATGTTTAATATTCATGCTTAGTTACCATGGAAACTCTCATAACAATAAATTAAACAATCTATTTAGACGCTATTGTAGTCGTTGTCGAGGATATTTCAAATATAGATCTTGATTGAAGAAACATTATAAAACAATCGAATTATACACATTTTACGATAGAATTATATAAAATTTCAAACTCGCATATCTCCGTTACTGTTGAAGATACAGAAGTGATTTTACAGTCAATGGAATTAGGTCGACCTAACCTAACCTAAACTGACCTGACCTAACCTAACCTAACCTAACCTAACTTTACATAACCTAACCTAACCTAACCTAAAAACAATAAAATAAAAACAATCTATTTAGGCGCTATTTTAGTCGTGCAGGAGATTAAAAATATAGATTTTGATTGTTGAAACATTATAAAACAATCGAATTATACACTTTTTACGATAGAATTATATAAAATTTCAAACTCGCATATCTCCGTTACTGTTGAAGATACAGAAGTGATTTTACAGTCAATGGAATTAGGTCGACCTAACCTAACCTAAACTGACTTGACCTAACCTAATCTAACCTAACTTTACTTAACAAAACATAACCTAACCTAATAACAATAAAATAAAAACAATCTTTTTGTGACCGATTGTAGTCGTTGTCGAGGAGATTTGAAATATAGATTTCTATGGTTGAAACATTATAAAACAATCGAATTCCACACATTTTACAATATAATTATATAAAATTTCAAACTCGCATATCTCCGTTACTGTTGAAGATACAGAAGTGATTTTGCACTCAATGGAATCAGGACGACGCTCTCTATTGGCTCATGGGGAAAATGTAATCCATGTGTAATATTCATGCTTAGTTACCATGGAAACTCTCATAACAATAAATTAAACAATCTATTTAGACGCTATTGTAGTAGTTGTCGAGGAGATTTCAAATATAGATTTTGATTGTTGAAACATTATAAAACAATCGAATTATACACATTTTACGATAAAATTATATAAAATTTCAAACTCGCATATCTCCGTTACTGTTGAAGATACAGAAGTGATTTTACAGTCAATGGAATTAGGTCGACCTAACCTAACCTAAACTGACCTGACCTAACCTAACCTAACCTAACCTAACTTTACTTAACCTAACCTAACCTAACTTAATAACAATAAAATAAAAACAATCTATTTGTGCCCGATTGTAGTCGTTCTCGAGGAGATTTGAAATATAGATTTTGATTGTTGAAACATTATAAAACAATCTAATTATACACATTTTACGATAGAATTATATAAAATTTCAAACTCGAATATCTCCGTTAATGTTGAAGATACAGAAGTGATTTTACAGTCAATGGAATTAGGTCGACTTAACCTAACCTAAACTGACCTGACCTAACCTAATCTAACCTAACTTTACTTAACAAAACCTAACCTAAACTAATAACAATAAAATAAAAACAATCTTTTTGTGACCGATTGTAGTCGTTGTCGAGGAGATTTGAAATATAGATTTCGATGGTTGAAACATTATAAAACAATCGAATTCCACACATTTTACAATATAATTATATAAAATTTCAAACTCGCATATCTCAGTTACTGTTGAAGATACAGAAGTGAATTTGCACTCAATGGAATCAGGTCGACGCTCTCTATTGGCTCATGGGGAAAATGTAATCCATGTGTAATATTCATGCTTAGTTACCATGGAAACTCTAATAACAATAAATTAAACAATCTATTTAGACGCTATTGTAGTAGTTGTCGAGGAGATTTCAAATATAGATTTTGATTGTTGAAACATTATAAAACAATCGAATTATACACATTTTACGATAAAATTATATAAAATTTCAAACTCGCATATCTCCGTTACTGTTGAAGATACAGAAGTGATTTTACACTCAATGGAATTAGGTCGAACTAACCTAACCTAAACTGACCTGACCTAACCTAACCTAACCTAACTTTACTTAACCTAACCTAACCTAACCTAATAACAATAAAATAAAAACAATCTATTTGTGCCGATTGTAGTCGTTCTCGAGGAGATTTGAAATATAGATTTTGATTGTTGAAACATTATAAAACAATCGAATTCCACGCATTTTACAATATAATTATATAAAATTTCAAACTCGCATATTTCCGTTACTATTGAAGATACAGAAGTGATTTTGCACTCAATGGAATCAGGTCGACGCTCTCTATTGGCTCATGGGAAAAATGTAATCCATGTGTAATATTCATGCTTAGTTACCATGGAAACTCTCATAACAATAAATTAAACAATCTTTTTAGGCGCTATTTTAGTCGTCCAGGAGATTAAAAATATAGATTTTGATTGTTGAAACATTATAAAACAATCGAATTATGCACTTTTTACGATAGAATTATATAAAATTTCAAACTCGCATATCTCCGTTACTGTTGAATATACAGAAGTGATTTTACACTCAATGGAATTAGGTCGACCTAAACTAACCTAAACTGACCTGACCTAACCTAACCTAACCTAACTTTACTTAACCTAACCTAACCTAACCTAATAACAATAAAATAAAAACAATCTATTTGTGCCCGATTGTAGTCGTTCTCGAGGAGATTTGAAATATAGATTTTGATTGTTGAAACATTATAAAACAATCTAATTATACACATTTTACGATAAAATTATATAGAACTTCAAACTCGCATATCTCCGTTACTGTTGAAGATACAGAAGTGATTTTGCACTCAATGAAATCAGGTCGACGCTCTCTATTGGCTCATGGGGAAAATGTAATCCATGTGTAATATTCATGCTTAGTTACCATGGAAACTCTCATAACAATAAATTAAACAATCTTTTTAGGCGCTATTTTAGTCGTCCAGGAGATTAAAAATATAGATTTTGATTGTTGAAACATTATAAAACAATCGAATTATGCACTTTTTACGATAGAATTATATAAAATTTCAAACTCGCATATCTCCGTTACTGTTGAAGATACAGAAGTGATTTTACAGTCAATGGAATTAGGTCGACCTAACCTAACCTAAACTGACCTGACCTAACCTAACCTAACCTAACCAAACTTTACTTAACCTAACCTAACCTAACCTAATAACAATAAAATAAAAACAATCTATTTGTGCCCGATTGTAGTCGTTCTCGAGGAGATTTGAAATATAGATTTTGATTGTTGAAACATTATAAAACAATCGAATTCCACACATTTTACTATATAGTTATATAAAATTTCAAACTCGTATATCTCCGTTACTATTGAAGATACAGAAGTGATTTCGCACTCAATCGAATCAGGTCGACGCTCTCTATTGGCTCATGGGGAAAATTTAATCCATGTTTAATATTCATGCTTAGTTACCATGGAAACTCTCATAACAATAAATTAAACAATCTATTTAGACGCTATTGTAGTCGTTGTCGAGGATATTTCAAATATAGATCTTGATTGAAGAAACATTATAAAACAATCGAATTATACACATTTTACGATAGAATTATATAAAATTTCAAACTCGCATATCTCCGTTACTGTTGAAGATACAGAAGTGATTTTACAGTCAATGGAATTAGGTCGACCTAACCTAACCTAAACTGACCTGACCTAACCTAACCTAACCTAACCTAACTTTACATAACCTAACCTAACCTAACCTAAAAACAATAAAATAAAAACAATCTATTTAGGCGCTATTTTAGTCGTCCAGGAGATTAAAAATATAGATTTTGATTGTTGAAACATTATAAAACAATCGAATTATACACTTTTTACGATAGAATTATATAAAATTTCAAACTCGCATATCTCCGTTACTGTTGAAGATACAGAAGTGATTTTACAGTCAATGGAATTAGGTCGACCTAACCTAACCTAAACTGACTTGACCTAACCTAATCTAACCTAACTTTACTTAACAAAACATAACCTAACCTAATAACAATAAAATAAAAACAATCTTTTTGTGACCGATTGTAGTCGTTGTCGAGGAGATTTGAAATATAGATTTCTATGGTTGAAACATTATAAAACAATCGAATTCCACACATTTTACAATATAATTATATAAAATTTCAAACTCGCATATCTCCGTTACTGTTGAAGATACAGAAGTGATTTTGCACTCAATGGAATCAGGACGACGCTCTCTATTGGCTCATGGGGAAAATGTAATCCATGTGTAATATTCATGCTTAGTTACCATGGAAACTCTCATAACAATAAATTAAACAATCTATTTAGACGCTATTGTAGTAGTTGTCGAGGAGATTTCAAATATAGATTTTGATTGTTGAAACATTATAAAACAATCGAATTATACACATTTTACGATAAAATTATATAAAATTTCAAACTCGCATATCTCCGTTACTGTTGAAGATACAGAAGTGATTTTACACTCAATGGAATTAGGTCGAACTAACCTAACCTAAACTGACCTGACCTAACCTAACCGAACCTAACTTTACTTAACCTAACCTAACCTAACCTAATAACAATAAAATAAAAACAATCTATTTGTGCCGATTGTAGTCGTTCTCGAGGAGATTTGAAATATAGATTTTGATTGTTGAAACATTATAAAACAATCGAATTCCACACATTTTACAATATAATTATATAAAATTTCAAACTCGTATATCTCCGTTACTATTGAAAATACAGAAGTGATTTTGCACTCAATGGAATCAGGTCGACGCTCTCTATTGGCTCATGGGGAAAAATGTAATCCATGTGTAATATTCATGCTTAGTTACCGTGGAAACTCTCATAACAATAAATTAAACAATCTATTTGGACGCTATTGTAGTCGTTGTCGAGGAGATTTGAAATACAGATTTTGATTGTTGAAACATTACAAAACAATCGAATTATACACATTTTACGATAGAATTATATAAAATTTCAAACTCGAATATCTCCGTTAATGTTGAAGATACAGAAGTGATTTGGCACTCATTGGAATCAGGTCGACGCTCTCTATTGGCTCATGGGGAAAATGTAATCCATGTGTAATATTCATGCTTAGTTACCATGGAAACTCTTATAACAATAAATTATACAATATATTTAGGCGCTATTTTAGTCGTCCAGGAGATTAAAAATATAGATTTTGATTGTTGAAACATTATAAAACAATCGAATTATACACTTTTTACGATAGAATTATATAAAATTTCAAACTCGCATATCTCCGTTACTGTTGAAGATACAGAAGTGATTTTACACTCAATGGAATTAGGTCGACTTAACCTAACCTAAACTGACCTGACCTAACCTAATCTAACTTAACTTTACTTAACAAAACCTAACCTAAACTAATAACAATAAAATAAAAACAATCTTTTTGTGACCGATTGAAGTCGTTGTCGAGGAGATTTGAAATATAGATTTCGATGGTTGAAACATTATAAAACAATCGAATTCCACGCATTTAACAATATAATTGTATAAAATTTCAAACTCGCATATCTCCGTTACTATTGAAGATACAGAAGTGATTTTGCACTCAATGGAATCAGGTCGACGCTCTCTATTGGCTCATGGGGAAATATGTAATCCATGTGTAATATTCATGCTTAGTTACCAGGGAAACTCTCATAACAATAAATTAAACAATCTATTTAGACGCTATTGTAGTAGTTGTGGAGGAGATTTCAAATATAGATTTTGATTGTTGAAACATTATAAAACAATCGAATTATACACATTTTACGATAGAATTATATAAAATTTCAAACTCGCATATCTCCGTTACTGTTGAAGATACAGAAGTGATTTTACACTCAATGGAATTAGGTCGACCTAACCTAACCTAAACTGACATGACCTAACCTAACCTAACCTAACTTTACTTAACCTAACCTAACCTAACCTAATAACAATAAAATAAAAACAATCTATTTGTGCCGATTGTAGTCGTTCTCGAGGAGATTTGAAATATAGATTTTGATTGTTGAAACATTATAAAACAATCGAATTCCACACATTTTACAATATAATTATATAAAATTTCAAACTCGTATATCTCCTTTACTATTGAAGATACAGAAGTGATTTTGCACTCAATGGAATCAGGTCGACGCTCTCTATTGGCTCATGGGGAAAATGTAATCCATGTGTAATATTCATGCTTAGTTACCATGGAAACTCTCATAACAATAAATTAAACAATCTTTTTAGGCGCTATTTTAGTCGTCCAGGAGATTAAAAATATAGATTTTGATTGTTGAAACATTATAAAACAATCGAATTATGCACTTTTTACGATAGAATTATATAAAATTTCAAACTCGCATATCTCCGTTACTGTTGAAGATACAGAAGTGATTTTACAGTCAATGGAATTAGGTCGACCTAACCTAACCTAAACTGACCTGACCAAACCTAACCTAACCTAACCTAACTTTACTTAACCTAACCTAACCTAACCTAATAACAATAAAATAAAAACAATCTATTTGTGCCCGATTGTAGTCGTTCTCGAGGAGATTTGAAATATAGAGTTTGATTGTTGAAACATTATAAAACAATCGAATTCCACACATTTTACAATATAGTTATAAAATTTCAAACTCGTATATCTCCGTTACTATTGAAGATACAGAAGTGATTTTGCACTCAATCGAATCAGGTCGACGCTCTCTATTGGCTCATGGGGAAAATGTAATCCATGTGTAATATTCATGCTTAGTTACCATGGAAACTCTCATAACAATAAATTAAACAATCTTTTTAGGCGCTATTTTAGTCGTCCAGGAGATTAAAAATATAGATTTTGATTGTTGAAACATTATAAAACAATTGAATTATGCACTTTTTACGATAGAATTATATAAAATTTCAAACTCGCATATCTCCGTTACTGTTGAAGATACAGAAGTGATTTTACAGTCAATGGAATTAGGTCGACCTAACCTAACCTAAACTGACCTGACCTAACCTAACCTAACCTAACCTAACTTTACTTAACCTAACCTAACCTAACTTAATAACAATAAAATAAAAACAATCTATTTGTGCCCGATTGTAGTCGTTCTCGAGGAGATTTGAAATATAGATTTTGATTGTTGAAACATTATAAAACAATCTAATTATACACATTTTACGATAGAATTATATAAAATTTCAAACTCGAATATCTCCGTTAATGTTGAAGATACAGAAGTGATTTTACAGTCAATGGAATTAGGTCGACTTAACCTAACCTAAACTGACCTGACCTAACCTAATCTAACCTAACTTTACTTAACAAAACCTAACCTAAACTAATAACAATAAAATAAAAACAATCTTTTTGTGACCGATTGTAGTCGTTGTCGAGGAGATTTGAAATATAGATTTCGATGGTTGAAACATTATAAAACAATCGAATTCCACACATTTTACAATATAATTATATAAAATTTCAAACTCGCATATCTCAGTTACTGTTGAAGATACAGAAGTGAATTTGCACTCAATGGAATCAGGTCGACGCTCTCTATTGGCTCATGGGGAAAATGTAATCCATGTGTAATATTCATGCTTAGTTACCATGGAAACTCTAATAACAATAAATTAAACAATCTATTTAGACGCTATTGTAGTAGTTGTCGAGGAGATTTCAAATATAGATTTTGATTGTTGAAACATTATAAAACAATCGAATTATACACATTTTACGATAAAATTATATACAATTTCAAACTCGCATATCTCCGTTACTGTTGAAGATACAGAAGTGATTTTACACTCAATGGAATTAGGTCGAACTAACCTAACCTAAACTGACCTGACCTAACCTAACCTAACCTAACCTAATAACAATAAAATAAAAACAATCTATTTGTGCCGATTGTAGTCGTTCTCGAGGAGATTTGAAATATAGATTTTGATTGTTGAAACATTATAAAACAATCGAATTCCACGCATTTTACAATATAATTATATAAAATTTCAAACTCGCATATCTCCGTTACTATTGAAGATACAGAAGTGATTTTGCACTCAATGGAATCAGGTCGACGCTCTCTATTGGCTCATGGCGAAAAATGTAATCCATGTGTAATATTCATGCTTAGTTACCATGGAAACTCTCATAACAATAAATTAAACAATCTATTTAGACGCTATTGTAGTCGTTGTCGAGGAGATTTCAAATATAGATTTTGATTGTTGAAACATTATAAAACAATCGAATAATACACATTTTACGATAGAATTATATAAAATTTCAAACTCGCATATCTCCGTTACTGTTGAAGATACAGAAGTGATTTTACACTCAATGGAATCAGGTCGACGTTCTCTATTGGCTCATGGGGAAAAATGTAATCCATGTGTAATATTCATGCTTAGTTACCGTGGAAACTCTCACAACAATAAATTAAACAATCTATTTAGACGCTATTGTAGTCGTTGTCGAGGAGATTTCAAATATAGATTTTGATTGTTGAAACATTATAAAACAATCGAATTATACACATTTTACGATAGAATTATATAAAATTTGAAACTCGCATATCTCCGTTACTGTTGAAAATACAGAAGTGATTTTACACTCAATGGAATTAGGTCGACCTAACCTAACCTAAACTGACCTGACCTAACCTAACCTAACCTAACTTTACTTAACCTAACCTAACCTAACCTAATAACAATAAAATAAAAACAATCTATTTGTGCCGATTGTAGTCGTTCTCGAGGAGATTTGAAATATAGATTTTGATTGTTGAAACATTATAAAACAATCGAATTCCACACATTTTACAATATAATTATATAAAATTTCAAACTCGTATATCTCTGTTACTATTGAAGATACAGAAGTGATTTTGCACTCAATGGAATCAGGTCGACGTTCTCTATTGGCTCATGGGGAAAATGTAATCCATGTGTAATATTCATGCTTAGTTACCGTGGAAACTCTCACAACAATAAATTAAACAATCTATTTAGACGCTATTGTAGTCGTTGTCGAGGAGATTTGAAATATAGATTTTGATTGTTGAAACATTATAAAACAATCGAATTATACACATTTTACGATAGAATTATATAAAATTTCAAACTCGCATATCTCCGTTAATGTTGAAGATACAGAAGTGATTTTACACTCAATGGAATTAGGTTGACCTAACCTAACCTAAACTGACCTGACCTAACCTAACCTAACCTAACTTTACTTAACCTAACCTAACCTAACCTAATAACAATAAAATAAAAACAATCTATTTGTGCCCGATTGTAGTCGTTCTCGAGGAGATTTGAAATATAGATTTTGATTGTAGAAACATTATAAAACAATCTAATTATACACATTTTACGATAAAATTATATAGAATTTCAAACTCGCATATCTCCGTTACTGTTGAAGATACAGAAGTGATTTTGCACTCAATGAAATCAGGTCGACGCTCTCTATTGGCTCATGGGGAAAATGTAATCCATGTGTAATATTCATGCTTAGTTACCATGGAAACTCTCATAACAATAAATTAAACAATCTATTTAGACGCTATTGTAGTCGTTGTCGAGGATATTTCAAATATAGATCTTGATTGAAGAAACATTATAAAACAATCGAATTATACACATTTTACGATAGAATTATATAAAATTTCAAACTCGCATATCTCCGTTACTGTTGAAGATACAGAAGTGATTTTACAGTCAATGGAATTAGGTCGACCTAACCTAACCTAAACTGACCTGACCTAACCTAACCTAACCTAACCTAACTTTACATAACCTAACCTAACCTAACCTAAAAACAATAAAATAAAAACAATCTATTTAGGCGCTATTTTAGTCGTCCAGGAGATTAAAAATATAGATTTTGATTGTTGAAACATTATAAAACAATCGAATTATACACTTTTTACGATAGAATTATATAAAATTTCAAACTCGCATATCTCCGTTACTGTTGAAGATACAGAAGTGATTTTACAGTCAATGGAATTAGGTCGACTTAACCTAACCTAAACTGACCTGACCTAACCTAATCTAACCTAACTTTACTTAACAAAACCTAACCTAACCTAATAACAATAAAATAAAAACAATCTTTTTGTGACCGATTGTAGTCGTTGTCGAGGAGATTTGAAATATAGATTTCGATGGTTGAAACATTATAAAACAATCGAATTCCACACATTTTACAATATAATTATATAAAGTTTCAAACTCGCATATCTCCGTTACTGTTGAAGATACAGAAGTGAATTTGCACTCAATGGAATCAGGTCGACTCTCTCTATTGGCTCATGGGGAAAATGTAATCCATGTGTAATATTCATGCTTAGTTACCAAGGAAACTCTCATAACAATAAATTAAACAATCTATTTAGACGCTATTGTAGTAGTTGTGGAGGAGATTTCAAATATAGATTTTGATTGTTGAAACATTATAAAACAATCGAATTATACACATTTTACGATAGAATTATATAAAATTTCAAACTCGCATATCTCCGTTACTGTTGAAGATACAGAAGTGATTTTACACTCAATGGAATTAGGTCGACCTAACCTGACATAAACTGACCTGACCTAACCTAACCTAACCTAACCTAACTTTACTTAACCTAACCTAACCTAACCTAATAACAATAAAATAAAAACAATCTATTTGTGCCGATTGTAGTCGTTCTCGAGGAGATTTGAAATATAGATTTTGATTGTTGAAACATTATAAAACAATCGAATTCCACACATTTTACAATATAATTATATAAAATTTCAAACTCGTATATCTCCGTTACTATTGAAGATACAGAAGTGATTTTGCACTCAATGGAATCAGGTCGACGCTCTCTATTGGCTCATGGGGAAAATGTAATCCACGTGTAATATTCATGCTTAGTTACCATGGAAAATCTCATAACAATAAATTAAACAATCTTTTTAGGCGCTATTTTAGTCATCCAGGAGATTAAAAATATAGATTTTGATTGTTGAAACATTATAAAACAATCGAATTATGCACTTTTTACGATAGAATTATATAAAATTTCAAACTCGCATATCTCCGTTACTGTTGAAGATACAGAAGTGATTTTACAGTCAATGGAATTAGGTCGACTTAACCTAACCTAAACTGACCTGACCTAACCTAATCTAACCTAACTTTACTTAACAAAACCTAACCTAAACTAATAACAATAAAATAAAAACAATCTTTTTGTGACCGATTGTAGTCGTTGTCGAGGAGATTTGAAATATAGATTTCGATGGTTGAAACATTATAAAACAATCGAATTCCACACATTTTACAATATAATTATATAAAATTTCAAACTCGCATATCTCAGTTACTGTTGAAGATACAGAAGTGAATTTGCACTCAATGGAATCAGGTCGACGCTCTCTATTGGCTCATGGGGAAAAATGTAATCCATGTGTAATATTCATGCTTAGTTACCATGGAAACTCTCATAACAATAAATTAAACAATCTATTTAGACGCTATTGTAGTAGTTGTGGAGGAGATTTCAAATATAGATTTTGATTGTTGAAACATTATAAAACAATCGAATTATACACATTTTACGATAGAATTATATAAAATTTCAAACTCGCATATCTCCGTTACTGTTGAAGATACAGAAGTGATTTTACACTCAATGGAATTAGGTCGACCTAACCTAACATAAACTGACCTGACCTAACCTAACCTAACCTAACCTAACTTTACTTAACCTAACCTAACCTAACCTAATAACAATAAAATAAAAACAATCTATTTGTGCCGATTGTAGTCGTTCTCGAGGAGATTTGAAATATAGATTTTGATTGTTGAAACATTATAAAACAATCGAATTCCACACATTTTACAATATAATTATATAAAATTTCAAACTCGTATATCTCCGTTACTATTGAAGATACAGAAGTGATTTTGCACTCAATGGAATCAGGTCGACGCTCTCTATTGGCTCATGGGGAAAATGTAATCCACGTGTAATATTCATGCTTAGTTACCATGGAAAATCTCAAAACAATAAATTAAACAATCTTTTTAGGCGCTATTTTAGTCATCCAGGAGATTAAAAATATAGATTTTGATTGTTGAAACATTATAAAACAATCGAATTATGCACTTTTTACGATAGAATTATATAAAATTTCAAACTCGCATATCTCCGTTACTGTTGAAGATACAGAAGTGATTTTACAGTCAATGGAATTAGGTCGACTTAACCTAACCTAAACTGACCTGACCTAACCTAATCTAACCTAACTTTACTTAACAAAACCTAACCTAAACTAATAACAATAAAATAAAAACAATCTTTTTGTGACCGATTGTAGTCGTTGTCGAGGAGATTTGAAATATAGATTTCGATGGTTGAAACATTATAAAACAATCGAATTCCACACATTTTACAATATAATTATATAAAATTTCAAACTCGCATATCTCAGTTACTGTTGAAGATACAGAAGTGAATTTGCACTCAATGGAATCAGGTCGACGCTCTCTATTGGCTCATGGGGAAAATGTAATCCATGTGTAATATTCATGCTTAGTTACCATGGAAACTCTAATAACAATAAATTAAACAATCTATTTAGACGCTATTGTAGTAGTTGTCGAGGAGATTTCAAATATAGATTTTGATTGTTGAAAAATTATAAAACAATCGAATTATACACATTTTACGATAAAATTATATAAAATTTCAAACTCGCATATCTCCGTTACTGTTGAAGATACAGAAGTGATTTTACAGTCAATGGAATTAGGTCGACCTAACCTAACCTAAACTGACCTGACCTAACCTAACCTAACCTAACCAAACTTTACTTAACCTAACCTAACCTAACCTAATAACAATAAAATAAAAACAATCTATTTGTGCCCGATTGTAGTCGTTCTCGAGGAGATTTGAAATATAGATTTTGATTGTTGAAACATTATAAAACAATCGAATTCCACACATTTTACTATATAGTTATATAAAATTTCAAACTCGTATATCTCCGTTACTATTGAAGATACAGAAGTGATTTTGCACTCAATCGAATCAGGTCGACGCTCTCTATTGGCTCATGGGGAAAATTTAATCCATGTGTAATATTCATGCTTAGTTACCATGGAAACTCTCATAACAATAAATTAAACAATCTATTTAGACGCTATTGTAGTCGTTGTCGAGGATATTTCAAATATAGATCTTGATTGAAGAAACATTATAAAACAATCGAATTATACACATTTTACGATAGAATTATATAAAATTTCAAACTCGCATATCTCCGTTACTGTTGAAGATACAGAAGTGATTTTACAGTCAATGGAATTAGGTCGACCTAACCTAACCTAAACTGACCTGACCTAACCTAACCTAACCTAACCTAACTTTACATAACCTAACCTAACCTAACTTAAAAACAATAAAATAAAAACAATCTATTTAGGCGCTATTTTAGTCGTCCAGGAGATTAAAAATATAGATTTTGATTGTTGAAACATTATAAAACAATCGAATTATACACTTTTTACGATAGAATTATATAAAATTTCAAACTCGAATATCTCCGTTAATGTTGAAGATACAGAAGTGATTTGGCACTCATTGGAATCAGGTCGACGCTCTCTATTGGCTCATGGGGAAAATGTAATCCATGTGTAATATTCATGCTTAGTTACCATGGAAACTCTTATAACAATAAATTATACAATCTATTTATGCGCTATTTTAGTCGTCCAGGAGATTAAAAATATAGATTTTGATTGTTGAAACATTATAAAACAATCGAATTATACACTTTTTACGATAGAATTATATAAAATTTCAAACTCGCATATCTCCGTTACTGTTGAAGATACAAAAGTGATTTTACAGTCAATGGAATTAGGTCGACTTATCCTAACCTAAACTGACCTGACCTAACCTAATCTAACTTAACTTTACTTAACAAAACCTAACCTAACCTAATAACAATAAAATAAAAACAATCTTTTTGTGACCGATTGAAGTCGTTGTCGAGGAGATTTGAAATATAGATTTCGATGGTTGGAACATTATAAAACAATCGAATTCCACACATTTTACAATATAATTATATAAAGTTTCAAACTCGCATATCTCCGTTACTGTTGAAGATACAGAAGTGAATTTGCACTCAATGGAATCAGGTCGACGCTCTCTTTTGGCTCATGGGGAAAATGTAATCCATGTGTAATATTCATGCTTAGTTACCATGGAAACTCTCATAACAATAAATTAAACAATCTATTTAGACGCTATTGTAGTAGTTGTCGAGGAGATTTCAAATATAGATTTTGATTGTTGAAACATTATAAAACAATCGAATTATACACATTTTACGATAAAATTATATAAAATTTCAAACTCGCATATCTCCGTTACTGTTGAAGATACAGAAGTGTTTTTACACTCAATGGAATTAGGTCGAACTAACCTAACCTAAACTGACCTGACCTAACCTAACCTAACCTAACTTTACTTAACCTAACCTAACCTAACCTAATAACAATAAAAAAAAACAATCTATTTGTGCCGATTGTAGTCGTTCTCGAGGAGATTTGAAATATAGATTTTGATTGTTGAAACATTATAAAACAATCGAATTCCACGCATTTTACAATATAATTGTATAAAATTTCAAACTCGCATATCTCCGTTACTATTGAAGATACAGAAGTGATTTTGCACACAATGGAATCAGGTCGACGCTCTCTATTGGCTCATGGGGAAATATGTAATCCATGTGTAATATTCATGCTTAGTTACCATGGAAACTCTCATAACAATAAATTAAACAATCTATTTAGACGCTATTGTAGTAGTTGTGGAGGAGATTTCAAATATAGATTTTGATTGTTGAAACATTATAAAACAATCGAATTATACACATTTTACGATAGAATTATATAAAATTTCAAACTCGCATATCTCCGTTACTGTTGAAGATACAGAAGTGATTTTACACTCAATGGAATTAGGTCGACCTAACCTAACCTAAACTGACATGACCTAACCTAACCTAACCTAACTTTACTTAACCTAACCTAACCTAACCTAATAACAATAAAATAAAAACAATCTATTTGTGCCGATTGTAGTCGTTCTCGAGGAGATTTGAAATATAGATTTTGATTGTTGAAACACTATAAAACAATCGAATTCCACACATTTTACAATATAATTATATAAAATTTCAAACTCGTATATCTCCTTTACTATTGAAGATACAGAAGTGATTTTGCACTCAATGGAATCAGGTCGACGCTCTCTATTGGCTCATGGGGAAAATGTAATCCACGTGTAATATTCATGCTTAGTTACCATGGAAAATCTCATAACAATAAATTAAACAATCTTTTTAGGCGCTATTTTAGTCATCCAGGAGATTAAAAATATAGATTTTGATTGTTGAAACATTATAAAACAATCGAATTATGCACTTTTACGATAGAATTATATAAAATTTCAAACTCGCATATCTCCGTTACTGTAGAAGATACAGAATTGATTTTACAGTCAATGGAATTAGGTCGACCTAACCTAACCTAAACTGACCTGACCAAACCTAACCTAACATAACCTAACTTTACTTAACCTAACCTAACCTAACCTAATAACAATAAAATAAAAACAATATATTTGTGCCCGATTGTAGTCGTTCTCGAGGAGATTTGAAATATAGATTTTGATTGTTGAAACATTATAAAACAATCGAATTAAACACATTTTACAATATAGTTATAAAATTTCAAACTCGTATATCTCCGTTACTATTGAAGATACAGAAGTGATTTTGCACTCAATCGAATCAGGTCGACGCTCTCTATTGGCTCATGGGGAAAATGTAATCCATGTGTAATATTCATGCTTAGTTACCATGGAAACTCTCATAACAATAAATTAAACAATCTATTTAGACGCTATTGTAGTCGTTGTCGAGGAGATTTCAAATATAGATCTTGATTGAAGAAACATTATAAAACAATCGAATTATACACATTTTACGATAGAATTATATAAAATTTCAAACTCGCATATCTCCGTTACTGTTGAAGATACAGAAGTGATTTTACAGTCAATGGAATTAGGTCGACCTAACCTAACCTAAACTGACCTGACCTAACCTAACCTAACCTAACCTAACTTTACATAACCTAACCTAACCTAACCTAAAAACAATAAAATAAAAACAATCTATTTAGGCGCTATTTTAGTCGTCCAGGAGATTAAAAATATAGATTTTGATTGTTGAAACATTATAAAACAATCGAATTATACACTTTTTACGATAGAATTATATAAAATTTCAAACTCGCATATCTCCGTTACTGTTGAAGATACAGAAGTGATTTTACAGTCAATGGAATTAGGTCGACCTAACCTAACCTAAACTGACTTGACCAAACCTAATCTAACCTAACTTTACTTAACAAAACCTAACCTAACCTAATAACAATAAAATAAAAACAATCTTTTTGTGACCGATTGTAGTCGTTGTCGAGGAGATTTGAAATATAGATTTCGATGGTTGAAACGTTATAAAACAATCGAATTCCACACATTTTACAATATAATTATATAAAATTTCAAACTCGCATATCTCCGTTACTGTTGAAGATACAGAAATGATTTTGCACTCAATGGAATCAGGTCGAAGCTCTCTATTGGCTCATGGGGAAAAATGTAATCCATGTGTAATATTCATGCTTAGTTACCGTGGAAACTCTCACAACAATAAATTAAACAATCTATTTAGACGCTATTGTAGTCGTTGTCGAGGAGATTTGAAATATAGATTTTGATTGTTGAAACATTATAAAACAATCGAATTATACACATTTTACGATAGAATTATATAAAATTTCAAACTCGCATATCTCCGTTAATGTTGAAGATACAGAAGTGATTTTACACTCAATGGAATTAGGTTGACCTAACCTAACCTAAACTGACCTGACCTAACCTAATCTAACCTAACTTTACTTAACCTAACCTAACCTAACCTAATAACAATAAAATAAAAACAATCTATTTGTGCCCGAATGTAGTCGTTCTCGAGGAGATTTGAAATATAGATTTTGATTGTTGAAACATTATAAAACAATCGAATTATACACATTTTACGATAAAATTATATAAAATTTCAAACTCGCATATCTCCGTTACTGTTGAAGATACAGAAGTGATTTTGCACTCAATGGAAGCAGGTCGACGCTCTCTATTGGCTCATGGGGAAAATGTAATCCATGTGTAATATTCATGCTTAGTTACCATGGAAACTCTCATAACAATAAATTAAACAATCTATTTAGACGCTATTGTAGTCGTTGTCGAAGATATTTCAAATATAGATCTTGATTGAAGAAACATTATAAAACAATCGCATTATACACATTTTACGATAGAATTATATAAAATTTCAAACTCGCATATCTCCGTTACTGTTGAAGATACAGAAGTGATTTTACAGTCAATGGAATTAGGTCGACCTAACCTAACCTAAACTGACCTGACCTAACCTAACCTAACCTAACCTAACTTTACATAACCTAACCTAACCTAACCTAATAACAATAAAATAAAAACAATCTATTTAGGCGCTATTTTAGTCGTCCACTAGATTTCAAATATAGATTTTGATTGTTGAAACATTATAAAACAATCGAATTATACACTTTTTACGATAGAATTATATAAAATTTCAAACTCGCATATCTCCGTTACTGTTGAAGATACAGAAGTGATTTTACAGTCAATGGAATTAGGTCGACCTAACCTAACCTAAACTGACTTGACCTAACCTAATCTAACCTAACTTTACTTAACAAAACCTAACCTAACCTAATAACAATAAAATAAAAACAATCTTTTTGTGACCGATTGTAGTCGTTGTCGAGGAAATTTGAAATATAGATTTTGATTGTTGAAACATTATAAAACAATCGAATTATACACATTTTACGATAGAATTATATAAAATTTCAAACTCGCATATCTCCGTTACTGTTGAAGATACAGAAGTGATTTTACACTCAATGGAATTAGGTCGACCTAACCTAACCTAAACTGACTTGACCTAACCTAACCTAACCTAACTTTACTTAACCTAACCTAACCTAACCTAATAACAATAAAATAAAAACAATCTATTTGTGCCGATTGTAGTCGTTCTCGAGGAGATTTGAAATATAGATTTTGATTGTTGAAACATTATAAAACAATCGAATTCCACACATTTTACAATATAATTATATAAAATTTCAAACTCGTATATCTCCTTTACTATTGAAGATACAGAAGTGATTTTGCACTCAATGGAATCAGGTCGACGCTCTCTATTGGCTCATGGGGAAAATGTAATCCACGTGTAATATTCATGCTTAGTTACCTTGGAAAATCTCATAACAATAAATTAAACAATCTTTTTAGGCGCTATTTTAGTCGTCCAGGAGATTAAAAATATAGATTTTGATTGTTGAAACATTATAAAACAATCGAATTATACACTTTTTACGATAGAATTATATAAAATTTCAAACTCGCATATCTCCGTTACTGTTGAAGATACAGAAGTGATTTTACAGTCAATGGAATTAGGTCGACCTAACCTAACCTAAACTGACTTGACCTAACCTAATCTAACCTAACTTTACTTAACAAAACCTAACCTAACCTAATAACAATAAAATAAAAACAATCTTTTTGTGACCGATTGTAGTCGTTGTCGAGGAGATTTGAAATATAGATTTCGATGGTTGAAACATTATAAAACAATCGAATTCCACACATTTTACAATATAATTATATAAAATTTCAAACTCGTATATCTCCGTTACTATTGAAGATACAGAAGTGATTTTGCACTCAATGGAATCAGGTCGACGCTCTCTATTGGCTCATGGGGAAAATTTAATCCATGTGTAATATTCATGCTTAGTTACCATGGAAACTCTCATAACAATAAATTAAACAATCTATTTAGACGCTATTGTAGTCGTTGTCGAGGAGATTTCAAATATAGATCTTGATTGAAGAAACATTATAAAACAATCGAATTATACACATTTTACGATAGAATTATATAAAATTTCAAACTCGCATATCTCCGTTACTGTTGAAGATACAGAAGTGATTTTACAGTCAATGGAATTAGGTCGACCTAACCTAACCTAAACTGACCTGACCTAACCTAACCTAACCTAACCTAACTTTACATAACCTAACCTAACCTAACCTAAAAACAATAAAATAAAAACAATCTATTTAGGCGCTATTTTAGTCGTCCAGGAGATTAAAAATATAGATTTTGATTGTTGAAACATTATAAAACAATCGAATTATACACTTTTTACGATAGAATTATA
Source organism: Lepisma saccharinum (assembly GCF_977018435.1). Lineage (NCBI taxonomy): Eukaryota > Metazoa > Arthropoda > Insecta > Zygentoma > Lepismatidae > Lepisma > Lepisma saccharinum. The sequence goes on from NW_028142994.1 coordinate 413,779, forward strand.
TAAAATTTCAAACTCGAATATCTCCGTTAATGTTGAAGATACAGAAGTGATTTGGCACTCATTGGAATCAGGTCGACGCTCTCTATTGGCTCATGGGGAAAATGTAATCCATGTGTAATATTCATGCTTAGTTACCATGGAAACTCTTATAACAATAAATTATACAATCTATTTAGGCGCTATTTTAGTCGTCCAGGAGATTAAAAATATAGATTTTGATTGTTGAAACATTATAAAACAATCGAATTATACACTTTTTACGATAGAATTATATAAAATTTCAAACTCGCATATCTCCGTTACTGTTGAAGATACAGAAGTGACTTTACAGTCAATGGAATTAGGTCGACTTATCCTAACCTAAACTGACCTGACCTAACCTAATCTAACTTAACTTTACTTAACAAAACCTAACCTAACCTAATAACAATAAAATAAAAACAATCTTTTTGTGACCGATTGAAGTCGTTGTCGAGGAGATTTGAAATATAGATTTCGATGGTTGAAACATTATAAAACAATCGAATTCCACACATTTTACAATATAATTATATAAAGTTTCAAACTCGCATATCTCCGTTACTGTTGAAGATACAGAAGTGAATTTGCACTCAATGGAATCAGGTCGACGCTCTCTATTGGCTCATGGGGAAAATGTAATCCATGTGTAATATTCATGCTTAGTTACCATGGAAACTCTCATATCAATAAATTAAACAATCTATTTAGACGCTATTGTAGTAGTTGTCGAGGAGATTTCAAATATAGATTTTGAATGTTGAATCATTATAAAACAATCGAATTATACACATTTTACGATAAAATTATATAAAATTTCAAACTCGCATATCTCCGTTACTGTTGAAGATACAGAAGTGTTTTTACACTCAATGGAATTAGGTCGAACTAACCTAACATAAACTGACCTGACCTAACCTAACCTAACCTAACTTTACTTAACCTAACCTAACCTAACCTAATAACAATAAAAAAAACAATCTATTTGTGCCGATTGTAGTCGTTCTCGAGGACATTTGAAATATAGATTTTGATTGTTGAAACATTATAAAACAATCGAATTCCACGCATTTTACAATATAATTGTATAAAATTTCAAACTCGCATATCTCCGTTACTATTGAAGATACAGAAGTGATTTTGCACACAATGGAATCAGGTCGACGCTCTCTATTGGCTCATGGGGAAATATGTAATCCATGTGTAATATTCATGCTTAGTTACCATGGAAACTCTCATAACAATAAATTAAACAATCTATTTAGACGCTATTGTAGTAGTTGTGGAGGAGATTTCAAATATAGATTTTGATTGTTGAAACATTATAAAACAATCGAATTATACACATTTTACGATAGAATTATATAAAATTTCAAACTCGCATATCTCCGTTACTGTTGAAGATACAGAAGTGATTTTACACTCAATGGAATTAGGTCGACCTAACCTAACCTAAACTGACATGACCTAACCTAACCTAACCTAACTTTACTTAACCTAACCTAACCTAACCTAATAACAATAAAATAAAAACAATCTATTTGTGCCGATTGTAGTCGTTCTCGAGGAGATTTGAAATATAGATTTTGATTGTTGAAACACTATAAAACAATCGAATTCCACACATTTTACAATATAATTATATAAAATTTCAAACTCGTATATCTCCTTTACTATTGAAGATACAGAAGTGATTTTGCACTCAATGGAATCAGGTCGACGCTCTCTATTGGCTCATGGGGAAAATGTAATCCACGTGTAATATTCATGCTTAGTTACCATGGAAAATCTCATAACAATAAATTAAACAATCTTTTTAGGCGCTATTTTAGTCATCCAGGAGATTAAAAATATAGATTTTGATTGTTGAAACATTATAAAACAATCGAATTATGCACTTTTACGATAGAATTATATAAAATTTCAAACTCGCATATCTCCGTTACTGTAGAAGATACAGAATTGATTTTACAGTCAATGGAATTAGGTCGACCTAACCTAACCTAAACTGACCTGACCAAACCTAACCTAACCTAACCTAACTTTACTTAACCTAACCTAACCTAACCTAATAACAATAAAATAAAAACAATCTATTTGTGCCCGATTGTAGTCGTTCTCGAGGAGATTTGAAATATAGATTTTGATTGTTGAAACATTATAAAACAATCGAATTAAACACATTTTACAATATAGTTATAAAATTTCAAACTCGTATATCTCCGTTACTATTGAAGATACAGAAGTGATTTTGCACTCAATCGAATCAGGTCGACGCTCTCTATTGGCTCATGGGGAAAATGTAATCCATGTGTAATATTCATGCTTAGTTACCATGGAAACTCTCATAACAATAAATTAAACAATCTATTTAGACGCTATTGTAGTCGTTGTCGAGGAGACTTCAAATATAGATCTTGATTGAAGAAACATTATAAAACAATCGAATTATACACATTTTACGATAGAATTATATAAAATTTCAAACTCGCATATCTCCGTTACTGTTGAAGATACAGAAGTGATTTTACAGTCAATGGAATTAGGTCGACCTAACCTAACCTAAACTGACTTGACCTAACCTAATCTAACCTAACTTTACTTAACAAAACCTAACCTAACCTAATAACAATAAAATAAAAACAATCTTTTTGTGACCGATTGTAGTCGTTGTCGAGGAGATTTGAAATATAGATTTCGATGGTTGAAACATTATAAAACAATCGAATTCCACACATTTTACAATATAATTATATAAAATTTCAAACTCGTATATCTCCGTTACTATTGAAGATACAGAAGTGATTTTGCACTCAATGGAATCAGGTCGACGCTCTCTATTGGCTCATGGGGAAAATTTAATCCATGTGTAATATTCATGCTTAGTTACCATGGAAACTCTCATAACAATAAATTAAACAATCTATTTAGACGCTATTGTAGTCGTTGTCGAGGAGATTTCAAATATAGATCTTGATTGAAGAAACATTATAAAACAATCGAATTATACACATTTTACGATAGAATTATATAAAATTTCAAACTCGCATATCTCCGTTACTGTTGAAGATACAGAAGTGATTTTACAGTCAATGGAATTAGGTCGACCTAACCTAACCTAAACTGACCTGACCTAACCTAACCTAACCTAACCTAACTTTACATAACCTAACCTAACCTAACCTAAAAACAATAAAATAAAAACAATCTATTTAGGCGCTATTTTAGTCGTCCAGGAGATTAAAAATATAGATTTTGATTGTTGAAACATTATAAAACAATCGAATTATACACTTTTTACGATAGAATTATATAAAATTTCAAACTCGAATATCTCCGTTAATGTTGAAGATACAGAAGTGATTTGGCACTCATTGGAATCAGGTCGACGCTCTCTATTGGCTCATGGGGAAAATGTAATCCATGTGTAATATTCATGCTTAGTTACCATGGAAACTCTTATAACAATAAATTATACAATCTATTTAGGCGCTATTTTAGTCGTCCAGGAGATTAAAAATATAGATTTTGATTGTTGAAACATTATAAAACAATCGAATTATACACTTTTTACGATAGAATTATATAAAATTTCAAACTCGCATATCTCCGTTACTGTTGAAGATACAGAAGTGATTTTACAGTCAATGGAATTAGGTCGACTTATCCTAACCTAAACTGACCTGACCTAACCTAATCTAACTTAACTTTACTTAACAAAACCTAACCTAACCTAATAACAATAAAATAAAAACAATCTTTTTGTGACCGATTGAAGTCGTTGTCGAGGAGATTTGAAATATAGATTTCGATGGTTGAAACATTATAAAACAATCGAATTCCACACATTTTACAATATAATTATATAAAGTTTCAAACTCGCATATCTCCGTTACTGTTGAAGATACAGAAGTGAATTTGCACTCAATGGAATCAGGTCGACGCTCTCTATTGGCTCATGGGGAAAATGTAATCCATGTGTAATATTCATGCTTAGTTACCATGGAAACTCTCATAACAATAAATTAAACAATCTATTTAGACGCTATTGTAGTAGTTGTCGAGGAGATTTCAAATATAGATTTTGAATGTTGAAACATTATAAAACAATCGAATTATACACATTTTACGATAAAATTATATAAAATTTCAAACTCGCATATCTCCGTTACTGTTGAAGATACAGAAGTGTTTTTACACTCAATGGAATTAGGTCGAACTAACCTAACATAAACTGACCTGACCTAACCTAACCTAACCTAACCTAACTTTACTTAACCTAACCTAACCTAACCTAATAACAATAAAAAAAACAATCTATTTGTGCCGATTGTAGTCGTTCTCGAGGACATTTGAAATATAGATTTTGATTGTTGAAACATTATAAAACAATCGAATTCCACGCATTTTACAATATAATTGTATAAAATTTCAAACTCGCATATCTCCGTTACTATTGAAGATACAGAAGTGATTTTGCACACAATGGAATCAGGTCGACGCTCTCTATTGGCTCATGGGGAAATATGTAATCCATGTGTAATATTCATGCTTAGTTACCATGGAAACTCTCATAACAATAAATTAAACAATCTATTTAGACGCTATTGTAGTAGTTGTGGAGGAGATTTCAAATATAGATTTTGATTGTTGAAACATTATAAAACAATCGAATTATACACATTTTACGATAGAATTATATAAAATTTCAAACTCGCATATCTCCGTTACTGTTGAAGATACAGAAGTGATTTTACACTCAATGGAATTAGGTCGACCTAACCTAACCTAAACTGACATGACCTAACCTAACCTAACCTAACTTTACTTAACCTAACCTAACCTAACCTAATAACAATAAAATAAAAACAATCTATTTGTGCCGATTGTAGTCGTTCTCGAGGAGATTTGAAATATAGATTTTGATTGTTGAAACACTATAAAACAATCGAATTCCACACATTTTACAATATAATTATATAAAATTTCAAACTCGTATATCTCCTTTACTATTGAAGATACAGAAGTGATTTTGCACTCAATGGAATCAGGTCGACGCTCTCTATTGGCTCATGGGGAAAATGTAATCCACGTGTAATATTCATGCTTAGTTACCATGGAAAATCTCATAACAATAAATTAAACAATCTTTTTAGGCGCTATTTTAGTCATCCAGGAGATTAAAAATATAGATTTTGATTGTTGAAACATTATAAAACAATCGAATTATGCACTTTTACGATAGAATTATATAAAATTTCAAACTCGCATATCTCCGTTACTGTAGAAGATACAGAATTGATTTTACAGTCAATGGAATTAGGTCGACCTAACCTAACCTAAACTGACCTGACCAAACCTAACCTAACCTAACCTAACTTTACTTAACCTAACCTAACCTAACCTAATAACAATAAAATAAAAACAATCTATTTGTGCCCGATTGTAGTCGTTCTCGAGGAGATTTGAAATATAGATTTTGATTGTTGAAACATTATAAAACAATCGAATTAAACACATTTTACAATATAGTTATAAAATTTCAAACTCGTATATCTCCGTTACTATTGAAGATACAGAAGTGATTTTGCACTCAATCGAATCAGGTCGACGCTCTCTATTGGCTCATGGGGAAAATGTAATCCATGTGTAATATTCATGCTTAGTTACCATGGAAACTCTCATAACAATAAATTAAACAATCTATTTAGACGCTATTGTAGTCGTTGTCGAGGAGATTTCAAATATAGATCTTGATTGAAGAAACATTATAAAACAATCGAATTATACACATTTTACGATAGAATTATATAAAATTTCAAACTCGCATATCTCCGTTACTGTTGAAGATACAGAAGTGATTTTACAGTCAATGGAATTAGGTCGACCTAACCTAACCTAAACTGACCTGACCTAACCTAACCTAACCTAACCTAACTTTACATAACCTAACCTAACCTAACCTAAAAACAATAAAATAAAAACAATCTATTTAGGCGCTATTTTAGTCGTCCAGGAGATTAAAAATATAGATTTTGATTGTTGAAACATTATAAAACAATCGAATTATACACTTTTTACGATAGAATTATATAAAATTTCAAACTCGCATATCTCCGTTACTGTTGAAGATACAGAAGTGATTTTACAGTCAATGGAATTAGGTCGACCTAACCTAACCTAAACTGACTTGACCTAACCTAATCTAACCTAACTTTACTTAACAAAACCTAACCTAACCTAATAACAATAAAATAAAAACAATCTTTTTGTGACCGATTGTAGTCGTTGTCGAGGAGATTTGAAATATAGATTTCGATGGTTGAAACGTTATAAAACAATCGAATTCCACACATTTTACAATATAATTATATAAAATTTCAAACTCGCATATCTCCGTTACTGTTGAAGATACAGAAATGATTTTGCACTCAATGGAATCAGGTCGACGCTCTCTATTGGCTCATGGGGAAAAATGTAATCCATGTGTAATATTCATGCTTAGTTACCGTGGAAACTCTCACAACAATAAATTAAACAATCTATTTAGACGCTATTGTAGTCGTTGTCGAGGAGATTTGAAATATAGATTTTGATTGTTGAAACATTATAAAACAATCGAATTATACACATTTTACAATAGAATTATATAAAATTTCAAACTCGCATATCTCCGTTAATGTTGAAGATACAGAAGTGATTTTACACTCAATGGAATTAGGTTGACCTAACCTAACCTAAACTGACCTGACCTAACCTAACCTAACCTAACTTTACTTAACCTAACCTAACCTAACCTAATAACAATAAAATAAAAACAATCTATTTGTGCCCGATTGTAGTCGTTCTCGAGGAGATTTGAAATATAGATTTTGATTGTTGAAACATTATAAAACAATCGAATTATACACATTTTACGATAAAATTATATAAAATTTCAAACTCGCATATCTCCGTTACTGTTGAAGATACAGAAGTGATTTTGCACTCAATGGAATCAGGTCGACGCTCTCTATTGGCTCATGGGGAAAATGTAATCCATGTGTAATATTCATGCTTAGTTACCATGGAAACTCTCATAACAATAAATTAAACAATCTATTTAGACGCTATTGTAGTCGTTGTCGAAGATATTTCAAATATAGATCTTGATTGAAGAAACATTATAAAACAATCGCATTATACACATTTTACGATAGAATTATATAAAATTTCAAACTCGCATATCTCCGTTACTGTTGAAGATACAGAAGTGATTTTACAGTCAATGGAATTAGGTCGACCTAACCTAACCTAAACTGACCTGACCTAACCTAACCTAACCTAACCTAACTTTACATAACCTAACCTAACCTAACCTAATAACAATAAAATAAAAACAATCTATTTAGGCGCTATTTTAGTCGTCCACTAGATTTCAAATATAGATTTTGATTGTTGAAACATTATAAAACAATCGAATTATACACTTTTTACGATAGAATTATATAAAATTTCAAACTCGCATATCTCCGTTACTGTTGAAGATACAGAAGTGATTTTACAGTCAATGGAATTAGGTCGACCTAACCTAACCTAAACTGACTTGACCTAACCTAATCTAACCTAACTTTACTTAACAAAACCTAACCTAACCTAATAACAATAAAATAAAAACAATCTTTTTGTGACCGATTGTAGTCGTTGTCGAGGAAATTTGAAATATAGATTTCGATGGTTGAAACATTATAAAACAATCGAATTCCACACATTTTACAATATAATTATATAAAATTTCAAACTCGCATATCTCCGTTACTGTTGAAGATACAGAAGTGATTTTGCACTCAATGGAATCAGGTCGACGCTCTCTATTTGCTCATGGGGAAAATGTAATCCATGTGTAATATTCATGCTTAGTTACCATGGAAACTCTCATAACAATAAATTAAACAATCTATTTAGACGCTATTGTAGTCGTTGTCGAGGAGATTTCAAATATAGATTTTGATTGTTGAAACATTATAAAACAATCGAATTATACACATTTTACGATAGAATTATATAAAATTTCAAACTCGCATATCTCCGTTACTGTTGAAGATACAGAAGTGATTTTACACTCAATGGAATTAGGTCGACCTAACCTAACCTAAACTGACTTGACCTAACCTAACCTAACCTAACTTTACTTAACCTAACCTAACCTAACCTAATAACAATAAAATAAAAACAATCTATTTGTGCCGATTGTAGTCGTTCTCGAGGAGATTTGAAATATAGATTTTGATTGTTGAAACATTATAAAACAATCGAATTCCACACATTTTACAATATAATTATATAAAATTTCAAACTCGTATATCTCCTTTACTATTGAAGATACAGAAGTGATTTTGCACTCAATGGAATCAGGTCGACGCTCTCTATTGGCTCATGGGGAAAATGTAATCCACGTGTAATATTCATGCTTAGTTACCTTGGAAAATCTCATAACAATAAATTAAACAATCTTTTTAGGCGCTATTTTAGTCGTCCAGGAGATTAAAAATATAGATTTTGATTGTTGAAACATTATAAAACAATCGAATTATACACTTTTTACGATAGAATTATATAAAATTTCAAACTCGCATATCTCCGTTACTGTTGAAGATACAGAAGTGATTTTACAGTCAATGGAATTAGGTCGACCTAACCTAACCTAAACTGACTTGACCTAACCTAATCTAACCTAACTTTACTTAACAAAACCTAACCTAACCTAATAACAATAAAATAAAAACAATCTTTTTGTGACCGATTGTAGTCGTTGTCGAGGAGATTTGAAATATAGATTTCGATGGTTGAAACATTATAAAACAATCGAATTCCACACATTTTACAATATAATTATATAAAATTTCAAACTCGTATATCTCCGTTACTATTGAAGATACAGAAGTGATTTTGCACTCAATGGAATCAGGTCGACGCTCTCTATTGGCTCATGGGGAAAATTTAATCCATGTGTAATATTCATGCTTAGTTACCATGGAAACTCTCATAACAATAAATTAAACAATCTATTTAGACGCTATTGTAGTCGTTGTCGAGGAGATTTCAAATATAGATCTTGATTGAAGAAACATTATAAAACAATCGAATTATACACATTTTACGATAGAATTATATAAAATTTCAAACTCGCATATCTCCGTTACTGTTGAAGATACAGAAGTGATTTTACAGTCAATGGAATTAGGTCGACCTAACCTAACCTAAACTGACCTGACCTAACCTAACCTAACCTAACCTAACTTTACATAACCTAACCTAACCTAACCTAAAAACAATAAAATAAAAACAATCTATTTAGGCGCTATTTTAGTCGTCCAGGAGATTAAAAATATAGATTTTGATTGTTGAAACATTATAAAACAATCGAATTATACACTTTTTACGATAGAATTATATAAAATTTCAAACTCGAATATCTCCGTTAATGTTGAAGATACAGAAGTGATTTGGCACTCATTGGAATCAGGTCGACGCTCTATATTGGCTCATGGGGAAAATGTAATCCATGTGTAATATTCATGCTTAGTTACCATGGAAACTCTTATAACAATAAATTATACAATCTATTTAGGCGCTATTTTAGTCGTCCAGGAGATTAAAAATATAGATTTTGATTGTTGAAACATTATAAAACAATCGAATTATACACTTTTTACGATAGAATTATATAAAATTTCAAACTCGCATATCTCCGTTACTGTTGAAGATACAGAAGTGATTTTACAGTCAATGGAATTAGGTCGACTTATCCTAACCTAAACTGACCTGACCTAACCTAATCTAACTTAACTTTACTTAACAAAACCTAACCTAACCTAATAACAATAAAATAAAAACAATCTTTTTGTGACCGATTGAAGTCGTTGTCGAGGAGATTTGAAATATAGATTTCGATGGTTGAAACATTATAAAACAATCGAATTCCACACATTTTACAATATAATTATATAAAGTTTCAAACTCGCATATCTCCGTTACTGTTGAAGATACAGAAGTGAATTTGCACTCAATGGAATCAGGTCGACGCTCTCTATTGGCTCATGTGGAAAATGTAATCCATGTGTAATATTCATGCTTAGTTACCATGGAAACTCTCATAACAATAAATTAAACAATCTATTTAGACGCTATTGTAGTAGTTGTCGAGGAGATTTCAAATATAGATTTTGAATGTTGAAACATTATAAAACAATCGAATTATACACATTTTACGATAAAATTATATAAAATTTCAAACTCGCATATCTCCGTTACTGTTGAAGATACAGAAGTGTTTTTACACTCAATGGAATTAGGTCGAACTAACCTAACATAAACTGACCTGACCTAACCTAACCTAACCTAACTTTACTTAACCTAACCTAACCTAACCTAATAACAATAAAATAAAAACAATCTATTTGTGCCGATTGTAGTCGTTCTCGAGGAGATTTGAAATATAGATTTTGATTGTTGAAACACTATAAAACAATCGAATTCCACACATTTTACAATATAATTATATAAAATTTCAAACTCGTATATCTCCTTTACTATTGAAGATACAGAAGTGATTTTGCACTCAATGGAATCAGGTCGACGCTCTCTATTGGCTCATGGGGAAAATGTAATCCACGTGTAATATTCATGCTTAGTTACCATGGAAAATCTCATAACAATAAATTAAACAATCTTTTTAGGCGCTATTTTAGTCATCCAGGAGATTAAAAATATAGATTTTGATTGTTGAAACATTATAAAACAATCGAATTATGCACTTTTACGATAGAATTATATAAAATTTCAAACTCGCATATCTCCGTTACTGTAGAAGATACAGAATTGATTTTACAGTCAATGGAATTAGGTCGACCTAACCTAACCTAAACTGACCTGACCAAACCTAACCTAACCTAACCTAACTTTACTTAACCTAACCTAACCTAACCTAATAACAATAAAATAAAAACAATCTATTTGTGCCCGATTGTAGTCGTTCTCGAGGAGATTTGAAATATAGATTTTGATTGTTGAAACATTATAAAACAATCGAATTAAACACATTTTACAATATAGTTATAAAATTTCAAACTCGTATATCTCCGTTACTATTGAAGATACAGAAGTGATTTTGCACTCAATCGAATCAGGTCGACGCTCTCTATTGGCTCATGGGGAAAATGTAATCCATGTGTAATATTCATGCTTAGTTACCATGGAAACTCTCATAACAATAAATTAAACAATCTATTTAGACGCTATTGTAGTCGTTGTCGAGGAGATTTCAAATATAGATCTTGATTGAAGAAACATTATAAAACAATCGAATTATACACATTTTACGATAGAATTATATAAAATTTCAAACTCGCATATCTCCGTTACTGTTGAAGATACAGAAGTGATTTTACAGTCAATGGAATTAGGTCGACCTAACCTAACCTAAACTGACCTGACCTAACCTAACCTAACCTAACCTAACTTTACATAACCTAACCTAACCTAACCTAAAAACAATAAAATAAAAACAATCTATTTAGGCGCTATTTTAGTCGTCCAGGAGATTAAAAATATAGATTTTGATTGTTGAAACATTATAAAACAATCGAATTATACACTTTTTACGATAGAATTATATAAAATTTCAAACTCGCATATCTCCGTTACTGTTGAAGATACAGAAGTGATTTTACAGTCAATGGAATTAGGTCGACCTAACCTAACCTAAACTGACTTGACCTAACCTAATCTAACCTAACTTTACTTAACAAAACCTAACCTAACCTAATAACAATAAAATAAAAACAATCTTTTTGTGACCGATTGTAGTCGTTGTCGAGGAGATTTGAAATATAGATTTCGATGGTTGAAACGTTATAAAACAATCGAATTCCACACATTTTACAATATAATTATATAAAATTTCAAACTCGCATATCTCCGTTACTGTTGAAGATACAGAAATGATTTTGCACTCAATGGAATCAGGTCGACGCTCTCTATTGGCTCATGGGGAAAAATGTAATCCATGTGTAATATTCATGCTTAGTTACCGTGGAAACTCTCACAACAATAAATTAAACAATCTATTTAGACGCTATTGTAGTCGTTGTCGAGGAGATTTGAAATATAGATTTTGATTGTTGAAACATTATAAAACAATCGAATTATACACATTTTACGATAGAATTATATAAAATTTCAAACTCGCATATCTCCGTTAATGTTGAAGATACAGAAGTGATTTTACACTCAATGGAATTAGGTTGACCTAACCTAACCTAAACTGACCTGACCTAACCTAACCTAACCTAACTTTACTTAACCTAACCTAACCTAACCTAATAACAATAAAATAAAAACAATCTATTTGTGCCCGATTGTAGTCGTTCTCGAGGAGATTTGAAATATAGATTTTGATTGTTGAAACATTATAAAACAATCGAATTATACACATTTTACGATAAAATTATATAAAATTTCAAACTCGCATATCTCCGTTACTGTTGAAGATACAGAAGTGATTTTGCACTCAATGGAATCAGGTCGACGCTCTCTATTGGCTCATGGGGAAAATGTAATCCATGTGTAATATTCATGCTTAGTTACCATGGAAACTCTCATAACAATAAATTAAACAATCTATTTAGACGCTATTGTAGTCGTTGTCGAAGATATTTCAAATATAGATCTTGATTGAAGAAACATTATAAAACAATCGCATTATACACATTTTACGATAGAATTATATAAAATTTCAAACTCGCATATCTCCGTTACTGTTGAAGATACAGAAGTGATTTTACAGTCAATGGAATTAGGTCGACCTAACCTAACCTAAACTGACCTGACCTAACCTAACCTAACCTAACCTAACTTTACATAACCTAACCTAACCTAACCTAATAACAATAAAATAAAAACAATCTATTTAGGCGCTATTTTAGTCGTCCACTAGATTTCAAATATAGATTTTGATTGTTGAAACATTATAAAACAATCGAATTATACACTTTTTACGATAGAATTATATAAAATTTCAAACTCGCATATCTCCGTTACTGTTGAAGATACAGAAGTGATTTTACAGTCAATGGAATTAGGTCGACCTAACCTAACCTAAACTGACTTGACCTAACCTAATCTAACCTAACTTTACTTAACAAAACCTAACCTAACCTAATAACAATAAAATAAAAACAATCTTTTTGTGACCGATTGTAGTCGTTGTCGAGGAAATTTGAAATATAGATTTCGATGGTTGAAACATTATAAAACAATCGAATTCCACACATTTTACAATATAATTATATAAAATTTCAAACTCGCATATCTCCGTTACTGTTGAAGATACAGAAGTGATTTTGCACTCAATGGAATCAGGTCGACGCTCTCTATTTGCTCATGGGGAAAATGTAATCCATGTGTAATATTCATGCTTAGTTACCATGGAAACTCTCATAACAATAAATTAAACAATCTATTTAGACGCTATTGTAGTCGTTGTCGAGGAGATTTCAAATATAGATTTTGATTGTTGAAACATTATAAAACAATCGAATTATACACATTTTACGATAGAATTATATAAAATTTCAAACTCGCATATCTCCGTTACTGTTGAAGATACAGAAGTGATTTTACACTCAATGGAATTAGGTCGACCTAACCTAACCTAAACTGACTTGACCTAACCTAACCTAACCTAACTTTACTTAACCTAACCTAACCTAACCTAATAACAATAAAATAAAAACAATCTATTTGTGCCGATTGTAGTCGTTCTCGAGGAGATTTGAAATATAGATTTTGATTGTTGAAACATTATAAAACAATCGAATTCCACACATTTTACAATATAATTATATAAAATTTCAAACTCGTATATCTCCTTTACTATTGAAGATACAGAAGTGATTTTGCACTCAATGGAATCAGGTCGACGCTCTCTATTGGCTCATGGGGAAAATGTAATCCACGTGTAATATTCATGCTTAGTTACCTTGGAAAATCTCATAACAATAAATTAAACAATCTTTTTAGGCGCTATTTTAGTCGTCCAGGAGATTAAAAATATAGATTTTGATTGTTGAAACATTATAAAACAATCGAATTATACACTTTTTACGATAGAATTATATAAAATTTCAAACTCGCATATCTCCGTTACTGTTGAAGATACAGAAGTGATTTTACAGTCAATGGAATTAGGTCGACCTAACCTAACCTAAACTGACTTGACCTAACCTAATCTAACCTAACTTTACTTAACAAAACCTAACCTAACCTAATAACAATAAAATAAAAACAATCTTTTTGTGACCGATTGTAGTCGTTGTCGAGGAGATTTGAAATATAGATTTCGATGGTTGAAACATTATAAAACAATCGAATTCCACACATTTTACAATATAATTATATAAAATTTCAAACTCGTATATCTCCGTTACTATTGAAGATACAGAAGTGATTTTGCACTCAATGGAATCAGGTCGACGCTCTCTATTGGCTCATGGGGAAAATTTAATCCATGTGTAATATTCATGCTTAGTTACCATGGAAACTCTCATAACAATAAATTAAACAATCTATTTAGACGCTATTGTAGTCGTTGTCGAGGAGATTTCAAATATAGATCTTGATTGAAGAAACATTATAAAACAATCGAATTATACACATTTTACGATAGAATTATATAAAATTTCAAACTCGCATATCTCCGTTACTGTTGAAGATACAGAAGTGATTTTACAGTCAATGGAATTAGGTCGACCTAACCTAACCTAAACTGACCTGACCTAACCTAACCTAACCTAACCTAACTTTACATAACCTAACCTAACCTAACCTAAAAACAATAAAATAAAAACAATCTATTTAGGCGCTATTTTAGTCGTCCAGGAGATTAAAAATATAGATTTTGATTGTTGAAACATTATAAAACAATCGAATTATACACTTTTTACGATAGAATTATATAAAATTTCAAACTCGAATATCTCCGTTAATGTTGAAGATACAGAAGTGATTTGGCACTCATTGGAATCAGGTCGACGCTCTATATTGGCTCATGGGGAAAATGTAATCCATGTGTAATATTCATGCTTAGTTACCATGGAAACTCTTATAACAATAAATTATACAATCTATTTAGGCGCTATTTTAGTCGTCCAGGAGATTAAAAATATAGATTTTGATTGTTGAAACATTATAAAACAATCGAATTATACACTTTTTACGATAGAATTATATAAAATTTCAAACTCGCATATCTCCGTTACTGTTGAAGATACAGAAGTGATTTTACAGTCAATGGAATTAGGTCGACTTATCCTAACCTAAACTGACCTGACCTAACCTAATCTAACTTAACTTTACTTAACAAAACCTAACCTAACCTAATAACAATAAAATAAAAACAATCTTTTTGTGACCGATTGAAGTCGTTGTCGAGGAGATTTGAAATATAGATTTCGATGGTTGAAACATTATAAAACAATCGAATTCCACACATTTTACAATATAATTATATAAAGTTTCAAACTCGCATATCTCCGTTACTGTTGAAGATACAGAAGTGAATTTGCACTCAATGGAATCAGGTCGACGCTCTCTATTGGCTCATGTGGAAAATGTAATCCATGTGTAATATTCATGCTTAGTTACCATGGAAACTCTCATAACAATAAATTAAACAATCTATTTAGACGCTATTGTAGTAGTTGTCGAGGAGATTTCAAATATAGATTTTGAATGTTGAAACATTATAAAACAATCGAATTATACACATTTTACGATAAAATTATATAAAATTTCAAACTCGCATATCTCCGTTACTGTTGAAGATACAGAAGTGTTTTTACACTCAATGGAATTAGGTCGAACTAACCTAACATAAACTGACCTGACCTAACCTAACCTAACCTAACTTTACTTAACCTAACCTAACCTAACCTAATAACAATAAAAAAAACAATCTATTTGTGCCGATTGTAGTCGTTCTCGAGGACATTTGAAATATAGATTTTGATTGTTGAAACATTATAAAACAATCGAATTCCACGCATTTTACAATATAATTGTATAAAATTTCAAACTCGCATATCTCCGTTACTATTGAAGATACAGAAGTGATTTTGCACACAATGGAATCAGGTCGACGCTCTCTATTGGCTCATGGGGAAATATGTAATCCATGTGTAATATTCATGCTTAGTTACCATGGAAACTCTCATAACAATAAATTAAACAATCTATTTAGACGCTATTGTAGTAGTTGTGGAGGAGATTTCAAATATAGATTTTGATTGTTGAAACATTATAAAACAATCGAATTATACACATTTTACGATAGAATTATATAAAATTTCAAACTCGCATATCTCCGTTACTGTTGAAGATACAGAAGTGATTTTACACTCAATGGAATTAGGTCGACCTAACCTAACCTAAACTGACATGACCTAACCTAACCTAACCTAACTTTACTTAACCTAACCTAACCTAACCTAATAACAATAAAATAAAAACAATCTATTTGTGCAGATTGTAGTCGTTCTCGAGGAGATTTGAAATATAGATTTTGATTGTTGAAACACTATAAAACAATCGAATTCCACACATTTTACAATATAATTATATAAAATTTCAAACTCGTATATCTCCTTTACTATTGAAGATACAGAAGTGATTTTGCACTCAATGGAATCAGGTCGACGCTCTCTATTGGCTCATGGGGAAAATGTAATCCACGTGTAATATTCATGCTTAGTTACCATGGAAAATCTCATAACAATAAATTAAACAATCTTTTTAGGCGCTATTTTAGTCATCCAGGAGATTAAAAATATAGATTTTGATTGTTGAAACATTATAAAACAATCGAATTATGCACTTTTACGATAGAATTATATAAAATTTCAAACTCGCATATCTCCGTTACTGTAGAAGATACAGAATTGATTTTACAGTCAATGGAATTAGGTCGACCTAACCTAACCTAAACTGACCTGACCAAACCTAACCTAACCTAACCTAACTTTACTTAACCTAACCTAACCTAACCTAATAACAATAAAATAAAAACAATCTATTTGTGCCCGATTGTAGTCGTTCTCGAGGAGATTTGAAATATAGATTTTGATTGTTGAAACATTATAAAACAATCGAATTAAACACATTTTACAATATAGTTATAAAATTTCAAACTCGTATATCTCCGTTACTATTGAAGATACAGAAGTGATTTTGCACTCAATCGAATCAGGTCGACGCTCTCTATTGGCTCATGGGGAAAATGTAATCCATGTGTAATATTCATGCTTAGTTACCATGGAAAATCTCATAACAATAAATTAAACAATCTATTTAGACGCTATTGTAGTCGTTGTCGAGGATATTTCAAATATAGATTTTGTTTGAAGAAACATTATAAAACAATCGAATTATACACATTTTACGATAGAATTATATAAAATTTCAAACTCGCATATCTCCGTTACTGTTGAAGATACAGAAGTGATTTTACCGTCAATGGAATTAAGTCGACCTAACCTAACCTAAACTGACCTGACCTAACCTAACCTAACCTAAACTAACTTTACATAACCTAACCTAATAACAATAAAATAAAAACAATCTATTTAGGCGCTATTTTAGTCGTCCAGGAGATTAAAAATATAGATTTTGATTGTTGAAACATTATAAAACAATCGAATTATACACTTTTTACGATAGAATTATATAAAATTTCAAACTCGCATATATCCGTTACTGTTGAAGATACAGAAGTGATTTTACAGTCAATGGAATTAGGTCGACCTAACCTAACCTAAACTGACTTGACCTAACCTAATCTAACCTAACTTTACTTAACAAAACATAACCTAACCTAATAACAATAACATAAAAACAATCTTTTTGTGACCGATTGTAGTCGTTGTCGAGGAGATTTGAAATATAGATTTCGATGGTTGAAACGTTATAAAACAATCGAATTCCACACATTTTACAATATAATTATATAAAATTTCAAACTCGCATATCTCCGTTACTGTTGAAGATACAGAAATGATTTTGCACTCAATGGAATCAGGTCGACGCTCTCTATTGGCTCATGGGGAAAAATGTAATCCATGTGTAATATTCATGCTTAGTTACCGTGGAAACTCTCACAACAATAAATTAAACAATCTATTTAGACGCTATTGTAGTCGTTGTCGAGGAGATTTGAAATATAGATTTTGATTGTTGAAACATTATAAAACAATCGAATTATACACATTTTACGATAGAATTATATAAAATTTCAAACTCGCATATCTCCGTTAATGTTGAAGATACAGAAGTGATTTTACACTCAATGGAATTAGGTTGACCTAACCTAACCTAAACTGACCTTAACTAACCTAACCTAACCTAACTTTACTTAACCTAACCTAACCTAACCTAATAACAATAAAATAAAAACAATCTATTTGTGCACGATTGTAGTCGTTCTCGAGGAGATTTGAAATATAGATTTTGATTGTTGAAACATTATAAAACAATCTAATTATACACATTTTACGATAAAATTATATAAAATTTCAAACTCGCATATCTCCGTTACTGTTGAAGATACAGAAGTGATTTTACAGTCAATGGAATTAGGTCGACCTAACCTAACCTAAACTGACCTGACCTAACCTAACCTAACCTAACCTAACTTTACATAACCTAACCTAACCTAACCTAATAACAATAAAATAAAAACAATCTATTTAGGCGCTATTTTAGTCGTCCAGGAGATTTCAAATATAGATTTTGATTGTTGAAACATTATAAAACAATCGAATTATACACATTTTACGATAGAATTATATAAAATTTCAAACTCGCATATCTCCGTTACTGTTGAAGATACAGAAGTGATTTTACACTCAATGGAATTAGGTCGACCTAACCTAACCTAAACAGACCTGACCTAACCTAACCTAACCTAACTTTACTTAACCTAACCTAACCTAACCTAATAACAATAAAATAAAAACAATCTATTTGTGCCGATTGTAGTCGTTCTCGAGGAGATTTGAAATATAGATTTTGATTGTTGAAACATTATAAAACAATCGAATTCCACACATTTTACAATATAATTATATAAAATTTCAAACTCGTATATCTCCGTTACTATTGAAGATACAGAAGTGATTTTGCACTCAATGGAATCAGGTCGACGCTCTCTATTGGCTCATGGGGAAAATGTAATCCACGTGTAATATTCATTCTTAGTTACCATGGAAAATCTCATAACAATAAATTAAACAATCTTTTTAGGCGCTATTTTAGTCGTCCAGGAGATCAAAAATATAGATTTTGATTGTTGAAACATTATAAAACAATCGAATTATGCACTTTTTACGATAGAATTATATAAAATTTCAAACTCGCATATCTCCGTTACTGTTGAAGATACAGAAGTGATTTTGCAGTCAATGGAATTAGGTCGACCTAACCTAACCTAAACTGACCTGACCTAACCTAACCTAACCTAACTTTACTTAACCTAACCTAACCTAACCTAATAACAATAAAATAAAAACAATCTATTTGTGCCCGATTGTAGTCGTTCTCGAGGAGATTTGAAATATAGATTTTGATTGTTGAAACATTATAAAACAATCGAATTCCACACATTTTACAATATAGTTATATAAAATTTCAAACTCGTATATCTCCGTTACTATTGAAGATACAGAAGTGATTTTGCACTCAATCGAATCAGGTCGACGCTCTCTATTGGCTCATGGGGAAAATGTAATCCATGTGTAATATTCATGCTTAGTTACCATGGAAACTCTCATAACAATAAATTAAACAATCTTTTTAGGCGCTATTTTAGTCGTCCAGGAGATTAAAAATATAGATTTTGATTGTTGTAACATTATAAAACAATCGAATTATGCACTTTTTACGATATAATTATATAAAATTTCAAACTCGCATATCTCCGTTACTGTTGAAGATACAGAAGTGATTTTACAGTCAATGGAATTAGGTCGACCTAACCTAACCTAAACTGACATGACCTAACCTAACCTAACCTAAACTAACTTTACATAACCTAACCTAATAACAATAAAATAAAAACAATCTATTTAGGCGCTATTTTAGTCGTCCAGGAGATTAAAAATATAGATTTTGATTGTTGAAACATTATAAAACAATCGAATTATACACTTTTTACGATAGAATTATATAAAATTTCAAACTCGCATATATCCGTTACTGTTGAAGATACAGAAGTGATTTTACAGTCAATGGAATTAGGTCGACCTAACCTAACCTAAACTGACTTGACCTAACCTAATCTAACCTAACTTTACTTAACAAAACATAACCTAACCTAATAACAATAACATAAAAACAATCTTTTTGTGACCGATTGTAGTCGTTGTCGAGGAGATTTGAAATATAGATTTCGATGGTTGAAACGTTATAAAACAATCGAATTCCACACATTTTACAATATAATTATATAAAATTTCAAACTCGCATATCTCCGTTACTGTTGAAGATACAGAAATGATTTTGCACTCAATGGAATCAGGTCGACGCTCTCTATTGGCTCATGGGGAAAAATGTAATCCATGTGTAATATTCATGCTTAGTTACCGTGGAAACTCTCACAACAATAAATTAAACAATCTATTTAGACGCTATTGTAGTCGTTGTCGAGGAGATTTGAAATATAGATTTTGATTGTTGAAACATTATAAAACAATCGAATTATACACATTTTACGATAGAATTATATAAAATTTCAAACTCGCATATCTCCGTTAATGTTGAAGATACAGAAGTGATTTTACACTCAATGGAATTAGGTTGACCTAACCTAACCTAAACTGACCTTAACTAACCTAACCTAACCTAACTTTACTTAACCTAACCTAACCTAACCTAATAACAATAAAATAAAAACAATCTATTTGTGCACGATTGTAGTCGTTCTCGAGGAGATTTGAAATATAGATTTTGATTGTTGAAACATTATAAAACAATCTAATTATACACATTTTACGATAAAATTATATAAAATTTCAAACTCGCATATCTCCGTTACTGTTGAAGATACAGAAGTGATTTTACAGTCAATGGAATTAGGTCGACCTAACCTAACCTAAACTGACCTGACCTAACCTAACCTAACCTAACCTAACTTTACATAACCTAACCTAACCTAACCTAATAACAATAAAATAAAAACAATCTATTTAGGCGCTATTTTAGTCGTCCAGGAGATTTCAAATATAGATTTTGATTGTTGAAACATTATAAAACAATCGAATTATACACATTTTACGATAGAATTATATAAAATTTCAAACTCGCATATCTCCGTTACTGTTGAAGATACAGAAGTGATTTTACACTCAATGGAATTAGGTCGACCTAACCTAACCTAAACAGACCTGACCTAACCTAACCTAACCTAACTTTACTTAACCTAACCTAACCTAACCTAATAACAATAAAATAAAAACAATCTATTTGTGCCGATTGTAGTCGTTCTCGAGGAGATTTGAAATATAGATTTTGATTGTTGAAACATTATAAAACAATCGAATTCCACACATTTTACAATATAATTATATAAAATTTCAAACTCGTATATCTCCGTTACTATTGAAGATACAGAAGTGATTTTGCACTCAATGGAATCAGGTCGACGCTCTCTATTGGCTCATGGGGAAAATGTAATCCACGTGTAATATTCATGCTTAGTTACCATGGAAAATCTCATAACAATAAATTAAACAATCTTTTTAGGCGCTATTTTAGTCGTCCAGGAGATCAAAAATATAGATTTTGATTGTTGAAACATTATAAAACAATCGAATTATGCACTTTTTACGATAGAATTATATAAAATTTCAAACTCGCATATCTCCGTTACTGTTGAAGATACAGAAGTGATTTTGCAGTCAATGGAATTAGGTCGACCTAACCTAACCTAAACTGACCTGACCTAACCTAACCTAACCTAACTTTACTTAACCTAACCTAACCTAACCTAATAACAATAAAATAAAAACAATCTATTTGTGCCCGATTGTAGTCGTTCTCGAGGAGATTTGAAATATAGATTTTGATTGTTGAAACATTATAAAACAATCGAATTCCACACATTTTACAATATAGTTATATAAAATTTCAAACTCGTATATCTCCGTTACTGTTGAAGATACAGAAATGATTTTGCACTCAATGGAATCAGGTCGACGCTCTCTATTGGCTCATGGGGAAAAATGTAATCCATGTGTAATATTCATGCTTAGTTACCGTGGAAACTCTCACAACAATAAATTAAACAATCTATTTAGACGCTATTGTAGTCGTTGTCGAGGAGATTTGAAATATAGATTTTGATTGTTGAAACATTATAAAACAATCGAATTATACACATTTTACGATAGAATTATATAAAATTTCAAACTCGCATATCTCCGTTAATGTTGAAGATACAGAAGTGATTTTACACTCAATGGAATTAGGTTGACCTAACCTAACCTAAACTGACCTTAACTAACCTAACCTAACCTAACTTTACTTAACCTAACCTAACCTAACCTAATAACAATAAAATAAAAACAATCTATTTGTGCACGATTGTAGTCGTTCTCGAGGAGATTTGAAATATAGATTTTGATTGTTGAAACATTATAAAACAATCTAATTATACACATTTTACGATAAAATTATATAAAATTTCAAACTCGCATATCTCCGTTACTGTTGAAGATACAGAAGTGATTTTACAGTCAATGGAATTAGGTCGACCTAACCTAACCTAAACTGACCTGACCTAACCTAACCTAACCTAACCTAACTTTACATAACCTAACCTAACCTAACCTAATAACAATAAAATAAAAACAATCTATTTAGGCGCTATTTTAGTCGTCCAGGAGATTTCAAATATAGATTTTGATTGTTGAAACATTATAAAACAATCGAATTATACACATTTTACGATAGAATTATATAAAATTTCAAACTCGCATATCTCCGTTACTGTTGAAGATACAGAAGTGATTTTACACTCAATGGAATTAGGTCGACCTAACCTAACCTAAACAGACCTGACCTAACCTAACCTAACCTAACTTTACTTAACCTAACCTAACCTAACCTAATAACAATAAAATAAAAACAATCTATTTGTGCCGATTGTAGTCGTTCTCGAGGAGATTTGAAATATAGATTTTGATTGTTGAAACATTATAAAACAATCGAATTCCACACATTTTACAATATAATTATATAAAATTTCAAACTCGTATATCTCCGTTACTATTGAAGATACAGAAGTGATTTTGCACTCAATGGAATCAGGTCGACGCTCTCTATTGGCTCATGGGGAAAATGTAATCCACGTGTAATATTCATTCTTAGTTACCATGGAAAATCTCATAACAATAAATTAAACAATCTTTTTAGGCGCTATTTTAGTCGTCCAGGAGATCAAAAATATAGATTTTGATTGTTGAAACATTATAAAACAATCGAATTATGCACTTTTTACGATAGAATTATATAAAATTTCAAACTCGCATATCTCCGTTACTGTTGAAGATACAGAAGTGATTTTGCAGTCAATGGAATTAGGTCGACCTAACCTAACCTAAACTGACCTGACCTAACCTAACCTAACCTAACTTTACTTAACCTAACCTAACCTAACCTAATAACAATAAAATAAAAACAATCTATTTGTGCCCGATTGTAGTCGTTCTCGAGGAGATTTGAAATATAGATTTTGATTGTTGAAACATTATAAAACAATCGAATTCCACACATTTTACAATATAGTTATATAAAATTTCAAACTCGTATATCTCCGTTACTATTGAAGATACAGAAGTGATTTTGCACTCAATCGAATCAGGTCGACGCTCTCTATTGGCTCATGGGGAAAATGTAATCCATGTGTAATATTCATGCTTAGTTACCATGGAAACTCTCATAACAATAAATTAAACAATCTTTTTAGGCGCTATTTTAGTCGTCCAGGAGATTAAAAATATAGATTTTGATTGTTGTAACATTATAAAACAATCGAATTATGCACTTTTTACGATATAATTATATAAAATTTCAAACTCGCATATCTCCGTTACTGTTGAAGATACAGAAGTGATTTTACAGTCAATGGAATTAGGTCGACCTAACCTAACCTAAACTGACATGACCTAACCTAACCTAACCTAAACTAACTTTACATAACCTAACCTAATAACAATAAAATAAAAACAATCTATTTAGGCGCTATTTTAGTCGTCCAGGAGATTAAAAATATAGATTTTGATTGTTGAAACATTATAAAACAATCGAATTATACACTTTTTACGATAGAATTATATAAAATTTCAAACTCGCATATATCCGTTACTGTTGAAGATACAGAAGTGATTTTACAGTCAATGGAATTAGGTCGACCTAACCTAACCTAAACTGACTTGACCTAACCTAATCTAACCTAACTTTACTTAACAAAACATAACCTAACCTAATAACAATAACATAAAAACAATCTTTTTGTGACCGATTGTAGTCGTTGTCGAGGAGATTTGAAATATAGATTTCGATGGTTGAAACGTTATAAAACAATCGAATTCCACACATTTTACAATATAATTATATAAAATTTCAAACTCGCATATCTCCGTTACTGTTGAAGATACAGAAATGATTTTGCACTCAATGGAATCAGGTCGACGCTCTCTATTGGCTCATGGGGAAAAATGTAATCCATGTGTAATATTCATGCTTAGTTACCGTGGAAACTCTCACAACAATAAATTAAACAATCTATTTAGACGCTATTGTAGTCGTTGTCGAGGAGATTTGAAATATAGATTTTGATTGTTGAAACATTATAAAACAATCGAATTATACACATTTTACGATAGAATTATATAAAATTTCAAACTCGCATATCTCCGTTAATGTTGAAGATACAGAAGTGATTTTACACTCAATGGAATTAGGTTGACCTAACCTAACCTAAACTGACCTTAACTAACCTAACCTAACCTAACTTTACTTAACCTAACCTAACCTAACCTAATAACAATAAAATAAAAACAATCTATTTGTGCACGATTGTAGTCGTTCTCGAGGAGATTTGAAATATAGATTTTGATTGTTGAAACATTATAAAACAATCTAATTATACACATTTTACGATAAAATTATATAAAATTTCAAACTCGCATATCTCCGTTACTGTTGAAGATACAGAAGTGATTTTACAGTCAATGGAATTAGGTCGACCTAACCTAACCTAAACTGACCTGACCTAACCTAACCTAACCTAACCTAACTTTACATAACCTAACCTAACCTAACCTAATAACAATAAAATAAAAACAATCTATTTAGGCGCTATTTTAGTCGTCCAGGAGATTTCAAATATAGATTTTGATTGTTGAAACATTATAAAACAATCGAATTATACACATTTTACGATAGAATTATATAAAATTTCAAACTCGCATATCTCCGTTACTGTTGAAGATACAGAAGTGATTTTACACTCAATGGAATTAGGTCGACCTAACCTAACCTAAACAGACCTGACCTAACCTAACCTAACCTAACTTTACTTAACCTAACCTAACCTAACCTAATAACAATAAAATAAAAACAATCTATTTGTGCCGATTGTAGTCGTTCTCGAGGAGATTTGAAATATAGATTTTGATTGTTGAAACATTATAAAACAATCGAATTCCACACATTTTACAATATAATTATATAAAATTTCAAACTCGTATATCTCCGTTACTATTGAAGATACAGAAGTGATTTTGCACTCAATGGAATCAGGTCGACGCTCTCTATTGGCTCATGGGGAAAATGTAATCCACGTGTAATATTCATGCTTAGTTACCATGGAAAATCTCATAACAATAAATTAAACAATCTTTTTAGGCGCTATTTTAGTCGTCCAGGAGATCAAAAATATAGATTTTGATTGTTGAAACATTATAAAACAATCGAATTATGCACTTTTTACGATAGAATTATATAAAATTTCAAACTCGCATATCTCCGTTACTGTTGAAGATACAGAAGTGATTTTGCAGTCAATGGAATTAGGTCGACCTAACCTAACCTAAACTGACCTGACCTAACCTAACCTAACCTAACTTTACTTAACCTAACCTAACCTAACCTAATAACAATAAAATAAAAACAATCTATTTGTGCCCGATTGTAGTCGTTCTCGAGGAGATTTGAAATATAGATTTTGATTGTTGAAACATTATAAAACAATCGAATTCCACACATTTTACAATATAGTTATATAAAATTTCAAACTCGTATATCTCCGTTACTATTGAAGATACAGAAGTGATTTTGCACTCAATCGAATCAGGTCGACGCTCTCTATTGGCTCATGGGGAAAATGTAATCCATGTGTAATATTCATGCTTAGTTACCATGGAAACTCTCATAACAATAAATTAAACAATCTTTTTAGGCGCTATTTTAGTCGTCCAGGAGATTAAAAATATAGATTTTGATTGTTGTAACATTATAAAACAATCGAATTATGCACTTTTTACGATATAATTATATAAAATTTCAAACTCGCATATCTCCGTTACTGTTGAAGATACAGAAGTGATTTTACAGTCAATGGAATTAGGTCGACCTAACCTAACCTAAACTGACCTGACCTAACCTAACCTAACCTAACCTAACTTTACTTAACCTAACCTAACCTAACCTAATAACAATAAAATAAAAACAATCTATTTGTGCCCGATTGTAGTCGTTCTCGAGGAGATTTGAAATATAGATTTTGATTGTTGAAACATTATAAAACAATCGAATTCCACACATTTTACAATATAGTTATATAAAATTTGAAACTCGTATATCTCCGTTACTATTGAAGATACAGAAGTGATTTTGCACTCAATCGAATCAGGTCGACGCTCTCTATTGGCTCATGGTGAAAATGTAATCCATGTGTAATATTCATGCTCAGTTACCATGGAAAATCTCATAACAATAAATTAAACAATCTATTTAGACGCTATTGTAGTCGTTGTCGAGGATATTTCAAATATAGATTTTGTTTGAAGAAACATTATAAAACAATCGAATTATACACATTTTACGATAGAATTATATAAAATTTCAAACTCGCATATCTCCGTTACTGTTGAAGATACAGAAGTGATTTTACCGTCAATGGAATTAAGTCGACCTAACCTAACCTAAACTGACCTGACCTAACCTAACCTAACCTAAACTAACTTTACATAACCTAACCTAATAACAATAAAATAAAAACAATCTATTTAGGCGCTATTTTAGTCGTCCAGGAGATTAAAAATATAGATTTTGATTGTTGAAACATTATAAAACAATCGAATTATACACTTTTTACGATAGACTTATATAAAATTTCAAACTCGCATATATCCGTTACTGTTGAAGATACAGAAGTGATTTTACAGTCAATGGAATTAGGTCGACCTAACCTAACCTAGACTGACTTGACCTAACCTAATCTAACCTAACTTTACTTAACAAAACATAACCTAACCTAATAACAATAAAATAAAAACAATCTTTTTGTGACCGATTGTAGTCGTTGTCGAGGAGATTTGAAATATAGATTTCGATGGTTGAAACGTTATAAAACAATCGAATTCCACACATTTTACAATATAATTATATAAAATTTCAAACTCGCATATCTCCGTTACTGTTGAAGATACAGAAATGATTTTGCACTCAATGGAATCAGGTCGACGCTCTCTATTGGCTCATGGGGAAAAATGTAATCCATGTGTAATATTCATGCTTAGTTACCGTGGAAACTCTCACAACAATAAATTAAACAATCTATT
The DNA here is from genome assembly GCF_977018435.1 of Lepisma saccharinum. NCBI lineage: Eukaryota > Metazoa > Arthropoda > Insecta > Zygentoma > Lepismatidae > Lepisma > Lepisma saccharinum. The sequence continues at coordinate 441,732 of NW_028142994.1, forward strand.
TAGACGCTATTGTAGTCGTTGTCGAGGAGATTTGAAATATAGATTTTGATTGTTGAAACATTATAAAACAATCGAATTATACACATTTTACGATAGAATTATATAAAATTTCAAACTCGCATATCTCCGTTAATGTTGAAGATACAGAAGTGATTTTACACTCAATGGAATTAGGTTGACCTAACCTAACCTAAACTGACCTGAACTAACCTAACCTAACCTAACTTTACTAAACCTAACCTAACCTAACCTAATAACAATAAAATAAAAACAATCTATTTGTGCACGATTGTAGTCGTTCTCGAGGAGATTTGAAATATAGATTTTGATTGTTGAAACATTATAAAACAATCTAATTATACACATTTTACGATAAAATTATATAAAATTTCAAACTCGCATATCTCCGTTACTGTTGAAGATACAGAAGTGATTTTACAGTGAATGGAATTAGGTCGACCTAACCTAACCTAAACTGACCTGACCTAACCTAACCTAACCTAACCTAACTTTACATAACCTAACCTAACCTAACCTAATAACAATAAAATAAAAACAATCTATTTAGGCGCTATTTTAGTCGTCCAGGAGATTTCAAATATAGATTTTGATTGTTGAAACATTATAAAACAATCGAATTATACACTTTTTACGATAGAATTATATAAAATTTCAAACTCGCATATCTCCGTTACTGTTGAAGATACAGAAGTGATTTTACAGTCAATGGAATTAGGTCGACCTAACCTAACCTAAACTGACTTGACCTAACCTAATCTAACCTAACTTTACTTAACAAAACCTAACCTAACCTAATAACAATAAAATAAAAACATTCTTTTTGTGACCGATTGTAGTCGTTGTCGAGGAGATTTGAAATATAGATTTCGATGGTTGAAACATTATAAAACATCCGAATTCCACACATTTTACGATAGAATTATATAAAATTTCAAACTCGCATATCTCCGTTACTGTTGAAGATACAGAAGTGATTTTACACTCAATGGAATTAGGTCGACCTAACCTAACCTAAACTGACCTGACCTAACCTAACCTAACCTAACTTTACTTAACCTAACCTAACCTAACCTAAAAACAATAAAATAAAAACAATCTATTTGTGCCGATTGTAGTCGTTCTCGAGGAGATTTGAAATATAGATTTTGATTGTTGAAACATTATAAAACAATCGAATTCCACACATTTTACAATATAATTATATAAAATTTCAAACTCGTATATCTCCGTTACTATTGAAGATACAGAAGTGATTTTGCACTCAATGGAATCAGGTCGACGCTCTCTATTGGCTCATGGGGAAAATGTAATCCACGTGTAATATTCATGCTTAGTTACCATGGAAAATCTCATAACAATAAATTAAACAATCTTTTTAGGCGCTATTTTAGTCGTCCAGGAGATCAAAAATATAGATTTTGATTGTTGAAACATTATAAAACAATCGAATTATGCACTTTTTACGATAGAATTATATAAAATTTCAAACTCGCATATCTCCGTTACTGTTGAAGATACAGAAGTGATTTTACAGTCAATGGAATTAGGTCGACCTAACCTAACCTAAACTGACCTGACCTAACCTAACCTAACCTAACTTTACTTAACCTAACCTAACCTAACCTAAAAACAATAAAATAAAAACAATCTATTTGTGCCGATTGTAGTCGTTCTCGAGGAGATTTGAAATATAGATTTTGATTGTTGAAACATTATAAAACAATCGAATTCCACACATTTTACAATATAATTATATAAAATTTCAAACTCGTATATCTCCGTTACTATTGAAGATACAGAAGTGATTTTGCACTCAATGGAATCAGGTCAACGCTCTCTATTGGCTCATGGGGAAAATGTAATCCACGTGTAATATTCATGCTTAGTTACCATGGAAAATCTCATAACAATAAATTAAACAATCTTTTTAGGCGCTATTTTAGTCGTCCAGGAGATTAAAAATATAGATTTTGATTGTTGAAACATTATAAAACAATCGAATTATGCACTTTTTACGATAGAATTATATAAAATTTCAAACTCGCATATCTCCGTTACTGTTGAAGATACAGAAGTGATTTTACAGTCAATGGAATTAGGTCGACCTAACCTAACCTAAACTGACCTTACCTAACCTAACCTAACCTAACTTTACTTAACCTAACCTAACCTAACCTAATAACAATAAAATAAAAACAATCTATTTGTGCCCGATTGTAGTCGTTCTCGAGGAGATTTGAAATATAGATTTTGATTGTTGAAACATTATAAAACAATCGAATTCCACACATTTTACAATATAGTTATATAAAATTTCAAACTCGTATATCTCCGTTACTATTGAAGATACAGAAGTGATTTTGCACTCAATCGAATCAGGTCGACGCTCTCTATTGGCTCATGGGGAAAATGTAATCCATGTGTAATATTCATGCTTAGTTACCATGGAAACTCTCATAACAATAAATTAAACAATCTTTTTAGGCGCTATTTTAGTCGTCCAGGAGATTAAAAATATAGATTTTGATTGTTGAAACATTATAAAACAATCGAATTATGCACTTTTTACGATAGAATTATATAAAATTTCAAACTCGCATATCTCCGTTACTGTTGAAGATACAGAAGTGATTTTACACTCAATGGAATTAGGTCGACCTAACCTAACCTAAACTGACCTGACCTAACCTAACCTAACCTAACTTTACTTAACCTAACCTAACCTAACCTAATAACAATAAAATAATAACAATCTATTTGTGCCGATTGTAGTCGTTCTCGAGAAGATTTGAAATATAGATTTTGATTGTTGAAACATTATAAAACAATCGAATGATGCACTTTTTACGATAGAATTATATAAAATTTCAAACTCGCATATCTCCGTTACTGTTGAAGATGCAGTAGTGATTTTACAGTCAATGGAATTAGGTCGACCTAACCTAACCTAAACTGACCTGACCTAACCTAACCTAACCTAACCTAACTTTACATAACCTAACCTAACCTAACCTAATAACAATAAAATAAAAACAATCTATTTAGGCGCTATTTTAGTCGTCAAGGAGATTTCAAATATAGATTTTGATTGTTGAAACATTATAAAACAATCGAATTATACACTTTTTACGATAGAATTATATAAAATTTCAAACTCGCATATCTCCGTTACTGTTGAAGATACAGAAGTGATTTTACAGTCAATGGAATTAGGTCGACCTAACCTAATCTAAACTGACTTGACCTAACCTAATCTAACCTAACTTTACTTAACAAAACCTAACCTAACCTAATAACAATAAAATAAAAACAATCTTTTTGTGACCGATTGTAGTCGTTGTCGAGGAGATTTGAAATATAGATTTCGATGGTTGAAACATTATAAAACATCCGAATTCCACACATTTTACAATATAATTATATAAAATTTCAAACTCGCATATCTCCGTTACTGTTGAAGATACAGAAGTGATTTTGCACTCAATGGAATCAGGTCGACGCTCTCTATTGGCTCATGGGGAAAATGTAATCCATGTGTAATATTCATGCTTAGTTACCATGGAAACTCTCATAACAATAAATTAAACAATCTATTTAGACGCTATTGTAGTCGTTGTCGAGGAGATTTCAAATATAGATTTTGATTGTTGAAACATTATAAAACAATCGAATTATACACATTTTACGATAGAATTATATAAAATTTCAAACTCGCATATCTCCGTTACTGTTGAAGATACAGAAGTGATTTTACACTCAATGGAATTAGGTCGACCTAACCTAACCTAAACTGACCTGACCTAACCTAACCTAACCTAACTTTACTTAACCTAACCTAACCTAACCTAATAACAATAAAATAAAAACAATCTATTTGTGCCGATTGTAGTCGTTCTCGAGGAGATTTGAAATATAGATTTTGATTGTTGAAACATTATAAAACAATCGAATTCCACACATTTTACAATATAATTATATAAAATTTCAAACTCGTATATCTCCGTTACTATTGAAGATACAGAAGTGATTTTGCACTCAATGGAATCAGGTCGACGCTCTCTATTGGCTCATGGGGAAAATGTAATCCACGTGTAATATTCATGCTTAGTTACCATGGAAAATCTCATAACAATAAATTAAACAATCTTTTTAGGCGCTATTTTAGTCGTCCAGGAGATCAAAAATATAGATTTTGATTGTTGAAACATTATAAAACAATCGAATTATGCACTTTTTACGATAGAATTATATAAAATTTCAAACTCGCATATCTCCGTTACTGTTGAAGATACAGAAGTGATTTTACAGTCAATGGAATTAGGTCGACCTAACCTAACCTAAACTGACCTGACCTAACCTAACCTAACCTAAACTGACCTGACCTAACCTAACCTAACCTAACTTTACTTAACCTAACCTAACCTAACCTAATAACAATAAAATAAAAACAATCTATTTGTGCCCGATTGTAGTCGTTCTCGAGGAGATTTGAAATATAGATTTTGATTGTTGAAACATTATAAAACAATCGAATTCCACACATTTTACAATATAGTTATATAAAATTTCAAACTCGTATATCTCCGTTACTATTGAAGATACAGAAGTGATTTTGCACTCAATCGAATCAGGTCGACGCTCTCTATTGGCTCATGGGGAAAATGTAATCCATGTGTAATATTCATGCTTAGTTACCATTGAAACTCTCATAACAATAAATTAAACAATCTTTTTAGGCGCTATTTTAGTCGTCCAGGAGATTAAAAATATAGATTTTGATTGTTGTAACATTATAAAACAATCGAATTATGCACTTTTTACGATATAATTATATAAAATTTCAAACTCGCATATCTCCGTTACTGTTGAAGATACAGAAGTGATTTTACAGTCAATGGAATTAGGTCGACCTAACCTAACCTAAACTGACCTGACCTAACCTAACCTAACCTAACCTAACTTTACTTAACCTAACCTAACCTAACCTAATAACAATAAAATAAAAACAATCTATTTGTGCCCGATTGTAGTCGTTCTCGAGGAGATTTGAAATATAGATTTTGATTGTTGAAACATTATAAAACAATCGAATTCCACACATTTTACAATATAGTTATATAAAATTTGAAACTCGTATATCTCCGTTACTATTGAAGATACAGAAGTGATTTTGCACTCAATCGAATCAGGTCGACGCTCTCTATTGGCTCATGGTGAAAATGTAATCCATGTGTAATATTCATGCTTAGTTACCATGGAAAATCTCATAACAATAAATTAAACAATCTATTTAGACGCTATTGTAGTCGTTGTCGAGGATATTTCAAATATAGATTTTGTTTGAAGAAACATTATAAAACAATCGAATTATACACATTTTACGATAGAATTATATAAAATTTCAAACTCGCATATCTCCGTTAATGTTGAAGATACAGAAGTGATTTTACACTCAATGGAATTAGGTTGACCTAACCTAACCTAAACTGACCTTAACTAACCTAACCTAACCTAACTTTACTTAACCTAACCTAACCTAACCTAATAACAATAAAATAAAAACAATCTATTTGTGCACGATTGTAGTCGTTCTCGAGGAGATTTGAAATATAGATTTTGATTGTTGAAACATTATAAAACAATCTAATTATACACATTTTACGATAAAATTATATAAAATTTCAAACTCGCATATCTCCGTTACTGTTGAAGATACAGAAGTGATTTTACAGTCAATGGAATTAGGTCGACCTAACCTAACCTAAACTGACCTGACCTAACCTAACCTAACCTAACCTAACTTTACATAACCTAACCTAACCTAACCTAATAACAATAAAATAAAAACAATCTATTTAGGCGCTATTTTAGTCGTCCAGGAGATTTCAAATATAGATTTTGATTGTTGAAACATTATAAAACAATCGAATTATACACATTTTACGATAGAATTATATAAAATTTCAAACTCGCATATCTCCGTTACTGTTGAAGATACAGAAGTGATTTTGCAGTCAATGGAATTAGGACGACCTAACCTAACCTAAACTGACCTGACCTAACCTAACCTAACCTAACTTTACTTAACCTAACCTAACCTAACCTAATAACAATAAAATAAAAACAATCTATTTGTGCCCGATTGTAGTCGTTCTCGAGGAGATTTGAAATATAGATTTTGATTGTTGAAACATTATAAAACATCCGAATTCCACACATTTTACGATAGAATTATATAAAATTTCAAACTCGCATATCTCCGTTACTGTTGAAGATACAGAAGTGATTTTACACTCAATGGAATTAGGTCGACCTAACCTAACCTAAACAGACCTGACCTAACCTAACCTAACCTAACTTTACTTAACCTAACCTAACCTAACCTAATAACAATAAAATAAAAACAATCTATTTGTGCCGATTGTAGTCGTTCTCGAGGAGATTTGAAATATAGATTTTGATTGTTGAAACATTATAAAACAATCGAATTCCACACATTTTACAATATAATTATATAAAATTTCAAACTCGTATATCTCCGTTACTATTGAAGATACAGAAGTGATTTTGCACTCAATGGAATCAGGTCGACGCTCTCTATTGGCTCATGGGGAAAATGTAATCCACGTGTAATATTCATGCTTAGTTACCATGGAAAATCTCATAACAATAAATTAAACAATCTTTTTAGGCGCTATTTTAGTCGTCCAGGAGATCAAAAATATAGATTTTGATTGTTGAAACATTATAAAACAATCGAATTATGCACTTTTTACGATAGAATTATATAAAATTTCAAACTCGCATATCTCCGTTACTGTTGAAGATACAGAAGTGATTTTGCAGTCAATGGAATTAGGTCGACCTAACCTAACCTAAACTGACCTGACCTAACCTAACCTAACCTAACTTTACTTAACCTAACCTAACCTAACCTAATAACAATAAAATAAAAACAATCTATTTGTGCCCGATTGTAGTCGTTCTCGAGGAGATTTGAAATATAGATTTTGATTGTTGAAACATTATAAAACAATCGAATTCCACACATTTTACAATATAGTTATATAAAATTTCAAACTCGTATATCTCCGTTACTATTGAAGATACAGAAGTGATTTTGCACTCAATCGAATCAGGTCGACGCTCTCTATTGGCTCATGGGGAAAATGTAATCCATGTGTAATATTCATGCTTAGTTACCATGGAAACTCTCATAACAATAAATTAAACAATCTTTTTAGGCGCTATTTTAGTCGTCCAGGAGATTAAAAATATAGATTTTGATTGTTGTAACATTATAAAACAATCGAATTATGCACTTTTTACGATATAATTATATAAAATTTCAAACTCGCATATCTCCGTTACTGTTGAAGATACAGAAGTGATTTTACAGTCAATGGAATTAGGTCGACCTAAACTAACCTAAACTGACCTGACCTAACCTAACCTAACCTAACCTAACTTTACTTAACCTAACCTAACCTAACCTAATAACAATAAAATAAAAACAATCTATTTGTGCCCGATTGTAGTCGTTCTCGAGGAGATTTGAAATATAGATTTTGATTGTTGAAACATTATAAAACAATCGAATTCCACACATTTTACAATATAGTTATATAAAATTTGAAACTCGTATATCTCCGTTACTATTGAAGATACAGAAGTGATTTTGCACTCAATCGAATCAGGTCGACGCTCTCTATTGGCTCATGGTGAAAATGTAATCCATGTGTAATATTCATGCTCAGTTACCATGGAAAATCTCATAACAATAAATTAAACAATCTATTTAGACGCTATTGTAGTCGTTGTCGAGGATATTTCAAATATAGATTTTGTTTGAAGAAACATTATAAAACAATCGAATTATACACATTTTACGATAGAATTATATAAAATTTCAAACTCGCATATCTCCGTTACTGTTGAAGATACAGAAGTGATTTTACCGTCAATGGAATTAAGTCGACCTAACCTAACCTAACCTAACCTAACTTTACATAACCTAACCTAACCTAACCTAATAACAATAAAATAAAAACAATCTATTTAGGCGCTATTTTAGTCGTCCAGGAGATTTCAAATATAGATTTTGATTGTTGAAACATTATAAAACAATCGAATTATACACTTTTTACGATAGAATTATATAAAATTTCAAACTCGCATATCTCCGTTACTGTTGAAGATACAGAAGTGATTTTACAGTCAATGGAATTAGGTCGACCTAACCTAACCTAAACTGACTTGACCTAACCTAATCTAACCTAACTTTACTTAACAAAACCTAACCTAACCTAATAACAATAAAATAAAAACATTCTTTTTGTGACCGATTGTAGTCGTTGTCGAGGAGATTTGAAATATAGATTTCGATGGTTGAAACATTATAAAACATCCGAATTCCACACATTTTACGATAGAATTATATAAAATTTCAAACTCGCATATCTCCGTTACTGTTGAAGATACAGAAGTGATTTTACACTCAATGGAATTAGGTCGACCTAACCTAACCTAAACTGACCTGACCTAACCTAACCTAACCTAACTTTACTTAACCTAACCTAACCTAACCTAAAAACAATAAAATAAAAACAATCTATTTGTGCCGATTGTAGTCGTTCTCGAGGAGATTTGAAATATAGATTTTGATTGTTGAAACATTATAAAACAATCGAATTCCACACATTTTACAATATAATTATATAAAATTTCAAACTCGTATATCTCCGTTACTATTGAAGATACAGAAGTGATTTTGCACTCAATGGAATCAGGTCGACGCTCTCTATTGGCTCATGGGGAAAATGTAATCCACGTGTAATATTCATGCTTAGTTACCATGGAAAATCTCATAACAATAAATTAAACAATCTTTTTAGGCGCTATTTTAGTCGTCCAGGAGATCAAAAATATAGATTTTGATTGTTGAAACATTATAAAACAATCGAATTATGCACTTTTTACGATAGAATTATATAAAATTTCAAACTCGCATATCTCCGTTACTGTTGAAGATACAGAAGTGATTTTACAGTCAATGGAATTAGGTCGACCTAACCTAACCTAAACTGACCTGACCTAACCTAACCTAACCTAACTTTACTTAACCTAACCTAACCTAACCTAAAAACAATAAAATAAAAACAATCTATTTGTGCCGATTGTAGTCGTTCTCGAGGAGATTTGAAATATAGATTTTGATTGTTGAAACATTATAAAACAATCGAATTCCACACATTTTACAATATAATTATATAAAATTTCAAACTCGTATATCTCCGTTACTATTGAAGATACAGAAGTGATTTTGCACTCAATGGAATCAGGTCAACGCTCTCTATTGGCTCATGGGGAAAATGTAATCCACGTGTAATATTCATGCTTAGTTACCATGGAAAATCTCATAACAATAAATTAAACAATCTTTTTAGGCGCTATTTTAGTCGTCCAGGAGATTAAAAATATAGATTTTGATTGTTGAAACATTATAAAACAATCGAATTATGCACTTTTTACGATAGAATTATATAAAATTTCAAACTCGCATATCTCCGTTACTGTTGAAGATACAGAAGTGATTTTACAGTCAATGGAATTAGGTCGACCTAACCTAACCTAAACTGACCTTACCTAACCTAACCTAACCTAACTTTACTTAACCTAACCTAACCTAACCTAATAACAATAAAATAAAAACAATCTATTTGTGCCCGATTGTAGTCGTTCTCGAGGAGATTTGAAATATAGATTTTGATTGTTGAAACATTATAAAACAATCGAATTCCACACATTTTACAATATAGTTATATAAAATTTCAAACTCGTATATCTCCGTTACTATTGAAGATACAGAAGTGATTTTGCACTCAATCGAATCAGGTCGACGCTCTCTATTGGCTCATGGGGAAAATGTAATCCATGTGTAATATTCATGCTTAGTTACCATGGAAACTCTCATAACAATAAATTAAACAATCTTTTTAGGCGCTATTTTAGTCGTCCAGGAGATTAAAAATATAGATTTTGATTGTTGAAACATTATAAAACAATCGAATTATGCACTTTTTACGATAGAATTATATAAAATTTCAAACTCGCATATCTCCGTTACTGTTGAAGATACAGAAGTGATTTTACACTCAATGGAATTAGGTCGACCTAACCTAACCTAAACTGACCTGACCTAACCTAACCTAACCTAACTTTACTTAACCTAACCTAACCTAACCTAATAACAATAAAATAATAACAATCTATTTGTGCCGATTGTAGTCGTTCTCGAGAAGATTTGAAATATAGATTTTGATTGTTGAAACATTATAAAACAATCGAATGATGCACTTTTTACGATAGAATTATATAAAATTTCAAACTCGCATATCTCCGTTACTGTTGAAGATGCAGTAGTGATTTTACAGTCAATGGAATTAGGTCGACCTAACCTAACCTAAACTGACCTGACCTAACCTAACCTAACCTAACCTAACTTTACATAACCTAACCTAACCTAACCTAATAACAATAAAATAAAAACAATCTATTTAGGCGCTATTTTAGTCGTCAAGGAGATTTCAAATATAGATTTTGATTGTTGAAACATTATAAAACAATCGAATTATACACTTTTTACGATAGAATTATATAAAATTTCAAACTCGCATATCTCCGTTACTGTTGAAGATACAGAAGTGATTTTACAGTCAATGGAATTAGGTCGACCTAACCTAATCTAAACTGACTTGACCTAACCTAATCTAACCTAACTTTACTTAACAAAACCTAACCTAACCTAATAACAATAAAATAAAAACAATCTTTTTGTGACCGATTGTAGTCGTTGTCGAGGAGATTTGAAATATAGATTTCGATGGTTGAAACATTATAAAACATCCGAATTCCACACATTTTACAATATAATTATATAAAATTTCAAACTCGCATATCTCCGTTACTGTTGAAGATACAGAAGTGATTTTGCACTCAATGGAATCAGGTCGACGCTCTCTATTGGCTCATGGGGAAAATGTAATCCATGTGTAATATTCATGCTTAGTTACCATGGAAACTCTCATAACAATAAATTAAACAATCTATTTAGACGCTATTGTAGTCGTTGTCGAGGAGATTTCAAATATAGATTTTGATTGTTGAAACATTATAAAACAATCGAATTATACACATTTTACGATAGAATTATATAAAATTTCAAACTCGCATATCTCCGTTACTGTTGAAGATACAGAAGTGATTTTACACTCAATGGAATTAGGTCGACCTAACCTAACCTAAACTGACCTGACCTAACCTAACCTAACCTAACTTTACTTAACCTAACCTAACCTAACCTAATAACAATAAAATAAAAACAATCTATTTGTGCCGATTGTAGTCGTTCTCGAGGAGATTTGAAATATAGATTTTGATTGTTGAAACATTATAAAACAATCGAATTCCACACATTTTACAATATAATTATATAAAATTTCAAACTCGTATATCTCCGTTACTATTGAAGATACAGAAGTGATTTTGCACTCAATGGAATCAGGTCGACGCTCTCTATTGGCTCATGGGGAAAATGTAATCCACGTGTAATATTCATGCTTAGTTACCATGGAAAATCTCATAACAATAAATTAAACAATCTTTTTAGGCGCTATTTTAGTCGTCCAGGAGATCAAAAATATAGATTTTGATTGTTGAAACATTATAAAACAATCGAATTATGCACTTTTTACGATAGAATTATATAAAATTTCAAACTCGCATATCTCCGTTACTGTTGAAGATACAGAAGTGATTTTACAGTCAATGGAATTAGGTCGACCTAACCTAACCTAAACTGACCTGACCTAACCTAACCTAACCTAACTTTACTTAACCTAACCTAACCTAACCTAATAACAATAAAATAAAAACAATCTATTTGTGCCCGATTGTAGTCGTTCTCGAGGAGATTTGAAATATAGATTTTGATTGTTGAAACATTATAAAACAATCGAATTCCACACATTTTACAATATAGTTATATAAAATTTCAAACTCGTATATCTCCGTTACTATTGAAGATACAGAAGTGATTTTGCACTCAATCGAATCAGGTCGACGCTCTCTATTGGCTCATGGGGAAAATGTAATCCATGTGTAATATTCATGCTTAGTTACCATGGAAACTCTCATAACAATAAATTAAACAATCTTTTTAGGCGCTATTTTAGTCGTCCAGGAGATTAAAAATATAGATTTTGATTGTTGTAACATTATAAAACAATCGAATTATGCACTTTTTACGATATAATTATATAAAATTTCAAACTCGCATATCTCCGTTACTGTTGAAGATACAGAAGTGATTTTACAGTCAATGGAATTAGGTCGACCTAACCTAACCTAAACTGACCTGACCTAACCTAACCTAACCTAACCTAACTTTACTTAACCTAACCTAACCTAACCTAATAACAATAAAATAAAAACAATCTATTTGTGCCCGATTGTAGTCGTTCTCGAGGAGATTTGAAATATAGATTTTGATTGTTGAAACATTATAAAACAATCGAATTCCACACATTTTACAATATAGTTATATAAAATTTGAAACTCGTATATCTCCGTTACTATTGAAGATACAGAAGTGATTTTGCACTCAATCGAATCAGGTCGACGCTCTCTATTGGCTCATGGTGAAAATGTAATCCATGTGTAATATTCATGCTTAGTTACCATGGAAAATCTCATAACAATAAATTAAACAATCTATTTAGACGCTATTGTAGTCGTTGTCGAGGATATTTCAAATATAGATTTTGTTTGAAGAAACATTATAAAACAATCGAATTATACACATTTTACGATAGAATTATATAAAATTTCAAACTCGCATATCTCCGTTAATGTTGAAGATACAGAAGTGATTTTACACTCAATGGAATTAGGTTGACCTAACCTAACCTAAACTGACCTTAACTAACCTAACCTAACCTAACTTTACTTAACCTAACCTAACCTAACCTAATAACAATAAAATAAAAACAATCTATTTGTGCACGATTGTAGTCGTTCTCGAGGAGATTTGAAATATAGATTTTGATTGTTGAAACATTATAAAACAATCTAATTATACACATTTTACGATAAAATTATATAAAATTTCAAACTCGTATATCTCCGTTACTATTGAAGATACAGAAGTGATTTTGCACTCAATGGAATCAGGTCGACGCTCTCTATTGGCTCATGGGGAAAATGTAATCCACGTGTAATATTCATGCTTAGTTACCATGGAAAATCTCATAACAATAAATTAAACAATCTTTTTAGGCGCTATTTTAGTCGTCCAGGAGATCAAAAATATAGATTTTGATTGTTGAAACATTATAAAACAATCGAATTATGCACTTTTTACGATAGAATTATATAAAATTTCAAACTCGCATATCTCCGTTACTGTTGAAGATACAGAAGTGATTTTGCAGTCAATGGAATTAGGACGACCTAACCTAACCTAAACTGACCTGACCTAACCTAACCTAACCTAACTTTACTTAACCTAACCTAACCTAACCTAATAACAATAAAATAAAAACAATCTATTTGTGCCCGATTGTAGTCGTTCTCGAGGAGATTTGAAATATAGATTTTGATTGTTGAAACATTATAAAACAATCGAATTCCACACATTTTACAATATAGTTATATAAAATTTCAAACTCGTATATCTCCGTTACTATTGAAGATACAGAAGTGATTTTGCACTCAATCGAATCAGGTCGACGCTCTCTATTGGCTCATGGGGAAAATGTAATCCATGTGTAATATTCATGCTTAGTTACCATGGAAACTCTCATAACAATAAATTAAACAATCTTTTTAGGCGCTATATTAGTCGTCCAGGAGATTAAAAATATAGATTTTGATTGTTGTAACATTATAAAACAATCGAATTATACACTTTTTACGATAGAATTATATAAAATTTCAAACTCGCATATATCCGTTACTGTTGAAGATACAGAAGTGATTTTACAGTCAATGGAATTAGGTCGACCTAACCTAACCTAAACTGACTTGACCTAACCTAATCTAACCTAACTTTACTTAACAAAACATAACCTAACCTAATAACAATAAAATAAAAACAATCTTTTTGTGACCGATTGTAGTCGTTGTCGAGGAGATTTGAAATATAGATTTCGATGGTTGAAACGTTATAAAACAATCGAATTCCACACATTTTACAATATAATTATATAAAATTTCAAACTCGCATATCTCCGTTACTGTTGAAGATACAGAAATGATTTTGCACTCAATGGAATCAGGTCGACGCTCTCTATTGGCTCATGGGGAAAAATGTAATCCATGTGTAATATTCATGCTTAGTTACCGTGGAAACTCTCACAACAATAAATTAAACAATCTATTTAGACGCTATTGTAGTCGTTGTCGAGGAGATTTGAAATATAGATTTTGATTGTTGAAACATTATAAAACAATCGAATTATACACATTTTACGATAGAATTATATAAAATTTCAAACTCGCATATCTCCGTTACTGTTGAAGATACAGAAGTGATTTTACACTCAATGGAATTAGGTCGACCTAACCTAACCTAAACTGACCTGACCTAACCTAACCTAACCTAACTTTACTTAACCTAACCTAACCTAACCTAATAACAATAAAATAAAAACAATCTATTTGTGCCGATTGTAGTCGTTCTCGAGGAGATTTGAAATATAGATTTTGATTGTTGAAACATTATAAAACAATCGAATTCCACACATTTTACAATATAATTATATAAAATTTCAAACTCGTATATCTCCGTTACTATTGAAGATACAGAAGTGATTTTGCACTCAATGGAATCAGGTCGACGCTCTCTATTGGCTCATGGGGAAAATGTAATCCACGTGTAATATTCATGCTTAGTTACCATGGAAAATCTCATAACAATAAATTAAACAATCTTTTTAGGCGCTATTTTAGTCGTCCAGGAGATCAAAAATATAGATTTTGATTGTTGAAACATTATAAAACAATCGAATTATGCACTTTTTACGATAGAATTATATAAAATTTCAAACTCGCATATCTCCGTTACTGTTGAAGATACAGAAGTGATTTTACAGTCAATGGAATTAGGTCGACCTAACCTAACCTAAACTGACCTGACCTAACCTAACCTAACCTAACTTTACTTAACCTAACCTAACCTAACCTAATAACAATAAAATAAAAACAATCTATTTGTGCCCGATTATAGTCGTTCTCGAGGAGATTTGAAATATAGATTTTGATTGTTGAAACATTATAAAACAATCGAATTCCACACATTTTACAATATAGTTATATAAAATTTCAAACTCGTATATCTCCGTTACTATTGAAGATACAGAAGTGATTTTGCACTCAATCGAATCAGGTCGACGCTCTCTATTGGCTCATGGGGAAAATGTAATCCATGTGTAATATTCATGCTTAGTTACCATGGAAACTCTCATAACAATAAATTAAACAATCTTTTTAGGCGCTATTTTAGTCGTCCAGGAGATTAAAAATATAGATTTTGATTGTTGTAACATTATAAAACAATCGAATTATGCACTTTTTACGATATAATTATATAAAATTTCAAACTCGCATATCTCCGTTACTGTTGAAGATACAGAAGTGATTTTACAGTCAATGGAATTAGGTCGACCTAACCTAACCTAAACTGACCTGACCTAACCTAACCTAACCTAACCTAACTTTACTTAACCTAACCTAACCTAACCTAATAACAATAAAATAAAAACAATCTATTTGTGCCCGATTGTAGTCGTTCTCGAGGAGATTTGAAATATAGATTTTGATTGTTGAAACATTATAAAACAATCGAATTCCACACATTTTACAATATAGTTATATAAAATTTGAAACTCGTATATCTCCGTTACTATTGAAGATACAGAAGTGATTTTGCACTCAATCGAATCAGGTCGACGCTCTCTATTGGCTCATGGTGAAAATGTAATCCATGTGTAATATTCATGCTTAGTTACCATGGAAAATCTCATAACAATAAATTAAACAATCTATTTAGACGCTATTGTAGTCGTTGTCGAGGATATTTCAAATATAGATTTTGTTTGAAGAAACATTATAAAACAATCGAATTATACACATTTTACGATAGAATTATATAAAATTTCAAACTCGCATATCTCCGTTAATGTTGAAGATACAGAAGTGATTTTACACTCAATGGAATTAGGTTGACCTAACCTAACCTAAACTGACCTTAACTAACCTAACCTAACCTAACTTTACTTAACCTAACCTAACCTAACCTAATAACAATAAAATAAAAACAATCTATTTGTGCACGATTGTAGTCGTTCTCGAGGAGATTTGAAATATAGATTTTGATTGTTGAAACATTATAAAACAATCTAATTATACACATTTTACGATAAAATTATATAAAATTTCAAACTCGCATATCTCCGTTACTGTTGAAGATACAGAAGTGATTTTACAGTCAATGGAATTAGGTCGACCTAACCTAACCTAAACTGACCTGACCTAACCTAACCTAACCTAACCTAACTTTACATAACCTAACCTAACCTAACCTAATAACAATAAAATAAAAACAATCTATTTAGGCGCTATTTTAGTCGTCCAGGAGATTTCAAATATAGATTTTGATTGTTGAAACATTATAAAACAATCGAATTATACACATTTTACGATAGAATTATATAAAATTTCAAACTCGCATATCTCCGTTACTGTTGAAGATACAGAAGTGATTTTACACTCAATGGAATTAGGTCGACCTAACCTAACCTAAACAGACCTGACCTAACCTAACCTAACCTAACTTTACTTAACCTAACCTAACCTAACCTAATAACAATAAAATAAAAACAATCTATTTGTGCCGATTGTAGTCGTTCTCGAGGAGATTTGAAATATAGATTTTGATTGTTGAAACATTATAAAACAATCGAATTCCACACATTTTACAATATAATTATATAAAATTTCAAACTCGTATATCTCCGTTACTATTGAAGATACAGAAGTGATTTTGCACTCAATGGAATCAGGTCGACGCTCTCTATTGGCTCATGGGGAAAATGTAATCCACGTGTAATATTCATGCTTAGTTACCATGGAAAATCTCATAACAATAAATTAAACAATCTTTTTAGGCGCTATTTTAGTCGTCCAGGAGATCAAAAATATAGATTTTGATTGTTGAAACATTATAAAACAATCGAATTATGCACTTTTTACGATAGAATTATATAAAATTTCAAACTCGCATATCTCCGTTACTGTTGAAGATACAGAAGTGATTTTGCAGTCAATGGAATTAGGACGACCTAACCTAACCTAAACTGACCTGACCTAACCTAACCTAACCTAACTTTACTTAACCTAACCTAACCTAACCTAATAACAATAAAATAAAAACAATCTATTTGTGCCCGATTGTAGTCGTTCTCGAGGAGATTTGAAATATAGATTTTGATTGTTGAAACATTATAAAACAATCGAATTCCACACATTTTACAATATAGTTATATAAAATTTCAAACTCGTATATCTCCGTTACTATTGAAGATACAGAAGTGATTTTGCACTCAATCGAATCAGGTCGACGCTCTCTATTGGCTCATGGGGAAAATGTAATCCATGTGTAATATTCATGCTTAGTTACCATGGAAACTCTCATAACAATAAATTAAACAATCTTTTTAGGCGCTATATTAGTCGTCCAGGAGATTAAAAATATAGATTTTGATTGTTGTAACATTATAAAACAATCGAATTATACACTTTTTACGATAGAATTATATAAAATTTCAAACTCGCATATATCCGTTACTGTTGAAGATACAGAAGTGATTTTACAGTCAATGGAATTAGGTCGACCTAACCTAACCTAAACTGACTTGACCTAACCTAATCTAACCTAACTTTACTTAACAAAACATAACCTAACCTAATAACAATAAAATAAAAACAATCTTTTTGTGACCGATTGTAGTCGTTGTCGAGGAGATTTGAAATATAGATTTCGATGGTTGAAACGTTATAAAACAATCGAATTCCACACATTTTACAATATAATTATATAAAATTTCAAACTCGCATATCTCCGTTACTGTTGAAGATACAGAAATGATTTTGCACTCAATGGAATCAGGTCGACGCTCTCTATTGGCTCATGGGGAAAAATGTAATCCATGTGTAATATTCATGCTTAGTTACCGTGGAAACTCTCACAACAATAAATTAAACAATCTATTTAGACGCTATTGTAGTCGTTGTCGAGGAGATTTGAAATATAGATTTTGATTGTTGAAACATTATAAAACAATCGAATTATACACATTTTACGATAGAATTATATAAAATTTCAAACTCGCATATCTCCGTTAATGTTGAAGATACAGAAGTGATTTTACACTCAATGGAATTAGGTTGACCTAACCTAACCTAAACTGACCTTAACTAACCTAACCTAACCTAACTTTACTTAACCTAACCTAACCTAACCTAATAACAATAAAATAAAAACAATCTATTTGTGCACGATTGTAGTCGTTCTCGAGGAGATTTGAAATATAGATTTTGATTGTTGAAACATTATAAAACAATCTAATTATACACATTTTACGATAAAATTATATAAAATTTCAAACTCGCATATCTCCGTTACTGTTGAAGATACAGAAGTGATTTTACAGTCAATGGAATTAGGTCGACCTAACCTAACCTAAACTGACCTGACCTAACCTAACCTAACCTAACCTAACTTTACATAACCTAACCTAACCTAACCTAATAACAATAAAATAAAAACAATCTATTTAGGCGCTATTTTAGTCGTCCAGGAGATTTCAAATATAGATTTTGATTGTTGAAACATTATAAAACAATCGAATTATACACATTTTACGATAGAATTATATAAAATTTCAAACTCGCATATCTCCGTTACTGTTGAAGATACAGAAGTGATTTTACACTCAATGGAATTAGGTCGACCTAACCTAACCTAAACAGACCTGACCTAACCTAACCTAACCTAACTTTACTTAACCTAACCTAACCTAACCTAATAACAATAAAATAAAAACAATCTATTTGTGCCGATTGTAGTCGTTCTCGAGGAGATTTGAAATATAGATTTTGATTGTTGAAACATTATAAAACAATCGAATTCCACACATTTTACAATATAATTATATAAAATTTCAAACTCGTATATCTCCGTTACTATTGAAGATACAGAAGTGATTTTGCACTCAATGGAATCAGGTCGACGCTCTCTATTGGCTCATGGGGAAAATGTAATCCACGTGTAATATTCATGCTTAGTTACCATGGAAAATCTCATAACAATAAATTAAACAATCTTTTTAGGCGCTATTTTAGTCGTCCAGGAGATCAAAAATATAGATTTTGATTGTTGAAACATTATAAAACAATCGAATTATGCACTTTTTACGATAGAATTATATAAAATTTCAAACTCGCATATCTCCGTTACTGTTGAAGATACAGAAGTGATTTTGCAGTCAATGGAATTAGGTCGACCTAACCTAACCTAAACTGACCTGACCTAACCTAACCTAACCTAACTTTACTTAACCTAACCTAACCTAACCTAATAACAATAAAATAAAAACAATCTATTTGTGCCCGATTGTAGTCGTTCTCGAGGAGATTTGAAATATAGATTTTGATTGTTGAAACATTATAAAACAATCGAATTCCACACATTTTACAATATAGTTATATAAAATTTCAAACTCGTATATCTCCGTTACTATTGAAGATACAGAAGTGATTTTGCACTCAATCGAATCAGGTCGACGCTCTCTATTGGCTCATGGGGAAAATGTAATCCATGTGTAATATTCATGCTTAGTTACCATGGAAACTCTCATAACAATAAATTAAACAATCTTTTTAGGCGCTATTTTAGTCGTCCAGGAGATTAAAAATATAGATTTTGATTGTTGTAACATTATAAAACAATCGAATTATGCACTTTTTACGATATAATTATATAAAATTTCAAACTCGCATATCTCCGTTACTGTTGAAGATACAGAAGTGATTTTACAGTCAATGGAATTAGGTCGACCTAACCTAACCTAAACTGACCTGACCTAACCTAACCTAACCTAACCTAACTTTACTTAACCTAACCTAACCTAACCTAATAACAATAAAATAAAAACAATCTATTTGTGCCCGATTGTAGTCGTTCTCGAGGAGATTTGAAATATAGATTTTGATTGTTGAAACATTATAAAACAATCGAATTCCACACATTTTACAATATAGTTATATAAAATTTGAAACTCGTATATCTCCGTTACTATTGAAGATACAGAAGTGATTTTGCACTCAATCGAATCAGGTCGACGCTCTCTATTGGCTCATGGTGAAAATGTAATCCATGTGTAATATTCATGCTTAGTTACCATGGAAAATCTCATAACAATAAATTAAACAATCTATTTAGACGCTATTGTAGTCGTTGTCGAGGATATTTCAAATATAGATTTTGTTTGAAGAAACATTATAAAACAATCGAATTATACACATTTTACGATAGAATTATATAAAATTTCAAACTCGCATATCTCCGTTACTGTTGAAGATACAGAAGTGATTTTACCGTCAATGGAATTAAGTCGACCTAACCTAACCTAAACTGACCTGACCTAACCTAACCTAACCTAAACTAACTTTACATAACCTAACCTAATAACAATAAAATAAAAACAATCTATTTAGGCGCTATTTTAGTCGTCCAGGAGATTAAAAATATAGATTTTGATTGTTGAAACATTATAAAACAATCGAATTATACACTTTTTACGATAGAATTATATAAAATTTCAAACTCGCATATATCCGTTACTCTTGAAGATACAGAAGTGATTTTACAGTCAATGGAATTAGGTCGACCTAACCTAACCTAAACTGACTTGACCTAACCTAATCTAACCTAACTTTACTTAACAAAACATAACCTAACCTAATAACAATAAAATAAAAACAATCTTTTTGTGACCGATTGTAGTCGTTGTCGAGGAGATTTGAAATATAGATTTCGATGGTTGAAACGTTATAAAACAATCGAATTCCACACATTTTACAATATAATTATATAAAATTTCAAACTCGCATATCTCCGTTACTGTTGAAGATACAGAAATGATTTTGCACTCAATGGAATCAGGTCGACGCTCTCTATTGGCTCATGGGGAAAATGTAATCCATGTGTAATATTCATGCTTAGTTACCGTGGAAACTCTCACAACAATAAATTAAACAATCTATTTAGACGCTATTGTAGTCGTTGTCGAGGAGATTTGAAATATAGATTTTGATTGTTGAAACATTATAAAACAATCGAATTATACACATTTTACGATAGAATTATATAAAATTTCAAACTCGCATATCTCCGTTAATGTTGAAGATACAGAAGTGATTTTACACTCAATGGAATTAGGTTGACCTAACCTAACCTAAACTGACCTGAACTAACCTAACCTAACCTAACTTTACTTAACCTAACCTAACCTAACCTAATAACAATAAAATAAAAACAATCTATTTGTGCACGATTGTAGTCGTTCTCGAGGAGATTTGAAATATAGATTTTGATTGTTGAAACATTATAAAACAATCTAATTATACACATTTTACGATAAAATTATATAAAATTTCAAACTCGCATATCTCCGTTACTGTTGAAGATACAGAAGTGATTTTACAGTGAATGGAATTAGGTCGACCTAACCTAACCTAAACTGACCTGACCTAACCTAACCTAACCTAACCTAACTTTACATAACCTAACCTAACCTAACCTAATAACAATAAAATAAAAACAATCTATTTAGGCGCTATTTTAGTCGTCCAGGAGATTTCAAATATAGATTTTGATTGTTGAAACATTATAAAACAATCGAATTATACACTTTTTACGATAGAATTATATAAAATTTCAAACTCGCATATCTCCGTTACTGTTGAAGATACAGAAGTGATTTTACAGTCAATGGAATTAGGTCGACCTAACCTAACCTAAACTGACTTGACCTAACCTAATCTAACCTAACTTTACTTAACAAAACCTAACCTAACCTAATAACAATAAAATAAAAACATTCTTTTTGTGACCGATTGTAGTCGTTGTCGAGGAGATTTGAAATATAGATTTCGATGGTTGAAACATTATAAAACATCCGAATTCCACACATTTTACGATAGAATTATATAAAATTTCAAACTCGCATATCTCCGTTACTGTTGAAGATACAGAAGTGATTTTACACTCAATGGAATTAGGTCGACCTAACCTAACCTAAACTGACCTGACCTAACCTAACCTAACATAACTTTACTTAACCTAACCTAACCTAACCTAAAAACAATAAAATAAAAACAATCTATTTGTGCCGATTGTAGTCGTTCTCGAGGAGATTTGAAATATAGATTTTGATTGATGAAACATTATAAAACAATCGAATTCCACACATTTTACAATATAATTATATAAAATTTCAAACTCGTATATCTCCGTTACTATTGAAGATACAGAAGTGATTTTGCACTCAATGGAATCAGGTCGACGCTCTCTATTGGCTCATGGGGAAAATGTAATCCACGTGTAATATTCATGCTTAGTTACCATGGAAAATCTCATAACAATAAATTAAACAATCTTTTTAGGCGCTATTTTAGTCGTCCAGGAGATCAAAAATATAGATTTTGATTGTTGAAACATTAAAAAACAATCGAATTATGCACTTTTTACGATAGAATTATATAAAATTTCAAACTCGCATATCTCCGTTACTGTTGAAGATACAGAAGTGATTTTACAGTCAATGGAATTAGGTCGACCTAACCTAACCTAAACTGACCTGAACTAACCTAACCTAACCTAACTTTACTTAACCTAACCTAACCTAACCTAATAACAATAAAATAAAAACAATCTATTTGTGCCCGATTGTAGTCGTTCTCGAGGAGATTTGAAATATAGATTTTGATTGTTGAAACATTATAAAACAATCGAATTCCACACATTTTACAATATAGTTATATAAAATTTCAAACTCGTATATCTCCGTTACTATTGAAGATACAGAAGTGATTTTGCACTCAATCGAATCAGGTCGACGCTCTCTATTGGCTCATGGGGAAAATGTAATCCATGTGTAATATTCATGCTTAGTTACCATGGAAACTCTCATAACAATAAATTAAACAATCTTTTTAGGCGCTATTTTAGTCGTCCAGGAGATTAAAAATATAGATTTTGATTGTTGTAACATTATAAAACAATCGAATTATGCACTTTTTACGATATAATTATATAAAATTTCAAACTCGCATATCTCCGTTACTGTTGAAGATACAGAAGTGATTTTACAGTCAATGGAATTAGGTCGACCTAACCTAACCTAAACTGACCTGACCTAACCTAACCTAACCTAACCTAACTTTACTTAACCTAACCTAACCTAACTTAATAACAATAAAATAAAAACAATCTATTTGTGCCCGATTGTAGTCGTTCTCGAGGAGATTTGAAATATAGATTTTGATTGTTGAAACATTATAAAACAATCGAATTCCACACATTTTACAATATAGTTATATAAAATTTGAAACTCGTATATCTCCGTTACTATTGAAGATACAGAAGTGATTTTGCACTCAATCGAATCAGGTCGACGCTCTCTATTGGCTCATGGTGAAAATGTAATCCATGTGTAATATTCATGCTTAGTTACCATGGAAAATCTCATAACAATAAATTAAACAATCTATTTAGACGCTATTGTAGTCGTTGTCGAGGAGATTTGAAATATAGATTTCGATGGTTGAAACGTTATAAAACAATCGAATTCCACACATTTTACAATATAATTATATAAAATTTCAAACTCGCATATCTCCGTTACTGTTGAAGATACAGAAATGAATTTGCACTCAATGGAATCAGGTCGACGCTCTCTATTGGCTCCTGGGGAAAATGTAATCCATGTGTAATATTCATGCTTAGTTACCGTGGAAACTCTCACAACAATAAATTAAACAATCTATTTAGACGCTATTGTAGTCGTTGTCGAGGAGATTTGAAATATAGATTTTGATTGTTGAAACATTATAAAACAATCGAATTATACACATTTTACGATAGAATTATATAAAATTTCAAACTCGCATATCTCCGTTAATGTTGAAGATACAGAAGTGATTTTACACTCAATGGAATTAGGTTGACCTAACCTAACCTAAACTGACCTGAACTAACCTAACCTAACCTAACTTTACTTAACCTAACCTAACCTAACCTAATAACAATAAAATAAAAACAATCTATTTGTGCACGATTGTAGTCGTTCTCGAGGAGATTTGAAATATAGATTTTGATTGTTGAAACATTATAAAACAATCTAATTATACACATTTTACGATAAAATTATATAAAATTTCAAACTCGCATATCTCCGTTACTGTTGAAGATACAGAAGTGATTTTACAGTGAATGGAATTAGGTCGACCTAACCTAACCTAAACTGACCTGACCTAACCTAACCTAACCTAACCTAACTTTACATAACCTAACCTAACCTAACCTAATAACAATAAAATAAAAACAATCTATTTAGGCGCTATTTTAGTCGTCCAGGAGATTTCAAATATAGATTTTGATTGTTGAAACATTATAAAACAATCGAATTATACACTTTTTACGATAGAATTATATAAAATTTCAAACTCGCATATCTCCGTTACTGTTGAAGATACAGAAGTGATTTTACAGTCAATGGAATTAGGTCGACCTAACCTAACCTAAACTGACTTGACCTAACCTAATCTAACCTAACTTTACTTAACAAAACCTAACCTAACCTAATAACAATAAAATAAAAACATTCTTTTTGTGACCGATTGTAGTCGTTGTCGAGGAGATTTGAAATATAGATTTCGATGGTTGAAACATTATAAAACATCCGAATTCCACACATTTTACGATAGAATTATATAAAATTTCAAACTCGCATATCTCCGTTACTGTTGAAGATACAGAAGTGATTTTACACTCAATGGAATTAGGTCGACCTAACCTAACCTAAACTGACCTGACCTAACCTAACCTAACATAACTTTACTTAACCTAACCTAACCTAACCTAAAAACAATAAAATAAAAACAATCTATTTGTGCCGATTGTAGTCGTTCTCGAGGAGATTTGAAATATAGATTTTGATTGATGAAACATTATAAAACAATCGAATTCCACACATTTTACAATATAATTATATAAAATTTCAAACTCGTATATCTCCGTTACTATTGAAGATACAGAAGTGATTTTGCACTCAATGGAATCAGGTCGACGCTCTCTATTGGCTCATGGGGAAAATGTAATCCACGTGTAATATTCATGCTTAGTTACCATGGAAAATCTCATAACAATAAATTAAACAATCTTTTTAGGCGCTATTTTAGTCGTCCAGGAGATCAAAAATATAGATTTTGATTGTTGAAACATTAAAAAACAATCGAATTATGCACTTTTTACGATAGAATTATATAAAATTTCAAACTCGCATATCTCCGTTACTGTTGAAGATACAGAAGTGATTTTACAGTCAATGGAATTAGGTCGACCTAACCTAACCTAAACTGACCTGAACTAACCTAACCTAACCTAACTTTACTTAACCTAACCTAACCTAACCTAATAACAATAAAATAAAAACAATCTATTTGTGCCCGATTGTAGTCGTTCTCGAGGAGATTTGAAATATAGATTTTGATTGTTGAAACATTATAAAACAATCGAATTCCACACATTTTACA
This sequence comes from Lepisma saccharinum, assembly GCF_977018435.1. Classification (NCBI taxonomy): domain Eukaryota; kingdom Metazoa; phylum Arthropoda; class Insecta; order Zygentoma; family Lepismatidae; genus Lepisma; species Lepisma saccharinum. Next base: position 467,688 of record NW_028142994.1, read on the forward strand.
ATATAGTTATATAAAATTTCAAACTCGTATATCTCCGTTACTATTGAAGATACAGAAGTGATTTTGCACTCAATCGAATCAGGTCGACGCTCTCTATTGGCTCATGGGGAAAATGTAATCCATGTGTAATATTCATGCTTAGTTACCATGGAAACTCTCATAACAATAAATTAAACAATCTTTTTAGGCGCTATTTTAGTCGTCCAGGAGATTAAAAATATAGATTTTGATTGTTGTAACATTATAAAACAATCGAATTATGCACTTTTTACGATATAATTATATAAAATTTCAAACTCGCATATCTCCGTTACTGTTGAAGATACAGAAGTGATTTTACAGTCAATGGAATTAGGTCGACCTAACCTAACCTAAACTGACCTGACCTAACCTAACCTAACCTAACCTAACTTTACTTAACCTAACCTAACCTAACTTAATAACAATAAAATAAAAACAATCTATTTGTGCCCGATTGTAGTCGTTCTCGAGGAGATTTGAAATATAGATTTTGATTGTTGAAACATTATAAAACAATCGAATTCCACACATTTTACAATATAGTTATATAAAATTTGAAACTCGTATATCTCCGTTACTATTGAAGATACAGAAGTGATTTTGCACTCAATCGAATCAGGTCGACGCTCTCTATTGGCTCATGGTGAAAATGTAATCCATGTGTAATATTCATGCTTAGTTACCATGGAAAATCTCATAACAATAAATTAAACAATCTATTTAGACGCTATTGTAGTCGTTGTCGAGGAGATTTGAAATATAGATTTCGATGGTTGAAACGTTATAAAACAATCGAATTCCACACATTTTACAATATAATTATATAAAATTTCAAACTCGCATATCTCCGTTACTGTTGAAGATACAGAAATGAATTTGCACTCAATGGAATCAGGTCGACGCTCTCTATTGGCTCCTGGGGAAAAATGTAATCCATGTGTAATATTCATGCTTAGTTACCGTGGAAACTCTCACAACAATAAATTAAACAATCTATTTAGACGCTATTGTAGTCGTTGTCGAGGAGATTTGAAATATAGATTTTGATTGTTGAAACATTATAAAACAATCTAATTATACACATTTTACGATAAAATTATATAAAATTTCAAACTCGCATATCTCCGTTACTGTTGAAGATACAGAAGTGATTTTACAGTCAATGGAATTAGGTCGACCTAACCTAACCTAAACTGACCTGACCTAACCTAACCTAACCTAACTTTACTTAACCTAACCTAACCTAACCTAATAACAATAAAATAAAAACAATCTATTTGTGCACGATTGTAGTCGTTCTCGAGGAGATTTGAAATATAGATTTTGATTGTTGAAACATTATAAAACAATCTAATTATACACATTTTACGATAAAATTATATAAAATTTCAAACTCGCATATCTCCGTTACTGTTGAAGATACAGAAGTGATTTTACAGTCAATGGAATTAGGTCGACCTAACCTAACCTAAACTGACCTGACCTAACCTAACCTAACCTAACCTAACTTTACATAACCTAACCTAACCTAACCTAATAACAATAAAATAAAAACAATCTATTTAGGCGCTATTTTAGTCGTCCAGGAGATTTCAAATATAGATTTTGATTGTTGAAACATTATAAAACAATCGAATTATACACATTTTACGATAGAATTATATAAAATTTCAAACTCGCATATCTCCGTTACTGTTGAAGATACAGAAGTGATTTTACACTCAATGGAATTAGGTCGACCTAACCTAACCTAAACAGACCTGACCTAACCTAACCTAACCTAACTTTACTTAACCTAACCTAACCTAACCTAATAACAATAAAATAAAAACAATCTATTTGTGCCGATTGTAGTCGTTCTCGAGGAGATTTGAAATATAGATTTTGATTGTTGAAACATTATAAAACAATCGAATTCCACACATTTTACAATATAATTATATAAAATTTCAAACTCGTATATCTCCGTTACTATTGAAGATACAGAAGTGATTTTGCACTCAATGGAATCAGGTCGACGCTCTCTATTGGCTCATGGGGAAAATGTAATCCACGTGTAATATTCATGCTTAGTTACCATGGAAAATCTCATAACAATAAATTAAACAATCTTTTTAGGCGCTATTTTAGTCGTCCAGGAGATCAAAAATATAGATTTTGATTGTTGAAACATTATAAAACAATCGAATTATGCACTTTTTACGATAGAATTATATAAAATTTCAAACTCGCATATCTCCGTTACTGTTGAAGATACAGAAGTGATTTTGCAGTCAATGGAATTAGGTCGACCTAACCTAACCTAAACTGACCTGACCTAACCTAACCTAACCTAACTTTACTTAACCTAACCTAACCTAACCTAATAACAATAAAATAAAAACAATCTATTTGTGCCCGATTGTAGTCGTTCTCGAGGAGATTTGAAATATAGATTTAGATTGTTGAAACATTATAAAACAATCGAATTCCACACATTTTACAATATAGTTATATAAAATTTCAAACTCGTATATCTCCGTTACTATTGAAGATACAGAAGTGATTTTGCACTCAATCGAATCAGGTCGACGCTCTCTATTGGCTCATGGGGAAAATGTAATCCATGTGTAATATTCATGCTTAGTTACCATGGAAACTCTCATAACAATAAATTAAACAATCTTTTTAGGCGCTATTTTAGTCGTCCAGGAGATTAAAAATATAGATTTTGATTGTTGTAACATTATAAAACAATCGAATTATGCACTTTTTACGATATAATTATATAAAATTTCAAACTCGCATATCTCCGTTACTGTTGAAGATACAGAAGTGATTTTACAGTCAATGGAATTAGGTCGACCTAACCTAACCTAAACTGACCTGACCTAACCTAACCTAACCTAACCTAACTTTACTTAACCTAACCTAACCTAACCTAATAACAATAAAATAAAAACAATCTATTTGTGCCCGATTGTAGTCGTTCTCGAGGAGATTTGAAATATAGATTTTGATTGTTGAAACATTATAAAACAATCGAATTCCACACATTTTACAATATAGTTATATAAAATTTGAAACTCGTATATCTCCGTTACTATTGAAGATACAGAAGTGATTTTGCACTCAATCGAATCAGGTCGACGCTCTCTATTGGCTCATGGTGAAAATGTAATCCATGTGTAATATTCATGCTTAGTTACCATGGAAAATCTCATAACAATAAATTAAACAATCTATTTAGACGCTATTGTAGTCGTTGTCGAGGAGATTTGAAATATAGATTTCGATGGTTGAAACGTTATAAAACAATCGAATTCCACACATTTTACAATATAATTATATAAAATTTCAAACTCGCATATCTCCGTTACTGTTGAAGATACAGAAATGAATTTGCACTCAATGGAATCAGGTCGACGCTCTCTATTGGCTCCTGGGGAAAAATGTAATCCATGTGTAATATTCATGCTTAGTTACCGTGGAAACTCTCACAACAATAAATTAAACAATCTATTTAGACGCTATTGTAGTCGTTGTCGAGGAGATTTGAAATATAGATTTTGATTGTTGAAACATTATAAAACAATCTAATTATACACATTTTACGATAAAATTATATAAAATTTCAAACTCGCATATCTCCGTTACTGTTGAAGATACAGAAGTGATTTTACAGTCAATGGAATTAGGTCGACCTAACCTAACCTAAACTGACCTGACCTAACCTAACCTAACCTAACTTTACTTAACCTAACCTAACCTAACCTAATAACAATAAAATAAAAACAATCTATTTGTGCACGATTGTAGTCGTTCTCGAGGAGATTTGAAATATAGATTTTGATTGTTGAAACATTATAAAACAATCTAATTATACACATTTTACGATAAAATTATATAAAATTTCAAACTCGCATATCTCCGTTACTGTTGAAGATACAGAAGTGATTTTACAGTCAATGGAATTAGGTCGACCTAACCTAACCTAAACTGACCTGACCTAACCTAACCTAACCTAACCTAACTTTACATAACCTAACCTAACCTAACCTAATAACAATAAAATAAAAACAATCTATTTAGGCGCTATTTTAGTCGTCCAGGAGATTTCAAATATAGATTTTGATTGTTGAAACATTATAAAACAATCGAATTATACACATTTTACGATAGAATTATATAAAATTTCAAACTCGCATATCTCCGTTACTGTTGAAGATACAGAAGTGATTTTACACTCAATGGAATTAGGTCGACCTAACCTAACCTAAACAGACCTGACCTAACCTAACCTAACCTAACTTTACTTAACCTAACCTAACCTAACCTAATAACAATAAAATAAAAACAATCTATTTGTGCCGATTGTAGTCGTTCTCGAGGAGATTTGAAATATAGATTTTGATTGTTGAAACATTATAAAACAATCGAATTCCACACATTTTACAATATAATTATATAAAATTTCAAACTCGTATATCTCCGTTACTATTGAAGATACAGAAGTGATTTTGCACTCAATGGAATCAGGTCGACGCTCTCTATTGGCTCATGGGGAAAATGTAATCCACGTGTAATATTCATGCTTAGTTACCATGGAAAATCTCATAACAATAAATTAAACAATCTTTTTAGGCGCTATTTTAGTCGTCCAGGAGATCAAAAATATAGATTTTGATTGTTGAAACATTATAAAACAATCGAATTATGCACTTTTTACGATAGAATTATATAAAATTTCAAACTCGCATATCTCCGTTACTGTTGAAGATACAGAAGTGATTTTGCAGTCAATGGAATTAGGTCGACCTAACCTAACCTAAACTGACCTGACCTAACCTAACCTAACCTAACTTTACTTAACCTAACCTAACCTAACCTAATAACAATAAAATAAAAACAATCTATTTGTGCCCGATTGTAGTCGTTCTCGAGGAGATTTGAAATATAGATTTAGATTGTTGAAACATTATAAAACAATCGAATTCCACACATTTTACAATATAGTTATATAAAATTTCAAACTCGTATATCTCCGTTACTATTGAAGATACAGAAGTGATTTTGCACTCAATCGAATCAGGTCGACGCTCTCTATTGGCTCATGGGGAAAATGTAATCCATGTGTAATATTCATGCTTAGTTACCATGGAAACTCTCATAACAATAAATTAAACAATCTTTTTAGGCGCTATTTTAGTCGTCCAGGAGATTAAAAATATAGATTTTGATTGTTGTAACATTATAAAACAATCGAATTATGCACTTTTTACGATATAATTATATAAAATTTCAAACTCGCATATCTCCGTTACTGTTGAAGATACAGAAGTGATTTTACAGTCAATGGAATTAGGTCGACCTAACCTAACCTAAACTGACCTGACCTAACCTAACCTAACCTAACCTAACTTTACTTAACCTAACCTAACCTAACCTAATAACAATAAAATAAAAACAATCTATTTGTGCCCGATTGTAGTCGTTCTCGAGGAGATTTGAAATATAGATTTTGATTGTTGAAACATTATAAAACAATCGAATTCCACACATTTTACAATATAGTTATATAAAATTTGAAACTCGTATATCTCCGTTACTATTGAAGATACAGAAGTGATTTTGCACTCAATCGAATCAGGTCGACGCTCTCTATTGGCTCATGGTGAAAATGTAATCCATGTGTAATATTCATGCTTAGTTACCATGGAAAATCTCATAACAATAAATTAAACAATCTATTTAGACGCTATTGTAGTCGTTGTCGAGGATATTTCAAATATAGATTTTGTTTGAAGAAACATTATAAAACAATCGAATTATACACATTTTACGATAGAATTATATAAAATTTCAAACTCGCATATCTCCGTTACTGTTGAAGATACAGAAGTGATTTTACCGTCAATGGAATTAAGTCGACCTAACCTAACCTAAACTGACCTGACCTAACCTAACCTAACCTAAACTAACTTTACATAACCTAACCTAATAACAATAAAATAAAAACAATCTATTTAGGCGCTATTTTAGTCGTCCAGGAGATTAAAAATATAGATTTTGATTGTTGAAACATTATAAAACAATCGAATTATACACTTTTTACGATAGAATTATATAAAATTTCAAACTCGCATATATCCGTTACTGTTGAAGATACAGAAGTGATTTTACAGTCAATGGAATTAGGTCGACCTAACCTAACCTAAACTGACTTGACCTAACCTAATCTAACCTAACTTTACTTAACAAAACACAACCTAACCTAATAACAATAAAATAAAAACAATCTTTTTGTGACCGATTGTAGTCGTTGTCGAGGAGATTTGAAATATAGATTTCGATGGTTGAAACGTTATAAAACAATCGAATTCCACACATTTTACAATATAATTATATAAAATTTCAAACTCGCATATCTCCGTTACTGTTGAAGATACAGAAATGATTTTGCACTCAATGGAATCAGGTCGACGCTCTCTATTGGCTCATGGGGAAAAATGTAATCCATGTGTAATATTCATGCTTAGTTACCGTGGAAACTCTCACAACAATAAATTAAACAATCTATTTAGACGCTATTGTAGTCGTTGTCGAGGAGATTTGAAATATAGATTTTGATTTTTGAAACATTATAAAACAATCGAATTATACACATTTTACGATAGAATTATATAAAATTTCAAACTCGCATATCTCCGTTAATGTTGAAGATACAGAAGTGATTTTACACTCAATGGAATTAGGTTGACCTAACCTAACCTAAACTGACCTGAACTAACCTAACCTAACCTAACTTTACTTAACCTAACCTAACCTAACCTAATAACAATAAAATAAAAACAATCTATTTGTGCACGATTGTAGTCGTTCTCGAGGAGATTTGAAATATAGATTTTGATTGTTGAAACATTATAAAACAATCTAATTATACACATTTTACGATAAAATTATATAAAATTTCAAACTCGCATATCTCCGTTACTGTTGAAGATACAGAAGTGATTTTACAGTCAATGGAATTAGGTCGACCTAACCTAACCTAAACTGACCTGACCTAACCTAACCTAACCTAACCTAACTTTACATAACCTAACCTAACCTAATAACAATAAAATAAAAACATTCTTTTTGTGACCGATTGTAGTCGTTGTCGAGGAGATTTGAAATATAGATTTCGATGGTTGAAACATTATAAAACAATCGAATTCCACACATTTTACAATATAATTATATAAAATTTCAAACTCGCATATCTCCGTTACTGTTGAAGATACAGAAGTGATTTTGCACTCAATGGAATCAGGTCGACGCTCTCTATTGGCTCATGGGGAAAATGTAATCCATGTGTAATATTCATGCTTAGTTACCATGGAAAATCTCATAACAATAAATTAAACAATCTTTTTAGGCGCTATTTTAGTCGTCCAGGAGATCAAAAATATAGATTTTGATTGTTGAAACATTATAAAACAATCGAATTATACACATTTTACGATAGAATTATATGAAATTTCAAACTCGCATATCTCCGTTACTGTTGAAGATACAGAAGTGATTTTACACTCAATGGAATTAGGTCGACCTAACCTATCCTAAACTGACCTGACCTAACCTAACCTAACCTAACTTTACTTAACCTAACCTAACCTAACCTAAAAACAATAAAATAAAAACAATCTATTTGTGCCGATTGTAGTCGTTCTCGAGGAGATTTGAAATATAGATTTTGATTGTTGAAACATTATAAAACAATCGAATTCCACACATTTTACAATATAATTATATGAAATTTCAAACTCGCATATCTCCGTTACTGTTGAAGATACAGAAGTGATTTTGCACTCAATGGAATCAGGTCGACGCTCTCTATTGGCTCATGGGGAAAATGTAATCCATGTGTAATATTCATGCTTAGTTACCATGGAAACTCTCATAACAATAAATTAAACAATCTATTTAGACGCTATTGTAGTCGTTGTCGAGGAGATTTCAAATATAGATTTTGATTGTTGAAACATTATAAAACAATCGAATTATACACATTTTACGATAGAATTATATGAAATTTCAAACTCGCATATCTCCGTTACTGTTGAAGATACAGAAGTGATTTTACACTCAATGGAATTAGGTCGACCTAACCTATCCTAAACTGACCTGACCTAACCTAACCTAACCTAACTTTACTTAACCTAACCTAACCTAACCTAAAAACAATAAAATAAAAACAATCTATTTGTGCCGATTGTAGTCGTTCTCGAGGAGATTTGAAATATAGATTTTGATTGTTGAAACATTATAAAACAATCGAATTCCACACATTTTACAATATAATTATATAAAATTTCAAACTCGTATATCTCCGTTACTATTGAAGATACAGAAGTGATTTTGCACTCAATGGAATCAGGTCAACGCTCTCTATTGGCTCATGGGGAAAATGTAATCCACGTGTAATATTCATGCTTAGTTACCATGGAAAATCTCATAACAATAAATTAAACAATCTTTTTAGGCGCTATTTTAGTCGTCCAGGAGATTAAAAATATAGATTTTGATTGTTGAAACATTATAAAACAATCGAATTATGCACTTTTTACGATAGAATTATATAAAATTTCAAACTCGCATATCTCCGTTACTGTTGAAGATACAGAAGTGATTTTACAGTCAATGGAATTAGGTCGACCTAACCTAACCTAAACTGACCTTACCTAACCTAACCTAACCTAACTTTACTTAACCTAACCTAACCTAACCTAATAACAATAAAATAAAAACAATCTATTTGTGCCCGATTGTAGTCGTTCTCGAGGAGATTTGAAATATAGATTTTGATTGTTGAAACATTATAAAACAATCGAATTCCACACATTTTACAATATAGTTATATAAAATTTCAAACTCGTATATCTCCGTTACTATTGAAGATACAGAAGTGATTTTGCACTCAATCGAATCAGGTCGACGCTCTCTATTGGCTCATGGGGAAAATGTAATCCATGTGTAATATTCATGCTTAGTTACCATGGAAACTCTCATAACAATAAATTAAACAATCTTTTTAGGCGCTATTTTAGTCGTCCAGGAGATTAAAAATATAGATTTTGATTGTTGAAACATTATAAAACAATCGAATTATGCACTTTTTACGATAGAATTATATAAAATTTCAAACTCGCATATCTCCGTTACTGTTGAAGATACAGAAGTGATTTTACAATCAATGGAATTAGGTCGACCTAACCTAACCTAAACTGACCTGACCTAACCTAACCTAACCTAACTTTACTTAACCTAACCTAACCTAACCTAATAACAATAAAATAATAACAATCTATTTGTGCCGATTGTAGTCGTTCTCGAGAAGATTTGAAATATAGATTTTGATTGTTGAAACATTATAAAACAATCGAATTATGCACTTTTTACGATAGAATTATATAAAATTTCAAACTCGCATATCTCCGTTACTGTTGAAGATACAGTAGTGATTTTACAGTCAATGGAATTAGGTCGACCTAACCTAACCTAAACTGACCTGACCTAACCTAACCTAACCTAACCTAACTTTACATAACCTAACCTAACCTAACCTAATAACAATAAAATAAAAGCAATCTATTTAGGCGCTATTTTAGTCGTCCAGGAGATTTCAAATATAGATTTTGATTGTTGAAACATTATAAAACAATCGAATTATACACTTTTTACGATAGAATTATATAAAATTTCAAACTCGCATATCTCCGTTACTGTTGAAGATACAGAAGTGATTTTACAGTCAATGGAATTAGGTCGACCTAACCTAATCTAAACTGACTTGACCTAACCTAATCTAACCTAACTTTACTTAACAAAACCTAACCTAACCTAATAACAATAAAATAAAAACAATCTTTTTGTGACCGATTGTAGTCGTTGTCGAGGAGATTTGAAATATAGATTTCGATGGTTGAAACATTATAAAACATCCGAATTCCACACATTTTACAATATAATTATATAAAATTTCAAACTCGCATATCTCCGTTACTGTTGAAGATACAGAAGTGATTTTGCACTCAATGGAATCAGGTCGACGCTCTCTATTGGCTCATGGGGAAAATGTAATCCATGTGTAATATTCATGCTTAGTTACCATGGAAACTCTCATAACAATAAATTAAACAATCTATTTAGACGCTATTGTAGTCGTTGTCGAGGAGATTTCAAATATAGATTTTGATTGTTGAAACATTATAAAACAATCGAATTATACACATTTTACGATAGAATTATATAAAATTTCAAACTCGCATATCTCCGTTACTGTTGAAGATACAGAAGTGATTTTACACTCAATGGAATTAGGTCGACCTAACCTAACCTAAACTGACCTGACCTAACCTAACCTAACCTAACTTTACTTAACCTAACCTAACCTAACCTAATAACAATAAAATAAAAACAATCTATTTGTGCCGATTGTAGTCGTTCTCGAGGAGATTTGAAATATAGATTTTGATTGTTGAAACATTATAAAACAATCGAATTCCACACATTTTACAATATAATTATATAAAATTTCAAACTCGTATATCTCCGTTACTATTGAAGATACAGAAGTGATTTTGCACTCAATGGAATCAGGTCGACGCTCTCTATTGGCTCATGGGGAAAATGTAATCCACGTGTATTATTCATGCTTAGTTACCATGGAAAATCTCATAACAATAAATTAAACAATCTTTTTAGGCGCTATTTTAGTCGTCCAGGAGATCAAAAATATAGATTTTGATTGTTGAAACATTATAAAACAATCGAATTATGCACTTTTTACGATAGAATTATATAAAATTTCAAACTCGCATATCTCCGTTACTGTTGAAGATACAGAAGTGATTTTACAGTCAATGGAATTAGGTCGACCTAACCTAACCTAAACTGACCTGACCTGACCTAACCTAACCTAACCTAACTTTACTTAACCTAACCTAACCTAACCTAATAACAATAAAATAAAAACAATCTATTTGTGCCCGATTGTAGTCGTTCTCGAGGAGATTTGAAATATAGATTTTGATTGTTGAAACATTATAAAACAATCGAATTCCACACATTTTACAATATAGTTATATAAAATTTCAAACTCGTATATCTCCGTTACTATTGAAGATACAGAAGTGATTTTGCACTCAATCGAATCAGGTCGACGCTCTCTATTGGCTCATGGGGAAAATGTAATCCATGTGTAATATTCATGCTTAGTTACCATGGAAACTCTCATAACAATAAATTAAACAATCTTTTTAGGCGCTATTTTAGTCGTCCAGGAGATTAAAAATATAGATTTTGATTGTTGTAACATTATAAAACAATCGAATTATGCACTTTTTACGATATAATTATATAAAATTTCAAACTCGCATATCTCCGTTACTGTTGAAGATACAGAAGTGATTTTACAGTCAATGGAATTAGGTCGACCTAACCTAACCTAAACTGACCTGACCTAACCTAACCTAACCTAACCTAACTTTACTTAACCTAACCTAACCTAACCTAATAACAATAAAATAAAAACAATCTATTTGTGCCCGATTGTAGTCGTTCTCGAGGAGATTTGAAATATAGATTTTGATTGTTGAAACATTATAAAACAATCGAATTCCACACATTTTACAATATAGTTATATAAAATTTGAAACTCGTATATCTCCGTTACTATTGAAGATACAGAAGTGATTTTGCACTCAATCGAATCAGGTCGACGCTCTCTATTGGCTCATGGTGAAAATGTAATCCATGTGTAATATTCATGCTTAGTTACCATGGAAAATCTCATAACAATAAATTAAACAATCTATTTAGACGCTATTGTAGTCGTTGTCGAGGATATTTCAAATATAGATTTTGTTTGAAGAAACATTATAAAACAATCGAATTATACACATTTTACGATAGAATTATATAAAATTTCAAACTCGCATATCTCCGTTACTGTTGAAGATACAGAAGTGATTTTACCGTCAATGGAATTAAGTCGACCTAACCTAACCTAAACTGACCTGACCTAACCTAACCTAACCTAAACTAACTTTACATAACCTAACCTAATAACAATAAAATAAAAACAATCTATTTAGGCGCTATTTTAGTCGTCCAGGAGATTAAAAATATAGATTTTGATTGTTGAAACATTATAAAACAATCGAATTATACACTTTTTACGATAGAATTATATAAAATTTCAAACTCGCATATCTCCGTTACTGTTGAAGATACAGAAGTGATTTTACAGTCAATGGAATTAGGTCGACCTAACCTAACCTAAACTGACTTGACCTAACCTAATCTAACCTAACTTTACTTAACAAAACCTAACCTAACCTAATAACAATAAAATAAAAACAATCTTTTTGTGACCGATTGTAGTCGTTGTCGAGGAGATTTGAAATATAGATTTCGATGGTTGAAACGTTATAAAACAATCGAATTCCACACATTTTACAATATAATTATATAAAATTTCAAACTCGCATATCTCCGTTACTGTTGAAGATACAGAAATGATTTTGCACTCAATGGAATCAGGTCGACGCTCTCTATTGGCTCATGGGGAAAAATGTAATCCATGTGTAATATTCATGCTTAGTTACCGTGGAAACTCTCACAACAATAAATTAAACAATCTATTTAGACGCTATTGTAGTCGTTGTCGAGGAGATTTGAAATATAGATTTTGATTGTTGAAACATTATAAAACAATCGAATTATACACATTTTACGATAGAATTATATAAAATTTCAAACTCGCATATCTCCGTTAATGTTGAAGATACAGAAGTGATTTTACACTCAATGGAATTAGGTTGACCTAACCTAACCTAAACTGACCTTAACTAACCTAACCTAACCTAACTTTACTTAACCTAACCTAACCTAACCTAATAACAATAAAATAAAAACAATCTATTTGTGCACGATTGTAGTCGTTCTCGAGGAGATTTGAAATATAGATTTTGATTGTTGAAACATTATAAAACAATCTAATTATACACATTTTACGATAAAATTATATAAAATTTCAAACTCGCATATCTCCGTTACTGTTGAAGATACAGAAGTGATTTTACAGTCAATGGAATTAGGTCGACCTAACCTAACCTAAACTGACCTGACCTAACCTAACCTAACCTAACCTAACTTTACATAACCTAACCTAACCTAACCTAATAACAATAAAATAAAAACAATCTATTTAGGCGCTATTTTAGTCGTCCAGGAGATTTCAAATATAGATTTTGATTGTTGAAACATTATAAAACAATCGAATTATACACATTTTACGATAGAATTATATAAAATTTCAAACTCGCATATCTCCGTTACTGTTGAAGATACAGAAGTGATTTTACACTCAATGGAATTAGGTCGACCTAACCTAACCTAAACAGACCTGACCTAACCTAACCTAACCTAACTTTACTTAACCTAACCTAACCTAACCTAATAACAATAAAATAAAAACAATCTATTTGTGCCGATTGTAGTCGTTCTCGAGGAGATTTGAAATATAGATTTTGATTGTTGAAACATTATAAAACAATCGAATTCCACACATTTTACAATATAATTATATAAAATTTCAAACTCGTATATCTCCGTTACTATTGAAGATACAGAAGTGATTTTGCACTCAATGGAATCAGGTCGACGCTCTCTATTGGCTCATGGGGAAAATGTAATCCACGTGTAATATTCATGCTTAGTTACCATGGAAAATCTCATAACAATAAATTAAACAATCTTTTTAGGCGCTATTTTAGTCGTCCAGGAGATCAAAAATATAGATTTTGATTGTTGAAACATTATAAAACAATCGAATTATGCACTTTTTACGATAGAATTATATAAAATTTCAAACTCGCATATCTCCGTTACTGTTGAAGATACAGAAGTGATTTTGCAGTCAATGGAATTAGGTCGACCTAACCTAACCTAAACTGACCTGACCTAACCTAACCTAACCTAACTTTACTTAACCTAACCTAACCTAACCTAATAACAATAAAATAAAAACAATCTATTTGTGCCCGATTGTTGTCGTTCTCGAGGAGATTTGAAATATAGATTTTGATTGTTGAAACATTATAAAACAATCGAATTCCACACATTTTACAATATAGTTATATAAAATTTCAAACTCGTATATCTCCGTTACTATTGAAGATACAGAAGTGATTTTGCACTCAATCGAATCAGGTCGACGCTCTCTATTGGCTCATGGGGAAAATGTAATCCATGTGTAATATTCATGCTTAGTTACCATGGAAACTCTCATAACAATAAATTAAACAATCTTTTTAGGCGCTATTTTAGTCGTCCAGGAGATTAAAAATATAGATTTTGATTGTTGTAACATTATAAAACAATCGAATTATACACTTTTTACGATAGAATTATATAAAATTTCAAACTCGCATATCTCCGTTACTGTTGAAGATACAGAAGTGATTTTACAGTCAATGGAATTAGGTCGACCTAACCTAATCTAAACTGACTTGACCTAACCTAATCTAACCTAACTTTACTTAACAAAACCTAACCTAACCTAATAACAATAAAATAAAAACAATCTTTTTGTGACCGATTGTATTCGTTGTCGAGGAGATTTGAAATATAGATTTCGATGGTTGAAACATTATAAAACATCCGAATTCCACACATTTTACAGTATAATTATATAAAATTTCAAACTCGCATATCTCCGTTACTGTTGAAGATACAGAAGTGATTTTGCACTCAATGGAATCAGGTCGACGCTCTCTATTGGCTCATGGGGAAAATGTAATCCATGTGTAATATTCATGCTTAGTTACCATGGAAACTCTCATAACAATAAATTAAACAATCTATTTAGACGCTATTGTAGTCGTTGTCGAGGAGATTTCAAATATAGATTTTGATTGTTGAAACATTATAAAACAATCGAATTATACACATTTTACGATAGAATTATATAAAATTTCAAACTCGCATATCTCCGTTACTGTTGAAGATACAGAAGTGATTTTACACTCAATGGAATTAGGTCGACCTAACCTAACCTAAACTGACCTGACCTAACCTAACCTAACCTAACTTTACTTAACCTAACCTAACCTAACCTAATAACAATAAAATAAAAACAATCTATTTGTGCCGATTGTAGTCGTTCTCGAGGAGATTTGAAATATAGATTTTGATTGTTGAAACATTATAAAACAATCGAATTCCACACATTTTACAATATAATTATATAAAATTTCAAACTCGTATATCTCCGTTACTATTGAAGATACAGAAGTGATTTTGCACTCAATGGAATCAGGTCGACGCTCTCTATTGGCTCATGGGGAAAATGTAATCCACGTGTAATATTCATGCTTAGTTACCATGGAAAATCTCATAACAATAAATTAAACAATCTTTTTAGGCGCTATTTTAGTCGTCCAGGAGATCAAAAATATAGATTTTGATTGTTGAAACATTATAAAACAATCGAATTATGCACTTTTTACGATAGAATTATATAAAATTTCAAACTCGCATATCTCCGTTACTGTTGAAGATACAGAAGTGATTTTACAGTCAATGGAATTAGGTCGACCTAACCTAACCTAAACTGACCTGACCTGACCTAACCTAACCTAACCTAACTTTACTTAACCTAACCTAACCTAACCTAATAACAATAAAATAAAAACAATCTATTTGTGCCCGATTGTAGTCGTTCTCGAGGAGATTTGAAATATAGATTTTGATTGTTGAAACATTATAAAACAATCGAATTCCACACATTTTACAATATAGTTATATAAAATTTCAAACTCGTATATCTCCGTTACTATTGAAGATACAGAAGTGATTTTGCACTCAATCGAATCAGGTCGACGCTCTCTATTGGCTCATGGGGAAAATGTAATCCATGTGTAATATTCATGCTTAGTTACCATGGAAACTCTCATAACAATAAATTAAACAATCTTTTTAGGCGCTATTTTAGTCGTCCAGGAGATTAAAAATATAGATTTTGATTGTTGTAACATTATAAAACAATCGAATTATGCACTTTTTACGATATAATTATATAAAATTTCAAACTCGCATATCTCCGTTACTGTTGAAGATACAGAAGTGATTTTACAGTCAATGGAATTAGGTCGACCTAACCTAACCTAAACTGACCTGACCTAACCTAACCTAACCTAACCTAACTTTACTTAACCTAACCTAACCTAACCTAATAACAATAAAATAAAAACAATCTATTTGTGCCCGATTGTAGTCGTTCTCGAGGAGATTTGAAATATAGATTTTGATTGTTGAAACATTATAAAACAATCGAATTCCACACATTTTACAATATAGTTATATAAAATTTGAAACTCGTATATCTCCGTTACTATTGAAGATACAGAAGTGATTTTGCACTCAATCGAATCAGGTCGACGCTCTCTATTGGCTCATGGTGAAAATGTAATCCATGTGTAATATTCATGCTTAGTTACCATGGAAAATCTCATAACAATAAATTAAACAATCTATTTAGACGCTATTGTAGTCGTTGTCGAGGATATTTCAAATATAGATTTTGTTTGAAGAAACATTATAAAACAATCGAATTATACACATTTTACGATAGAATTATATAAAATTTCAAACTCGCATATCTCCGTTACTGTTGAAGATACAGAAGTGATTTTACCGTCAATGGAATTAAGTCGACCTAACCTAACCTAAACTGACCTGACCTAACCTAACCTAACCTAAACTAACTTTACATAACCTAACCTAATAACAATAAAATAAAAACAATCTATTTAGGCGCTATTTTAGTCGTCCAGGAGATTAAAATATAGATTTTGATTGTTGAAACATTATAAAACAATCGAATTATACACTTTTTACGATAGAATTATATAAAATTTCAAACTCGCATATATCCGTTACTGTTGAAGATACAGAAGTGATTTTACAGTCAATGGAATTAGGTCGACCTAACCTAACCTAAACTGACTTGACCTAACCTAATCTAACCTAACTTTACTTAACAAAACATAACCTAACCTAATAACAATAAAATAAAAACAATCTTTTTGTGACCGATTGTAGTCGTTGTCGAGGAGATTTGAAATATAGATTTCGATGGTTGAAACGTTATAAAACAATCGAATTCCACACATTTTACAATATAATTATATAAAATTTCAAACTCGCATATCTCCGTTACTGTTGAAGATACAGAAATGATTTTGCACTCAATGGAATCAGGTCGACGCTCTCTATTGGCTCATGGGGAAAAATGTAATCCATGTGTAATATTCATGCTTAGTTACCGTGGAAACTCTCACAACAATAAATTAAACAATCTATTTAGACGCTATTGTAGTCGTTGTCGAGGAGATTTGAAATATAGATTTTGATTGTTGAAACATTATAAAACAATCGAATTATACACATTTTACGATAGAATTATATAAAATTTCAAACTCGCATATCTCCGTTAATGTTGAAGATACAGAAGTGATTTTACACTCAATGGAATTAGGTTGACCTAACCTAACCTAAACTGACCTTAACTAACCTAACCTAACCTAACTTTACTTAACCTAACCTAACCTAACCTAATAAAAATAAAATAAAAACAATCTATTTGTGCACGATTGTAGTCGTTCTCGAGGAGATTTGAAATATAGATTTTGATTGTTGAAACATTATAAAACAATCTAATTATACACATTTTACGATAAAATTATATAAAATTTCAAACTCGCATATCTCCGTTACTGTTGAAGATACAGAAGTGATTTTACAGTCAATGGAATTAGGTCGACCTAACCTAACCTAAACTGACCTGACCTAACCTAACCTAACCTAACCTAACTTTACATAACCTAACCTAACCTAACCTAATAACAATAAAATAAAAACAATCTATTTAGGCGCTATTTTAGTCGTCCAGGAGATTTCAAATATAGATTTTGATTGTTGAAACATTATAAAACAATCGAATTATACACATTTTACGATAGAATTATATAAAATTTCAAACTCGCATATCTCCGTTACTGTTGAAGATACAGAAGTGATTTTACACTCAATGGAATTAGGTCGACCTAACCTAACCTAAACAGACCTGACCTAACCTAACCTAACCTAACTTTACTTAACCTAACCTAACCTAACCTAATAACAATAAAATAAAAACAATCTATTTGTGCCGATTGTAGTCGTTCTCGAGGAGATTTGAAATATAGATTTTGATTGTTGAAACATTATAAAACAATCGAATTCCACACATTTTACAATATAATTATATAAAATTTCAAACTCGTATATCTCCGTTACTATTGAAGATACAGAAGTGATTTTGCACTCAATGGAATCAGGTCGACGCTCTCTATTGGCTCATGGGGAAAATGTAATCCACGTGTAATATTCATGCTTAGTTACCATGGAAAATCTCATAACAATAAATTAAACAATCTTTTTAGGCGCTATTTTAGTCGTCCAGGAGATCAAAAATATAGATTTTGATTGTTGAAACATTATAAAACAATCGAATTATGCACTTTTTACGATAGAATTATATAAAATTTCAAACTCGCATATCTCCGTTACTGTTGAAGATACAGAAGTGATTTTGCAGTCAATGGAATTAGGTCGACCTAACCTAACCTAAACTGACCTGACCTAACCTAACCTAACCTAACTTTACTTAACCTAACCTAACCTAACCTAATAACAATAAAATAAAAACAATCTATTTGTGCCCGATTGTTGTCGTTCTCGAGGAGATTTGAAATATAGATTTTGATTGTTGAAACATTATAAAACAATCGAATTCCACACATTTTACAATATAGTTATATAAAATTTCAAACTCGTATATCTCCGTTACTATTGAAGATACAGAAGTGATTTTGCACTCAATCGAATCAGGTCGACGCTCTCTATTGGCTCATGGGGAAAATGTATTCCATGTGTAATATTCATGCTTAGTTACCATGGAAACTCTCATAACAATAAATTAAACAATCTTTTTAGGCGCTATTTTAGTCGTCCAGGAGATTAAAAATATAGATTTTGATTGTTGTAACATTATAAAACAATCGAATTATACACTTTTTACGATAGAATTATATAAAATTTCAAACTCGCATATATCCGTTACTGTTGAAGATACAGAAGTGATTTTACAGTCAATGGAATTAGGTCGACCTAACCTAACCTAAACTGACTTGACCTAACCTAATCTAACCTAACTTTACTTAACAAAACATAACCTAACCTAATAACAATAAAATAAAAACAATCTTTTTGTGACCGATTGTAGTCGTTGTCGAGGAGATTTGAAATATAGATTTCGATGGTTGAAACGTTATAAAACAATCGAATTCCACACATTTTACAATATAATTATATAAAATTTCAAACTCGCATATCTCCGTTACTGTTGAAGATACAGAAATGATTTTGCACTCAATGGAATCAGGTCGACGCTCTCTATTGGCTCATGGGGAAAAATGTAATCCATGTGTAATATTCATGCTTAGTTACCGTGGAAACTCTCACAACAATAAATTAAACAATCTATTTAGACGCTATTGTAGTCGTTGTCGAGGAGATTTGAAATATAGATTTTGATTGTTGAAACATTATAAAACAATCGAATTATACACATTTTACGATAGAATTATATAAAATTTCAAACTCGCATATCTCCGTTAATGTTGAAGATACAGAAGTGATTTTACACTCAATGGAATTAGGTTGACCTAACCTAACCTAAACTGACCTTAACTAACCTAACCTAACCTAACTTTACTTAACCTAACCTAACCTAACCTAATAACAATAAAATAAAAACAATCTATTTGTGCACGATTGTAGTCGTTCTCGAGGAGATTTGAAATATAGATTTTGATTGTTGAAACATTATAAAACAATCTAATTATACACATTTTACGATAAAATTATATAAAATTTCAAACTCGCATATCTCCGTTACTGTTGAAGATACAGAAGTGATTTTACAGTCAATGGAATTAGGTCGACCTAACCTAACCTAAACTGACCTGACCTAACCTAACCTAACCTAACCTAACTTTACATAACCTAACCTAACCTAACCTAATAACAATAAAATAAAAACAATCTATTTAGGCGCTATTTTAGTCGTCCAGGAGATTTCAAATATAGATTTTGATTGTTGAAACATTATAAAACAATCGAATTATACACATTTTACGATAGAATTATATAAAATTTCAAACTCGCATATCTCCGTTACTGTTGAAGATACAGAAGTGATTTTACACTCAATGGAATTAGGTCGACCTAACCTAACCTAAACAGACCTGACCTAACCTAACCTAACCTAACTTTACTTAACCTAACCTAACCTAACCTAATAACAATAAAATAAAAACAATCTATTTGTGCCGATTGTAGTCGTTCTCGAGGAGATTTGAAATATAGATTTTGATTGTTGAAACATTATAAAACAATCGAATTCCACACATTTTACAATATAATTATATAAAATTTCAAACTCGTATATCTCCGTTACTATTGAAGATACAGAAGTGATTTTGCACTCAATGGAATCAGGTCGACGCTCTCTATTGGCTCATGGGGAAAATGTAATCCACGTGTAATATTCATGCTTAGTTACCATGGAAAATCTCATAACAATAAATTAAACAATCTTTTTAGGCGCTATTTTAGTCGTCCAGGAGATCAAAAATATAGATTTTGATTGTTGAAACATTATAAAACAATCGAATTATGCACTTTTTACGATAGAATTATATAAAATTTCAAACTCGCATATCTCCGTTACTGTTGAAGATACAGAAGTGATTTTGCAGTCAATGGAATTAGGTCGACCTAACCTAACCTAAACTGACCTGACCTAACCTAACCTAACCTAACTTTACTTAACCTAACCTAACCTAACCTAATAACAATAAAATAAAAACAATCTATTTGTGCCCGATTGTAGTCGTTCTCGAGGAGATTTGAAATATAGATTTTGATTGTTGAAACATTATAAAACAATCGAATTCCACACATTTTACAATATAGTTATATAAAATTTGAAACTCGTATATCTCCGTTACTATTGAAGATACAGAAGTGATTTTGCACTCAATCGAATCAGGTCGACGCTCTCTATTGGCTCATGGTGAAAATGTAATCCATGTGTAATATTCATGCTCAGTTACCATGGAAAATCTCATAACAATAAATTAAACAATCTATTTAGACGCTATTGTAGTCGTTGTCGAGGATATTTCAAATATAGATTTTGTTTGAAGAAACATTATAAAACAATCGAATTATACACATTTTACGATAGAATTATATAAAATTTCAAACTCGCATATCTCCGTTACTGTTGAAGATACAGAAGTGATTTTACCGTCAATGGAATTAAGTCGACCTAACCTAACCTAAACTGACCTGACCTAACCTAACCTAACCTAAACTAACTTTACATAACCTAACCTAATAACAATAAAATAAAAACAATCTATTTAGGCGCTATTTTAGTCGTCCAGGAGATTAAAAATATAGATTTTGATTGTTGAAACATTATAAAACAATCGAATTATACACTTTTTACGATAGAATTATATAAAATTTCAAACTCGCATATATCCGTTACTGTTGAAGATACAGAAGTGATTTTACAGTCAATGGAATTAGGTCGACCTAACCTAACCTAAACTGACTTGACCTAACCTAATCTAACCTAACTTTACTTAACAAAACATAACCTAACCTAATAACAATAAAATAAAAACAATCTTTTTGTGACCGATTGTAGTCGTTGTCGAGGAGATTTGAAATATAGATTTCGATGGTTGAAACGTTATAAAACAATCGAATTCCACACATTTTACAATATAATTATATAAAATTTCAAACTCGCATATCTCCGTTACTGTTGAAGATACAGAAATGATTTTGCACTCAATGGAATCAGGTCGACGCTCTCTATTGGCTCATGGGGAAAAATGTAATCCATGTGTAATATTCATGCTTAGTTACCGTGGAAACTCTCACAACAATAAATTAAACAATCTATTTAGACGCTATTGTAGTCGTTGTCGAGGAGATTTGAAATATAGATTTTGATTGTTGAAACATTATAAAACAATCGAATTATACACATTTTACGATAGAATTATATAAAATTTCAAACTCGCATATCTCCGTTAATGTTGAAGATACAGAAGTGATTTTACACTCAATGGAATTAGGTTGACCTAACCTAACCTAAACTGACCTGAACTAACCTAACCTAACCTAACTTTACTTAACCTAACCTAACCTAACCTAATAACAATAAAATAAAAACAATCTATTTGTGCACGATTGTAGTCGTTCTCGAGGAGATTTGAAATATAGATTTTGATTGTTGAAACATTATAAAACAATCTAATTATACACATTTTACGATAAAATTATATAAAATTTCAAACTCGCATATCTCCGTTACTGTTGAAGATACAGAAGTGATTTTACAGTGAATGGAATTAGGTCGACCTAACCTAACCTAAACTGACCTGACCTAACCTAACCTAACCTAACCTAACTTTACATAACCTAACCTAACCTAACCTAATAACAATAAAATAAAAACAATCTATTTAGGCGCTATTTTAGTCGTCCAGGAGATTTCAAATATAGATTTTGATTGTTGAAACATTATAAAACAATCGAATTATACACTTTTTACGATAGAATTATATAAAATTTCAAACTCGCATATCTCCGTTACTGTTGAAGATACAGAAGTGATTTTACAGTCAATGGAATTAGGTCGACCTAACCTAACCTAAACTGACTTGACCTAACCTAATCTAACCTAACTTTACTTAACAAAACCTAACCTAACCTAATAACAATAAAATAAAAACATTCTTTTTGTGACCGATTGTAGTCGTTGTCGAGGAGATTTGAAATATAGATTTCGATGGTTGAAACATTATAAAACAATCGAATTCCACACATTTTACAATATAATTATATAAAATTTCAAACTCGCATATCTCCGTTACTGTTGAAGATACAGAAGTGATTTTGCACTCAATGGAATCAGGTCGACGCTCTCTATTGGCTCATGGGGAAAATGTAATCCATGTGTAATATTCATGCTTAGTTACCATGGAAACTCTCATAACAATAAATTAAACAATCTACTTAGACGCTATTGTAGTCGTTGTCGAGGAGATTTCAAATATAGATTTTAATTGTTGAAACATTAT
Organism: Lepisma saccharinum; assembly: GCF_977018435.1. NCBI lineage: Eukaryota > Metazoa > Arthropoda > Insecta > Zygentoma > Lepismatidae > Lepisma > Lepisma saccharinum. The sequence goes on from NW_028142994.1 coordinate 491,006, forward strand.
AAAACAATCGAATTATACACATTTTACGATAGAATTATATGAAATTTCAAACTCGCATATCTCCGTTACTGTTGAAGATACAGAAGTGATTTTACACTCAATGGAATTAGGTCGACCTAACCTATCCTAAACTGACCTGACCTAACCTAACCTAACCTAACTTTACTTAACCTAACCTAACCTAACCTAAAAACAATAAAATAAAAACAATCTATTTGTGCCGATTGTAGTCGTTCTCGAGGAGATTTGAAATATAGATTTTGATTGTTGAAACATTATAAAACAATCGAATTCCACACATTTTACAATATAATTATATAAAATTTCAAACTCGTATATCTCCGTTACTATTGAAGATACAGAAGTGATTTTGCACTCAATGGAATCAGGTCAACGCTCTCTATTGGCTCATGGGGAAAATGTAATCCACGTGTAATATTCATGCTTAGTTACCATGGAAAATCTCATAACAATAAATTAAACAATCTTTTTAGGCGCTATTTTAGTCGTCCAGGAGATTAAAAATATAGATTTTGATTGTTGAAACATTATAAAACAATCGAATTATGCACTTTTTACGATAGAATTATATAAAATTTCAAACTCGCATATCTCCGTTACTGTTGAAGATACAGAAGTGATTTTACAGTCAATGGAATTAGGTCGACCTAACCTAACCTAAACTGACCTTACCTAACCTAACCTAACCTAACTTTACTTAACCTAACCTAACCTAACCTAATAACAATAAAATAAAAACTATCTATTTGTGCCGATTGTAGTCGTTCTCGAGAAGATTTGAAATATAGATTTTGATTGTTGAAACATTATAAAACAATCAAATTATGCACTTTTTACGATAGAATTATATAAAATTTCAAACTCGCATATCTCCGTTACTGTTGAAGATACAGTAGTGATTTTACAGTCAATGGAATTAGGTCGACCTAACCTAACCTAAACTGACCTGACCTAACCTAACCTAACCTAACCTAACTTTACATAACCTAACCTAACCTAACCTAATAACAATAAAATAAAAACAATCTATTTAGGCGCTATTTTAGTCGTCCAGGAGATTTCAAATATAGATTTTGATTGTTGAAACATTATAAACAATCGAATTATACACTTTTTACGATAGAATTATATAAAATTTCAAACTCGCATCTCCGTTACTGTTGAAGATACAGAAGTGATTTTACAGTCAATGGAATTAGGTCGACCTAACCTAATCTAAACTGACTTGACCTAACCTAATCTAACCTAACTTTACTTAACAAAACCTAACCTAACCTAATAACAATAAAATAAAAACAATCTTTTTGTGACCGATTGTAGTCGTTGTCGAGGAGATTTGAAATATAGATTTCGATGGTTGAAACATTATAAAACAATCGAATTCCACACATTTTACAATATAATTATATAAAATTTCAAACTCGCATATCTCCGTTACTGTTGAAGATACAGAAGTGATTTTGCACTCAATGGAATCAGGTCGACGCTCTCTATTGGCTCATGGGGAAAATGTAATCCATGTGTAATATTCATGCTTAGTTACCATGGAAAATCTCATAACAATAAATTAAACAATCTATTTAGACGCTATTGTAGTCGTTGTCGAGGAGATTTCAAATATAGATTTTGATTGTTGAAACATTATAAAACAATCGAATTATACACATTTTACGATAGAATTATATAAAATTTCAAACTCGCATATCTCCGTTACTGTTGAAGATACAGAAGTGATTTTACACTCAATGGAATTAGGTCGACCTAACCTAACCTAAACTGACCTGACCTAACCTAACCTAACCTAACTTTACTTAACCTAACCTAACCTAACCTAATAACAATAAAATAAAAACAATCTATTTGTGCCGATTGTAGTCGTTCTCGAGGAGATTTGAAATATAGATTTTGATTGTTGAAACATTATAAAACAATCGAATTCCACACATTTTACAATATAATTATATAAAATTTCAAACTCGTATATCTCCGTTACTATTGAAGATACAGAAGTGATTTTGCACTCAATGGAATCAGGTCGACGCTCTCTATTGGCTCATGGGGAAAATGTAATCCACGTGTAATATTCATGCTTAGTTACCATGGAAAATCTCATAACAATAAATTAAACAATCTTTTTAGGCGCTATTTTAGTCGTCCAGGAGATCAAAAATATAGATTTTGATTGTTGAAACATTATAAAACAATCGAATTATGCACTTTTTACGATAGAATTATATAAAATTTCAAACTCGCATATCTCCGTTACTGTTGAAGATACAGAAGTGATTTTACAGTCAATGGAATTAGGTCGACCTAACCTAACCTAAACTGACCTGACCTAACCTAACCTAACCTAACCTAACTTTACTTAACCTAACCTAACCTAACCTAATAACAATAAAATAAAAACAATCTTTTTGTGACCGATTGTAGTCGTTGTCGAGGAGATTTGAAATATAGATTTCGATGGTTGAAACATTATAAAACAATCGAATTCCACACATTTTACAATATAATTATATAAAATTTCAAACTCGCATATCTCCGTTACTGTTGAAGATACAGAAGTGATTTTGCACTCAATGGAATCAGGTCGACGCTCTCTATTGGCTCATGGGGAAAATGTAATCCATGTGTAATATTCATGCTTAGTTACCATGGAAACTCTCATAACAATAAATTAAACAATCTATTTAGACGCTATTGTAGTCGTTGTCGAGGAGATTTGAAATATAGATTTCGATGGTTGAAACATTATAAAACAATCGAATTCCACACATTTTACAATATAATTATATAAAATTTCAAACTCGTATATCTCCGTTACTATTGAAGATACAGAAGTGATTTTGCACTCAATGGAATCAGGTCGACCTAACCTAACCTAAACTGACCTGACCTAACCTAACCTAACCTAACCTAACTTTACATAACCTAACCTAATAACAATAAAATAAAAACAATCTATTTAGGCGCTATTTTAGTCGTCCAGGAGATTAAAAATATAGATTTTGATTGTTGAAACATTATAAAACAATCGAATTCCACACATTTTACAATATAATTATATAAAATTTCAAACTCGTATATCTCCGTTACTATTGAAGATACAGAAGTGATTTTGCACTCAATGGAATCAGGTCGACGCTCTCTATTGGCTCATGGGGAAAATGTAATCCACGTGTAATATTCATGCTTAGTTACCATGGAAAATCTCATAACAATAAATTAAACAATCTTTTTAGGCGCTATTTTAGTCGTCCAGGAGATCAAAAATATAGATTTTGATTGTTGAAACATTATAAAACAATCGAATTATGCACTTTTTACGATAGAATTATATAAAATTTCAAACTCGCATATCTCCGTTACTGTTGAAGATACAGAAGTGATTTTACACTCAATGGAATTAGGTCGACCTAACCTAACCTAAACTGACCTGACCTAACCTAACCTAACCTAACCTAACTTTACTTAACCTAACCTAACCTAACCTAATAACAATAAAATAAAAACAATCTATTTGTGCCCGATTGTAGTCGTTCTCGAGGAGATTTGAAATATAGATTTTGATTGTTGAAACATTATAAAACAATCGAATTCCACACATTTTACAATATAGTTATATAAAATTTGAAACTCGTATATCTCCGTTACTATTGAAGATACAGAAGTGATTTTGCACTCAATCGAATCAGGTCGACGCTCTCTATTGGCTCATGGGGAAAATGTAATCCATGTGTAATATTCATGCTTAGTTACCATGGAAAATCTCATAACAATAAATTAAACAATCTATTTAGACGCTATTGTAGTCGTTGTCGAGGATATTTCAAAAATTGATTTTGTTTGAAGAAACATTATAAAACAATCGAATTATACACATTTTACGATAGAATTATATAAAATTTCAAACTCGCATATCTCCGTTACTGTTGAAGATACAGAAGTGATTTTACCGTCAATGGAATTAAGTCGACCTAACCTAACCTAAACTGACCTGACCTAACCTAACCTAACCTAACCTAACTTTACATAACCTAACCTAATAACAATAAAATAAAAACAATCTATTTAGGCGCTATTTTAGTCGTCCAGGAGATTAAAAATATAGATTTTGATTGTTGAAACATTATAAAACAATCGAATTATACACTTTTTACGATAGAATTATATAAAATTTCAAACTCGCATATCTCCGTTACTGTTGAAGATACAGAAGTGATTTTACAGTCAATGGAATTAGGTCGACCTAACCTAACCTAAACTGACTTGACCTAACCTAATCTAACCTAACTTTACTTAACAAAACCTAACCTAACCTAATAACAATAAAATATAAACAATCTTTTTGTGACCGATTGTAGTCGTTGTCGAGGAGATTTGAAATATAGATTTCGATGGTTGAAACATTATAAAACAATCGAATTCCACACATTTTACAATATAATTATATAAAATTTCAAACTCGCATATCTCCGTTACTGTTGAAGATACAGAAGTGATTTTGCACTCAATGGAATCAGGTCGACGCTCTCTATTGGCTCATGGGGAAAATGTAATCCATGTGTAATATTCATGCTTAGTTACCATGGAAACTCTCATAACAATAAATTAAACAATCTATTTAGACGCTATTGTAGTCGTTGTCGAGGAGATTTCAAATATAGATTTTGATTGTTAAAACATTATAAAACAATCGAATTATACACATTTTACGATAGAATTATATAAAATTTCAAACTCGCATATCTCCGTTACTGTTGAAGATACAGAAGTGATTTTACACTCAATGGAATTAGGTCGACCTAACCTAACCTAAACTGACCTGACCTAACCTAACCTAACCTAACTTTACTTAACCTAACCTAACCTAACCTAATAACAATAAAATAAAAACAATCTATTTGTGCACGATTGTAGTCGTTCTCGAGGAGATTTGAAATATAGATTTTGATTGTTGAAACATTATAAAACAATCTAATTATACACATTTTACGATAAAATTATATAAAATTTCAATCTCGCATATCTCCGTTACTGTTGAAGATACAGAAGTGATTTTACAGTCAATGGAATTAGGTCGACCTAACCTAACCTAAACTGACTTGACCTAACCTAATCTAACCTAACTTTACTTAACAAAACCTAACCTAACCTAATAACAATAAAATAAAAACATTCTTTTTGTGACCGATTGTAGTCGTTGTCGAGGAGATTTGAAATATAGATTTTGATTGTTGAAACATTATAAAACAATCGATTTCCACACATTTTACAATATAATTATATAAAATTTCAAACTCGTATATCTCCGTTACTATTGAAGATACAGAAGTGATTTTGCACTCAATGGAATCAGGTCGACGCTCTCTATTGGCTCATGGGGAAAATGTAATCCACGTGTAATATTCATGCTTAGTTACCATGGAAAATCTCATAACAATAAATTAAACAATCTTTTTAGGCGCTATTTTTGTCGTCCAGGAGATTAAAAATATAGATTTTGATTGTTGAAACATTATAAAACAATCGAATTATGCACTTTTTACGATAGAATTATATAAAATTTCAAACTCGCATATCTCCGTTACTGTTGAAGATACAGAAGTGATTTTACAGTCAATGGTATTAGGTCGACCTAACCTAACCTAAACTGACCTGACCTAACCTAACCTAACCTAACTTTACTTAACCTAACCTAACCTAACCTAATAACAATAAAATAAAAACAATCTATTTGTGCCGATTGTAGTCGTTCTCGAGGAGATTTGAAATATAGATTTTGATTGTTGAAACATTATAAAACAATCGAATTATGCACTTTTTACGATAGAATTTTATAAAATTTAAACTCGCATATCTCCGTTACTGTTGAAGATACAGTAGTGATTTTACAGTCAATGGAATTAGGTCGACCTAACCTAACCTAAACTGACCTGACCTAACCTAACCTAACCTAACCTAACTTTACATAACCTAACCTAACCTAACCTAATAACAATAAAATAAAAACAATCTATTTAGGCGCTATTTTAGTCGTCCAGGAGATTTCAAATATAGATTTTGATTGTTGAAACATTATAAAACAATCGAATTATACACTTTTTACGATAGAATTATATAAAATTTCAAACTCGCATATCTCCGTTACTGTTGAAGATACAGAAGTGATTTTACAGTCAATGGAATTAGGTCGACCTAACCTAATCTAAACTGACTTGACCTAACCTAATCTAACCTAACTTTACTTAACAAAACCTAACCTAACCTAATAACAATAAAATAAAAACAATCTTTTTGTGACCGATTGTAGTCGTTGTCGAGGAGATTTGAAATATAGATTTCGATGGTTGAAACATTATAAAACAATCGAATTCCACACATTTTACAATATAATTATATAAAATTTCAAACTCGCATATCTCCGTTACTGTTGAAGATACAGAAGTGATTTTGCACTCAATGGAATCAGGTCGACGCTCTCTATTGGCTCATGGGGAAAATGTAATCCATGTGTAATATTCATGCTTAGTTACCATGGAAACTCTCATAACAATAAATTAAACAATCTATTTAGACGCTATTGTAGTCGTTGTCGAGGAGATTTCAAATATAGATTTTGATTGTTGAAACATTATAAAACAATCGAATTATACACATTTTACGATAGAATTATATAAAATTTCAAACTCGCATATCTCCGTTACTGTTGAAGATACAGAAGTGATTTTACACTCAATGGAATTAGGTCGACCTAACCTAACCTAAACTGACCTGACCTAACCTAACCTAACCTAACTTTACTTAACCTAACCTAACCTAACCTAATAACAATAAAATAAAAACAATCTATTTGTGCGGATTGTAGTCGTTCTCGAGGAGATTTGAAATATAGATTTTGATTGTTGAAACATTATAAAACAATCGAATTCCACACATTTTACAATATAATTATATAAAATTTCAAACTCGTATATCTCCGTTACTATTGAAGATACAGAAGTAACCTAACCTAACCTAAACTGACCTGACCTAACCTAACCTAACCTAACCTAACTTTACATAACCTAACCTAACCTAACCTAATAACAATAAAATAAAAACAATCTATTTAGGCGCTATTTTAGTCGTCCAGGAGATTTCAAATATAGATTTTGATTGTTGAAACATTATAAAACAATCGAATTATACACTTTTTACGATAGAATTATATAAAATTTCAAACTCGCATATCTCCGTTACTGTTGAAGATACAGAAGTGATTTTACAGTCAATGGAATTAGGTCGACCTAACCTAATCTAAATTGACTTGACCTAACCTAATCTAACCTAACTTTACTTAACAAAACCTAACCTAACCTAATAACAATAAAATAAAAACAATCTTTTTGTGACCGATTGTAGTCGTTGTCGAGGAGATTTGAAATATAGATTTCGATGGTTGAAACATTATAAAACAATCGAATTCCACACATTTTACAATATAATTATATAAAATTTCAAACTCGCATATCTCCGTTACTGTTGAAGATACAGAAGTGATTTTGCACTCAATGGAATCAGGTCGACGCTCTCTATTGGCTCATGGGGAAAATGTAATCCATGTGTAATATTCATGCTTAGTTACCATGGAAACTCTCATAACAATAAATTAAACAATCTATTTAGACGCTATTGTAGTCGTTGTCGAGGAGATTTCAAATATAGATTTTGATTGTTGAAACATTATAAAACAATCGAATTATACACATTTTACGATAGAATTATATAAAATTTCAAACTCGCATATCTCCGTTACTGTTGAAGATACAGAAGTGATTTTACACTCAATGGAATTAGGTCGACCTAACCTAACCTAAACTGACCTGACCTAACCTAACCTAACCTAACTTTACTTAACCTAACCTAACCTAACCTAATAACAATAAAATAAAAACAATCTATTTGTGCGGATTGTAGTCGTTCTCGAGGAGATTTGAAATATAGATTTTGATTGTTGAAACATTATAAAACAATCGAATTCCACACATTTTACAATATAATTATATAAAATTTCAAACTCGTATATCTCCGTTACTATTGAAGATACAGAAGTGATTTTGCACTCAATGGAATCAGGTCGACGCTTTCTATTGGCTCATGGGGAAAATGTAATCCATGTGTAATATTCATGCTTAGTTACCATGGAAAATCTCATAACAATAAATTAAACAATCTTTTTAGGCGCTATTTTAGTCGTCCAGGAGATCAAAAATATAGATTTTGATTGTTAAAACATTATAAAACAATCGAATTATGCACTTTTTACGATAGAATTATATAAAACTTCAAACTCGCATATCTCCGTTACTGTTGAAGATACAGAAGTGATTTTACAGTCAATGGAATTAGGTCGACCTAACCTAACCTAAACTGACCTGACCTAACCTAACCTAACCTAACTTTACTTAACCTAACCTAACCTAACCTAATAACAATAAAATAAAAACAATCTATTTGTGCCCGATTGTAGTCGTTCTCGAGGAGATTTGAAATATAGATTTTGATTGTTGAAACATTATAAAACAATCGAATTCCACACATTTTACAATATAGTTATATAAAATTTCAAACTCGTATAACTCCGTTACTATTGAAGATACAGAAGTGATTTTGCACTCAATCGAATCAGGTCGACGCTCTCTATTGGCTCATGGGGAAAATGTAATCCATGTGTAATATTCATGCTTAGTTACCATGGAAAATCTCATAACAATAAATTAAACAATCTTTTTAGGCGCTATTTTAGTCGTCCAGGAGATTAAAAATATAGATTTTGATTGTTGTAACATTATAAAACAATCGAATTATGCACTTTTTACGATATAATTATATAAAATTTCAAACTCGCATATCTCCGTTACTGTTGAAGATACAGAAGTGATTTTACAGTCAATGGAATTAGGTCGACCTAACCTAACCTAAACTGACCTGACCTAACCTAACCTAACCTAACCTAACTTTACTTAACCTAACCTAACCTAACCTAATAACAATAAAATAAAAACAATCTATTTGTGCCCGATTGTAGTCGTTCTCGAGGAGATTTGAAATATAGATTTTGATTGGTGAAACATTATAAAACAATCGAATTCCACACATTTTACAATATAGTTATATAAAATTTCAAACTCGTATATCTCCGTTACTATTGAAGATACAGAAGTGATTTTGCACTCAATCGAATCAGGTCGACGCTCTCTATTGGCTCATGGGGAAAATGTAATCCATGTGTAATATTCATGCTTAGTTACCATGGAAAATCTCATAACAATAAATTAAACAATCTATTTAGACGCTATTGTAGTCGTTGTCGAGGATATTTCAAATATAGATTTTGTTTGAAGAAACATTATAAAACAATCGAATTATACACATTTTACGATAGAATTATATAAAATTTCAAACTCGCATATCTCCGTTACTGTTGAAGATACAGAAGTGATTTTACACTCAATGGAATTAGGTCGACCTAACCTAACCTAAACTGACCTGACCTAACCTAACCTAACCTAACTTTACTTAACCTAACCTAACCTAACCTAATAACAATAAAATAAAAACAATCTATTTGTGCCGATTGTAGTCGTTCTCGAGGAGATTTGAAATATAGATTTTGATTGTTGAAACATTATAAAACAATCGAATTCCACACATTTTACAATATAATTATATAAAATTTCAAACTCGTATATCTCCGTTACTATTGAAGATACAGAAGTGATTTTGCACTCAATGGAATCAGGTCGACGCTCTCTATTGGCTCATGGGGAAAATGTAATCCACGTGTAATATTCATGCTTAGTTACCATGGAAAATCTCATAACAATAAATTAAACAATCTTTTTAGGCGCTATTTTAGTCGTCCAGGAGATCAAAAATATAGATTTTGATTGTTGAAACATTATAAAACAATCGAATTATGCACTTTTTACGATAGAATTATATAAAAATTCAAACTCGCATATCTCCGTTACTGTTGAAGATACAGAAGTGATTTTACAGTCAATGGAATTAGGTCGACCTAACATAACCTAAACTGACCTGACCTAACCTAACCTAACCTAACTTTACTTAACCTAACCTAACCTAACCTAATAACAATAAAATAAAAACAATCTATTTGTGCCCGATTGTAGTCGTTCTCGAGGAGATTTGAAATATAGATTTTGATTGTTGAAACATTATAAAACAATCGAATTCCACACATTTTACAATATAGTTATATAAAATTTGAAACTCGTATATCTCCGTTACTATTGAAGATACAGAAGTGATTTTGCACTCAATCGAATCAGGTCGACGCTCTCTATTGGCTCATGGGGAAAATGTAATCCATGTGTAATATTCATGCTTAGTTACCATGGAAAATCTCATAACAATAAATTAAACAATCTATTTAGACGCTATTGTAGTCGTTGTCGAGGATATTTCAAATATAGATTTTGTTTGAAGAAACATTATAAAACAATCGAATTATACACATTTTACGATAGAATTATATAAAATTTCAAACTCGCATATCTCCGTTACTGTTGAAGATACAGAAGTGATTTTACAGTCAATGGAATTAGGTCGACCTAACCTAACCTAAACTGACTTGACCTAACCTAATCTAACCTAACTTTACTTAACAAAACCTAACCTAACCTAATAACAATAAAATATAAACAATCTTTTTGTGACCGATTGTAGTCGTTGTCGAGGAGATTTGAAATATAGATTTCGATGGTTGAAACGTTATAAAACAATCGAATTCCACACATTTTACAATATAATTATATAAAATTTCAAACTCGCATATCTCCGTTACTGTTGAAGATACAGAAATGATTTTGCACTCAATGGAATCAGGTCGACGCTCTCTATTGGCTCATGGGGAAATATGTAATCCATGTGTAATATTCATGCTTAGTTACCGTGGAAACTCTCACAACAATAAATTAAACAATCTATTTAGACGCTATTGTAGTCGTTGTCGAGGAGATTTGAAATATAGATTTTGATTGTTGAAACATTATAAAACAATCGAATTATACACATTTTACGATAGAATTATATAAAATTTCAAACTCGCATATCTCCGTTAATGTTGAAGATACAGAAGTGATTTTACACTCAATGGAATTAGGTTGACCTAACCTAACCTAAACTGACCTGAACTAACCTAACCTAACCTAACTTTACTTAACCTAACCTAACCTAACCTAATAACAATAAAATAAAAACAATCTATTTGTGCACGATTGTAGTCGTTCTCGAGGAGATTTGAAATATAGATTTTGATTGTTGAAACATTATAAAACAATCTAATTATACACATTTTACGATAAAATTATATAAAATTTCAATCTCGCATATCTCCGTTACTGTTGAAGATACAGAAGTGATTTTACAGTCAATGGAATTAGGTCGACCTAACCTAACCTAAACTGACTTGACCTAACCTAATCTAACCTAACTTTACTTAACAAAACCTAACCTAACCTAATAACAATAAAATAAAAACATTCTTTTTGTGACCGATTGTAGTCGTTGTCGAGGAGATTTGAAATATAGATTTTGATTGTTGAAACATTATAAAACAATCGATTTCCACACATTTTACAATATAATTATATAAAATTTCAAACTCGTATATCTCCGTTACTATTGAAGATACAGAAGTGATTTTGCACTCAATGGAATCAGGTCGACGCTCTCTATTGGCTCATGGGGAAAATGTAATCCACGTGTAATATTCATGCTTAGTTACCATGGAAAATCTCATAACAATAAATTAAACAATCTTTTTAGGCGCTATTTTTGTCGTCCAGGAGATTAAAAATATAGATTTTGATTGTTGAAACATTATAAAACAATCGAATTATGCACTTTTTACGATAGAATTATATAAAATTTAAACTCGCATATCTCCGTTACTGTTGAAGATACAGTAGTGATTTTACAGTCAATGGAATTAGGTCGACCTAACCTAACCTAAACTGACCTGACCTAACCTAACCTAACCTAACCTAACTTTACATAACCTAACCTAACCTAACCTAATAACAATAAAATAAAAACAATCTATTTAGGCGCTATTTTAGTCGTCCAGGAGATTTCAAATATAGATTTTGATTGTTGAAACATTATAAAACAATCGAATTATACACTTTTTACGATAGAATTATATAAAATTTCAAACTCGCATATCTCCGTTACTGTTGAAGATACAGAAGTGATTTTACAGTCAATGGAATTAGGTCGACCTAACCTAATCTAAACTGACTTGACCTAACCTAATCTAACCTAACTTTACTTAACAAAACCTAACCTAACCTAATAACAATAAAATAAAAACAATCTTTTTGTGACCGATTGTAGTCGTTGTCGAGGAGATTTGAAATATAGATTTCGATGGTTGAAACATTATAAAACAATCGAATTCCACACATTTTACAATATAATTATATAAAATTTCAAACTCGCATATCTCCGTTACTGTTGAAGATACAGAAGTGATTTTGCACTCAATGGAATCAGGTCGACGCTCTCTATTGGCTCATGGGGAAAATGTAATCCATGTGTAATATTCATGCTTAGTTACCATGGAAACTCTCATAACAATAAATTAAACAATCTATTTAGACGCTATTGTAGTCGTTGTCGAGGAGATTTCAAATATAGATTTTGATTGTTGAAACATTATAAAACAATCGAATTATACACATTTTACGATAGAATTATATAAAATTTCAAACTCGCATATCTCCGTTACTGTTGAAGATACAGAAGTGATTTTACACTCAATGGAATTAGGTCGACCTAACCTAACCTAAACTGACCTGACCTAACCTAACCTAAAGTAACTTTACTTAACCTAACCTAACCTAACCTAATAACAATAAAATAAAAACAATCTATTTGTGCCGATTGTAGTCGTTCTCGAGGAGATTTGAAATATAGATTTTGATTGTTGAAACATTATAAAACAATCGAATTCCACACATTTTACAATATAATTATATAAAATTTCAAACTCGTATATCTCCGTTACTATTGAAGATACAGAAGTGATTTTGCACTCAATGGAATCAGGTCGACGCTTTCTATTGGCTCATGGGGAAAATGTAATCCATGTGTAATATTCATGCTTAGTTACCATGGAAAATCTCATAACAATAAATTAAACAATCTTTTTAGGCGCTATTTTAGTCGTCCAGGAGATCAAAAATATAGATTTTGATTGTTGAAACATTATAAAACAATCGAATTATGCACTTTTTACGATAGAATTATATAAAACTTCAAACTCGCATATCTCCGTTACTGTTGAAGATACAGAAGTGATTTTACAGTCAATGGAATTAGGTCGACCTAACCTAACCTAAACTGACCTGACCTAACCTAACCTAACCTAACTTTACTTAACCTAACCTAACCTAACCTAATAACAATAAAATAAAAACAATCTATTTGTGCCCGATTGTAGTCGTTCTCGAGGAGATTTGAAATATAGATTTTGATTGTTGAAACATTATAAAACAATCGAATTCCACACATTTTACAATATAGTTATATAAAATTTCAAACTCGTATATCTCCGTTACTATTGAAGATACAGAAGTGATTTTGCACTCAATCGAATCAGGTCGACGCTCTCTATTGGCTCATGGGGAAAATGTAATCCATGTGTAATATTCATGCTTAGTTACCATGGAAAATCTCATAACAATAAATTAAACAATCTTTTTAGGCGCTATTTTAGTCGTCCAGGAGATTAAAAATATAGATTTTGATTGTTGTAACATTATAAAACAATCGAATTATGCACTTTTTACGATATAATTATATAAAATTTCAAACTCGCATATCTCCGTTACTGTTGAAGATACAGAAGTGATTTTACAGTCAATGGAATTAGGTCGACCTAACCTAACCTAAACTGACCTGACCTAACCTAACCTAACCTAACCTAACTTTACTTAACCTAACCTAACCTAACCTAATAACAATAAAATAAAAACAATCTATTTGTGCCCGATTGTAGTCGTTCTCGAGGAGATTTGAAATATAGATTTTGATTGTTGAAACATTATAAAACAATCGAATTCCACACATTTTACAATATAGTTATATAAAATTTCAAACTCGTATATCTCCGTTACTATTGAAGATACAGAAGTGATTTTGCACTCAATCGAATCAGGTCGACGCTCTCTATTGGCTCATGGGGAAAATGTAATCCACGTGTAATATTCATGCTTAGTTACCATGGAAAATCTCATAACAATAAATTAAACAATCTATTTAGACGCTATTGTAGTCGTTGTCGAGGATATTTCAAATATAGATTTTGTTTGAACAAACATTATAAAACAATCGAATTATACACATTTTACGATAGAATTATATAAAATTTCAAACTCGCATATCTCCGTTACTGTTGAAGATACAGAAGTGATTTTACCGTCAATGGAATTAAGTCGACCTAACCTAACCGAAACTGACCTGACCTAACCTAACCTAACCTAACCTAACTTTACATAACCTAACCTAATAACAATAAAATAAAAACAATCTATTTAGGCGCTATTTTAGTCGTCCAGGAGATTAAAAATATAGATTTTGATTGTTGAAACATTATAAAACAATCGAATTATACACTTTTTACGATAGAATTATATAAAATTTCAAACTCGCATATCTCCGTTACTGTTGAAGATACAGAAGTGATTTTACAGTCAATGGAATTAGGTCGACCTAACCTAACCTAAACTGACTTGACCTAACCTAATCTAACCTAACTTTACTTAACAAAACCTAACCTAACCTAATAACAATAAAATAAAAACAATCTTTTTGTGACCGATTGTAGTCGTTGTCGAGGAGATTTGAAATATAGATTTCGATGGTTGAAACGTTATAAAACAATCGAATTCCACACATTTTACAATATAATTATATAAAATTTCAAACTCGCATATCTCCGTTACTGTTGAAGATACAGAAATGATTTTGCACTCAATGGAATCAGGTCGACGCTCTCTATTGGCTCATGGGGAAAAATGTAATCCATGTGTAATATTCATGCTTAGTTACCGTGGAAACTCTCACAACAATAAATTAAACAATCTATTTAGACGCTATTGTAGTCGTTGTCGAGGAGATTTGAAATATAGATTTTGATTGTTGAAACATTATAAAACAATCGAATTATACACATTTTACGATAGAATTATATAAAATTTCAAACTCGCATATCTCCGTTAATGTTGAAGATACAGAAGTGATTTTACACTCAATGGAATTAGGTTGACCTAACCTAACCTAAACTGACCTGAACTAACCTAACCTAACCTAACTTTACTTAACCTAACCTAACCTAACCTAATAACAATAAAATAAAAACAATCTATTTGTGCACGATTAAAGTCGTTCTCGAGGAGATTTGAAATATAGATTTTGATTGTTGAAACATTATAAAACAATCTAATTATACACATTTTACGATAAAATTATATAAAATTTCAAACTCGCATATCTCCGTTACTGTTGAAGATACAGAAGTGATTTTGCACTCAATGGAATCAGGTCGACGCTCTCTATTGGCTCAAGGGGAAAATGTAATCCATGTGTAATATTCATGCTTAGTTACCATGGAAACTCTCACAACAATAAATTAAACAATCTATTTAGACGCTATTGTAGTCGTTGTCGAGGAGATTTGAAATATAGATTTTGATTTTTGAAACATTATAAAACAATCGAATTATGCACTTTTTACGATAGAATTATATAAAATTTCAAACTCGCATATCTCCGTTACTGTTGAAGATACAGAAGTGATTTTACAGTCAATGGAATTAGGTCGACCTAACCTAACCTAAACTGACCTGACCTAACCTAACCTAACCTAACCTAACTTTACATAACCTAACCTAACCTAACCTAATAACAATAAAATAAAAACAATCTATTTAGGCGCTATTTTAGTCGTCCAGGAGATTTCAAATATAGATTTTGATTGTTGAAACATTATAAAACAATCGAATTATACACATTTTACGATAGAATTATATGAAATTTCAAACTCGCATATCCCCGTTACTGTTGAAGATACAGAAGTGATTTTACACTCAATGGAATTAGGTCGACCTAACCTATCCTAAACTGACCTGACCTAACCTAACCTAACCTAACTTTACTTAACCTAACCTAACCTAACCTAATAACAATAAAATAAAAACAATCTATTTGTGCCGATTGTAGTCGTTCTCGAGGAGATTTGAAATATAGATTTTGATTGTTGAAACATTATAAAACAAACGAATTCCACACATTTTACAATATAATTATATAAAATTTCAAACTCGTATATCTCCGTTACTATTGAAGATACAGAAGTGATTTTGCACTCAATGGAATCAGGTCGACGCTCTCTATTGGCTCATGGGGAAAATGTAATCCACGTGTAATATTCATGCTTAGTTACCATGGAAAATCTCATAACAATAAATTAAACAATCTTTTTAGGCGCTATTTTAGTCGTCCAGGAGATTAAAAATATAGATTTTGATTGTTGAAACATTATAAAACAATCGAATTATGCACTTTTTACGATAGAATTTTATAAAATTTCAAACTCGCATATCTCCGTTACTGTTGAAGATACAGAAGTGATTTTACAGTCAATGGAATTAGGTCGACCTAACCTAACCTAAACTGACCTGAACTAACCTAACCTAACCTAACTTTACTTAACCTAACCTAACCTAACCTAATAACAATAAAATAAAAACAATCTATTTGTGCCCGATTGTAGTCGTTCTCGAGGAGATTTGAAATATAGATTTTGATTGTTGAAACATTATAAAACAATCGAATTCCACACATTTTACAATATAGTTATATAAAATTTCAAACTCGTATATCTCCGTTACTATTGAAGATACAGAAGTGATTTTGCACTCAATCGAATCAGGTCGACGCTCTCTATTGGCTCATGGGGAAAATGTAATCCATGTGTAATATTCATGCTTAGTTACCATGGAAAATCTCATAACAATAAATCAAAAAATCTATTTAGACGCTATTGTAGTCGTTTTCGAGGATATTTCAAATATAGATTTTGATTGAAGAAACATTATAAAACAATCGAATTATACACATTTTACGATAGAATTATATAAAATTTCAAACTCGCATATCTCCGTTACTGTTGAAGATACAGAAGTGATTTTACCGTCAATGGAATTAAGTCGACCTAACCTAACCTAAACTGACCTGACCTAACCTAACCTAACATAACCTAACTTTACATAACCTAACCTAATAACAATAAAATAAAAACAATCTATTTAGGCGCTATTTTAGTCGTCCAGGAGATTAAAAATATAGATTTTGATTGTTGAAACATTATAAAACAATCGAATTATACACTTTTTACGATAGAATTATATAAAATTTCAAACTCGCATATCTCCGTTACTGTTGAAGATACAGAAGTGATTTTACAGTCAATGGAATTAGGTCGACCTAACCTAACCTAAACTGACTTGACCTAACCTAATCTAACCTAACTTTACTTAACAAAACCTAACCTAACCTAATAACAATAAAATAAAAACAATCTTTTTGTGACCGATTGTAGTCGTTGTCGAGGAGATTTGAAATATAGATTTCGATGGTTGAAACGTTATAAAACAATCGAATTCCACACATTTTACAATATAATTATATAAAATTTCAAACTCGCATATCTCCGTTACTGTTGAAGATACAGAAATGATTTTGCACTCAATGGAATCAGGTCGACGCTCTCTATTGGCTCATGGGGAAAATGTAATCCATGTGTAATATTCATGCTTAGTTACCATGGAAACTCTCACAACAATAAATTAAACAATCTATTTAGACGCTATTGTAGTCGTTGTCGAGGAGATTTGAAATATAGATTTTGATTGTTGAAACATTATAAAACAATCGAATTATACACATTTTACGATAGAATTATATAAAATTTCAAACTCGCATATCTCCGTTAATGTTGAAGATACAGAAGTGATTTTACACTCAATGGAATTAGGTTGACCTAACCTAACCTAAACTGACCTGAACTAACCTAACCTAACCTAACTTTACTTAACCTAACCTAACTTAACCTAATAACAATAAAATAAAAACAATCTATTTGTGCACGATTAAAGTCGTTCTCGAGGAGATTTGAAATATAGATTTTGATTGTTGAAACATTATAAAACAATCTAATTATACACATTTTACGATAAAATTATATAAAATTTCAAACTCGCATATCTCCGTTACTGTTGAAGATACAGAAGTGATTTTGCACTCAATGGAATCAGGTCGACGCTCTCTATTGGCTCACGGGGAAAATGTAATCCATGTGTAATATTCATGCTTAGTTACCATGGAAACTCTCACAACAATAAATTAAACAATCTATTTAGACGCTATTGTAGTCGTTGTCGAGGAGATTTGAAATATAGATTTTGATTTTTGAAACATTATAAAACAATCGAATTATGCACTTTTTACGATAGAATTATATAAAATTTCAAACTCGCATATCTCCGTTACTGTTGAAGATACAGAAGTGATTTTACAGTCAATGGAATTAGGTCGACCTAACCTAACCTAAACTGACCTGACCTAACCTAACCTAACCTAACTTTACATAACCTAACCTAACCTAACCTAATAACAATAAAATAAAAACAATCTATTTAGGCGCTATTTTAGTCGTCCAGGAGATTTCAAATATAGATTTTGATTGTTGAAACATTATAAAACAATCGAATTATACACATTTTACGATAGAATTATATGAAATTTCAAACTCGCATATCCCCGTTACTGTTGAAGATACAGAAGTGATTTTACACTCAATGGAATTAGGTCGACCTAACCTATCCTAAACTGACCTGACCTAACCTAACCTAACCTAACTTTACTTAACCTAACCTAACCTAACCTAATAACAATAAAATAAAAACAATCTATTTGTGCCGATTGTAGTCGTTCTCGAGGAGATTTGAAATATAGATTTTGATTGTTGAAACATTATAAAACAAACGAATTCCACACATTTTACAATATAATTATATAAAATTTCAAACTCGTATATCTCCGTTACTATTGAAGATACAGAAGTGATTTTGCACTCAATGGAATCAGGTCGACGCTCTCTATTGGCTCATGGGGAAAATGTAATCCATGTGTAATATTCATGCTTAGTTACCATGGAAAATCTCATAACAATAAATTAAACAATCTTTTTAGGCGCTATTTTAGTCGTCCAGGAGATTAAAAATATAGATTTTGATTGTTGTAACATTATAAAACAATCGAATTATGCACTTTTTACGATATAATTATATAAAATTTCAAACTCGCATATCTCCGTTACTGTTGAAGATACAGAAGTGATTTTACAGTCAATGGAATTAGGTCGACCTAACCTAACCTAAACTGACCTGACCTAACCTAACCTAACCTAACCTAACTTTACTTAACCTAACCTAACCTAACCTAATAACAATAAAATAAAAACAATCTATTTGTGCCCGATTGTAGTCGTTCTCGAGGAGATTTGAAATATAGATTTTGATTGTTGAAACATTATAAAACAATCGAATTCCACACATTTTACAATATAGTTATATAAAATTGCAAACTCGTATATCTCCGTTACTATTGAAGATACAGAAGTGATTTTGCACTCAATCGAATCAGGTCGACGCTCTCTATTGGCTCATGGGGAAAATGTAATCCATGTGTAATATTCATGCTTAGTTACCATGGAAAATCTCATAACAATAAATTAAACAATCTATTTAGACGCTATTGTAGTCGTTGTCGAGGATATTTCAAATATAGATTTTGTTTGAAGAAACATTATAAAACAATCGAATTATACACATTTTACGATAGAATTATATAAAATTTCAAACTCGCATATCTCCGTTACTGTTGAAGATACAGAAGTGATTTTACCGTCAATGGAATTAAGTCGACCTAACCTAACCGAAACTGACCTGACCTAACCTAACCTAACCTAACCTAACTTTACATAACCTAACCTAATAACAATAAAATAAAAACAATCTATTTAGGCGCTATTTTAGTCCTCCAGGAGATTAAAAATATAGATTTTGATTGTTGAAACATTATAAAACAATCGAATTATACACTTTTTACGATAGAATTATATAAAATTTCAAACTCGCATATCTCCGTTACTGTTGAAGATACAGAAGTGATTTTACAGTCAATGGAATTAGGTCGACCTAACCTAACCTAAACTGACTTGACCTAACCTAATCTAACCTAACTTTACTTAACAAAACCTAACCTAACCTAATAACAATAAAATAAAAACAATCTTTTTGTGACCGATTGTAGTCGTTGTCGAGGAGATTTGAAATATAGATTTCGATGGTTGAAACGTTATAAAACAATCGAATTCCACACATTTTACAATATAATTATATAAAATTTCAAACTCGCATATCTCCGTTACTGTTGAAGATACAGAAATCATTTTGCACTCAATGGAATCAGGTCGACGCTCTCTATTGGCTCATGGGGAAAAATGTAATCCATGTGTAATATTCATGCTTAGTTACCGTGGAAACTCTCACAACAATAAATTAAACAATCTATTTAGACGCTATTGTAGTCGTTGTCGAGGAGATTTGAAATATAGATTTTGATTGTTGAAACATTATAAAACAATCGAATTATACACATTTTACGATAGAATTATATAAAATTTCAAACTCGCATATCTCCGTTAATGTTGAAGATACAGAAGTGATTTTACACTCAATGGAATTAGGTTGACCTAACCTAACCTAAACTGACCTGAACTAACCTAACCTAACCTAACTTTACTTAACCTAACCTAACCTAACCTAATAACAATAAAAAAAAACAATCTATTTGTGCACGATTAAAGTCGTTCTCGAGGAGATTTGAAATATAGATTTTGATTGTTGAAACATTATAAAACAATCTAATTATACACATTTTACGATAAAATTATATAAAATTTCAAACTAGCATATCTCCGTTACTGTTGAAGATACAGAAGTGATTTTGCACTCAATGGAATCAGGTCGACGCTCTCTATTGGCTCACGGGGAAAATGTAATCCATGTGTAATATTCATGCTTAGTTACCATGGAAACTCTCACAACAATAAATTAAACAATCTATTTAGACGCTATTGTAGTCGTTGTCGAGGAGATTTGAAATATAGATTTTGATTTTTGAAACATTATAAAACAATCGAATTATGCACTTTTTACGATAGAATTATATAAAATTTCAAACTCGCATATCTCCGTTACTGTTGAAGATACAGAAGTGATTTTACAGTCAATGGAATTAGGTCGACCTAACCTAACCTAAACTGACCTGACCTAACCTAACCTAACCTAACCTAACTTTACATAACCTAACCTAACCTAACCTAATAACAATAAAATAAAAACAATCTATTTAGGCGCTATTTTAGTCGTCCAGGAGATTTCAAATATAGATTTTGATTGTTGAAACATTATAAAACAATCGAATTATACACATTTTACGATAGAATTATATGAAATTTCAAACTCGCATATCCCCGTTACTGTTGAAGATACAGAAGTGATTTTACACTCAATGGAATTAGGTCGACCTAACCTATCCTAAACTGACCTGACCTAACCTAACCTAACCTAACTTTACTTAACCTAACCTAACCTAACCTAATAACAATAAAATAAAAACAATCTATTTGTGCCGATTGTAGTCGTTCTCGAGGAGATTTGAAATATAGATTTTGATTGTTGAAACATTATAAAACAAACGAATTCCACACATTTTACAATATAATTATATAAAATTTCAAACTCGTATATCTCCGTTACTATTGAAGATACAGAAGTGATTTTGCACTCAATGGAATCAGGTCGACGCTCTCTATTGGCTCATGGGGAAAATGTAATCCACGTGTAATATTCATGCTTAGTTACCATGGAAAATCTCATAACAATAAATTAAACAATCTATTTAGACGCTATTGTAGTCGTTGTCGAGGATATTTCAAATATAGATTTTGTTTGAACAAACATTATAAAACAATCGAATTATACACATTTTACGATAGAATTATATAAAATTTCAAACTCGCATATCTCCGTTACTGTTGAAGATACAGAAGTGATTTTACAGTCAATGGAATTAGGTCGACCTAACCTAACCTAAACTGACCTGACCTAACCTAACCTAACCTAACTTTACATAACCTAACCTAACCTAACCTAATAACAATAAAATAAAAACAATCTATTTAGGCGCTATTTTAGTCGTCCAGGAGATTTCAAATATAGATTTTGATTGTTGAAACATTATAAAACAATCGAATTATACACATTTTACGATAGAATTATATGAAATTTCAAACTCGCATATCCCCGTTACTGTTGAAGATACAGAAGTGATTTTACACTCAATGGAATTAGGTCGACCTAACCTATCCTAAACTGACCTGACCTAACCTAACATAACCTAACTTTACTTAACCTAACCTAACCTAACCTAATAACAATAAAATAAAAACAATCTATTTGTGCCGATTGTAGTCGTTCTCGAGGAGATTTGAAATATAGATTTTGATTGTTGAAACATTATAAAACAAACGAATTCCACACATTTTACAATATAATTATATAAAATTTCAAACTCGTATATCTCCGTTACTATTGAAGATACAGAAGTGATTTTGCACTCAATGGAATCAGGTCGACGCTCTCTATTGGCTCATGGGGAAAATGTAATCCATGTGTAATATTCATGCTTAGTTACCATGGAAAATCTCATAACAATAAATTAAACAATCTTTTTAGGCGCTATTTTAGTCGTCCAGGAGATTAAAAATATAGATTTTGATTGTTGTAACATTATAAAACAATCGAATTATGCACTTTTTACGATATAATTATATAAAATTTCAAACTCGCATATCTCCGTTACTGTTGAAGATACAGAAGTGATTTTACAGTCAATGGAATTAGGTCGACCTAACCTAACCTAAACTGACCTGACCTAACCTAACCTAACCTAACCTAACTTTACTTAACCTAACCTAACCTAACCTAATAACAATAAAATAAAAACAATCTATTTGTGCCCGATTGTAGTCGTTCTCGAGGAGATTTGAAATATAGATTTTGATTGTTGAAACATTATAAAACAATCGAATTCCACACATTTTACAATATAGTTATATAAAATTGCAAACTCGTATATCTCCGTTACTATTGAAGATACAGAAGTGATTTTGCACTCAATCGAATCAGGTCGACGCTCTCTATTGGCTCATGGGGAAAATGTAATCCATGTGTAATATTCATGCTTAGTTACCATGGAAAATCTCATAACAATAAATTAAACAATCTATTTAGACGCTATTGTAGTCGTTGTCGAGGATATTTCAAATATAGATTTTGTTTGAAGAAACATTATAAAACAATCGAATTATACACATTTTACGATAGAATTATATAAAATTTCAAACTCGCATATCTCCGTTACTGTTGAAGATACAGAAGTGATTTTACCGTCAATGGAATTAAGTCGACCTAACCTAACCGAAACTGACCTGACCTAACCTAACCTAACCTAACCTAACTTTACATAACCTAACCTAATAACAATAAAATAAAAACAATCTATTTAGGCGCTATTTTAGTCCTCCAGGAGATTAAAAATATAGATTTTGATTGTTGAAACATTATAAAACAATCGAATTATACACTTTTTACGATAGAATTATATAAAATTTCAAACTCGCATATCTCCGTTACTGTTGAAGATACAGAAGTGATTTTACAGTCAATGGAATTAGGTCGACCTAACCTAACCTAAACTGACTTGACCTAACCTAATCTAACCTAACTTTACTTAACAAAACCTAACCTAACCTAATAACAATAAAATAAAAACAATCTTTTTGTGACCGATTGTAGTCGTTGTCGAGGAGATTTGAAATATAGATTTCGATGGTTGAAACGTTATAAAACAATCGAATTCCACACATTTTACAATATAATTATATAAAATTTCAAACTCGCATATCTCCGTTACTGTTGAAGATACAGAAATCATTTTGCACTCAATGGAATCAGGTCGACGCTCTCTATTGGCTCATGGGGAAAAATGTAATCCATGTGTAATATTCATGCTTAGTTACCGTGGAAACTCTCACAACAATAAATTAAACAATCTATTTAGACGCTATTGTAGTCGTTGTCGAGGAGATTTGAAATATAGATTTTGATTGTTGAAACATTATAAAACAATCGAATTATACACATTTTACGATAGAATTATATAAAATTTCAAACTCGCATATCTCCGTTAATGTTGAAGATACAGAAGTGATTTTACACTCAATGGAATTAGGTTGACCTAACCTAACCTAAACTGACCTGAACTAACCTAACCTAACCTAACTTTACTTAACCTAACCTAACCTAACCTAATAACAATAAAAAAAAAACAATCTATTTGTGCACGATTAAAGTCGTTCTCGAGGAGATTTGAAATATAGATTTTGATTGTTGAAACATTATAAAACAATCTAATTATACACATTTTACGATAAAATTATATAAAATTTCAAACTAGCATATCTCCGTTACTGTTGAAGATACAGAAGTGATTTTGCACTCAATGGAATCAGGTCGACGCTCTCTATTGGCTCACGGGGAAAATGTAATCCATGTGTAATATTCATGCTTAGTTACCATGGAAACTCTCACAACAATAAATTAAACAATCTATTTAGACGCTATTGTAGTCGTTGTCGAGGAGATTTGAAATATAGATTTTGATTTTTGAAACATTATAAAACAATCGAATTATGCACTTTTTACGATAGAATTATATAAAATTTCAAACTCGCATATCTCCGTTACTGTTGAAGATACAGAAGTGATTTTACAGTCAATGGAATTAGGTCGACCTAACCTAACCTAAACTGACCTGACCTAACCTAACCTAACCTAACCTAACTTTACATAACCTAACCTAACCTAACCTAATAACAATAAAATAAAAACAATCTATTTAGGCGCTATTTTAGTCGTCCAGGAGATTTCAAATATAGATTTTGATTGTTGAAACATTATAAAACAATCGAATTATACACATTTTACGATAGAATTATATGAAATTTCAAACTCGCATATCCCCGTTACTGTTGAAGATACAGAAGTGATTTTACACTCAATGGAATTAGGTCGACCTAACCTATCCTAAACTGACCTGACCTAACCTAACCTAACCTAACTTTACTTAACCTAACCTAACCTAACCTAATAACAATAAAATAAAAACAATCTATTTGTGCCGATTGTAGTCGTTCTCGAGGAGATTTGAAATATAGATTTTGATTGTTGAAACATTATAAAACAAACGAATTCCACACATTTTACAATATAATTATATAAAATTTCAAACTCGTATATCTCCGTTACTATTGAAGATACAGAAGTGATTTTGCACTCAATGGAATCAGGTCGACGCTCTCTATTGGCTCATGGGGAAAATGTAATCCACGTGTAATATTCATGCTTAGTTACCATGGAAAATCTCATAACAATAAATTAAACAATCTATTTAGACGCTATTGTAGTCGTTGTCGAGGATATTTCAAATATAGATTTTGTTTGAACAAACATTATAAAACAATCGAATTATACACATTTTACGATAGAATTATATAAAATTTCAAACTCGCATATCTCCGTTACTGTTGAAGATACAGAAGTGATTTTACCGTCAATGGAATTAAGTCGACCTAACCTAACCGAAACTGACCTGACCTAACCTAACCTAACCTAACCTAACTTTACATAACCTAACCTAATAACAATAAAATAAAAACAATCTATTTAGGCGCTATTTTAGTCGTCCAGGAGATTAAAAATATAGATTTTGATTGTTGAAACATTATAAAACAATCGAATTATGCACTTTTTACGATAGAATTTTATAAAATTTCAAACTCGCATATCTCCGTTACTGTTGAAGATACAGAAGTGATTTTACAGTCAATGGAATTAGGTCGACCTAACCTAACCTAAACTGACCTGAACTAACCTAACCTAACCTAACTTTACTTAACCTAACCTAACCTAACCTAATAACAATAAAATAAAAACAATCTATTTGTGCCCGATTGTAGTCGTTCTCGAGGAGATTTGAAATATAGATTTTGATTGTTGAAACATTATAAAACAATCGAATTCCACACATTTTACAATATAGTTATATAAAATTTCAAACTCGTATATCTCCGTTACTATTGAAGATACAGAAGTGATTTTGCACTCAATCGAATCAGGTCGACGCTCTCTATTGGCTCATGGGGAAAATGTAATCCATGTGTAATATTCATGCTTAGTTACCATGGAAAATCTCATAACAATAAATTAAAAAATCTATTTAGACGCTATTGTAGTCGTTTTCGAGGATATTTCAAATATAGATTTTGATTGAAGAAACATTATAAAACAATCGAATTATACACATTTTACGATAGAATTATATAAAATTTCAAACTCGCATATCTCCGTTACTGTTGAAGATACAGAAGTGATTTTACCGTCAATGGAATTAAGTCGACCTAACCTAACCTAAACTGACCTGACCTAACCTAACCTAACATAACCTAACTTTACATAACCTAACCTAATAACAATAAAATAAAAACAATCTATTTAGGCGCTATTTTAGTCGTCCAGGAGATTAAAAATATAGATTTTGATTGTTGAAACATTATAAAACAATCGAATTATACACTTTTTACGATAGAATTATATAAAATTTCAAACTCGCATATCTCCGTTACTGTTGAAGATACAGAAGTGATTTTACAGTCAATGGAATTAGGTCGACCTAACCTAACCTAAACTGACTTGACCTAACCTAATCTAACCTAACTTTACTTAACAAAACCTAACCTAACCTAATAACAATAAAATAAAAACAATCTTTTTGTGACCGATTGTAGTCGTTGTCGAGGAGATTTGAAATATAGATTTCGATGGTTGAAACGTTATAAAACAATCGAATTCCACACATTTTACAATATAATTATATAAAATTTCAAACTCGCATATCTCCGTTACTGTTGAAGATACAGAAATGATTTTGCACTCAATGGAATCAGGTCGACGCTCTCTATTGGCTCATGGGGAAAAATGTAATCCATGTGTAATATTCATGCTTAGTTACCGTGGAAACTCTCACAACAATAAATTAAACAATCTATTTAGACGCTATTGTAGTCGTTGTCGAGGAGATTTGAAATATAGATTTTGATTGTTGAAACATTATAAAACAATCGAATTATACACATTTTACGATAGAATTATATAAAATTTCAAACTCGCATATCTCCGTTAATGTTGAAGATACAGAAGTGATTTTACACTCAATGGAATTAGGTTGACCTAACCTAACCTAAACTGACCTGAACTAACCTAACCTAACCTAACTTTACTTAACCTAACCTAACTTAACCTAATAACAATAAAATAAAAACAATCTATTTGTGCACGATTAAAGTCGTTCTCGAGGAGATTTGAAATATAGATTTTGATTGTTGAAACATTATAAAACAATCTAATTATACACATTTTACGATAAAATTATATAAAATTTCAAACTCGCATATCTCCGTTACTGTTGAAGATACAGAAGTGATTTTGCACTCAATGGAATCAGGTCGACGCTCTCTATTGGCTCACGGGGAAAATGTAATCCATGTGTAATATTCATGCTTAGTTACCATGGAAACTCTCACAACAATAAATTAAACAATCTATTTAGACGCTATTGTAGTCGTTGTCGAGGAGATTTGAAATATAGATTTTGATTTTTGAAACATTATAAAACAATCGAATTATGCACTTTTTACGATAGAATTATATAAAATTTCAAACTCGCATATCTCCGTTACTGTTGAAGATACAGAAGTGATTTTACAGTCAATGGAATTAGGTCGACCTAACCTAACCTAAACTGACCTGACCTAACCTAACCTAACCTAACCTAACTTTACTTAACCTAACCTAACCTAACCTAATAACAATAAAATAAAAACAATCTATTTGTGCCCGATTGTAGTCGTTCTCGAGGAGATTTGAAATATAGATTTTGATTGTTGAAACATTATAAAACAATCGAATTCCACACATTTTACAATATAGTTATATAAAATTGCAAACTCGTATATCTCCGTTACTATTGAAGATACAGAAGTGATTTTGCACTCAATCGAATCAGGTCGACGCTCTCTATTGGCTCATGGGGAAAATGTAATCCATGTGTAATATTCATGCTTAGTTACCATGGAAAATCTCATAACAATAAATTAAACAATCTATTTAGACGCTATTGTAGTCGTTGTCGAGGATATTTCAAATATAGATTTTGTTTGAAGAAACATTATAAAACAATCGAATTATACACATTTTACGATAGAATTATATAAAATTTCAAACTCGCATATCTCCGTTACTGTTGAAGATACAGAAGTGATTTTACCGTCAATGGAATTAAGTCGACCTAACCTAACCGAAACTGACCTGACCTAACCTAACCTAACCTAACCTAACTTTACATAACCTAACCTAATAACAATAAAATAAAAACAATCTATTTAGGCGCTATTTTAGTCCTCCAGGAGATTAAAAATATAGATTTTGATTGTTGAAACATTATAAAACAATCGAATTATACACTTTTTACGATAGAATTATATAAAATTTCAAACTCGCATATCTCCGTTACTGTTGAAGATACAGAAGTGATTTTACAGTCAATGGAATTAGGTCGACCTAACCTAACCTAAACTGACTTGACCTAACCTAATCTAACCTAACTTTACTTAACAAAACCTAACCTAACCTAATAACAATAAAATAAAAACAATCTTTTTGTGACCGATTGTAGTCGTTGTCGAGGAGATTTGAAATATAGATTTCGATGGTTGAAACGTTATAAAACAATCGAATTCCACACATTTTACAATATAATTATATAAAATTTCAAACTCGCATATCTCCGTTACTGTTGAAGATACAGAAATCATTTTGCACTCAATGGAATCAGGTCGACGCTCTCTATTGGCTCATGGGGAAAAATGTAATCCATGTGTAATATTCATGCTTAGTTACCGTGGAAACTCTCACAACAATAAATTAAACAATCTATTTAGACGCTATTGTAGTCGTTGTCGAGGAGATTTGAAATATAGATTTTGATTGTTGAAACATTATAAAACAATCGAATTATACACATTTTACGATAGAATTATATAAAATTTCAAACTCGCATATCTCCGTTAATGTTGAAGATACAGAAGTGATTTTACACTCAATGGAATTAGGTTGACCTAACCTAACCTAAACTGACCTGAACTAACCTAACCTAACCTAACTTTACTTAACCTAACCTAACCTAACCTAATAACAATAAAAAAAAAACAATCTATTTGTGCACGATTAAAGTCGTTCTCGAGGAGATTTGAAATATAGATTTTGATTGTTGAAACATTATAAAACAATCTAATTATACACATTTTACGATAAAATTATATAAAATTTCAAACTAGCATATCTCCGTTACTGTTGAAGATACAGAAGTGATTTTGCACTCAATGGAATCAGGTCGACGCTCTCTATTGGCTCACGGGGAAAATGTAATCCATGTGTAATATTCATGCTTAGTTACCATGGAAACTCTCACAACAATAAATTAAACAATCTATTTAGACGCTATTGTAGTCGTTGTCGAGGAGATTTGAAATATAGATTTTGATTTTTGAAACATTATAAAACAATCGAATTATGCACTTTTTACGATAGAATTATATAAAATTTCAAACTCGCATATCTCCGTTACTGTTGAAGATACAGAAGTGATTTTACAGTCAATGGAATTAGGTCGACCTAACCTAACCTAAACTGACCTGACCTAACCTAACCTAACCTAACCTAACTTTACATAACCTAACCTAACCTAACCTAATAACAATAAAATAAAAACAATCTATTTAGGCGCTATTTTAGTCGTCCAGGAGATTTCAAATATAGATTTTGATTGTTGAAACATTATAAAACAATCGAATTATACACATTTTACGATAGAATTATATGAAATTTCAAACTCGCATATCCCCGTTACTGTTGAAGATACAGAAGTGATTTTACACTCAATGGAATTAGGTCGACCTAACCTATCCTAAACTGACCTGACCTAACCTAACCTAACCTAACTTTACTTAACCTAACCTAACCTAACCTAATAACAATAAAATAAAAACAATCTATTTGTGCCGATTGTAGTCGTTCTCGAGGAGATTTGAAATATAGATTTTGATTGTTGAAACATTATAAAACAAACGAATTCCACACATTTTACAATATAATTATATAAAATTTCAAACTCGTATATCTCCGTTACTATTGAAGATACAGAAGTGATTTTGCACTCAATGGAATCAGGTCGACGCTCTCTATTGGCTCATGGGGAAAATGTAATCCACGTGTAATATTCATGCTTAGTTACCATGGAAAATCTCATAACAATAAATTAAACAATCTATTTAGACGCTATTGTAGTCGTTGTCGAGGATATTTCAAATATAGATTTTGTTTGAACAAACATTATAAAACAATCGAATTATACACATTTTACGATAGAATTATATAAAATTTCAAACTCGCATATCTCCGTTACTGTTGAAGATACAGAAGTGATTTTACCGTCAATGGAATTAAGTCGACCTAACCTAACCGAAACTGACCTGACCTAACCTAACCTAACCTAACCTAACTTTACATAACCTAACCTAATAACAATAAAATAAAAACAATCTATTTAGGCGCTATTTTAGTCGTCCAGGAGATTAAAAATATAGATTTTGATTGTTGAAACATTATAAAACAATCGAATTATGCACTTTTTACGATAGAATTTTATAAAATTTCAAACTCGCATATCTCCGTTACTGTTGAAGATACAGAAGTGATTTTACAGTCAATGGAATTAGGTCGACCTAACCTAACCTAAACTGACCTGAACTAACCTAACCTAACCTAACTTTACTTAACCTAACCTAACCTAACCTAATAACAATAAAATAAAAACAATCTATTTGTGCCCGATTGTAGTCGTTCTCGAGGAGATTTGAAATATAGATTTTGATTGTTGAAACATTATAAAACAATCGAATTCCACACATTTTACAATATAGTTATATAAAATTTCAAACTCGTATATCTCCGTTACTATTGAAGATACAGAAGTGATTTTGCACTCAATCGAATCAGGTCGACGCTCTCTATTGGCTCATGGGGAAAATGTAATCCATGTGTAATATTCATGCTTAGTTACCATGGAAAATCTCATAACAATAAATTAAAAAATCTATTTAGACGCTATTGTAGTCGTTTTCGAGGATATTTCAAATATAGATTTTGATTGAAGAAACATTATAAAACAATCGAATTATACACATTTTACGATAGAATTATATAAAATTTCAAACTCGCATATCTCCGTTACTGTTGAAGATACAGAAGTGATTTTACCGTCAATGGAATTAAGTCGACCTAACCTAACCTAAACTGACCTGACCTAACCTAACCTAACATAACCTAACTTTACATAACCTAACCTAATAACAATAAAATAAAAACAATCTATTTAGGCGCTATTTTAGTCGTCCAGGAGATTAAAAATATAGATTTTGATTGTTGAAACATTATAAAACAATCGAATTATACACTTTTTACGATAGAATTATATAAAATTTCAAACTCGCATATCTCCGTTACTGTTGAAGATACAGAAGTGATTTTACAGTCAATGGAATTAGGTCGACCTAACCTAACCTAAACTGACTTGACCTAACCTAATCTAACCTAACTTTACTTAACAAAACCTAACCTAACCTAATAACAATAAAATAAAAACAATCTTTTTGTGACCGATTGTAGTCGTTGTCGAGGAGATTTGAAATATAGATTTCGATGGTTGAAACGTTATAAAACAATCGAATTCCACACATTTTACAATATAATTATATAAAATTTCAAACTCGCATATCTCCGTTACTGTTGAAGATACAGAAATGATTTTGCACTCAATGGAATCAGGTCGACGCTCTCTATTGGCTCATGGGGAAAAATGTAATCCATGTGTAATATTCATGCTTAGTTACCGTGGAAACTCTCACAACAATAAATTAAACAATCTATTTAGACGCTATTGTAGTCGTTGTCGAGGAGATTTGAAATATAGATTTTGATTGTTGAAACATTATAAAACAATCGAATTATACACATTTTACGATAGAATTATATAAAATTTCAAACTCGCATATCTCCGTTAATGTTGAAGATACAGAAGTGATTTTACACTCAATGGAATTAGGTTGACCTAACCTAACCTAAACTGACCTGAACTAACCTAACCTAACCTAACTTTACTTAACCTAACCTAACTTAACCTAATAACAATAAAATAAAAACAATCTATTTGTGCACGATTAAAGTCGTTCTCGAGGAGATTTGAAATATAGATTTTGATTGTTGAAACATTATAAAACAATCTAATTATACACATTTTACGATAAAATTATATAAAATTTCAAACTCGCATATCTCCGTTACTGTTGAAGATACAGAAGTGATTTTGCACTCAATGGAATCAGGTCGACGCTCTCTATTGGCTCACGGGGAAAATGTAATCCATGTGTAATATTCATGCTTAGTTACCATGGAAACTCTCACAACAATAAATTAAACAATCTATTTAGACGCTATTGTAGTCGTTGTCGAGGAGATTTGAAATATAGATTTTGATTTTTGAAACATTATAAAACAATCGAATTATGCACTTTTTACGATAGAATTATATAAAATTTCAAACTCGCATATCTCCGTTACTGTTGAAGATACAGAAGTGATTTTACAGTCAATGGAATTAGGTCGACCTAACCTAACCTAAACTGACCTGACCTAACCTAACCTAACCTAACTTTACATAACCTAACCTAACCTAACCTAATAACAATAAAATAAAAACAATCTATTTAGGCGCTATTTTAGTCGTCCAGGAGATTTCAAATATAGATTTTGATTGTTGAAACATTATAAAACAATCGAATTATACACATTTTACGATAGAATTATATGAAATTTCAAACTCGCATATCCCCGTTACTGTTGAAGATACAGAAGTGATTTTACACTCAATGGAATTAGGTCGACCTAACCTATCCTAAACTGACCTGACCTAACCTAACCTAACCTAACTTTACTTAACCTAACCTAACCTAACCTAATAACAATAAAATAAAAACAATCTATTTGTGCCGATTGTAGTCGTTCTCGAGGAGATTTGAAATATAGATTTTGATTGTTGAAACATTATAAAACAAACGAATTCCACACATTTTACAATATAATTATATAAAATTTCAAACTCGTATATCTCCGTTACTATTGAAGATACAGAAGTGATTTTGCACTCAATGGAATCAGGTCGACGCTCTCTATTGGCTCATGGGGAAAATGTAATCCATGTGTAATATTCATGCTTAGTTACCATGGAAAATCTCATAACAATAAATTAAACAATCTTTTTAGGCGCTATTTTAGTCGTCCAGGAGATTAAAAATATAGATTTTGATTGTTGTAACATTATAAAACAATCGAATTATGCACTTTTTACGATATAATTATATAAAATTTCAAACTCGCATATCTCCGTTACTGTTGAAGATACAGAAGTGATTTTACAGTCAATGGAATTAGGTCGACCTAACCTAACCTAAACTGACCTGACCTAACCTAACCTAACCTAACCTAACTTTACTTAACCTAACCTAACCTAACCTAATAACAATAAAATAAAAACAATCTATTTGTGCCCGATTGTAGTCGTTCTCGAGGAGATTTGAAATATAGATTTTGATTGTTGAAACATTATAAAACAATCGAATTCCACACATTTTACAATATAGTTATATAAAATTGCAAACTCGTATATCTCCGTTACTATTGAAGATACAGAAGTGATTTTGCACTCAATCGAATCAGGTCGACGCTCTCTATTGGCTCATGGGGAAAATGTAATCCATGTGTAATATTCATGCTTAGTTACCATGGAAAATCTCATAACAATAAATTAAACAATCTATTTAGACGCTATTGTAGTCGTTGTCGAGGATATTTCAAATATAGATTTTGTTTGAAGAAACATTATAAAACAATCGAATTATACACATTTTACGATAGAATTATATAAAATTTCAAACTCGCATATCTCCGTTACTGTTGAAGATACAGAAGTGATTTTACCGTCAATGGAATTAAGTCGACCTAACCTAACCGAAACTGACCTGACCTAACCTAACCTAACCTAACCTAACTTTACATAACCTAACCTAATAACAATAAAATAAAAACAATCTATTTAGGCGCTATTTTAGTCCTCCAGGAGATTAAAAATATAGATTTTGATTGTTGAAACATTATAAAACAATCGAATTATACACTTTTTACGATAGAATTATATAAAATTTCAAACTCGCATATCTCCGTTACTGTTGAAGATACAGAAGTGATTTTACAGTCAATGGAATTAGGTCGACCTAACCTAACCTAAACTGACTTGACCTAACCTAATCTAACCTAACTTTACTTAACAAAACCTAACCTAACCTAATAACAATAAAATAAAAACAATCTTTTTGTGACCGATTGTAGTCGTTGTCGAGGAGATTTGAAATATAGATTTCGATGGTTGAAACGTTATAAAACAATCGAATTCCACACATTTTACAATATAATTATATAAAATTTCAAACTCGCATATCTCCGTTACTGTTGAAGATACAGAAATCATTTTGCACTCAATGGAATCAGGTCGACGCTCTCTATTGGCTCATGGGGAAAAATGTAATCCATGTGTAATATTCATGCTTAGTTACCGTGGAAACTCTCACAACAATAAATTAAACAATCTATTTAGACGCTATTGTAGTCGTTGTCGAGGAGATTTGAAATATAGATTTTGATTGTTGAAACATTATAAAACAATCGAATTATACACATTTTACGATAGAATTATATAAAATTTCAAACTCGCATATCTCCGTTAATGTTGAAGATACAGAAGTGATTTTACACTCAATGGAATTAGGTTGACCTAACCTAACCTAAACTGACCTGAACTAACCTAACCTAACCTAACTTTACTTAACCTAACCTAACCTAACCTAATAACAATAAAAAAAAACAATCTATTTGTGCACGATTAAAGTCGTTCTCGAGGAGATTTGAAATATAGATTTTGATTGTTGAAACATTATAAAACAATCTAATTATACACATTTTACGATAAAATTATATAAAATTTCAAACTAGCATATCTCCGTTACTGTTGAAGATACAGAAGTGATTTTGCACTCAATGGAATCAGGTCGACGCTCTCTATTGGCTCACGGGGAAAATGTAATCCATGTGTAATATTCATGCTTAGTTACCATGGAAACTCTCACAACAATAAATTAAACAATCTATTTAGACGCTATTGTAGTCGTTGTCGAGGAGATTTGAAATATAGATTTTGATTTTTGAAACATTATAAAACAATCGAATTATGCACTTTTTACGATAGAATTATATAAAATTTCAAACTCGCATATCTCCGTTACTGTTGAAGATACAGAAGTGATTTTACAGTCAATGGAATTAGGTCGACCTAACCTAACCTAAACTGACCTGACCTAACCTAACCTAACCTAACCTAACTTTACATAACCTAACCTAACCTAACCTAATAACAATAAAATAAAAACAATCTATTTAGGCGCTATTTTAGTCGTCCAGGAGATTTCAAATATAGATTTTGATTGTTGAAACATTATAAAACAATCGAATTATACACATTTTACGATAGAATTATATGAAATTTCAAACTCGCATATCCCCGTTACTGTTGAAGATACAGAAGTGATTTTACACTCAATGGAATTAGGTCGACCTAACCTATCCTAAACTGACCTGACCTAACCTAACCTAACCTAACTTTACTTAACCTAACCTAACCTAACCTAATAACAATAAAATAAAAACAATCTATTTGTGCCGATTGTAGTCGTTCTCGAGGAGATTTGAAATATAGATTTTGATTGTTGAAACATTATAAAACAAACGAATTCCACACATTTTACAATATAATTATATAAAATTTCAAACTCGTATATCTCCGTTACTATTGAAGATACAGAAGTGATTTTGCACTCAATGGAATCAGGTCGACGCTCTCTATTGGCTCATGGGGAAAATGTAATCCACGTGTAATATTCATGCTTAGTTACCATGGAAAATCTCATAACAATAAATTAAACAATCTATTTAGACGCTATTGTAGTCGTTGTCGAGGATATTTCAAATATAGATTTTGTTTGAACAAACATTATAAAACAATCGAATTATACACATTTTACGATAGAATTATATAAAATTTCAAACTCGCATATCTCCGTTACTGTTGAAGATACAGAAGTGATTTTACCGTCAATGGAATTAAGTCGACCTAACCTAACCGAAACTGACCTGACCTAACCTAACCTAACCTAACCTAACTTTACATAACCTAACCTAATAACAATAAAATAAAAACAATCTATTTAGGCGCTATTTTAGTCGTCCAGGAGATTAAAAATATAGATTTTGATTGTTGAAACATTATAAAACAATCGAATTATACACTTTTTACGATAGAATTATATAAAATTTCAAACTCGCATATCTCCGTTACTGTTGAAGATACAGAAGTGATTTTACAGTCAATGGAATTAGGTCGACCTAACCTAACCTAAACTGACTTGACCTAACCTAATCTAACCTAACTTTACTTAACAAAACCTAACCTAACCTAATAACAATAAAATAAAAACAATCTTTTTGTGACCGATTGTAGTCGTTGTCGAGGAGATTTGAAATATAGATTTCGATGGTTGAAACGTTATAAAACAATCGAATTCCACACATTTTACAATATAATTATATAAAATTTCAAACTCGCATATCTCCGTTACTGTTGAAGATACAGAAATGATTTTGCACTCAATGGAATCAGGTCGACGCTCTCTATTGGCTCATGGGGAAAAATGTAATCCATGTGTAATATTCATGCTTAGTTACCGTGGAAACTCTCACAACAATAAATTAAACAATCTATTTAGACGCTATTGTAGTCGTTGTCGAGGAGATTTGAAATATAGATTTTGATTGTTGAAACATTATAAAACAATCGAATTATACACATTTTACGATAGAATTATATAAAATTTCAAACTCGCATATCTCCGTTAATGTTGAAGATACAGAAGAGATTTTACACTCAATGGAATTAGGTTGACCTAACCTAACCTAAACTGACCTGAACTAACCTAACCTAACCTAACTTTACTTAACCTAACCTAACCTAACCTAATAACAATAAAATAAAAACAATCTATTTGTGCACGATTAAAGTCGTTCTCGAGGAGATTTGAAATATAGATTTTGATTGTTGAAACATTATAAAACAATCTAATTATACACATTTTACGATAAAATTATATAAAATTTCAAACTCGCATATCTCCGTTACTGTTGAAGATACAGAAGTGATTTTGCACTCAATGGAATCAGGTCGACGCTCTCTATTGGCTCAAGGGGAAAATGTAATCCATGTGTAATATTCATGCTTAGTTACCATGGAAACTCTCACAACAATAAATTAAACAATCTATTTAGACGCTATTGTAGTCGTTGTCGAGGAGATTTGAAATATAGATTTTGATTTTTGAAACATTATAAAACAATCGAATTATGCACTTTTTACGATAGAATTATATAAAATTTCAAACTCGCATATCTCCGTTACTGTTGAAGATACAGAAGTGATTTTACAGTCAATGGAATTAGGTCGACCTAACCTAACCTAAACTGACCTGAACTAACCTAACCTAACCTAACTTTACTTAACCTAACCTAACCTAACCTAATAACAATAAAATAAAAACAATCTATTTGTGCCCGATTGTAGTCGTTCTCGAGGAGATTTGAAATATAGATTTTGATTGTTGAAACATTATAAAACAATCGAATTCCACACATTTTACAATATAGTTATATAAAATTTCAAACTCGTATATCTCCGTTACTATTGAAGATACAGAAGTGATTTTGCACTCAATCGAATCAGGTCGACGCTCTCTATTGGCTCATGGGGAAAATGTAATCCATGTGTAATATTCATGCTTAGTTACCATGGAAAATCTCATAACAATAAATTAAAAAATCTATTTAGACGCTATTGTAGTCGTTTTCGAGGATATTTCAAATATAGATTTTGATTGAAGAAACATTATAAAACAATCGAATTATACACATTTTACGATAGAATTATATAAAATTTCAAACTCGCATATCTCCGTTACTGTTGAAGATACAGAAGTGATTTTACCGTCAATGGAATTAAGTCGACCTAACCTAACCTAAACTGACCTGACCTAACCTAACCTAACATAACCTAACTTTACATAACCTAACCTAATAACAATAAAATAAAAACAATCTATTTAGGCGCTATTTTAGTCGTCCAGGAGATTAAAAATATAGATTTTGATTGTTGAAACATTATAAAACAATCGAATTATACACTTTTTACGATAGAATTATATAAAATTTCAAACTCGCATATCTCCGTTACTGTTGAAGATACAGAAGTGATTTTACAGTCAATGGAATTAGGTCGACCTAACCTAACCTAAACTGACTTGACCTAACCTAATCTAACCTAACTTTACTTAACAAAACCTAACCTAACCTAATAACAATAAAATAAAAACAATCTTTTTGTGACCGATTGTAGTCGTTGTCGAGGAGATTTGAAATATAGATTTCGATGGTTGAAACGTTATAAAACAATCGAATTCCACACATTTTACAATATAATTATATAAAATTTCAAACTCGCATATCTCCGTTACTGTTGAAGATACAGAAATGATTTTGCACTCAATGGAATCAGGTCGACGCTCTCTATTGGCTCATGGGGAAAAATGTAATCCATGTGTAATATTCATGCTTAGTTACCGTGGAAACTCTCACAACAATAAATTAAACAATCTATTTAGACGCTATTGTAGTCGTTGTCGAGGAGATTTGAAATATAGATTTTGATTGTTGAAACATTATAAAACAATCGAATTATACACATTTTACGATAGAATTATATAAAATTTCAAACTCGCATATCTCCGTTAATGTTGAAGATACAGAAGTGATTTTACACTCAATGGAATTAGGTTGACCTAACCTAACCTAAACTGACCTGAACTAACCTAACCTAACCGAACTTTACTTAACCTAACCTAACCTAACCTAACCTAAAAACAATAAAATAAAAACAATCTATTTGTGCACGATTGTAGTCGTTCTCGAGGAGATTTGAAATATAGATTTTGATTGTTGAAACATTATAAAACAATCTAATTATACACATTTTACGATAAAATTATATAAAATTTCAAACTCGCATATCTCCGTTACTGTTGAAGATACAGAAGTGATTTTGCACTCAATGGAATCAGGTCGACGCTCTCTATTGGCTCACGGGGAAAATGTAATCCATGTGTAATATTCATGCTTAGTTACCATGGAAACTCTCACAACAATAAATTAAACAATCTATTTAGACGCTATTGTAGTCGTTGTCGAGGAGATTTGAAATATAGATTTTGATTTTTGAAACATTATAAAACAATCGAATTATGCACTTTTTACGATAGAATTATATAAAATTTCAAACTCGCATATCTCCGTTACTGTTGAAGATACAGAAGTGATTTTACAGTCAATGGAATTAGGTCGACCTAACCTAACCTAAACTGACCTGAACTAACCTAACCTAACCTAACTTTACTTAACCTAACCTAACCTAACCTAATAACAATAAAATAAAAACAATCTATTTGTGCCCGATTGTAGTCGTTCTCGAGGAGATTTGAAATATAGATTTTGATTGTTGAAACATTATAAAACAATCGAATTCCACACATTTTACAATATAGTTATATAAAATTTCAAACTCGTATATCTCCGTTACTATTGAAGATACAGAAGTGATTTTGCACTCAATCGAATCAGGTCGACGCTCTCTATTGGCTCATGGGGAAAATGTAATCCATGTGTAATATTCATGCTTAGTTACCATGGAAAATCTCATAACAATAAATTAAAAAATCTATTTAGACGCTATTGTAGTCGTTTTCGAGGATATTTCAAATATAGATTTTGATTGAAGAAACATTATAAAACAATCGAATTATACACATTTTACGATAGAATTATATAAAATTTCAAACTCGCATATCTCCGTTACTGTTGAAGATACAGAAGTGATTTTACCGTCAATGGAATTAAGTCGACCTAACCTAACCTAAACTGACCTGACCTAACCTAACCTAACATAACCTAACTTTACATAACCTAACCTAATAACAATAAAATAAAAACAATCTATTTAGGCGCTATTTTAGTCGTCCAGGAGATTAAAAATATAGATTTTGATTGTTGAAACATTATAAAACAATCGAATTATACACTTTTTACGATAGAATTATATAAAATTTCAAACTCGCATATCTCCGTTACTGTTGAAGATACAGAAGTGATTTTACAGTCAATGGAATTAGGTCGACCTAACCTAACCTAAACTGACTTGACCTAACCTAATCTAACCTAACTTTACTTAACAAAACCTAACCTAACCTAATAACAATAAAATAAAAACAATCTTTTTGTGACCGATTGTAGTCGTTGTCGAGGAGATTTGAAATATAGATTTCGATGGTTGAAACGTTATAAAACAATCGAATTCCACACATTTTACAATATAATTATATAAAATTTCAAACTCGCATATCTCCGTTACTGTTGAAGATACAGAAATGATTTTGCACTCAATGGAATCAGGTCGACGCTCTCTATTGGCTCATGGGGAAAAATGTAATCCATGTGTAATATTCATGCTTAGTTACCGTGGAAACTCTCACAACAATAAATTAAACAATCTATTTAGACGCTATTGTAGTCGTTGTCGAGGAGATTTGAAATATAGATTTTGATTGTTGAAACATTATAAAACAATCGAATTATACACATTTTACGATAGAATTATATAAAATTTCAAACTCGCATATCTCCGTTAATGTTGAAGATACAGAAGTGATTTTACACTCAATGGAATTAGGTTGACCTAACCTAACCTAAACTGACCTGAACTAACCTAACCTAACCGAACTTTACTTAACCTAACCTAACCTAACCTAACCTAAAAACAATAAAATAAAAACAATCTATTTGTGCACGATTGTAGTCGTTCTCGAGGAGATTTGAAATATAGATTTTGATTGTTGAAACATTATAAAACAATCTAATTATACACATTTTACGATAAAATTATATAAAATTTCAAACTCGCATATCTCCGTTACTGTTGAAGATACAGAAGTGATTTTGCACTCAATGGAATCAGGTCGACGCTCTCTATTGGCTCACGGGGAAAATGTAATCCATGTGTAATATTCATGCTTAGTTACCATGGAAAATCTCATAACAATAAATTAAAAAATCTATTTAGACGCTATTGTAGTCGTTTTCGAGGATATTTCAAATATAGATTTTGATTGAAGAAACATTATAAAACAATCGAATTATACACATTTTACGATAGAATTATATAAAATTTCAAACTCGCATATCTCCGTTACTGTTGAAGATACAGAAGTGATTTTACCGTCAATGGAATTAAGTCGACCTAACCTAACCTAAACTGACCTGACCTAACCTAACCTAACATAACCTAACTTTACATAACCTAACCTAATAACAATAAAATAAAAACAATCTATTTAGGCGCTATTTTAGTCGTCCAGGAGATTAAAAATATAGATTTTGATTGTTGAAACATTATAAAACAATCGAATTATACACTTTTTACGATAGAATTATATAAAATTTCAAACTCGCATATCTCCGTTACTGTTGAAGATACAGAAGTGATTTTACAGTCAATGGAATTAGGTGGACCTAACCTAACCTAAACTGACTTGACCTAACCTAATCTAACCTAACTTTACTTAACAAAACCTAACCTAACCTAATAACAATAAAATAAAAACAATCTTTTTGTGACCGATTGTAGTCGTTGTCGAGGAGATTTGAAATATAGATTTCGATGGTTGAAACGTTATAAAACTATCGAATTCCACACATTTTACAATATAATTATATAAAATTTCAAACTCGCATATCTCCGTTACTGTTGAAGATACAGAAATGATTTTGCACTCAATGGAATCAGGTCGACGCTCTCTATTGGCTCATGGGGAAAAATGTAATCCATGTGTAATATTCATGCTTAGTTACCGTGGAACCTCTCACAACAATAAATTAAACAATCTATTTAGACGCTATTGTAGTCGTTGTCGAGGAGATTTGAAATATAGATTTTGATTGTTGAAACATTATAAAACAATCGAATTATACACATTTTACGATAGAATTATATAAAATTTCAAACTCGCATATCTCCGTTAATGTTGAAGATACAGAAGTGATTTTACACTCAATGGAATTAGGTTGACCTAACCTAACCTAAACTGACCTGAACTAACCTAACCTAACCTAACTTTACTTAACCTAACCTAACCTAACCTAATAACAATAAAATAAAAACAATCTATTTGTGCACGATTAAAGTCGTTCTCGAGGAGATTTGAAATATAGATTTTGATTGTTGAAACATTATAAAACAATCTAATTATACACATTTTACGATAAAATTATATAAAATTTCAAACTCGCATATCTCCGTTACTGTTGAAGATACAGAAGTGATTTTGCACTCAATGGAATCAGGTCGACGCTCTCTATTGGCTCAAGGGGAAAATGTAATCCATGTGTAATATTCATGCTTAGTTACCATGGAAACTCTCACAACAATAAATTAAACAATCTATTTAGACGCTATTGTAGTCGTTGTCGAGGAGATTTGAAATATAGATTTTGATTTTTGAAACATTATAAAACAATCGAATTATGCACTTTTTACGATAGAATTATATAAAATTTCAAACTCGCATATCTCCGTTACTGTTGAAGATACAGAAGTGATTTTACAGTCAATGGAATTAGGTCGACCTAACCTAACCTAAACTGACCTGACC
This sequence comes from Lepisma saccharinum, assembly GCF_977018435.1. NCBI lineage: Eukaryota > Metazoa > Arthropoda > Insecta > Zygentoma > Lepismatidae > Lepisma > Lepisma saccharinum. The sequence goes on from NW_028142994.1 coordinate 534,432, forward strand.
TAACCTAACCTAACCTAACCTAACTTTACATAACCTAACCTAACCTAACCTAATAACAATAAAATAAAAACAATCTATTTAGGCGCTATTTTAGTCGTCCAGGAGATTTCAAATATAGATTTTGATTGTTGAAACATTATAAAACAATCGAATTATACACATTTTACGATAGAATTATATGAAATTTCAAACTCGCATATCCCCGTTACTGTTGAAGATACAGAAGTGATTTTACACTCAATGGAATTAGGTCGACCTAACCTATCCTAAACTGACCTGACCTAACCTAACCTAACCTAACTTTACTTAACCTAACCTAACCTAACCTAATAACAATAAAATAAAAACAATCTATTTGTGCCGATTGTAGTCGTTCTCGAGGAGATTTGAAATATAGATTTTGATTGTTGAAACATTATAAAACAAACGAATTCCACACATTTTACAATATAATTATATAAAATTTCAAACTCGTATATCTCCGTTACTATTGAAGATACAGAAGTGATTTTGCACTCAATGGAATCAGGTCGACGCTCTCTATTGGCTCATGGGGAAAATGTAATCCACGTGTAATATTCATGCTTAGTTACCATGGAAAATCTCATAACAATAAATTAAACAATCTTTTTAGGCGCTATTTTAGTCGTCCAGGAGATTAAAAATATAGATTTTGATTGTTGAAACATTATAAAACAATCGAATTATGCACTTTTTACGATAGAATTTTATAAAATTTCAAACTCGCATATCTCCGTTACTGTTGAAGATACAGAAGTGATTTTACAGTCAATGGAATTAGGTCGACCTAACCTAACCTAAACTGACCTGAACTAACCTAACCTAACCTAACTTTACTTAACCTAACCTAACCTAACCTAATAACAATAAAATAAAAACAATCTATTTGTGCCCGATTGTAGTCGTTCTCGAGGAGATTTGAAATATAGATTTTGATTGTTGAAACATTATAAAACAATCGAATTCCACACATTTTACAATATAGTTATATAAAATTTCAAACTCGTATATCTCCGTTACTATTGAAGATACAGAAGTGATTTTGCACTCAATCGAATCAGGTCGACGCTCTCTATTGGCTCATGGGGAAAATGTAATCCATGTGTAATATTCATGCTTAGTTACCATGGAAAATCTCATAACAATAAATTAAAAAATCTATTTAGACGCTATTGTAGTCGTTTTCGAGGATATTTCAAATATAGATTTTGATTGAAGAAACATTATAAAACAATCGAATTATACACATTTTACGATAGAATTATATAAAATTTCAAACTCGCATATCTCCGTTACTGTTGAAGATACAGAAGTGATTTTACCGTCAATGGAATTAAGTCGACCTAACCTAACCTAAACTGACCTGACCTAACCTAACCTAACATAACCTAACTTTACATAACCTAACCTAATAACAATAAAATAAAAACAATCTATTTAGGCGCTATTTTAGTCGTCCAGGAGATTAAAAATATAGATTTTGATTGTTGAAACATTATAAAACAATCGAATTATACACTTTTTACGATAGAATTATATAAAATTTCAAACTCGCATATCTCCGTTACTGTTGAAGATACAGAAGTGATTTTACAGTCAATGGAATTAGGTCGACCTAACCTAACCTAAACTGACTTGACCTAACCTAATCTAACCTAACTTTACTTAACAAAACCTAACCTAACCTAATAACAATAAAATAAAAACAATCTTTTTGTGACCGATTGTAGTCGTTGTCGAGGAGATTTGAAATATAGATTTCGATGGTTGAAACGTTATAAAACAATCGAATTCCACACATTTTACAATATAATTATATAAAATTTCAAACTCGCATATCTCCGTTACTGTTGAAGATACAGAAATGATTTTGCACTCAATGGAATCAGGTCGACGCTCTCTATTGGCTCATGGGGAAAAATGTAATCCATGTGTAATATTCATGCTTAGTTACCGTGGAAACTCTCACAACAATAAATTAAACAATCTATTTAGACGCTATTGTAGTCGTTGTCGAGGAGATTTGAAATATAGATTTTGATTGTTGAAACATTATAAAACAATCGAATTATACACATTTTACGATAGAATTATATAAAATTTCAAACTCGCATATCTCCGTTAATGTTGAAGATACAGAAGTGATTTTACACTCAATGGAATTAGGTTGACCTAACCTAACCTAAACTGACCTGAACTAACCTAACCTAACCGAACTTTACTTAACCTAACCTAACCTAACCTAACCTAAAAACAATAAAATAAAAACAATCTATTTGTGCACGATTGTAGTCGTTCTCGAGGAGATTTGAAATATAGATTTTGATTGTTGAAACATTATAAAACAATCTAATTATACACATTTTACGATAAAATTATATAAAATTTCAAACTCGCATATCTCCGTTACTGTTGAAGATACAGAAGTGATTTTGCACTCAATGGAATCAGGTCGACGCTCTCTATTGGCTCACGGGGAAAATGTAATCCATGTGTAATATTCATGCTTAGTTACCATGGAAAATCTCATAACAATAAATTAAAAAATCTATTTAGACGCTATTGTAGTCGTTTTCGAGGATATTTCAAATATAGATTTTGATTGAAGAAACATTATAAAACAATCGAATTATACACATTTTACGATAGAATTATATAAAATTTCAAACTCGCATATCTCCGTTACTGTTGAAGATACAGAAGTGATTTTACCGTCAATGGAATTAAGTCGACCTAACCTAACCTAAACTGACCTGACCTAACCTAACCTAACATAACCTAACTTTACATAACCTAACCTAATAACAATAAAATAAAAACAATCTATTTAGGCGCTATTTTAGTCGTCCAGGAGATTAAAAATATAGATTTTGATTGTTGAAACATTATAAAACAATCGAATTATACACTTTTTACGATAGAATTATATAAAATTTCAAACTCGCATATCTCCGTTACTGTTGAAGATACAGAAGTGATTTTACAGTCAATGGAATTAGGTGGACCTAACCTAACCTAAACTGACTTGACCTAACCTAATCTAACCTAACTTTACTTAACAAAACCTAACCTAACCTAATAACAATAAAATAAAAACAATCTTTTTGTGACCGATTGTAGTCGTTGTCGAGGAGATTTGAAATATAGATTTCGATGGTTGAAACGTTATAAAACTATCGAATTCCACACATTTTACAATATAATTATATAAAATTTCAAACTCGCATATCTCCGTTACTGTTGAAGATACAGAAATGATTTTGCACTCAATGGAATCAGGTCGACGCTCTCTATTGGCTCATGGGGAAAAATGTAATCCATGTGTAATATTCATGCTTAGTTACCGTGGAACCTCTCACAACAATAAATTAAACAATCTATTTAGACGCTATTGTAGTCGTTGTCGAGGAGATTTGAAATATAGATTTTGATTGTTGAAACATTATAAAACAATCGAATTATACACATTTTACGATAGAATTATATAAAATTTCAAACTCGCATATCTCCGTTAATGTTGAAGATACAGAAGTGATTTTACACTCAATGGAATTAGGTTGACCTAACCTAACCTAAACTGACCTGAACTAACCTAACCTAACCTAACTTTACTTAACCTAACCTAACCTAACCTAATAACAATAAAATAAAAACAATCTATTTGTGCACGATTAAAGTCGTTCTCGAGGAGATTTGAAATATAGATTTTGATTGTTGAAACATTATAAAACAATCTAATTATACACATTTTACGATAAAATTATATAAAATTTCAAACTCGCATATCTCCGTTACTGTTGAAGATACAGAAGTGATTTTGCACTCAATGGAATCAGGTCGACGCTCTCTATTGGCTCAAGGGGAAAATGTAATCCATGTGTAATATTCATGCTTAGTTACCATGGAAACTCTCACAACAATAAATTAAACAATCTATTTAGACGCTATTGTAGTCGTTGTCGAGGAGATTTGAAATATAGATTTTGATTTTTGAAACATTATAAAACAATCGAATTATGCACTTTTTACGATAGAATTATATAAAATTTCAAACTCGCATATCTCCGTTACTGTTGAAGATACAGAAGTGATTTTACAGTCAATGGAATTAGGTCGACCTAACCTAACCTAAACTGACCTGACCTAACCTAACCTAACCTAACCTAACTTTACATAACCTAACCTAACCTAACCTAATAACAATAAAATAAAAACAATCTATTTAGGCGCTATTTTAGTCGTCCAGGAGATTTCAAATATAGATTTTGATTGTTGAAACATTATAAAACAATCGAATTATACACATTTTACGATAGAATTATATGAAATTTCAAACTCGCATATCCCCGTTACTGTTGAAGATACAGAAGTGATTTTACACTCAATGGAATTAGGTCGACCTAACCTATCCTAAACTGACCTGACCTAACCTAACCTAACCTAACTTTACTTAACCTAACCTAACCTAACCTAATAACAATAAAATAAAAACAATCTATTTGTGCCGATTGTAGTCGTTCTCGAGGAGATTTGAAATATAGATTTTGATTGTTGAAACATTATAAAACAAACGAATTCCACACATTTTACAATATAATTATATAAAATTTCAAACTCGTATATCTCCGTTACTATTGAAGATACAGAAGTGATTTTGCACTCAATGGAATCAGGTCGACGCTCTCTATTGGCTCATGGGGAAAATGTAATCCACGTGTAATATTCATGCTTAGTTACCATGGAAAATCTCATAACAATAAATTAAACAATCTTTTTAGGCGCTATTTTAGTCGTCCAGGAGATTAAAAATATAGATTTTGATTGTTGAAACATTATAAAACAATCGAATTATGCACTTTTTACGATAGAATTTTATAAAATTTCAAACTCGCATATCTCCGTTACTGTTGAAGATACAGAAGTGATTTTACAGTCAATGGAATTAGGTCGACCTAACCTAACCTAAACTGACCTGAACTAACCTAACCTAACCTAACTTTACTTAACCTAACCTAACCTAACCTAATAACAATAAAATAAAAACAATCTATTTGTGCCCGATTGTAGTCGTTCTCGAGGAGATTTGAAATATAGATTTTGATTGTTGAAACATTATAAAACAATCGAATTCCACACATTTTACAATATAGTTATATAAAATTTCAAACTCGTATATCTCCGTTACTATTGAAGATACAGAAGTGATTTTGCACTCAATCGAATCAGGTCGACGCTCTCTATTGGCTCATGGGGAAAATGTAATCCATGTGTAATATTCATGCTTAGTTACCATGGAAAATCTCATAACAATAAATTAAAAAATCTATTTAGACGCTATTGTAGTCGTTTTCGAGGATATTTCAAATATAGATTTTGATTGAAGAAACATTATAAAACAATCGAATTATACACATTTTACGATAGAATTATATAAAATTTCAAACTCGCATATCTCCGTTACTGTTGAAGATACAGAAGTGATTTTACCGTCAATGGAATTAAGTCGACCTAACCTAACCTAAACTGACCTGACCTAACCTAACCTAACATAACCTAACTTTACATAACCTAACCTAATAACAATAAAATAAAAACAATCTATTTAGGCGCTATTTTAGTCGTCCAGGAGATTAAAAATATAGATTTTGATTGTTGAAACATTATAAAACAATCGAATTATACACTTTTTACGATAGAATTATATAAAATTTCAAACTCGCATATCTCCGTTACTGTTGAAGATACAGAAGTGATTTTACAGTCAATGGAATTAGGTCGACCTAACCTAACCTAAACTGACTTGACCTAACCTAATCTAACCTAACTTTACTTAACAAAACCTAACCTAACCTAATAACAATAAAATAAAAACAATCTTTTTGTGACCGATTGTAGTCGTTGTCGAGGAGATTTGAAATATAGATTTCGATGGTTGAAACGTTATAAAACAATCGAATTCCACACATTTTACAATATAATTATATAAAATTTCAAACTCGCATATCTCCGTTACTGTTGAAGATACAGAAATGATTTTGCACTCAATGGAATCAGGTCGACGCTCTCTATTGGCTCATGGGGAAAAATGTAATCCATGTGTAATATTCATGCTTAGTTACCGTGGAAACTCTCACAACAATAAATTAAACAATCTATTTAGACGCTATTGTAGTCGTTGTCGAGGAGATTTGAAATATAGATTTTGATTGTTGAAACATTATAAAACAATCGAATTATACACATTTTACGATAGAATTATATAAAATTTCAAACTCGCATATCTCCGTTAATGTTGAAGATACAGAAGTGATTTTACACTCAATGGAATTAGGTTGACCTAACCTAACCTAAACTGACCTGAACTAACCTAACCTAACCGAACTTTACTTAACCTAACCTAACCTAACCTAACCTAAAAACAATAAAATAAAAACAATCTATTTGTGCACGATTGTAGTCGTTCTCGAGGAGATTTGAAATATAGATTTTGATTGTTGAAACATTATAAAACAATCTAATTATACACATTTTACGATAAAATTATATAAAATTTCAAACTCGCATATCTCCGTTACTGTTGAAGATACAGAAGTGATTTTGCACTCAATGGAATCAGGTCGACGCTCTCTATTGGCTCACGGGGAAAATGTAATCCATGTGTAATATTCATGCTTAGTTACCATGGAAACTCTCACAACAATAAATTAAACAATCTATTTAGACGCTATTGTAGTCGTTGTCGAGGAGATTTGAAATATAGATTTTGATTTTTGAAACATTATAAAACAATCGAATTATGCACTTTTTACGATAGAATTATATAAAATTTCAAACTCGCATATCTCCGTTACTGTTGAAGATACAGAAGTGATTTTACAGTCAATGGAATTAGGTCGACCTAACCTAACCTAAACTGACCTGACCTAACATAACCTAACCTAACCTAACTTTACATAACCTAACCTAACCTAACCTAATAACAATAAAATAAAAACAATCTATTTAGGCGCTATTTTAGTCGTCCAGGAGATTTCAAATATAGATTTTGATTGTTGAAACATTATAAAACAATCGAATTATACACTTTTTACGATAGAATTATATAAAATTTCAAACTCGCATATCTCCGTTACTGTTGAAGATACAGAAGTGATTTTACAGTCAATGGAATTAGGTCGACCTAACCTAACCTAAACTGACTTGACCTAACCTAATCTAACCTAACTTTACTTAACAAAACCTAACCTAACCTAATAACAATAAAATAAAAACATTCTTTTTGTGACCGATTGTAGTCGTTGTCGAGGAGATTTGAAATATAGATTTCGATGGTTGAAACATTATAAAACATTCGAATTCCACACATTTTACAATATAATTATATAAAATTTCAAACTCGCATATCTCCGTTACTGTTGAAGATACAGAAGTGATTTTGCACTCAATGGAATCAGGTCGACGCTCTCTATTGGCTCATGGGGAAAATGTAATCCATGTGTAATATTCATGCTTAGTTACCATGGAAACTCTCATAACAATAAATTAAACAATCTATTTAGACGCTATTGTAGTCGTTGTCGAGGAGATTTCAAATATAGATTTTGATTGTTGAAACATTATAAAACAATCGAATTATACACATTTTACGATAGAATTATATAAAATTTCAAACTCGCATATCTCCGTTACTGTTGAAGATACAGAAGTGATTTTACAGTCAATGGAATTAGGTCGACCTAACCTAACCTAAACTGACCTGACCTAACCTAACCTAACCTAACTTTACTTAACCTAACCTAACCTAACCTAATAACAATAAAATAAAAACAATCTATTTGTGCCCGATTGTAGTCGTTCTCGAGGAGATTTGAAATATAGATTTTGATTGTTGAAACATTATAAAACAATCGAATTCCACACATTTTACAATATAGTTATATAAAATTTCAAACTCGTATATCTCCGTTACTATTGAAGATACAGAAGTGATTTTGCACTCAATCGAATCAGGTCGACGCTCTCTATTGGCTCATGGGGAAAATGTAATCCATGTGTAATATTCATGCTTAGTTACCATGGAAAATCTCATAACAATAAATTAAACAATCTTTTTAGGCGCTATTTTAGTCGTCCAGGAGATTAAAAATATAGATTTTGATTGTTGTAACATTATAAAACAATCGAATTATGCACTTTTTACGATAGAATTTTATAAAATTTCAAACTCGCATATCTCCGTTACTGTTGAAGATACAGAAGTGATTTTACAGTCAATGGAATTAGGTCGACCTAACCTAACCTAAACTGACCTGAACTAACCTAACCTAACCTAACTTTACTTAACCTAACCTAACCTAACCTAATAACAATAAAATAAAAACAATCTATTTGTGCCCGATTGTAGTCGTTCTCGAGGAGATTTGAAATATAGATTTTGATTGTTGAAACATTATAAAACAATCGAATTCCACACATTTTACAATATAGTTATATAAAATTTCAAACTCGTATATCTCCGTTACTATTGAAGATACAGAAGTGATTTTGCACTCAATCGAATCAGGTCGACGCTCTCTATTGGCTCATGGGGAAAATGTAATCCATGTGTAATATTCATGCTTAGTTACCATGGAAAATCTCATAACAATAAATTAAAAAATCTATTTAGACGCTATTGTAGTCGTTTTCGAGGATATTTCAAATATAGATTTTGATTGAAGAAACATTATAAAACAATCGAATTATACACATTTTACGATAGAATTATATAAAATTTCAAACTCGCATATCTCCGTTACTGTTGAAGATACAGAAGTGATTTTACCGTCAATGGAATTAAGTCGACCTAACCTAACCTAAACTGACCTGACCTAACCTAACCTAACCTAACCTAACTTTACATAACCTAACCTAATAACAATAAAATAAAAACAATCTATTTAGGCGCTATTTTAGTCGTCCAGGAGATTAAAAATATAGATTTTGATTGTTGAAAAATTATAAAACAATCGAATTATACACTTTTTACGATAGAATTATATAAAATTTCAAACTCGCATATCTCCGTTACTGTTGAAGATACAGAAGTGATTTTACAGTCAATGGAATTAGGTCGACCTAACCTAACCTAAACTGACTTGACCTAACCTAATCTAACCTAACTTTACTTAACAAAACCTAACCTAACCTAATAACAATAAAATAAAAACAATCTTTTTGTGACCGATTGTAGTCGTTGTCGAGGAGATTTGAAATATAGATTTCGATGGTTGAAACGTTATAAAACAATCGAATTCCACACATTTTACAATATAATTATATAAAATTTCAAACCCGCATATCTCCGTTACTGTTGAAGATACAGAAATGATTTTGCACTCAATGGAATCAGGTCGACGCTCTCTATTGGCTCATGGGGAAAAATGTAATCCATGTGTAATATTCATGCTTAGTTACCGTGGAAACTCTCACAACAATAAATTAAACAATCTATTTAGACGCTATTGTAGTCGTTGTCGAGGAGATTTGAAATATAGATTTTGATTGTTGAAACATTATAAAACAATCGAATTATACACATTTTACGATAGAATTATATAAAATTTCAAACTCGCATATCTCCGTTAATGTTGAAGATACAGAAGTGATTTTACACTCAATGGAATTAGGTTGACCTAACCTAACCTAAACTGACCTGAACTAACCTAACCGAACTTTACTTAACCTAACCTAACCTAACCTAACCTAAAAACAATAAAATAAAAACAATCTATTTGTGCACGATTGTAGTCGTTCTCGAGGAGATTTGAAATATAGATTTTGATTGTTGAAACATTATAAAACAATCTAATTATACACATTTTACGATAAAATTATATAAAATTTCAAACTCGCATATCTCCGTTACTGTTGAAGATACAGAAGTGATTTTGCACTCAATGGAATCAGGTCGACGCTCTCTATTGGCTCACGGGGAAAATGTAATCCATGTGTAATATTCATGCTTAGTTACCATGGAAACTCTCACAACAATAAATTAAACAATCTATTTAGACGCTATTGTAGTCGTTGTCGAGGAGATTTGAAATATAGATTTTGATTTTTGAAACATTATAAAACAATCGAATTATGCACTTTTTACGATAGAATTATATAAAATTTCAAACTCGCATATCTCCGTTACTGTTGAAGATACAGAAGTGATTTTACAGTCAATGGAATTAGGTCGACCTAACCTAACCTAAACTGACCTGACCTAACATAACCTAACCTAACCTAACTTTACATAACCTAACCTAACCTAACCTAATAACAATAAAATAAAAACAATCTATTTAGGCGCTATTTTAGTCGTCCAGGAGATTTCAAATATAGATTTTGATTGTTGAAACATTATAAAACAATCGAATTATACACTTTTTACGATAGAATTATATAAAATTTCAAACTCGCATATCTCCGTTACTGTTGAAGATACAGAAGTGATTTTACAGTCAATGGAATTAGGTCGACCTAACCTAACCTAAACTGACTTGACCTAACCTAATCTAACCTAACTTTACTTAACAAAACCTAACCTAACCTAATAACAATAAAATAAAAACATTCTTTTTGTGACCGATTGTAGTCGTTGTCGAGGAGATTTGAAATATAGATTTCGATGGTTGAAACATTATAAAACATTCGAATTCCACACATTTTACAATATAATTATATAAAATTTCAAACTCGCATATCTCCGTTACTGTTGAAGATACAGAAGTGATTTTGCACTCAATGGAATCAGGTCGACGCTCTCTATTGGCTCATGGGGAAAATGTAATCCATGTGTAATATTCATGCTTAGTTACCATGGAAACTCTCATAACAATAAATTAAACAATCTATTTAGACGCTATTGTAGTCGTTGTCGAGGAGATTTCAAATATAGATTTTGATTGTTGAAACATTATAAAACAATCGAATTATACACATTTTACGATAGAATTATATGAAATTTCAAACTCGCATATCTCCGTTACTGTTGAAGATACAGAAATGATTTTACACTCAATGGAATTAGGTCGACCTAACCTATCCTAAACTGACCTGACCTAACCTAACCTAACCTAACTTTACTTAACCTAACCTAACCTAACCTAAAAACAATAAAATAAAAACAATCTATTTGTGCCGATTGTAGTCGTTCTCGAGGAGATTTGAAATATAGATTTTGATTGTTGAAACATTATAAAACAATCGAATTCCACACATTTTACAATATAATTATATAAAATTTCAAACTCGTATATCTCCGTTACTATTGAAGATACAGAAGTGATTTTGCACTCAATGGAATCAGGTCGACGCTCTCTATTGGCTCATGGGGAAAATGTAATCCACGTGTAATATTCATGCTTAGTTACCATGGAAAATCTCATAACAATAAATTAAACAATCTTTTTAGGCGCTATTTTAGTCGTCCAGGAGATCAAAAATATAGATTTTGATTGTTGAAACATTATAAAACAATCGAATTATGCACTTTTTACGATAGAATTATATAAAATTTCAAACTCGCATATCTCCGTTACTGTTGAAGATACAGAAGTGATTTTACAGTCAATGGAATTAGGTCGACCTAACCTAACCTAAACTGACCTGACCTAACCTAACCTAACCTAACTTTACTTAACCTAACCTAACCTAACCTAATAACAATAAAATAAAAACAATCTATTTGTGCCCGATTGTAGTCGTTCTCGAGGAGATTTGAAATATAGATTTTGATTGTTGAAACATTATAAAACAATCGAATTCCACACATTTTACAATATAGTTATATAAAATTTCAAACTCGTATATCTCCGTTACTATTGAAGATACAGAAGTGATTTTGCACTCAATCGAATCAGGTCGACGCTCTCTATTGGCTCATGGGGAAAATGTAATCCATGTGTAATATTCATGCTTAGTTACCATGGAAAATCTCATAACAATAAATTAAACAATCTTTTTAGGCGCTATTTTAGTCGTCCAGGAGATTAAAAATATAGATTTTGATTGTTGTAACATTATAAAACAATCGAATTATGCACTTTTTACGATATAATTATATAAAATTTCAAACTCGCATATCTCCGTTACTGTTGAAGATACAGAAGTGATTTTACAGTCAATGGAATTAGGTCGACCTAACCTAACCTAACCTAAACTGACCTGACCTAACCTAACCTAACCTAACCTAACCTAACTTTACTTAACCTAACCTAACCTAACCTAATAACAATAAAATAAAAACAATCTATTTGTGCCCGATTGTAGTCGTTCTCGAGGAGATTTGAAATATAGATTTTGATTGTTGAAACATTATAAAACAATCGAATTCCACACATTTTACAATATAGTTATATAAAATTTCAAACTCGTATATTTCCGTTACTATTGAAGATACAGAAGTGATTTTGCACTCAATCGAATCAGGTCGACGCTCTCTATTGGCTCATGGGGAAAATGTAATCCATGTGTAATATTCATGCTTAGTTACCATGGAAAATCTCATAACAATAAATTAAACAATCTATTTAGACGCTATTGTAGTCGTTGTCGAGGATATTTCAAATATAGATTTTGTTTGAAGAAACATTATAAAACAATCGAATTATACACATTTTACGATAGAATTATATAAAATTTCAAACTCGCATATCTCCGTTACTGTTGAAGATACAGAAGTGATTTTACCGTCAATGGAATTAAGTCGACCTAACCTAACCTAAACTGACCTGACCTAACCTAACCTAACCTAACCTAACTTTACATAACCTAACCTAATAACAATAAAATAAAAACAATCTATTTAGGCGCTATTTTAGTCGTCCAGGAGATTAAAAATATCAATTTTGATTGTTGAAACATTATAAAACAATCGAATTATACACTTTTTACGATAGAATTATATAAAATTTCAAACTCGCATATCTCCGTTACTGTTGAAGATACAGAAGTGATTTTACAGTCAATGGAATTAGGTCGACCTAACCTAACCTAAACTGACTTGACCTAACCTAATCTAACCTAACTTTACTTAACAAAACCTAACCTAACCTAATAACAATAAAATAAAAACAATCTTTTTGTGACCGATTGTAGTCGTTGTCGAGGAGATTTGAAATATAGATTTCGATGGTTGAAACGTTATAAAACAATCGAATTCCACACATTTTACAATATAATTATATAAAATTTCAAACTCGCATATCTCCGTTACTGTTGAAGATACAGAAATGATTTTGCACTCAATGGAATCAGGTCGACACTCTGTATTGGCTCATGGGGAAAAATGGAATCCATGTGTAATATTCATGCTTAGTTACCGTGGAAACTCTCACAACAATAAATTAAACAATCTATTGAGACGCTATTGTAGTCGTTGTCGAGGAGATTTGAAATATAGATTTTGATTGTTGAAACATTATAAAACAATCGAATTATACACATTTTACGATAGAATTATATAAAATTTCAAACTCGCATATCTCCGTTAATGTTGAAGATACAGAAGTGATTTTACACTCAATGGAATTAGGTTGACCTAACCTAACATAAAATGACCTGAACTAACCTAACTTAACCTAACTTTACTTAACCTAACCTAACCTAACCTAATAACAATAAAATAAAAACAATCTATTTGTGCACGATTGTAGTCGTTCTCGAGGAGATTTGAAATATAGATTTTGATTGTTGAAACATTATAAAACAATCTAATTATACACATTTTACGATAAAATTATATAAAATTTCAAACTCGCATATCTCCGTTACTGTTGAAGATACAGAAGTGATTTTGCACTCAATGGAATCAGGTCGACGCTCTCTATTGGCTCACGGGGAAAATGTAATCCATGTGTAATATTCATGCTTAGTTACCATGGAAACTCTCACAACAATAAATTAAACAATCTATTTAGACGCTATTGTAGTCGTTGTCGAGGAGATTTGAAATATAGATTTTGATTTTTGAAACATTATAAAACAATCGAATTATGCACTTTTTACGATAGAATTATATAAAATTTCAAACTCGCATATCTCCGTTACTGTTGAAGATACAGAAGTGATTTTACAGTCAATGGAATTAGGTCGACCTAACCTAACCTAAACTGACCTGACCTAACCTAACCTAACCTAACCTAACTTTACATAACCTAACCTAACCTAACCTAATAACAATAAAATAAAAACAATCTATTTAGGCGCTATTTTAGTCGTCCAGGAGATTTCAAATATAGATTTTGATTGTTGAAACATTATAAAACAATCTAATTATACACATTTTACGATAAAATTATATAAAATTTCAAACTCGCATATCTCCGTTACTGTTGAAGATACAGAAGTGATTTTGCACTCAATGGAATCAGGTCGACGCTCTCTATTGGCTCACGGGGAAAATGGAATCCATGTGTAATATTCATGCTTAGTTACCGTGGAAACTCTCACAACAATAAATTAAACAATCTATTTAGACGCTATTGTAGTCGTTGTCGAGGAGATTTGAAATATAGATTTTGATTGTTGAAACATTATAAAACAATCGAATTATACACTTTTTACGATAGAATTATATAAAATTTCAAACTCGCATATCTCCGTTACTGTTGAAGATACAGAAGTGATTTTACACTCAATGGAATTAGGTTGACCTAACCTAACATAAAATGACCTGAACTAACCTAACCTAACCTAACTTTACTTAACCTAACCTAACCTAACCTAATAACAATAAAATAAAAACAATCTATTTGTGCACGATTGTAGTCGTTCTCGAGGAGATTTGAAATATAGATTTTGATTGTTGAAACATTATAAAACAATCTAATTATACACATTTTACAATATAATTATATAAAATTTCAAACTCGTATATCTCCGTTACTATTGAAGATACAGAAGTGATTTTGCACTCAATGGAATCAGGTCGACGCTCTCTATTGGCTCATGGGGAAAATGTAATCCACGTGTAATATTCATGCTTAGTTACCATGGAAAATCTCATAATAATAAATTAAACAATCTTTTTAGGCGCTATTTTAGTCGTCCAGGAGATTAAAAATATAGATTTTGATTGTTGAAACATTATAAAACAATCGAATTATGCACTTTTTACGATAGAATTATATAAAATTTCAAACTCGCATATCTCCGTTACTGTTGAAGATACAGAAGTGATTTTACCGTCAATGGAATTAAGTCGACCTAACCTAACCTAAACTGACCTGACCTAACCTAACCTAACCTAACCTAACTTTACATAACCTAACCTAATAACAATAAAATAAAAACAATCTATTTAGGCGCTATTTTAGTCGTCCAGGAGATTAAAAATATAGATTTTGATTGTTGAAACATTATAAAACAATCGAATTATACACTTTTTACGATAGAATTATATAAAATTTCAAACTCGCATATCTCCGTTACTGTTGAAGATACAGAAGTGATTTTACAGTCAATGGAATTAGGTCGACCTAACCTAACCTAAACTGACTTGACCTAACCTAATCTAACCTAACTTTACTTAACAAAACCTAACCTAACCTAATAACAATAAAATAAAAACATTCTTTTTGTGACCGATTGTAGTCGTTGTCGAGGAGATTTGAAATATAGATTTCGATGGTTGAAACATTATAAAACAATCGAATTCCACACATTTTACAATATAATTATATAAAATTTCAAACTCGCATATCTCCGTTACTGTTGAAGATACAGAAGTGATTTTGCACTCAATGGAATCAGGTCGACGCTCTCTATTGGCTCATGGGGAAAATGTAATCCATGTGTAATATTCATGCTTAGTTACCATGGAAACTCTCATAACAATAAATTAAACAATCTATTTAGACGCTATTGTAGTCGTTGTCGAGGAGATTTCAAATATAGATTTTGATTGTTGAAACATTATAAAACAATCGAATTATACACATTTTACGATAGAATTATATGAAATTTCAAACTCGCATATCTCCGTTACTGTTGAAGATACAGAAGTGATTTTACACTCAATGGAATTAGGTCGACCTAACCTATCCTAAACTGACCTGAACTAACCTAACCTAACCTAACTTTACTTAACCTAACCTAACCTAACCTAAAAACAATAAAATAAAAACAATCTATTTGTGCCGATTGTAGTCGTTCTCGAGGAGATTTGAAATATAGATTTTGATTGTTGAAACATTATAAAACAATCGAATTCCACACATTTTACAATATAATTATATAAAATTTCAAACTCGTATATCTCCGTTACTATTGAAGATACAGAAGTGATTTTGCACTCAATGGAATCAGGTCGACGCTCTCTATTGGCTCATGGGGAAAATGTAATCCACGTGTAATATTCATGCTTAGTTACCATGGAAAATCTCATAACAATAAATTAAACAATCTTTTTAGGCGCTATTTTAGTCGTCCAGGAGATTAAAAATATAGATTTTGATTGTTGAAACATTATAAAACAATCGAATTATACACTTTTTACGATAGAATTATATAAAATTTCAAACTCGCATATCTCCGTTACTGTTGAAGATACAGAAGTGATTTTACAGTCAATGGAATTAGGTCGACCTAACCTAACCTAAACTGACATTACCTAACCTAACCTAACCTAACTTTACTTAACCTAACCTAACCTAACCTAATAACAATAAAATAAAAACAATCTATTTGTGCCCGATTGTAGTCGTTCTCGAGGAGATTTGAAATATAGATTTTGATTGTTGAAACATTATAAAACAATCGAATTCCACACATTTTACAATATAGTTATATAAAATTTCAAACTCGTATATCTCCGTTACTATTGAAGATACAGAAGTGATTTTGCACTCAATCGAATCAGGTCGACGCTCTCTATTGGCTCATGGGGAAAATGTAATCCATGTGTAATATTCATGCTTAGTTACCATGGAAAATCTCATAACAATAAATTAAACAATCTATTTAGACGCTATTGTAGTCGTTGTCGAGGATATTTCAAATATAGATTTTGATTGAAGAAACATTATAAAACAATCGAATTATACACATTTTACGATAGAATTATATAAAATTTCAAACTCGCATATCTCCGTTACTGTTGAAGATACAGAAGTGATTTTACCGTCAATGGAATTAAGTCGACCTAACCTAACCTAAACTGACCTGACCTAACCTAACCTAACCTAATCTAACTTTACATAACCTAACCTAATAACAATAAAATAAAAACAATCTATTTAGGCGCTATTTTAGTCGTCCAGGAGATTAAAAATATAGATTTTGATTGTTGAAACATTATAAAACAATCGAATTATACACTTTTTACGATAGAATTATATAAAATTTCAAACTCGCATATCTCCGTTACTGTTGAAGATACAGAAGTGATTTTACAGTCAATGGAATTAGGTCGACCTAACCTAACCTAAACTGACTTGACCTAACCTAATCTAACCTAACCTAACTTTACATAACCTAACCTAATAACAATAAAATAAAAACAATCTATTTAGGCGCTATTTTAGTCGTCCAGGAGATTAAAAATATAGATTTTGATTGTTGAAACATTATAAAACAATCGAATTATACACTTTTTACGATAGAATTATATAAAATTTCAAACTCGCATATCTCCGTTACTGTTGAAGATACAGAAGTGATTTTACAGTCAATGGAATTAGGTCGACCTAACCTAACCTAAACTGACTTGACCTAACCTAATCTAACCTAACTTTACTTAACAAAACCTAACCTAACCTAATAACAATAAAATAAAAACATTCTTTTTGTGACCGATTGTAGTCGTTGTCGAGGAGATTTGAAATATAGATTTCGATGGTTGAAACATTATAAAACAATCGAATTCCACACATTTTACAATATAATTATATAAAATTTCAAACTCGCATATCTCCGTTACTGTTGAAGATACAGAAGTGATTTTGCACTCAATGGAATCAGGTCGACGCTCTCTATTGGCTCATGGGGAAAATGTAATCCATGTGTAATATTCATGCTTAGTTACCATGGAAACTCTAATAACAATAAATTAAACAATCTATTTAGACGCTATTGTAGTCGTTGTCGAGGAGATTTCAAATATAGATTTTGATTGTTGAAACATTATAAAACAATCGAATTATACACATTTTACGATAGAATTATATGAAATTTCAAACTCGCATATCTCCGTTACTGTTGAAGATACAGAAGTGATTTTACACTCAATGGAATTAGGTCGACCTAACCTATCCTAAACTGACCTGACCTAACCTAACCTAACCTAACTTTACTTAACCTAACCTAACCTAACCTAAAAACAATAAAATAAAAACAATCTATTTGTGCCGATTGTAGTCGTTCTCGAGGAGATTTGAAATATAGATTTTGATTGTTGAAACATTATAAAACAATCGAATTCCACACATTTTACAATATAATTATATAAAATTTCAAACTCGTATATCTCCGTTACTATTGAAGATACAGAAGTGATTTTGCACTCAATGGAATCAGGTCGACGCTCTCTATTGGCTCATGGGGAAAATGTAATCCACGTGTAATATTCATGCTTAGTTACCATGGAAAATCTCATAACAATAAATTAAACAATCTTTTTAGGCGCTATTTTAGTCGTCCAGGAGATTAAAAATATAGATTTTGATTGTTGAAACATTATAAAACAATCGAATTATGAACTTTTTACGATAGAATTATATAAAATTTCAAACTCGCATTACTCCGTTACTGTTGAAGATACAGAAGTGATTTTACAGTCAATGGAATTAGGTCGACCTAACCTAACCTAAACTGACCTTACCTAACCTAACCTAACCTAACTTTACTTAACCTAACCTAACCTAACCTAATAACAATAAAATAAAAACAATCTATTTGTGCCCGATTGTAGTCGTTCTCGAGGAGATTTGAAATATAGATTTTGATTGTTGAAACATTATAAAACAATCGAATTCCACACATTTTACAATATAGTTATATAAAATTTCAAACTCGTATATCTCCGTTACTATTGAAGATACAGAAGTGATTTTGCACTCAATCGAATCAGGTCGACGCTCTCTATTGGCTCATGGGGAAAATGTAATCCATGTGTAATATTCATGCTTAGTTACCATGGAAAATCTCATAACAATAAATTAAACAATCTATTTAGACGCTATTGTAGTCGTTGTCGAGGATATTTCAAATATAGATTTTGATTGAAGAAACATTATAAAACAATCGAATTATACACATTTTACGATAGAATTATATAAAATTTCAAACTCGCATATCTCCGTTACTGTTGAAGATACAGAAGTGATTTTACCGTCAATGGAATTAAGTCGACCTAACCTAACCTAAACTGACCTGACCTAACCTAACCTAACCTAACCTAACTTTACATAACCTAACCTAATAACAATAAAATAAAAACAATCTATTTAGGCGCTATTTTAGTCGTCCAGGAGATTAAAAATATAGATTCTGATTGTTGAAACATTATAAAACAATCGAATTATACACTTTTTACGATAGAATTATATAAAATTTCAAACTCGCATATCTCCGTTACTGTTGAAGATACAGAAGTGATTTTACAGTCAATGGAATTAGGTCGACCTAACCTAACCTAAACTGACTTGACCTAACCTAATCTAACCTAACCTAACTTTACATAACCTAACCTAATAACAATAAAATAAAAACAATCTATTTAGGCGCTATTTTAGTCGTCCAGGAGATTAAAAATATAGATTTTGATTGTTGAAACATTATAAAACAATCGAATTATACACTTTTTACGATAGAATTATATAAAATTTCAAACTCGCATATCTCCGTTACTGTTGAAGATACAGAAGTGATTTTACAGTCAATGGAATTAGGTCGACCTAACCTAACCTAAACTGACTTGACCTAACCTAATCTAACCTAACTTTACTTAACAAAACCTAACCTAACCTAATAACAATAAAATAAAAACATTCTTTTTGTGACCGATTGTAGTCGTTGTCGAGGAGATTTGAAATATAGATTTCGATGGTTGAAACATTATAAAACAATCGAATTCCACACATTTTACAATATAATTATATAAAATTTCAAACTCGCATATCTCCGTTACTGTTGAAGATACAGAAGTGATTTTGCACTCAATGGAATCAGGTCGACGCTCTCTATTGGCTCATGGGGAAAATGTAATCCATGTGTAATATTCATGCTTAGTTACCATGGAAACTCTCATAACAATAAATTAAACAATCTATTTAGACGCTATTGTAGTCGTTGTCGAGGAGATTTCAAATATAGATTTTGATTGTTGAAACATTATAAAACAATCGAATTATACACATTTTACGATAGAATTATATGAAATTTCAAACTCGCATATCTCCGTTACTGTTGAAGATACAGAAGTGATTTTACACTCAATGGAATTAGGTCGACCTAACCTATCCTAAACTGACCTGACCTAACCTAACCTAACCTAACTTTACTTAACCTAACCTAACCTAACCTAAAAACAATAAAATAAAAACAATCTATTTGTGCCGATTGTAGTCGTTCTCGAGGAGATTTGAAATATAGATTTTGATTGTTGAAACATTATAAAACAATCGAATTCCACACATTTTACAATATAATTATATAAAATTTCAAACTCGTATATCTCCGTTACTATTGAAGATACAGAAGTGATTTTGCACTCAATGGAATCAGGTCGACGCTCTCTATTGGCTCATGGGGAAAATGTAATCCACGTGTAATATTCATGCTTAGTTACCATGGAAAATCTCATAACAATAAATTAAACAATCTTTTTAGGCGCTATTTTAGTCGTCCAGGAGATTAAAAATATAGATTTTGATTGTTGAAACATTATAAAACAATCGAATTATGAACTTTTTACGATAGAATTATATAAAATTTCAAACTCGCATATCTCCGTTACTGTTGAAGATACAGAAGTGATTTTACAGTCAATGGAATTAGGTCGACCTAACCTAACCTAAACTGACCTTACCTAACCTAACCTAACCTAACTTTACTTAACCTAACCTAACCTAACCTAATAACAATAAAATAAAAACAATCTATTTGTGCCCGATTGTAGTCGTTCTCGAGGAGATTTGAAATATAGATTTTGATTGTTGAAACATTATAAAACAATCGAATTCCACACATTTTACAATATAGTTATATAAAATTTCAAACTCGTATATCTCCGTTACTATTGAAGATACAGAAGTGATTTTGCACTCAATCGAATCAGGTCGACGCTCTCTATTGGCTCATGGGGAAAATGTAATCCATGTGTAATATTCATGCTTAGTTACCATGGAAAATCTCATAACAATAAATTAAACAATCTATTTAGACGCTATTGTAGTCGTTGTCGAGGATATTTCAAATATAGATTTTGATTAAAGAAACATTATAAAACAATCGAATTATACACATTTTACGATAGAATTATATAAAATTTCAAACTCGCATATCTCCGTTACTGTTGAAGATACAGAAGTGATTTTACCGTCAATGGAATTAAGTCGACCTAACCTAACCTAAACTGACCTGACCTAACCTAACCTAACCTAACCTAACTTTACATAACCTAACCTAATAACAATAAAATAAAAACAATCTATTTAGGCGCTATTTTAGTCGTCCAGGAGATTAAAAATATAGATTTTGATTGTTGAAACATTATAAAACAATCGAATTATACACTTTTTACGATAGAATTATATAAAATTTCAAACTCGCATATCTCCGTTACTGTTGAAGATACAGAAGTGATTTTACAGTCAATGGAATTAGGTCGACCTAACCTAACCTAAACTGACTTGACCTAACCTAATCTAACCTAACCTAACTTTACATAACCTAACCTAATAACAATAATATAAAAACAATCTATTTAGGCGCTATTTTAGTCGTCCAGGAGATTAAAAATATAGATTTTGATTGTTGAAACATTATAAAACAATCGAATTATACACTTTTTACGATAGAATTATATAAAATTTCAAACTCGCATATCTCCGTTACTGTTGAAGATACAGAAATGATTTTGCACTCAATGGAATCAGGTCGACGCTCTCTATTGGCTCATGGGGAAAAATGTAATCCATGTGTAATATTCATGCTTAGTTACCGTGGAAACTCTCACAACAATAAATTAAACAATCTATTTAGACGCTATTGTAGTCGTTGTCGAGGAGATTTGAAATATAGATTTTGATTGTTGAAACATTATAAAACAATCGAATTATACACATTTTACGATAGAATTATATAAAATTTCAAACTCGCATATCTCCGTTAATGTTGAAGATACAGAAGTGATTTTACACTCAATGGAATTAGGTTGACCTAACCTAACCTAAACTGACCTGAACTAACCTAACCTAACCTAACTTTACTTAACCTAACCTAACCTAACCTAACCTAATAACAATAAAATAAAAACAATCTATTTGTGCACGATTGTAGTCGTTCTCGAGGAGATTTGAAATATAGATTTTGATTGTTGAAACATTATAAAACAATCTAATTATACACATTTTACGATAAAATTATATAAAATTTCAAACTCGCATATCTCCGTTACTGTTGAAGATACAGAAGTGATTTTGCACTCAATGGAATCAGGTCGACGCTCTCTATTGGCTCACGGGGAAAATGTAATCCATGTGTAATATTCATGCTTAGTTACCATGGAAACTCTCACAACAATAAATTAAACAATCTATTTAGACGCTACTGTAGTCGTTGTCGAGGAGATTTGAAATATAGATTTTGATTTTTGAAACATTATAAAACAATCGAATTATGCACTTTTTACGATAGAATTATATAAAATTTCAAACTCGCATATCTCCGTTACTGTTGAAGATACAGAAGTGATTTTACAGTCAATGGAATTAGGTCGACCTAACCTAACCTAAACTGACCTGACCTAACCTAACCTAACCTAACCAAACTTTACTTAACCTAACCTAACCTAACCTAATAACAATAAAATAAAAACAATCTATTTGTGCCCGATTGTAGTCGTTCTCGAGGAGATTTGAAATATAGATTTTGATTGTTGAAACATTATAAAACAATCGAATTCCACACATTTTACTATATAGTTATATAAAATTTCAAACTCGTATATCTCCGTTACTATTGAAGATACAGAAGTGATTTTGCACTCAATCGAATCAGGTCGACGCTCTCTATTGGCTCATGGGGAAAATGTAATCCATGTGTAATATTCATGCTTAGTTACCATGGAAACTCTCATAACAATAAATTAAACAATCTATTTAGACGCTATTGTAGTCGTTGTCGAGGAGATTTCAAATATAGATTTTGATTGTTGAAACATTATAAAACAATCGAATTATACACATTTTACGATAGAATTATATGAAATTTCAAACTCGCATATCTCCGTTACTGTTGAAGATACAGAAGTGATTTTACACTCAATGGAATTAGGTCGACCTAACCTATCCTAAACTGACCTGACCTAACCTAACCTAACCTAACTTTACTTAACCTAACCTAACCTAACCTAAAAACAATAAAATAAAAACAATCTATTTGTGCCGATTGTAGTCGTTCTCGAGGAGATTTGAAATATAGATTTTGATTGTTGAAACATTATAAAACAATCGAATTCCACACATTTTACAATATAATTATATAAAATTTCAAACTCGTATATCTCCGTTACTATTGAAGATACAGAAGTGATTTTGCACTCAATGGAATCAGGTCGACGCTCTCTATTGGCTCATGGGGAAAATGTAATCCACGTGTAATATTCATGCTTAGTTACCATGGAAAATCTCATAACAATAAATTAAACAATCTTTTTAGGCGCTATTTTAGTCGTCCAGGAGATTAAAAATATAGATTTTGATTGTTGAAACATTATAAAACAATCGAATTATGAACTTTTTACGATAGAATTATATAAAATTTCAAACTCGCATTACTCCGTTACTGTTGAAGATACAGAAGTGATTTTACAGTCAATGGAATTAGGTCGACCTAACCTAACCTAAACTGACCTTACCTAACCTAACCTAACCTAACTTTACTTAACCTAACCTAACCTAACCTAATAACAATAAAATAAAAACAATCTATTTGTGCCCGATTGTAGTCGTTCTCGAGGAGATTTGAAATATAGATTTTGATTGTTGAAACATTATAAAACAATCGAATTCCACACATTTTACAATATAGTTATATAAAATTTCAAACTCGTATATCTCCGTTACTATTGAAGATACAGAAGTGATTTTGCACTCAATCGAATCAGGTCGACGCTCTCTATTGGCTCATGGGGAAAATGTAATCCATGTGTAATATTCATGCTTAGTTACCATGGAAAATCTCATAACAATAAATTAAACAATCTATTTAGACGCTATTGTAGTCGTTGTCGAGGATATTTCAAATATAGATTTTGATTGAAGAAACATTATAAAACAATCGAATTATACACATTTTACGATAGAATTATATAAAATTTCAAACTCGCATATCTCCGTTACTGTTGAAGATACAGAAGTGATTTTACCGTCAATGGAATTAAGTCGACCTAACCTAACCTAAACTGACCTGACCTAACCTAACCTAACCTAACCTAACTTTACATAACCTAACCTAATAACAATAAAATAAAAACAATCTATTTAGGCGCTATTTTAGTCGTCCAGGAGATTAAAAATATAGATTTTGATTGTTGAAACATTATAAAACAATCGAATTATACACTTTTTACGATAGAATTATATAAAATTTCAAACTCGCATATCTCCGTTACTGTTGAAGATACAGAAGTGATTTTACAGTCAATGGAATTAGGTCGACCTAACCTAACCTAAACTGACTTGACCTAACCTAATCTAACCTAACCTAACTTTACATAACCTAACCTAATAACAATAAAATAAAAACAATCTATTTAGGCGCTATTTTAGTCGTCCAGGAGATTAAAAATATAGATTTTGATTGTTGAAACATTATAAAACAATCGAATTATACACTTTTTACGATAGAATTATATAAAATTTCAAACTCGCATATCTCCGTTACTGTTGAAGATACAGAAGTGATTTTACAGTCAATGGAATTAGGTCGACCTAACCTAACCTAAACTGACTTGACCTAACCTAATCTAACCTAACTTTACTTAACAAAACCTAACCTAACCTAATAACAATAAAATAAAAACATTCTTTTTGTGACCGATTGTAGTCGTTGTCGAGGAGATTTGAAATATAGATTTCGATGGTTGAAACATTATAAAACAATCGAATTCCACACATTTTACAATATAATTATATAAAATTTCAAACTCGCATATCTCCGTTACTGTTGAAGATACAGAAGTGATTTTGCACTCAATGGAATCAGGTCGACGCTCTCTATTGGCTCATGGGGAAAATGTAATCCATGTGTAATATTCATGCTTAGTTACCATGGAAACTCTCATAACAATAAATTAAACAATCTATTTAGACGCTATTGTAGTCGTTGTCGAGGAGATTTCAAATATAGATTTTGATTGTTGAAACATTATAAAACAATCGAATTATACACATTTTACGATAGAATTATATGAAATTTCAAACTCGCATATCTCCGTTACTGTTGAAGATACAGAAGTGATTTTACACTCAATGGAATTAGGTCGACCTAACCTATCCTAAACTGACCTGACCTAACCTAACCTAACCTAACTTTACTTAACCTAACCTAACCTAACCTAAAAACAATAAAATAAAAACAATCTATTTGTGCCGATTGTAGTCGTTCTCGAGGAGATTTGAAATATAGATTTTGATTGTTGAAACATTATAAAACAATCGAATTCCACACATTTTACAATATAATTATATAAAATTTCAAACTCGTATATCTCCGTTACTATTGAAGATACAGAAGTGATTTTGCACTCAATGGAATCAGGTCGACGCTCTCTATTGGCTCATGGGGAAAATGTAATCCACGTGTAATATTCATGCTTAGTTACCATGGAAAATCTCATAACAATAAATTAAACAATCTTTTTAGGCGCTATTTTAGTCGTCCAGGAGATTAAAAATATAGATTTTGATTGTTGAAACATTATAAAACAATCGAATTATGAACTTTTTACGATAGAATTATATAAAATTTCAAACTCGCATATCTCCGTTACTGTTGAAGATACAGAAGTGATTTTACAGTCAATGGAATTAGGTCGACCTAACCTAACCTAAACTGACCTTACCTAACCTAACCTAACCTAACTTTACTTAACCTAACCTAACCTAACCTAATAACAATAAAATAAAAACAATCTATTTGTGCCCGATTGTAGTCGTTCTCGAGGAGATTTGAAATATAGATTTTGATTGTTGAAACATTATAAAACAATCGAATTCCACACATTTTACAATATAGTTATATAAAATTTCAAACTCGTATATCTCCGTTACTATTGAAGATACAGAAGTGATTTTGCACTCAATCGAATCAGGTCGACGCTCTCTATTGGCTCATGGGGAAAATGTAATCCATGTGTAATATTCATGCTTAGTTACCATGGAAAATCTCATAACAATAAATTAAACAATCTATTTAGACGCTATTGTAGTCGTTGTCGAGGATATTTCAAATATAGATTTTGATTAAAGAAACATTATAAAACAATCGAATTATACACATTTTACGATAGAATTATATAAAATTTCAAACTCGCATATCTCCGTTACTGTTGAAGATACAGAAGTGATTTTACCGTCAATGGAATTAAGTCGACCTAACCTAACCTAAACTGACCTGACCTAACCTAACCTAACCTAACCTAACTTTACATAACCTAACCTAATAACAATAAAATAAAAACAATCTATTTAGGCGCTATTTTAGTCGTCCAGGAGATTAAAAATATAGATTTTGATTGTTGAAACATTATAAAACAATCGAATTATACACTTTTTACGATAGAATTATATAAAATTTCAAACTCGCATATCTCCGTTACTGTTGAAGATACAGAAGTGATTTTACAGTCAATGGAATTAGGTCGACCTAACCTAACCTAAACTGACTTGACCTAACCTAATCTAACCTAACCTAACTTTACATAACCTAACCTAATAACAATAATATAAAAACAATCTATTTAGGCGCTATTTTAGTCGTCCAGGAGATTAAAAATATAGATTTTGATTGTTGAAACATTATAAAACAATCGAATTATACACTTTTTACGATAGAATTATATAAAATTTCAAACTCGCATATCTCCGTTACTGTTGAAGATACAGAAATGATTTTGCACTCAATGGAATCAGGTCGACGCTCTCTATTGGCTCATGGGGAAAAATGTAATCCATGTGTAATATTCATGCTTAGTTACCGTGGAAACTCTCACAACAATAAATTAAACAATCTATTTAGACGCTATTGTAGTCGTTGTCGAGGAGATTTGAAATATAGATTTTGATTGTTGAAACATTATAAAACAATCGAATTATACACATTTTACGATAGAATTATATAAAATTTCAAACTCGCATATCTCCGTTAATGTTGAAGATACAGAAGTGATTTTACACTCAATGGAATTAGGTTGACCTAACCTAACCTAAACTGACCTGAACTAACCTAACCTAACCTAACTTTACTTAACCTAACCTAACCTAACCTAACCTAATAACAATAAAATAAAAACAATCTATTTGTGCACGATTGTAGTCGTTCTCGAGGAGATTTGAAATATAGATTTTGATTGTTGAAACATTATAAACCAATCTAATTATACACATTTTACGATAAAATTATATAAAATTTCAAACTCGCATATCTCCGTTACTGTTGAAGATACAGAAGTGATTTTGCACTCAATGGAATCAGGTCGACGCTCTCTATTGGCTCACGGGGAAAATGTAATCCATGTGTAATATTCATGCTTAGTTACCATGGAAACTCTCACAACAATAAATTAAACAATCTATTTAGACGCTATTGTAGTCGTTGTCGAGGAGATTTGAAATATAGATTTTGATTTTTGAAACATTATAAAACAATCGAATTATGCACTTTTTACGATAGAATTATATAAAATTTCAAACTCGCATATCTCCGTTACTGTTGAAGATACAGAAGTGATTTTACAGTCAATGGAATTAGGTCGACCTAACCTAACCTAAACTGACCTGACCTAACATAACCTAACCTAACCTAACTTTACATAACCTAACCTAACCTAACCTAATAACAATAAAATAAAAACAATCTATTTAGGCGCTATTTTAGTCGTCCAGGAGATTAAAAATATAGATTTTGATTGTTGAAACATTATAAAACAATCGAATTATACACTTTTTACGATAGAATTATATAAAATTTCAAACTCGCATATCTCTGTTACTGTTGAAGATACAGAAGTGATTTTACAGTCAATGGAATTAGGTCGACCTAACATAACCTAAACTGACTTGACCTAACCTAATCTAACCTAACTTTACTTAACAAAACCTAACCTAACCTAATAACAATAAAATAAAAACATTCTTTTTGTGACCGATTGTAGTCGTTGTCGAGGAGATTTGAAATATAGATTTCGATGGTTGAAACATTATAAAACAATCGAATTCCACACATTTTACAATATAATTATATAAAATTTCAAACTCGCATATCTCCGTTACTGTTGAAGATACAGAAGTGATTTTGCACTCAATGGAATCAGGTCGACGCTCTCTATTGGCTCATGGGGAAAATGTAATCCACGTGTAATATTCATGCTTAGTTACCATGGAAAATCTCATAACAATAAATTAAACAATCTTTTTAGGCGCTATTTTAGTCGTCCAGGAGATTAAAAATATAGATTTTGATTGTTGAAACATTATAAAACAATCGAATTATGCACTTTTTACGATAGAATTATATAAAATTTCAAACTCGCATATCTCCGTTACTGTTGAAGATACAGAAGTGATTTTACAGTCAATGGAATTAGGTCGACCTAACCTAACCTAAACTGACCTTACCTAACCTAACCTAACCTAACTTTACTTAACCTAACCTAACCTAACCTAATAACAATAAAATAAAAACAATCTATTTGTGCCCGATTGTAGTCGTTCTCGAGGAGATTTGAAATATAGATTTTGATTGTTGAAACATTATAATACAATCGAATTCCACACATTTTACAATATAGTTATATAAAATTTCAAACTCGTATATCTCCGTTACTATTGAAGATACAGAAGTGATTTTGCACTCAATCGAATCAGGTCGACGCTCTCTATTGGCTCATGGGGAAAATGTAATCCATGTGTAATATTCATGCTTAGTTACCATGGAAAATCTCATAACAATAAATTAAACAATCTATTTAGACGCTATTGTAGTCGTTGTCGAGGATATTTCAAATATAGATTTTGATTGAAGAAACATTATAAAACAATCGAATTATACACATTTTACGATAGAATTATATAAAATTTCAAACTCGCATATCTCCGTTACTGTTGAAGATACAGAAGTGATTTTACCGTCAATGGAATTAAGTCGACCTAACCTAACCTAAACTGACCTGACCTAACCTAACCTAACCTAACCTAACCTAACTTTACATAACCTAACCTAATAACAATAAAATAAAAACAATCTATTTAGGCGCTATTTTAGTCGTCCAGGAGATTAAAAATATAGATTTTGATTGTTGAAACATTATAAAACAATCGAATTATACACTTTTTACGATAGAATTATATAAAATTTCAAACTCGCATATCTCCGTTACTGTTGAAGATACAGAAGTGATTTTACAGTCAATGGAATTAGGTCGACCTAACCTAACCTAAACTGACTTGACCTAACCTAATCTAACCTAACCTAACTTTACATAACCTAACCTAATAACAATAAAATAAAAACAATCTATTTAGGCGCTATTTTAGTCGTCCAGGAGATTAAAAATATAGATTTTGATTGTTGAAACATTATAAAACAATCGAATTATACACTTTTTACGATAGAATTATATAAAATTTCAAACTCGCATATCTCCGTTACTGTTGAAGATACAGAAGTGATTTTACAGTCAATGGAATTAGGTCGACCTAACCTAACCTAAACTGACTTGACCTAACCTAATCTAACCTAACTTTACTTAACAAAACCTAACCTAACCTAATAACAATAAAATAAAAACATTCTTTTTGTGACCGATTGTAGTCGTTGTCGAGGAGATTTGAAATATAGATTTCGATGGTTGAAACATTATAAAACAATCGAATTCCACACATTTTACAATATAATTATATAAAATTTCAAACTCGCATATCTCCGTTACTGTTGAAGATACAGAAGTGATTTTGCACTCAATGGAATCAGGTCGACGCTCTCTATTGGCTCATGGGGAAAATGTAATCCATGTGTAATATTCATGCTTAGTTACCATGGAAACTCTCATAACAATAAATTAAACAATCTATTTAGACGCTATTGTAGTCGTTGTCGAGGAGATTTCAAATATAGATTTTGATTGTTGAAACATTATAAAACAATCGAATTATACACATTTTACGATAGAATTATATGAAATTTCAAACTCGCATATCTCCGTTACTGTTGAAGATACAGAAGTGATTTTACACTCAATGGAATTAGGTCGACCTAACCTATCCTAAACTGACCTGACCTAACCTAACCTAACCTAACTTTACTTAACCTAACCTAACCTAACCTAAAAACAATAAAATAAAAACAATCTATTTGTGCCGATTGTAGTCGTTCTCGAGGAGATTTGAAATATAGATTTTGATTGTTGAAACATTATAAAACAATCGAATTCCACACATTTTACAATATAATTATATAAAATTTCAAACTCGTATATCTCCGTTACTATTGAAGATACAGAAGTGATTTTGCACTCAATGGAATCAGGTCGACGCTCTCTATTGGCTCATGGGGAAAATGTAATCCACGTGTAATATTCATGCTTAGTTACCATGGAAAATCTCATAACAATAAATTAAACAATCTTTTTAGGCGCTATTTTAGTCGTCCAGGAGATTAAAAATATAGATTTTGATTGTTGAAACATTATAAAACAATCGAATTATGAACTTTTTACGATAGAATTATATAAAATTTCAAACTCGCATATCTCCGTTACTGTTGAAGATACAGAAGTGATTTTACAGTCAATGGAATTAGGTCGACCTAACCTAACCTAAACTGACCTTACCTAACCTAACCTAACCTAACTTTACTTAACCTAACCTAACCTAACCTAATAACAATAAAATAAAAACAATCTATTTGTGCCCGATTGTAGTCGTTCTCCAGGAGATTTGAAATATAGATTTTGATTGTTGAAACATTATAAAACAATCGAATTCCACACATTTTACAATATAGTTATATAAAATTTCAAACTCGTATATCTCCGTTACTATTGAAGATACAGAAGTGATTTTGCACTCAATCGAATCAGGTCGACGCTCTCTATTGGCTCATGGGGAAAATGTAATCCATGTGTAATATTCATGCTTAGTTACCATGGAAAATCTCATAACAATAAATTAAACAATCTATTTAGACGCTATTGTAGTCGTTGTCGAGGATATTTCAAATATAGATTTTGATTAAAGAAACATTATAAAACAATCGAATTATACACATTTTACGATAGAATTATATAAAATTTCAAACTCGCATATCTCCGTTACTGTTGAAG
This sequence comes from Lepisma saccharinum, assembly GCF_977018435.1. NCBI lineage: Eukaryota > Metazoa > Arthropoda > Insecta > Zygentoma > Lepismatidae > Lepisma > Lepisma saccharinum. The sequence goes on from NW_028142994.1 coordinate 566,251, forward strand.
ATACAGAAGTGATTTTACCGTCAATGGAATTAAGTCGACCTAACCTAACCTAAACTGACCTGACCTAACCTAACCTAACCTAACCTAACTTTACATAACCTAACCTAATAACAATAAAATAAAAACAATCTATTTAGGCGCTATTTTAGTCGTCCAGGAGATTAAAAATATAGATTTTGATTGTTGAAACATTATAAAACAATCGAATTATACACTTTTTACGATAGAATTATATAAAATTTCAAACTCGCATATCTCCGTTACTGTTGAAGATACAGAAGTGATTTTACAGTCAATGGAATTAGGTCGACCTAACCTAACCTAAACTGACTTGACCTAACCTAATCTAACCTAACCTAACTTTACATAACCTAACCTAATAACAATAATATAAAAACAATCTATTTAGGCGCTATTTTAGTCGTCCAGGAGATTAAAAATATAGATTTTGATTGTTGAAACATTATAAAACAATCGAATTATACACTTTTTACGATAGAATTATATAAAATTTCAAACTCGCATATCTCCGTTACTGTTGAAGATACAGAAATGATTTTGCACTCAATGGAATCAGGTCGACGCTCTCTATTGGCTCATGGGGAAAAATGTAATCCATGTGTAATATTCATGCTTAGTTACCGTGGAAACTCTCACAACAATAAATTAAACAATCTATTTAGACGCTATTGTAGTCGTTGTCGAGGAGATTTGAAATATAGATTTTGATTGTTGAAACATTATAAAACAATCGAATTATACACATTTTACGATAGAATTATATAAAATTTCAAACTCGCATATCTCCGTTAATGTTGAAGATACAGAAGTGATTTTACACTCAATGGAATTAGGTTGACCTAACCTAACCTAAACTGACCTGAACTAACCTAACCTAACCTAACTTTACTTAACCTAACCTAACCTAACCTAACCTAATAACAATAAAATAAAAACAATCTATTTGTGCACGATTGTAGTCGTTCTCGAGGAGATTTGAAATATAGATTTTGATTGTTGAAACATTATAAAACAATCTAATTATACACATTTTACGATAAAATTATATAAAATTTCAAACTCGCATATATCCGTTACTGTTGAAGATACAGAAGTGATTTTGCACTCAATGGAATCAGGTCGACGCTCTCTATTGGCTCACGGGGAAAATGTAATCCATGTGTAATATTCATGCTTAGTTACCATGGAAACTCTCACAACAATAAATTAAACAATCTATTTAGACGCTATTGTAGTCGTTGTCGAGGAGATTTGAAATATAGATTTTGATTTTTGAAACATTATAAAACAATCGAATTATGCACTTTTTACGATAGAATTATATAAAATTTCAAACTCGCATATCTCCGTTACTGTTGAAGATACAGAAGTGATTTTACAGTCAATGGAATTAGGTCGACCTAACCTAACCTAAACTGACCTGACCTAACATAACCTAACCTAACCTAACTTTACATAACCTAACCTAACCTAACCTAATAACAATAAAATAAAAACAATCTATTTAGGCGCTATTTTAGTCGTCCAGGAGATTAAAAATATAGATTTTGATTGTTGAAACATTATAAAACAATCGAATTATACACTTTTTACGATAGAATTATATAAAATTTCAAACTCGCATATCTCTGTTACTGTTGAAGATACAGAAGTGATTTTACAGTCAATGGAATTAGGTCGACCTAACATAACCTAAACTGACTTGACCTAACCTAATCTAACCTAACTTTACTTAACAAAACCTAACCTAACCTAATAACAATAAAATAAAAACATTCTTTTTGTGACCGATTGTAGTCGTTGTCGAGGAGATTTGAAATATAGATTTCGATGGTTGAAACATTATAAAACAATCGAATTCCACACATTTTACAATATAATTATATAAAATTTCAAACTCGCATATCTCCGTTACTGTTGAAGATACAGAAGTGATTTTGCACTCAATGGAATCAGGTCGACGCTCTCTATTGGCTCATGGGGAAAATGTAATCCACGTGTAATATTCATGCTTAGTTACCATGGAAAATCTCATAACAATAAATTAAACAATCTTTTTAGGCGCTATTTTAGTCGTCCAGGAGATTAAAAATATAGATTTTGATTGTTGAAACATTATAAAACAATCGAATTATGCACTTTTTACGATAGAATTATATAAAATTTCAAACTCGCATATCTCCGTTACTGTTGAAGATACAGAAGTGATTTTACAGTCAATGGAATTAGGTCGACCTAACCTAACCTAAACTGACCTTACCTAACCTAACCTAACCTAACTTTACTTAACCTAACCTAACCTAACCTAATAACAATAAAATAAAAACAATCTATTTGTGCCCGATTGTAGTCGTTCTCGAGGAGATTTGAAATATAGATTTTGATTGTTGAAACATTATAATACAATCGAATTCCACACATTTTACAATATAGTTATATAAAATTTCAAACTCGTATATCTCCGTTACTATTGAAGATACAGAAGTGATTTTGCACTCAATCGAATCAGGTCGACGCTCTCTATTGGCTCATGGGGAAAATGTAATCCATGTGTAATATTCATGCTTAGTTACCATGGAAAATCTCATAACAATAAATTAAACAATCTATTTAGACGCTATTGTAGTCGTTGTCGAGGATATTTCAAATATAGATTTTGATTGAAGAAACATTATAAAACAATCGAATTATACACATTTTACGATAGAATTATATAAAATTTCAAACTCGCATATCTCCGTTACTGTTGAAGATACAGAAGTGATTTTACCGTCAATGGAATTAAGTCGACCTAACCTAACCTAAACTGACCTGACCTAACCTAACCTAACCTAACCTAACCTAACTTTACATAACCTAACCTAATAACAATAAAATAAAAACAATCTATTTAGGCGCTATTTTAGTCGTCCAGGAGATTAAAAATATAGATTTTGATTGTTGAAACATTATAAAACAATCGAATTATACACTTTTTACGATAGAATTATATAAAATTTCAAACTCGCATATCTCCGTTACTGTTGAAGATACAGAAGTGATTTTACAGTCAATGGAATTAGGTCGACCTAACCTAACCTAAACTGACTTGACCTAACCTAATCTAACCTAACCTAACTTTACATAACCTAACCTAATAACAATAAAATAAAAAAATATCTATTTAGGCGCTATTTTAGTCGTCCAGGAGATTAAAAATATAGATTTTGATTGTTGAAACATTATAAAACAATCGAATTATACACTTTTTACGATAGAATTATATAAAATTTCAAACTCGCATATCTCCGTTACTGTTGAAGATACAGAAGTGATTTTACAGTCAATGGAATTAGGTCGACCTAACCTAACCTAAACTGACTTGACCTAACCTAATCTAACCTAACTTTACTTAACAAAACCTAACCTAACCTAATAACAATAAAATAAAAACATTCTTTTTGTGACCGATTGTAGTCGTTGTCGAGGAGATTTGAAATATAGATTTCGATGGTTGAAACATTATAAAACAATCGAATTCCACACATTTTACAATATAATTATATAAAATTTCAAACTCGCATATCTCCGTTACTGTTGAAGATACAGAAGTGATTTTGCACTCAATGGAATCAGGTCGACGCTCTCTATTGGCTCATGGGGAAAATGTAATCCATGTGTAATATTCATGCTTAGTTACCATGGAAACTCTCATAACAATAAATTAAACAATCTATTTAGACGCTATTGTAGTCGTTGTCGAGGAGATTTCAAATATAGATTTTGATTGTTGAAACATTATAAAACAATCGAATTATACACATTTTACGATAGAATTATATGAAATTTCAAACTCGCATATCTCCGTTACTGTTGAAGATACAGAAGTGATTTTACACTCAATGGAATTAGGTCGACCTAACCTATCCTAAACTGACCTGACCTAACCTAACCTAACCTAACTTTACTTAACCTAACCTAACCTAACCTAAAAACAATAAAATAAAAACAATCTATTTGTGCCGATTGTAGTCGTTCTCGAGGAGATTTGAAATATAGATTTTGATTGTTGAAACATTATAAAACAATCGAATTCCACACATTTTACAATATAATTATATAAAATTTCAAACTCGTATATCTCCGTTACTATTGAAGATACAGAAGTGATTTTGCACTCAATGGAATCAGGTCGACGCTCTCTATTGGCTCATGGGGAAAATGTAATCCACGTGTAATATTCATGCTTAGTTACCATGGAAAATCTCATAACAATAAATTAAACAATCTTTTTAGGCGCTATTTTAGTCGTCCAGGAGATTAAAAATATAGATTTTGATTGTTGAAACATTATAAAACAATCGAATTATGAACTTTTTACGATAGAATTATATAAAATTTCAAACTCGCATATCTCCGTTACTGTTGAAGATACAGAAGTGATTTTACAGTCAATGGAATTAGGTCGACCTAACCTAACCTAAACTGACCTTACCTAACCTAACCTAACCTAACTTTACTTAACCTAACCTAACCTAACCTAATAACAATAAAATAAAAACAATCTATTTGTGCCCGATTGTAGTCGTTCTCCAGGAGATTTGAAATATAGATTTTGATTGTTGAAACATTATAAAACAATCGAATTCCACACATTTTACAATATAGTTATATAAAATTTCAAACTCGTATATCTCCGTTACTATTGAAGATACAGAAGTGATTTTGCACTCAATCGAATCAGGTCGACGCTCTCTATTGGCTCATGGGGAAAATGTAATCCATGTGTAATATTCATGCTTAGTTACCATGGAAAATCTCATAACAATAAATTAAACAATCTATTTAGACGCTATTGTAGTCGTTGTCGAGGATATTTCAAATATAGATTTTGATTAAAGAAACATTATAAAACAATCGAATTATACACATTTTACGATAGAATTATATAAAATTTCAAACTCGCATATCTCCGTTACTGTTGAAGATACAGAAGTGATTTTACCGTCAATGGAATTAAGTCGACCTAACCTAACCTAAACTGACCTGACCTAACCTAACCTAACCTAACCTAACTTTACATAACCTAACCTAATAACAATAAAATAAAAACAATCTATTTAGGCGCTATTTTAGTCGTCCAGGAGATTAAAAATATAGATTTTGATTGTTGAAACATTATAAAACAATCGAATTATACACTTTTTACGATAGAATTATATAAAATTTCAAACTCGCATATCTCCGTTACTGTTGAAGATACAGAAGTGATTTTACAGTCAATGGAATTAGGTCGACCTAACCTAACCTAAACTGACTTGACCTAACCTAATCTAACCTAACCTAACTTTACATAACCTAACCTAATAACAATAATATAAAAACAATCTATTTAGGCGCTATTTTAGTCGTCCAGGAGATTAAAAATATAGATTTTGATTGTTGAAACATTATAAAACAATCGAATTATACACTTTTTACGATAGAATTATATAAAATTTCAAACTCGCATATCTCCGTTACTGTTGAAGATACAGAAATGATTTTGCACTCAATGGAATCAGGTCGACGCTCTCTATTGGCTCATGGGGAAAAATGTAATCCATGTGTAATATTCATGCTTAGTTACCGTGGAAACTCTCACAACAATAAATTAAACAATCTATTTAGACGCTATTGTAGTCGTTGTCGAGGAGATTTGAAATATAGATTTTGATTGTTGAAACATTATAAAACAATCGAATTATACACATTTTACGATAGAATTATATAAAATTTCAAACTCGCATATCTCCGTTAATGTTGAAGATACAGAAGTGATTTTACACTCAATGGAATTAGGTTGACCTAACCTAACCTAAACTGACCTGAACTAACCTAACCTAACCTAACTTTACTTAACCTAACCTAACCTAACCTAACCTAATAACAATAAAATAAAAACAATCTATTTGTGCACGATTGTAGTCGTTCTCGAGGAGATTTGAAATATAGATTTTGATTGTTGAAACATTATAAAACAATCTAATTATACACATTTTACGATAAAATTATATAAAATTTCAAACTCGCATATCTCCGTTACTGTTGAAGATACAGAAGTGATTTTGCACTCAATGGAATCAGGTCGACGCTCTCTATTGGCTCACGGGGAAATTGTAATCCATGTGTAATATTCATGCTTAGTTACCATGGAAACTCTCACAACAATAAATTAAACAATCTATTTAGACGCTATTGTAGTCGTTGTCGAGGAGATTTGAAATATAGATTTTGATTTTTGAAACATTATAAAACAATCGAATTATGCACTTTTTACGATAGAATTATATAAAATTTCAAACTCGCATATCTCCGTTACTGTTGAAGATACAGAAGTGATTTTACAGTCAATGGAATTAGGTCGACCTAACCTAACCTAAACTGACCTGACCTAACATAACCTAACCTAACCTAACTTTACATAACCTAACCTAACCTAACCTAATAACAATAAAATAAAAACAATCTATTTAGGCGCTATTTTAGTCGTCCAGGAGATTAAAAATATAGATTTTGATTGTTGAAACATTATAAAACAATCGAATTATACACTTTTTACGATAGAATTATATAAAATTTCAAACTCGCATATCTCTGTTACTGTTGAAGATACAGAAGTGATTTTACAGTCAATGGAATTAGGTCGACCTAACATAACCTAAACTGACTTGACCTAACCTAATCTAACCTAACTTTACTTAACAAAACCTAACCTAACCTAATAACAATAAAATAAAAACATTCTTTTTGTGACCGATTGTAGTCGTTGTCGAGGAGATTTGAAATATAGATTTCGATGGTTGAAACATTATAAAACAATCGAATTCCACACATTTTACAATATAATTATATAAAATTTCAAACTCGCATATCTCCGTTACTGTTGAAGATACAGAAGTGATTTTGCACTCAATGGAATCAGGTCGACGCTCTCTATTGGCTCATGGGGAAAATGTAATCCACGTGTAATATTCATGCTTAGTTACCATGGAAAATCTCATAACAATAAATTAAACAATCTTTTTAGGCGCTATTTTAGTCGTCCAGGAGATTAAAAATATAGATTTTGATTGTTGAAACATTATAAAACAATCGAATTATGCACTTTTTACGATAGAATTATATAAAATTTCAAACTCGCATATCTCCGTTACTGTTGAAGATACAGAAGTGATTTTACAGTCAATGGAATTAGGTCGACCTAACCTAACCTAAACTGACCTTACCTAACCTAACCTAACCTAACTTTACTTAACCTAACCTAACCTAACCTAATAACAATAAAATAAAAACAATCTATTTGTGCCCGATTGTAGTCGTTCTCGAGGAGATTTGAAATATAGATTTTGATTGTTGAAACATTATAATACAATCGAATTCCACACATTTTACAATATAGTTATATAAAATTTCAAACTCGTATATCTCCGTTACTATTGAAGATACAGAAGTGATTTTGCACTCAATCGAATCAGGTCGACGCTCTCTATTGGCTCATGGGGAAAATGTAATCCATGTGTAATATTCATGCTTAGTTACCATGGAAAATCTCATAACAATAAATTAAACAATCTATTTAGACGCTATTGTAGTCGTTGTCGAGGATATTTCAAATATAGATTTTGATTGAAGAAACATTATAAAACAATCGAATTATACACATTTTACGATAGAATTATATAAAATTTCAAACTCGCATATCTCCGTTACTGTTGAAGATACAGAAGTGATTTTACCGTCAATGGAATTAAGTCGACCTAACCTAACCTAAACTGACCTGACCTAACCTAACCTAACCTAACCTAACCTAACTTTACATAACCTAACCTAATAACAATAAAATAAAAACAATCTATTTAGGCGCTATTTTAGTCGTCCAGGAGATTAAAAATATAGATTTTGATTGTTGAAACATTATAAAACAATCGAATTATACACTTTTTACGATAGAATTATATAAAATTTCAAACTCGCATATCTCCGTTACTGTTGAAGATACAGAAGTGATTTTACAGTCAATGGAATTAGGTCGACCTAACCTAACCTAAACTGACTTGACCTAACCTAATCTAACCTAACCTAACTTTACATAACCTAACCTAATAACAATAAAATAAAAACAATCTATTTAGGCGCTATTTTAGTCGTCCAGGAGATTAAAAATATAGATTTTGATTGTTGAAACATTATAAAACAATCGAATTATACACTTTTTACGATAGAATTATATAAAATTTCAAACTCGCATATCTCCGTTACTGTTGAAGATACAGAAGTGATTTTACAGTCAATGGAATTAGGTCGACCTAACCTAACCTAAACTGACTTGACCTAACCTAATCTAACCTAACTTTACTTAACAAAACCTAACCTAACCTAATAACAATAAAATAAAAACATTCTTTTTGTGACCGATTGTAGTCGTTGTCGAGGAGATTTGAAATATAGATTTCGATGGTTGAAACATTATAAAACAATCGAATTCCACACATTTTACAATATAATTATATAAAATTTCAAACTCGCATATCTCCGTTACTGTTGAAGATACAGAAGTGATTTTGCACTCAATGGAATCAGGTCGACGCTCTCTATTGGCTCATGGGGAAAATGTAATCCATGTGTAATATTCATGCTTAGTTACCATGGAAACTCTCATAACAATAAATTAAACAATCTATTTAGACGCTATTGTAGTCGTTGTCGAGGAGATTTCAAATATAGATTTTGATTGTTGAAACATTATAAAACAATCGAATTATACACATTTTACGATAGAATTATATGAAATTTCAAACTCGCATATCTCCGTTACTGTTGAAGATACAGAAGTGATTTTACACTCAATGGAATTAGGTCGACCTAACCTATCCTAAACTGACCTGACCTAACCTAACCTAACCTAACTTTACTTAACCTAACCTAACCTAACCTAAAAACAATAAAATAAAAACAATCTATTTGTGCCGATTGTAGTCGTTCTCGAGGAGATTTGAAATATAGATTTTGATTGTTGAAACATTATAAAACAATCGAATTCCACACATTTTACAATATAATTATATAAAATTTCAAACTCGTATATCTCCGTTACTATTGAAGATACAGAAGTGATTTTGCACTCAATGGAATTAGGTTGACCTAACCTAACCTAAACTGACCTGAACTAACCTAACCTAACCTAACTTTACTTAACCTAACCTAACCAAACCTAACCTAATAACAATAAAATAAAAACAATCTATTTGTGCACGATTGTAGTCGTTCTCGAGGAGATTTGAAATATAGATTTTGATTGTTGAAACATTATAAAACAATCTAATTATACACATTTTACGATAAAATTATATAAAATTTCAAACTCGCATATCTCCGTTAATGTTGAAGATACAGAAGTGATTTTACACTCAATGGAATTAGGTTGACCTAACCTAACCTAAACTGACCTGAACTAACCTAACCTAACCTAACTTTACTTAACCTAACCTAACCTAACCTAACCTAATAACAATAAAATAAAAACAATCTATTTGTGCACGATTGTAGTCGTTCTCGAGGAGATTTGAAATATAGATTTTGATTGTTGAAACATTATAAAACAATCTAATTATACACATTTTACGATAAAATTATATAAAATTTCAAACTCGCATATCTCCGTTACTGTTGAAGATACAGAAGTGATTTTGCACTCAATGGAATCAGGTCGACGCTCTCTATTGGCTCACGGGGAAAATGTAATCCATGTGTAATATTCATGCTTAGTTACCATGGAAACTCTCACAACAATAAATTAAACAATCTATTTAGACGCTATTGTAGTCGTTGTCGAGGAGATTTGAAATATAGATTTTGATTTTTGAAACATTATAAAACAATCGAATTATGCACTTTTTACGATAGAATTATATAAAATTTCAAACTCGCATATCTCCGTTACTGTTGAAGATACAGAAGTGATTTTACAGTCAATGGAATTAGGTCGACCTAACCTAACCTAAACTGACCTGACCTAACATAACCTAACCTAACCTAACTTTACATAACCTAACCTAACCTAACCTAATAACAATAAAATAAAAACAATCTATTTAGGCGCTATTTTAGTCGTCCAGGAGATTAAAAATATAGATTTTGATTGTTGAAACATTATAAAACAATCGAATTATACACTTTTTACGATAGAATTATATAAAATTTCAAACTCGCATATCTCTGTTACTGTTGAAGATACAGAAGTGATTTTACAGTCAATGGAATTAGGTCGACCTAACCTAACCTAATCTAACCTAACTTTACTTAACAAAACCTAACCTAACCTAATAACAATAAAATAAAAACATTCTTTTTGTGACCGATTGTAGTCGTTGTCGAGGAGATTTGAAATATAGATTTCGATGGTTGAAACATTATAAAACAATCGAATTCCACACATTTTACAATATAATTATATAAAATTTCAAACTCGCATATCTCCGTTACTGTTGAAGATACAGAAGTGATTTTGCACTCAATGGAATCAGGTCGACGCTCTCTATTGGCTCATGGGGAAAATGTAATCCACGTGTAATATTCATGCTTAGTTACCATGGAAAATCTCATAACAATAAATTAAACAATCTTTTTAGGCGCTATTTTAGTCGTCCAGGAGATTAAAAATATAGATTTTGATTGTTGAAACATTATAAAACAATCGAATTATGCACTTTTTACGATAGAATTATATAAAATTTCAAACTCGCATATCTCCGTTACTGTTGAAGATACAGAAGTGATTTTACAGTCAATGGAATTAGGTCGACCTAACCTAACCTAAACTGACCTTACCTAACCTAACCTAACCTAACTTTACTTAACCTAACCTAACCTAACCTAATAACAATAAAATAAAAACAATCTATTTGTGCCCGATTGTAGTCGTTCTCGAGGAGATTTGAAATATAGATTTTGATTGTTGAAACATTATAATACAATCGAATTCCACACATTTTACAATATAGTTATATAAAATTTCAAACTCGTATATCTCCGTTACTATTGAAGATACAGAAGTGATTTTGCACTCAATCGAATCAGGTCGACGCTCTCTATTGGCTCATGGGGAAAATGTAATCCATGTGTAATATTCATGCTTAGTTACCATGGAAAATCTCATAACAATAAATTAAACAATCTATTTAGACGCTATTGTAGTCGTTGTCGAGGATATTTCAAATATAGATTTTGATTGAAGAAACATTATAAAACAATCGAATTATACACATTTTACGATAGAATTATATAAAATTTCAAACTCGCATATCTCCGTTACTGTTGAAGATACAGAAGTGATTTTACCGTCAATGGAATTAAGTCGACCTAACCTAACCTAAACTGACCTAACCTAACCTAACCTAACCTAACCTAACTTTACATAACCTAACCTAATAACAATAAAATAAAAACAATCTATTTAGGCGCTATTTTAGTCGTCCAGGAGATTAAAAATATAGATTTTGATTGTTGAAACATTATAAAACAATCGAATTATACACTTTTTACGATAGAATTATATAAAATTTCAAACTCGCATATCTCCGTTACTGTTGAAGATACAGAAGTGATTTTACAGTCAATGGAATTAGGTCGACCTAACCTAACCTAAACTGACTTGACCTAACCTAATCTAACCTAACCTAACTTTACATAACCTAACCTAATAACAATAAAATAAAAACAATCTATTTAGGCGCTATTTTAGTCGTCCAGGAGATTAAAAATATAGATTTTGATTGTTGAAACATTATAAAACAATCGAATTATACACTTTTTACGATAGAATTATATAAAATTTCAAACTCGCATATCTCCGTTACTGTTGAAGATACAGAAGTGATTTTACAGTCAATGGAATTAGGTCGACCTAACCTAACCTAAACTGACTTGACCTAACCTAATCTAACCTAACTTTACTTAACAAAACCTAACCTAACCTAATAACAATAAAATAAAAACATTCTTTTTGTGACCGATTGTAGTCGTTGTCTAGGAGATTTGAAATATAGATTTCGATGGTTGAAACATTATAAAACAATCGAATTCCACACATTTTACAATATAATTATATAAAATTTCAAACTCGCATATCTCCGTTACTGTTGAAGATACAGAAGTGATTTTGCACTCAATGGAATCAGGTCGACGCTCTCTATTGGCTCATGGGGAAAATGTAATCCATGTGTAATATTCATGCTTAGTTACCATGGAAACTCTCATAACAATAAATTAAACAATCTATTTAGACGCTATTGTAGTCGTTGTCGAGGAGATTTCAAATATAGATTTTGATTGTTGAAACATTATAAAACAATCGAATTATACACATTTTACGATAGAATTATATGAAATTTCAAACTCGCATATCTCCGTTACTGTTGAAGATACAGAAGTGATTTTACACTCAATGGAATTAGGTCGACCTAACCTATCCTAAACTGACCTGACCTAACCTAACCTAACCTAACTTTACTTAACCTAACCTAACCTAACCTAAAAACAATAAAATAAAAACAATCTATTTGTGCCGATTGTAGTCGTTCTCGAGGAGATTTGAAATATAGATTTTGATTGTTGAAACATTATAAAACAATCGAATTCCACACATTTTACAATATAATTATATAAAATTTCAAACTCGTATATCTCCGTTACTATTGAAGATACAGAAGTGATTTTGCACTCAATGGAATTAGGTTGACCTAACCTAACCTAAACTGACCTGAACTAACCTAACCTAACCTAACTTTACTTAACCTAACCTAACCAAACCTAACCTAATAACAATAAAATAAAAACAATCTATTTGTGCACGATTGTAGTCGTTCTCGAGGAGATTTGAAATATAGATTTTGATTGTTGAAACATTATAAAACAATCTAATTATACACATTTTACGATAAAATTATATAAAATTTCAAACTCGCATATCTCCGTTAATGTTGAAGATACAGAAGTGATTTTACACTCAATGGAATTAGGTTGACCTAACCTAACCTAAACTGACCTGAACTAACCTAACCTAACCTAACTTTACTTAACCTAACCTAACCTAACCTAACCTAATAACAATAAAATAAAAACAATCTATTTGTGCACGATTGTAGTCGTTCTCGAGGAGATTTGAAATATAGATTTTGATTGTTGAAACATTATAAAACAATCTAATTATACACATTTTACGATAAAATTATATAAAATTTCAAACTCGCATATCTCCGTTACTGTTGAAGATACAGAAGTGATTTTGCACTCAATGGAATCAGGTCGACGCTCTCTATTGGCTCACGGGGAAAATGTAATCCATGTGTAATATTCATGCTTAGTTACCATGGAAACTCTCACAACAATAAATTAAACAATCTATTTAGACGCTATTGTAGTCGTTGTCGAGGAGATTTGAAATATAGATTTTGATTTTTGAAACATTATAAAACAATCGAATTATGCACTTTTTACGATAGAATTATATAAAATTTCAAACTCGCATATCTCCGTTACTGTTGAAGATACAGAAGTGATTTTACAGTCAATGGAATTAGGTCGACCTAACCTAACCTAAACTGACCTGACCTAACATAACCTAACCTAACCTAACTTTACATAACCTAACCTAACCTAACCTAATAACAATAAAATAAAAACAATCTATTTAGGCGCTATTTTAGTCGTCCAGGAGATTTCAAATATAGATTTTGATTGTTGAAACATTATAAAACAATCGAATTATAAACTTTTTACGATAGAATTATATAAAATTTCAAACTCGCATATCTCTGTTACTGTTGAAGATACAGAAGTGATTTTACAGTCAATGGAATTAGGTCGACCTAACATAACCTAAACTGACTTGACCTAACCTAATCTAACCTAACTTTACTTAACAAAACCTAACCTAACCTAATAACAATAAAATAAAAACATTCTTTTTGTGACCGATTGTAGTCGTTGTCGAGGAGATTTGAAATATAGATTTCGATGGTTGAAACATTATAAAACAATCGAATTCCACACATTTTACAATATAATTATATAACATTTCAAACTCGCATATCTCCGTTACTGTTGAAGATACAGAAGTGATTTTGCACTCAATGGAATCAGGTCGACGCTCTCTATTGGCTCATGGGGAAAATGTAATCCACGTGTAATATTCATGCTTAGTTACCATGGAAAATCTCATAACAATAAATTAAACAATCTTTTTAGGCGCTATTTTAGTCGTCCAGGAGATTAAAAATATAGATTTTGATTGTTGAAACATTATAAAACAATCGAATTATGCACTTTTTACGATAGAATTATATAAAATTTCAAACTCGCATATCTCCGTTACTGTTGAAGATACAGAAGTGATTTTACAGTCAATGGAATTAGGTCGACCTAACCTAACCTAAACTGACCTTACCTAACCTAACCTAACCTAACTTTACTTAACCTAACCTAACCTAACCTAATAACAATAAAATAAAAACAATCTATTTGTGCCCGATTGTAGTCGTTCTCGAGGAGATTTGAAATATAGATTTTGATTGTTGAAACATTATAATACAATCGAATTCCACACATTTTACAATATAGTTATATAAAATTTCAAACTCGTATATCTCCGTTACTATTGAAGATACAGAAGTGATTTTGCACTCAATCGAATCAGGTCGACGCTCTCTATTGGCTCATGGGGAAAATGTAATCCATGTGTAATATTCATGCTTAGTTACCATGGAAAATCTCATAACAATAAATTAAACAATCTATTTAGACGCTATTGTAGTCGTTGTCGAGGATATTTCAAATATAGATTTTGATTGAAGAAACATTATAAAACAATCGAATTATACACATTTTACGATAGAATTATATAAAATTTCAAACTCGCATATCTCCGTTACTGTTGAAGATACAGAAGTGATTTTACCGTCAATGGAATTAAGTCGACCTAACCTAACCTAAACTGACCTGACCTAACCTAACCTAACCTAACCTAACTTTACATAACCTAACCTAATAACAATAAAATAAAAACAATCTATTTAGGCGCTATTTTAGTCGTCCAGGAGATTAAAAATATAGATTTTGATTGTTGAAACATTATAAAACAATCGAATTATACACTTTTTACGATAGAATTATATAAAATTTCAAACTCGCATATCTCCGTTACTGTTGAAGATACAGAAGTGATTTTACAGTCAATGGAATTAGGTCGACCTAACCTAACCTAAACTGACTTGACCTAACCTAATCTAACCTAACCTAACTTTACATAACCTAACCTAATAACAATAAAATAAAAACAATCTATTTAGGCGCTATTTTAGTCGTCCAGGAGATTAAAAATATAGATTTTGATTGTTGAAACATTATAAAACAATCGAATTATACACATTTTACGATAGAATTATATGAAATTTCAAACTCGCATATCTCCGTTACTGTTGAAGATACAGAAGTGATTTTACACTCAATGGAATTAGGTCGACCTAACCTATCCTAAACTGACCTGACCTAACCTAACCTAACCTAACTTTACTTAACCTAACCTAACCTAACCTAAAAACAATAAAATAAAAACAATCTATTTGTGCCGATTGTAGTCGTTCTCGAGGAGATTTGAAATATAGATTTTGATTGTTGAAACATTATAAAACAATCGAATTCCACACATTTTACAATATAATTATATAAAATTTCAAACTCGTATATCTCCGTTACTATTGAAGATACAGAAGTGATTTTGCACTCAATGGAATCAGGTCGACGCTCTCTATTGGCTCATGGGGAAAATGTAATCCATGTGTAATATTCATGCTTAGTTACCATGGAAACTCTCATAACAATAAATTAAACAATCTTTTTAGGCGCTATTTTAGTCGTCCAGGAGATTAAAAATATAGATTTTGATTGTTGAAACATTATAAAACAATCGAATTATGCACTTTTTACGATAGAATTATATAAAATTTCAAACTCGCATATCTCCGTTACTGTTGAAGATACAGAAGTGATTTTACAGTCAATGGAATTAGGTCGACCTAACCTAACCTAAACTGACCTTACCTAACCTAACCTAACCTAACTTTACTTAACCTAACCTAACCTAACCTAATAACAATAAAATAAAAACAATCTATTTGTGCCCGATTGTAGTCGTTCTCGAGGAGATTTGAAATATAGATTTTGATTGTTGAAACATTATAAAACAATCGAATTCCACACATTTTACAATATAGTTATATAAAATTTCAAACTCGTATATCTCCGTTACTATTGAAGATACAGAAGTGATTTTGCACTCAATCGAATCAGGTCGACGCTCTCTATTGGCTCATGGGGAAAATGTAATCCATGTGTAATATTCATGCTTAGTTACCATGGAAAATCTCATAACAATAAATTAAACAATCTATTTAGACGCTATTGTAGTCGTTGTCGAGGATATTTCAAATATAGATTTTGATTGAAGAAACATTATAAAACAATCGAATTATACACATTTTACGATAGAATTATATAAAATTTCAAACTCGCATATCTCCGTTACTGTTGAAGATACAGAAGTGATTTTACCGTCAATGGAATTAAGTCGACCTAACCTAACCTAAACTGACCTGACCTAACCTAACCTAACCTAACCTAACTTTACATAACCTAACCTAATAACAATAAAATAAAAACAATCTATTTAGGCGCTATTTTAGTCGTCCAAGAGATTAAAAATATAGATTTTGATTGTTGAAACATTATAAAACAATCGAATTATACACTTTTTACGATAGAATTATATAAAATTTCAAACTCGCATATCTCCGTTACTGTTGAAGATACAGAAGTGATTTTACAGTCAATGGAATTAGGTCGACCTAACCTAACCTAAACTGACTTGACCTAACCTAATCTAACCTAACCTAACTTTACATAACCTAACCTAATAACAATAATATAAAAACAATCTATTTAGGCGCTATTTTAGTCGTCCAGGAGATTAAAAATATAGATTTTGATTGTTGAAACATTATAAAACAATCGAATTATACACTTTTTACGATAGAATTATATAAAATTTCAAACTCGCATATCTCCGTTACTGTTGAAGATACAGAAATGATTTTGCACTCAATGGAATCAGGTCGACGCTCTCTATTGGCTCATGGGGAAAAATGTAATCCATGTGTAATATTCATGCTTAGTTACCGTGGAAACTCTCACAACAATAAATTAAACAATCTATTTAGACGCTATTGTAGTCGTTGTCGAGGAGATTTGAAATATAGATTTTGATTGTTGAAACATTATAAAACAATCGAATTATACACATTTTACGATAGAATTATATAAAATTTCAAACTCGCATATCTCCGTTAATGTTGAAGATACAGAAGTGATTTTACACTCAATGGAATTAGGTTGACCTAACCTAACCTAAACTGACCTGAACTAACCTAACCTAACCTAACTTTACTTAACCTAACCTAACCTAACCTAATAACAATAAAATAAAAACAATCTATTTGTGCACGATTGTAGTCGTTCTCGAGGAGATTTGAAATATAGATTTTGATTGTTGAAACATTATAAAACAATCTAATTATACACATTTTACGATAAAATTATATAAAATTTCAAACTCGCATATCTCCGTTACTGTTGAAGATACAGAAGTGATTTTGCACTCAATGGAATCAGGTCGACGCTCTCTATTGGCTCACGGGGAAAATGTAATCCATGTGTAATATTCATGCTTAGTTACCATGGAAACTCTCACAACAATAAATTAAACAATCTATTTAGACGCTATTGTAGTCGTTGTCGAGGAGATTTGAAATATAGATTTTGATTTTTGAAACATTATAAAACAATCGAATTATGCACTTTTTACGATAGAATTATATAAAATTTCAAACTCGCATATCTCCGTTACTGTTGAAGATACAGAAGTGATTTTACAGTCAATGGAATTAGGTCGACCTAACCTAACCTAAACTGACCTGACCTAACCTAACCTAACCTAACCTAACTTTACATAACCTAACCTAACCTAACCTAATAACAATAAAATAAAAACAATCTATTTAGGCGCTATTTTAGTCGTCCAGGAGATTTCAAATATAGATTTTGATTGTTGAAACATTATAAAACAATCGAATTATACACTTTTTACGATAGAATTATATAAAATTTCAAACTCGCATATCTCCGTTACTGTTGAAGATACAGAAGTGATTTTACAGTCAATGGAATTAGGTCGACCTAACCTAACCTAAACTGACTTGACCTAACCTAATCTAACCTAACTTTACTTAACAAAACCTAACCTAACCTAATAACAATAAAATAAAAACATTCTTTTTGTGACCGATTGTAGTCGATGTCGAGGAGATTTGAAATATAGATTTCGATGGTTGAAACATTATAAAACAATCGAATTCCACACATTTTACAATATAATTATATAAAATTTCAAACTCGCATATCTCCGTTACTGTTGAAGATACAGAAGTGATTTTGCACTCAATGGAATCAGGTCGACGCTCTCTATTGGCTCATGGGGAAAATGTAATCCATGTGTAATATTCATGCTTAGTTACCATGGAAACTCTTATAACAATAAATTAAACAATCTATTTAGACGCTATTGTAGTCGTTGTCGAGGAGATTAAAATATAGATTTTGATTGTTGAAACATTATAAAACAATCGAATTATACACATTTTACGATAGAATTATATGAAATTTCAAACTCGCATATCTCCGTTACTGTTGAAGATACAGAAGTGATTTTACACTCAATGGAATTAGGTCGACCTAACCTATCCTAAACTGACCTGACCTAACCTAACCTAACCTAACTTTACTTAACCTAACCTAACCTAACCTAAAAACAATAAAATAAAAACAATCTATTTGTGCCGATTGTAGTCGTTCTCGAGGAGATTTGAAATATAGATTTTGATTGTTGAAACATTATAAAACAATCGAATTCCACACATTTTACAATATAATTATATAAAATTTCAAACTCGTATATCTCCGTTACTATTGAAGATACAGAAGTGATTTTGCACTCAATGGAATCAGGTCGACGCTCTCTATTGGCTCATGGGGAAAATGTAATCCATGTGTAATATTCATGCTTAGTTACCATGGAAACTCTCATAACAATAAATTAAACAATCTTTTTAGGCGCTATTTTAGTCGTCCAGGAGATTAAAAATATAGATTTTGATTGTTGAAACATTATAAAACAATCGAATTATGCACTTTTTACGATAGAATTATATAAAATTTCAAACTCGCATATCTCCGTTACTGTTGAAGATACAGAAGTGATTTTACAGTCAATGGAATTAGGTCGACCTAACCTAACCTAAACTGACCTTACCTAACCTAACCTAACCTAACTTTACTTAACCTAACCTAACCTAACCTAATAACAATAAAATAAAAACAATCTATTTGTGCCCGATTGTAGTCGTTCTCGAGGAGATTTGAAATATAGATTTTGATTGTTGAAACATTATAAAACAATCGAATTCCACACATTTTACAATATAGTTATATAAAATTTCAAACTCGTATATCTCCGTTACTATTGAAGATACAGAAGTGATTTTGCACTCAATCGAATCAGGTCGACGCTCTCTATTGGCTCATGGGGAAAATGTAATCCATGTGTAATATTCATGCTTAGTTACCATGGAAAATCTCATAACAATAAATTAAACAATCTATTTAGACGCTATTGTAGTCGTTGTCGAGGATATTTCAAATATAGATTTTGATTGAAGAAACATTATAAAACAATCGAATTATACACATTTTACGATAGAATTATATAAAATTTCAAACTCGCATATCTCCGTTACTGTTGAAGATACAGAAGTGATTTTACCGTCAATGGAATTAAGTCGACCTAACCTAACCTAAACTGACCTGACCTAACCTAACCTAACCTAACCTAACTTTACATAACCTAACCTAATAACAATAAAATAAAAACAATCTATTTAGGCGCTATTTTAGTCGTCCAGGAGATTAAAAATATAGATTTTGATTGTTGAAACATTATAAAACAATCGAATTATACACTTTTTACGATAGAATTATATAAAATTTCAAACTCGCATATCTCCGTTACTGTTGAAGATACAGAAGTGATTTTACAGTCAATGGAATTAGGTCGACCTAACCTAACCTAAACTGACTTGACCTAACCTAATCTAACCTAACCTAACTTTACATAACCTAACCTAATAACAATAAAATAAAAACAATCTATTTAGGCGCTATTTTAGTCGTCCAGGAGATTAAAAATATAGATTTTGATTGTTGAAACATTATAAAACAATCGAATTATACACATTTTACGATAGAATTATATGAAATTTCAAACTCGCATATCTCCGTTACTGTTGAAGATACAGAAGTGATTTTACACTCAATGGAATTAGGTCGACCTAACCTATCCTAAACTGACCTGACCTAACCTAACCTAACCTAACTTTACTTAACCTAACCTAACCTAACCTAAAAACAATAAAATAAAAACAATCTATTTGTGCCGATTGTAGTCGTTCTCGAGGAGATTTGAAATATAGATTTTGATTGTTGAAACATTATAAAACAATCGAATTCCACACATTTTACAATATAATTATATAAAATTTCAAACTCGTATATCTCCGTTACTATTGAAGATACAGAAGTGATTTTGCACTCAATGGAATCAGGTCGACGCTCTCTATTGGCTCATGGGGAAAATGTAATCCATGTGTAATATTCATGCTTAGTTACCATGGAAACTCTCATAACAATAAATTAAACAATCTTTTTAGGCGCTATTTTAGTCGTCCAGGAGATTAAAAATATAGATTTTGATTGTTGAAACATTATAAAACAATCGAATTATGCACTTTTTACGATAGAATTATATAAAATTTCAAACTCGCATATCTCCGTTACTGTTGAAGATACAGAAGTGATTTT
The DNA here is from genome assembly GCF_977018435.1 of Lepisma saccharinum. NCBI lineage: Eukaryota > Metazoa > Arthropoda > Insecta > Zygentoma > Lepismatidae > Lepisma > Lepisma saccharinum. The sequence goes on from NW_028142994.1 coordinate 587,314, forward strand.
ACAGTCAATGGAATTAGGTCGACCTAACCTAACCTAAACTGACCTTACCTAACCTAACCTAACCTAACTTTACTTAACCTAACCTAACCTAACCTAATAACAATAAAATAAAAACAATCTATTTGTGCCCGATTGTAGTCGTTCTCGAGGAGATTTGAAATATAGATTTTGATTGTTGAAACATTATAAAACAATCGAATTCCACACATTTTACAATATAGTTATATAAAATTTCAAACTCGTATATCTCCGTTACTATTGAAGATACAGAAGTGATTTTGCACTCAATCGAATCAGGTCGACGCTCTCTATTGGCTCATGGGGAAAATGTAATCCATGTGTAATATTCATGCTTAGTTACCATGGAAAATCTCATAACAATAAATTAAACAATCTATTTAGACGCTATTGTAGTCGTTGTCGAGGATATTTCAAATATAGATTTTGATTGAAGAAACATTATAAAACAATCGAATTATACACATTTTACGATAGAATTATATAAAATTTCAAACTCGCATATCTCCGTTACTGTTGAAGATACAGAAGTGATTTTACCGTCAATGGAATTAAGTCGACCTAACCTAACCTAAACTGACCTGACCTAACCTAACCTAACCTAACCTAACTTTACATAACCTAACCTAATAACAATAAAATAAAAACAATCTATTTAGGCGCTATTTTAGTCGTCCAAGAGATTAAAAATATAGATTTTGATTGTTGAAACATTATAAAACAATCGAATTATACACTTTTTACGATAGAATTATATAAAATTTCAAACTCGCATATCTCCGTTACTGTTGAAGATACAGAAGTGATTTTACAGTCAATGGAATTAGGTCGACCTAACCTAACCTAAACTGACTTGACCTAACCTAATCTAACCTAACCTAACTTTACATAACCTAACCTAATAACAATAATATAAAAACAATCTATTTAGGCGCTATTTTAGTCGTCCAGGAGATTAAAAATATAGATTTTGATTGTTGAAACATTATAAAACAATCGAATTATACACTTTTTACGATAGAATTATATAAAATTTCAAACTCGCATATCTCCGTTACTGTTGAAGATACAGAAATGATTTTGCACTCAATGGAATCAGGTCGACGCTCTCTATTGGCTCATGGGGAAAAATGTAATCCATGTGTAATATTCATGCTTAGTTACCGTGGAAACTCTCACAACAATAAATTAAACAATCTATTTAGACGCTATTGTAGTCGTTGTCGAGGAGATTTGAAATATAGATTTTGATTGTTGAAACATTATAAAACAATCGAATTATACACATTTTACGATAGAATTATATAAAATTTCAAACTCGCATATCTCCGTTAATGTTGAAGATACAGAAGTGATTTTACACTCAATGGAATTAGGTTGACCTAACCTAACCTAAACTGACCTGAACTAACCTAACCTAACCTAACTTTACTTAACCTAACCTAACCTAACCTAATAACAATAAAATAAAAACAATCTATTTGTGCACGATTGTAGTCGTTCTCGAGGAGATTTGAAATATAGATTTTGATTGTTGAAACATTATAAAACAATCTAATTATACACATTTTACGATAAAATTATATAAAATTTCAAACTCGCATATCTCCGTTACTGTTGAAGATACAGAAGTGATTTTGCACTCAATGGAATCAGGTCGACGCTCTCTATTGGCTCACGGGGAAAATGTAATCCATGTGTAATATTCATGCTTAGTTACCATGGAAACTCTCACAACAATAAATTAAACAATCTATTTAGACGCTATTGTAGTCGTTGTCGAGGAGATTTGAAATATAGATTTTGATTTTTGAAACATTATAAAACAATCGAATTATGCACTTTTTACGATAGAATTATATAAAATTTCAAACTCGCATATCTCCGTTACTGTTGAAGATACAGAAGTGATTTTACAGTCAATGGAATTAGGTCGACCTAACCTAACCTAAACTGACCTGACCTAACCTAACCTAACCTAACCTAACTTTACATAACCTAACCTAACCTAACCTAATAACAATAAAATAAAAACAATCTATTTAGGCGCTATTTTAGTCGTCCAGGAGATTTCAAATATAGATTTTGATTGTTGAAACATTATAAAACAATCGAATTATACACTTTTTACGATAGAATTATATAAAATTTCAAACTCGCATATCTCCGTTACTGTTGAAGATACAGAAGTGATTTTACAGTCAATGGAATTAGGTCGACCTAACCTAACCTAAACTGACTTGACCTAACCTAATCTAACCTAACTTTACTTAACAAAACCTAACCTAACCTAATAACAATAAAATAAAAACATTCTTTTTGTGACCGATTGTAGTCGATGTCGAGGAGATTTGAAATATAGATTTCGATGGTTGAAACATTATAAAACAATCGAATTCCACACATTTTACAATATAATTATATAAAATTTCAAACTCGCATATCTCCGTTACTGTTGAAGATACAGAAGTGATTTTGCACTCAATGGAATCAGGTCGACGCTCTCTATTGGCTCATGGGGAAAATGTAATCCATGTGTAATATTCATGCTTAGTTACCATGGAAACTCTTATAACAATAAATTAAACAATCTATTTAGACGCTATTGTAGTCGTTGTCGAGGAGATTAAAATATAGATTTTGATTGTTGAAACATTATAAAACAATCGAATTATACACATTTTACGATAGAATTATATGAAATTTCAAACTCGCATATCTCCGTTACTGTTGAAGATACAGAAGTGATTTTACACTCAATGGAATTAGGTCGACCTAACCTATCCTAAACTGACCTGACCTAACCTAACCTAACCTAACTTTACTTAACCTAACCTAACCTAACCTAAAAACAATAAAATAAAAACAATCTATTTGTGCCGATTGTAGTCGTTCTCGAGGAGATTTGAAATATAGATTTTGATTGTTGAAACATTATAAAACAATCGAATTCCACACATTTTACAATATAATTATATAAAATTTCAAACTCGTATATCTCCGTTACTATTGAAGATACAGAAGTGATTTTGCACTCAATGGAATCAGGTCGACGCTCTCTATTGGCTCATGGGGAAAATGTAATCCATGTGTAATATTCATGCTTAGTTACCATGGAAACTCTCATAACAATAAATTAAACAATCTTTTTAGGCGCTATTTTAGTCGTCCAGGAGATTAAAAATATAGATTTTGATTGTTGAAACATTATAAAACAATCGAATTATGCACTTTTTACGATAGAATTATATAAAATTTCAAACTCGCATATCTCCGTTACTGTTGAAGATACAGAAGTGATTTTACAGTCAATGGAATTAGGTCGACCTAACCTAACCTAAACTGACCTTACCTAACCTAACCTAACCTAACTTTACTTAACCTAACCTAACCTAACCTAATAACAATAAAATAAAAACAATCTATTTGTGCCCGATTGTAGTCGTTCTCGAGGAGATTTGAAATATAGATTTTGATTGTTGAAACATTATAAAACAATCGAATTCCACACATTTTACAATATAGTTATATAAAATTTCAAACTCGTATATCTCCGTTACTATTGAAGATACAGAAGTGATTTTGCACTCAATCGAATCAGGTCGACGCTCTCTATTGGCTCATGGGGAAAATGTAATCCATGTGTAATATTCATGCTTAGTTACCATGGAAACTCTCATAACAATAAATTAAACAATCTTTTTAGGCGCTATTTTAGTCGTCCAGGAGATTAAAAATATAAATTTTGATTGTTGAAACATTATAAAACAATCGAATTATGCACTTTTTACGATAGAATTATATAAAATTTCAAACTCGCATATCTCCGTTACTGTTGAAGATACAGAAGTGATTTTACAGTCAATGGAATTAGGTCGACCTAACCTAACCTAAACTGACCTGACCTAACCTAACCTAACCTAACCTAACTTTACTTAACCTAACCTAACCTAACCTAATAACAATAAAATAAAAACAATCTATTTGTGCCCGATTGTAGTCGTTCTCGAGGAGATTTGAAATATAGATTTTGATTGTTGAAACATTATAAAACAATCGAATTCCACACATTTTACAATATAGTTATATAAAATTTCAAACTCGTATATCTCCGTTACTATTGAAGATACAGAAGTGATTTTGCACTCAATCGAATCAGGTCGACGCTCTCTATTGGCTCATGGGGAAAATGTAATCCATGTGTAATATTCATGCTTAGTTACCATGGAAAATCTCATAACAATAAATTAAACAATCTATTTAGACGCTATTGTAGTCGTTGTCGAGGATATTTCAAATATAGATTTTGATTGAAGAAACATTATAAAACAATCGAATTATACACATTTTACGATAGAATTATATAAAATTTCAAACTCGCATATCTCCGTTACTGTTGAAGATACAGAAGTGATTTTACCGTCAATGGAATTAAGTCGACCTAACCTAACCTAAACTGACCTGACCTAACCTAACCTAACCTAACCTAACTTTACATAACCTAACCTAATAACAATAAAATAAAAACAATCTATTTAGGCGCTATTTTAGTCGTCCAGGAGATTAAAAATATAGATTTTGATTGTTGAAACATTATAAAACAATCGAATTATACACTTTTTACGATAGAATTATATAAAATTTCAAACTCGCATATCTCCGTTACTGTTGAAGATACAGAAGTGATTTTACAGTCAATGGAATTAGGTCGACCTAACCTAACCTAAACTGACTTGACCTAACCTAATCTAACCTAACTTTACTTAACAAAACCTAACCTAACCTAATAACAATAAAATAAAAACATTCTTTTTGTGACCGATTGTAGTCGTTGTCGAGGAGATTTGAAATATAGATTTCGATGGTTGAAACATTATAACACAATCGAATTCCACACATTTTACAATATAATTGTATAAAATTTCAAACTCGCATATCTCCGTTACTGTTGAAGATACAGAAGTGATTTTGCACTCAATGGAATCAGGTCGACGCTCTCTATTGGCTCATGGGGAAAATGTAATCCATGTGTAATATTCATGCTTAGTTACCATGGAAACTCTCATAACAATAAATTAAACAATCTATTTAGACGCTATTGTAGTCGTTGTCGATGAGATTTCAAATATAGATTTTGATTGTTGAAACATTATAAAACAATCGAATTATACACATTTTACGATAGAATTATATGAAATTTCAAACTCGCATATCTCCGTTACTGTTGAAGATACAGAAGTGATTTTACACTCAATGGAATTAGGTCGACCTAACCTATCCTAAACTGACCTGACCTAACCTAACCTAACCTAACTTTACTTAACCTAACCTAACCTAACCTAAAAACAATAAAATAAAAACAATCTATTTGTGCCGATTGTAGTCGTTCTCGAGGAGATTTGAAATATAGATTTTGATTGTTGAAACATTATAAAACAATCGAATTCCACACATTTTACAATATAATTATATGAAATTTCAAACTCGTATATCTCCGTTACTATTGAAGATACAGAAGTGATTTTGCACTCAATGGAATCAGGTCGACGCTCTCTATTGGCTCATGGGGAAAATGTAATCCATGTGTAATATTCATGCTTAGTTACCATGGAAACTCTCATAACAATAAATTAAACAATCTTTTTAGGCGCTATTTTAGTCGTCCAGGAGATTAAAAATATAGATTTTGATTGTTGAAACATTATAAAACAATCGAATTATGCACTTTTTACGATAGAATTATATAAAATTTCAAACTCGCATATCTCCGTTACTGTTGAAGATACAGAAGTGATTTTACAGTCAATGGAATTAGGTCGACCTAACCTAACCTAAACTGACCTTACCTAACCTAACCTAACCTAACTTTACTTAACCTAACCTAACCTAACCTAATAACAATAAAATAAAAACAATCTATTTGTGCCCGATTGTAGTCGTTCTCGAGGAGATTTGAAATATAGATTTTGATTGTTGAAACATTATAAAACAATCGAATTCCACACATTTTACAATATAGTTATATAAAATTTCAAACTCGTATATCTCCGTTACTATTGAAGATACAGAAGTGATTTTGCACTCAATCGAATCAGGTCGACGCTCTCTATTGGCTCATGGGGAAAATGTAATCCATGTGTAATATTCATGCTTAGTTACCATGGAAACTCTCATAACAATAAATTAAACAATCTTTTTAGGCGCTATTTTAGTCGTCCAGGAGATTAAAAATATAAATTTTGATTGTTGAAACATTATAAAACAATCGAATTATGCACTTTTTACGATAGAATTATATAAAATTTCAAACTCGCATATCTCCGTTACTGTTGAAGATACAGAAGTGATTTTACAGTCAATGGAATTAGGTCGACCTAACCTAACCTAAACTGACCTGACCTAACCTAACCTAACCTAACCTAACTTTACTTAACCTAACCTAACCTAACCTAATAACAATAAAATAAAAACAATCTATTTGTGCCCGATTGTAGTCGTTCTCGAGGAGATTTGAAATATAGATTTTGATTGTTGAAACATTATAAAACAATCGAATTCCACACATTTTACAATATAGTTATATAAAATTTCAAACTCGTATATCTCCGTTACTATTGAAGATACAGAAGTGATTTTGCACTCAATCGAATCAAGTCGACGCTCTCTATTGGCTCATGGGGAAAATGTAATCCATGTGTAATATTCATGCTTAGTTACCATGGAAAATCTCATAACAATAAATTAAACAATCTATTTAGACGCTATTGTAGTCGTTGTCGAGGATATTTCAAATATAGATTTTGATTGAAGAAACATTATAAAACAATCGAATTATACACATTTTACGATAGAATTATATAAAATTTCAAACTCGCATATCTCCGTTACTGTTGAAGATACAGAAGTGATTTTACCGTCAATGGAATTAAGTCGACCTAACCTAACCTAAACTGACCTGACCTAACCTAACCTAACCTAACCTAACTTTACATAACCTAACCTAATAACAATATAATAAAAACAATCTATTTAGGCGCTATTTTAGTCGTCCAGGAGATTAAAAATATAGATTTTGATTGTTGAAACATTATAAAACAATCGAATTATACACTTTTTACGATAGAATTATATAAAATTTCAAACTCGCATATCTCCGTTACTGTTGAAGATACAGAAGTGATTTTACAGTCAATGGAATTAGGTCGACCTAACCTAACCTAAACTGACTTGACCTAACCTAATCTAACCTAACTTTACTTAACAAAACCTAACCTAACCTAATAACAATAAAATAAAAACATTCTTTTTGTGACCGATTGTAGTCGTTGTCGAGGAGATTTGAAATATAGATTTCGATGGTTGAAACATTATAACACAATCGAATTCCACACATTTTACAATATAATTGTATAAAATTTCAAACTCGCATATCTCCGTTACTGTTGAAGATACAGAAGTGATTTTGCACTCAATGGAATCAGGTCGACGCTCTCTATTGGCTCATGGGGAAAATGTAATCCATGTGTAATATTCATGCTTAGTTACCATGGAAACTCTCATAACAATAAATTAAACAATCTATTTAGACGCTATTGTAGTCGTTGTCGAGGAGATTTCAAATATAGATTTTGATTGTTGAAACATTATAAAACAATCGAATTATACACATTTTACGATAGAATTATATGAAATTTCAAACTCGCATATCTCCGTTACTGTTGAAGATTCAGAAGTGATTTTACACTCAATGGAATTAGGTCGACCTAACCTATCCTAAACTGACCTGACCTAACCTAACCTAACCTAACTTTACTTAACCTAACCTAACCTAACCTAAAAACAATAAAATAAAAACAATCTATTTGTGCCGATTGTAGTCGTTCTCGAGGAGATTTGAAATATAGATTTTGATTGTTGAAACATTATAAAACAATCGAATTCCACACATTTTACAATATAATTATATAAAATTTCAAACTCGTATATCTCCGTTACTATTGAAGATACAGAAGTGATTTTGCACTCAATGGAATCAGGTCGACGCTCTCTATTGGCTCATGGGGAAAATGTAATCCACGTGTAATATTCATGCTTAGTTACCATGGAAAATCTCATAACAATAAATTAAACAATCTTTTTAGGCGCTATTTTAGTCGTCCAGGAGATTAAAAATATAGATTTTGATTGTTGAAACATTATAAAACAATCGAATTATGCACTTTTTACGATAGAATTATATAAAATTTCAAACTCGCATATCTCCGTTACTGTTGAAGATACAGAAGTGATTTTACAGTCAATGGAATTAGGTCGACCTAACCTAACCTAAACTGACCTTACCTAACCTAACCTAACTTTACTTAACCTAACCTAACCTAACCTAATAACAATAAAATAAAAACAATCTATTTGTGCCCGATTGTAGTCGTTCTCGAGGAGATTTGAAATATAGATTTTGATTGTTGAAACATTATAAAACAATCGAATTCCACACATTTTACAATATAGTTATATAAAATTTCAAACTCGTATATCTCCGTTACTATTGAAGATACAGAAGTGATTTTGCACTCAATCGAATCAGGTCGACGCTCTCTATTGGCTCATGGGGAAAATGTAATCCATGTGTACTATTCATGCTTAGTTACCATGGAAAATCTCATAACAATAAATTAAAAAATCTATTTAGACGCTATTGTAGTCGTTGTCGAGGATATTTCAAATATAGATTTTGATTGAAGAAACATTATAAAACAATCGAATTATACACATTTTACGATAGAATTATATAAAATTTCAAACTCGCATATCTCCGTTACTGTTGAAGATACAGAAGTGATTTTACCGTCAATGGAATTAAGTCGACCTAACCTAACCTAAACTGACCTGACCTAACCTAACCTAACCTAACCTAACTTTACATAACCTAACCTAATAACAATAAAATAAAAACAATCTATTTAGGCGCTATTTTAGTCGTCCAGGAGATTAAAAATATAGATTTTGATTGTTGAAACATTATAAAACAATCGAATTATACACTTTTTACGATAGAATTATATAAAAATTCAAACTCGCATATCTCCGTTACTGTTGAAGATACAGAAGTGATTTTACAGTCAATGGAATTAGGTCGACCTAACCTAACCTAAACTGACTTGACCTAACCTAATCTAACCTAACTTTACTTAACAAAACCTAACCTAACCTAATAACAATAAAATAAAAACAATCTATTTGTGCCGATTGTAGTCGTTCTCGAGGAGATTTGAAATATAGATTTTGATTGTTGAAACATTATAAAACAATCGAATTCCACACATTTTACAATATAATTATATAAAATTTCAAACTCGTATATCTCCGTTACTATTGAAGATACAGAAGTGATTTTGCACTCAATGGAATCAGGTCGACGCTCTCTATTGGCTCATGTGGAAAATGTAATCCACGTGTAATATTCATGCTTAGTTACCATGGAAAATCTCATAACAATAAATTAAACAATCTTTTTAGGCGCTATTTTAGTCGTCCAGGAGATTAAAAATATAGATTTTGATTGTTGAAACATTATAAAACAATCGAATTATGCACTTTTTACGATAGAATTATATAAAATTTCAAACTCGCATATCTCCGTTACTGTTGAAGATACAGAAGTGATTTTACAGTCAATGGAATTAGGTCGACCTAACCTAACCTAAACTGACCTTACCTAACCTAACCTAACCTAACTTTACTTAACCTAACCTAACCTAACCTAATAACAATAAAATAAAAACAATCTATTTGTGCCCGATTGTAGTCGTTCTCGAGGAGATTTGAAATATAGATTTTGATTGTTGAAACATTATAAAACAATCGAATTCCACACATTTTACAATATAGTTATATAAAATTTCAAACTCGTATATCTCCGTTACTATTGAAGATACAGAAGTGATTTTGCACTCAATCGAATCAGGTCGACGCTCTCTATTGGCTCATGGGGAAAATGTAATCCATGTGTAATATTCATGCTTAGTTACCATGGAAAATCTCATAACAATAAATTAAACAATTTATTTAGACGCTATTGTAGTCGTTGTCGAGGATATTTCAAATATAGATTTTGATTGAAGAAACATTATAAAACAATCGAATTATACACATTTTACGATAGAATTATATAAAATTTCAAACTCGCATATCTCCGTTACTGTTGAAGATACAGAAGTGATTTTACCGTCAATGGAATTAAGTCGACCTAACCTAACCTAAACTGACCTGACCTAACCTAACCTAACCTAACCTAACTTTACATAACCTAACCTAATAACAATAAAATAAAAACAATCTATTTAGGCGCTATTTTAGTCGTCCAGGAGATTAAAAATATAGATTTTGATTGTTGAAACATTATAAAACAATCGAATTATACACTTTTTACGATAGAATTATATAAAAATTCAAACTCGCATATCTCCGTTACTGTTGAAGATACAGAAGTGATTTTACAGTCAATGGAATTAGGTCGACCTAACCTAACCTAAACTGACTTGACCTAACCTAATCTAACCTAACTTTACTTAACAAAACCTAACCTAACCTAATAACAATAAAATAAAAACATTCTTTTTGTGACCGATTGTAGTCGTTGTCGAGGAGATTTGAAATATAGATTTCGATGGTTGAAACATTATAAAACAATCGAATTCCACACATTTTACAATATAATTATATAAAATTTCAAACTCGCATATCTCCGTTACTGTTGAAGATACAGAAGTGATTTTGCACTCAATGGAATCAGGTCGACGCTCTCTATTGGCTCATGGGGAAAATGTAATCCATGTGTAATATTCATGCTTAGTTACCATGGAAACTCTCATAACAATAAATTAAACAATCTATTTAGACGCTATTGTAGTCGTTGTCGAGGAGATTTCAAATATAGATTTTGATTGTTGAAACATTATAAAACAATCGAATTATACACATTTTACGATAGAATTATATGAAATTTCAAACTCGCATATCTCCGTTACTGTTGAAGATTCAGAAGTGATTTTACACTCAATGGAATTAGGTCGACCTAACCTATCCTAAACTGACCTGACCTAACCTAACCTAACCTAACTTTACTTAACCTAACCTAACCTAACCTAAAAACAATAAAATAAAAACAATCTATTTGTGCCGATTGTAGTCGTTCTCGAGGAGATTTGAAATATAGATTTTGATTGTTGAAACATTATAAAACAATCGAATTCCACACATTTTACAATATAATTATATAAAATTTCAAACTCGTATATCTCCGTTACTATTGAAGATACAGAAGTGATTTTGCACTCAATGGAATCAGGTCGACGCTCTCTATTGGCTCATGGGGAAAATGTAATCCACGTGTAATATTCATGCTTAGTTACCATGGAAAATCTCATAACAATAAATTAAACAATCTTTTTAGGCGCTATTTTAGTCGTCCAGGAGATTAAAAATATAGATTTTGATTGTTGAAACATTATAAAACAATCGAATTATGCACTTTTTACGATAGAATTATATAAAATTTCAAACTCGCATATCTCCGTTACTGTTGAAGATACAGAAGTGATTTTACAGTCAATGGAATTAGGTCGACCTAACCTAACCTAAACTGACCTTACCTAACCTAACCTAACTTTACTTAACCTAACCTAACCTAACCTAATAACAATAAAATAAAAACAATCTATTTGTGCCCGATTGTAGTCGTTCTCGAGGAGATTTGAAATATAGATTTTGATTGTTGAAACATTATAAAACAATCGAATTCCACACATTTTACAATATAGTTATATAAAATTTCAAACTCGTATATCTCCGTTACTATTGAAGATACAGAAGTGATTTTGCACTCAATCGAATAAGGTCGACGCTCTCTATTGGCTCATGGGGAAAATGTAATCCATGTGTACTATTCATGCTTAGTTACCATGGAAAATCTCATAACAATAAATTAAACAATCTATTTAGACGCTATTGTAGTCGTTGTCGAGGATATTTCAAATATAGATTTTGATTGAAGAAACATTATAAAACAATCGAATTATACACATTTTACGATAGAATTATATAAAATTTCAAACTCGCATATCTCCGTTACTGTTGAAGATACAGAAGTGATTTTACCGTCAATGGAATTAAGTCGACCTAACCTAACCTAAACTGACCTGACCTAACCTAACCTAACCTAACCTAACTTTACATAACCTAACCTAATAACAATAAAATAAAAACAATCTATTTAGGCGCTATTTTAGTCGTCCAGGAGATTAAAAATATAGATTTTGATTGTTGAAACATTATAAAACAATCGAATTATACACTTTTTACGATAGAATTATATAAAAATTCAAACTCGCATATCTCCGTTACTGTTGAAGATACAGAAGTGATTTTACAGTCAATGGAATTAGGTCGACCTAACCTAACCTAAACTGACTTGACCTAACCTAATCTAACCTAACTTTACTTAACAAAACCTAACCTAACCTAATAACAATAAAATAAAAACAATCTATTTGTGCCGATTGTAGTCGTTCTCGAGGAGATTTGAAATATAGATTTTGATTGTTGAAACATTATAAAACAATCGAATTCCACACATTTTACAATATAATTATATAAAATTTCAAACTCGTATATCTCCGTTACTATTGAAGATACAGAAGTGATTTTGCACTCAATGGAATCAGGTCGACGCTCTCTATTGGCTCATGTGGAAAATGTAATCCACGTGTAATATTCATGCTTAGTTACCATGGAAAATCTCATAACAATAAATTAAACAATCTTTTTAGGCGCTATTTTAGTCGTCCAGGAGATTAAAAATATAGATTTTGATTGTTGAAACATTATAAAACAATCGAATTATGCACTTTTTACGATAGAATTATATAAAATTTCAAACTCGCATATCTCCGTTACTGTTGAAGATACAGAAGTGATTTTACAGTCAATGGAATTAGGTCGACCTAACCTAACCTAAACTGACCTTACCTAACCTAACCTAACCTAACTTTACTTAACCTAACCTAACCTAACCTAATAACAATAAAATAAAAACAATCTATTTGTGCCCGATTGTAGTCGTTCTCGAGGAGATTTGAAATATAGATTTTGATTGTTGAAACATTATAAAACAATCGAATTCCACACATTTTACAATATAGTTATATAAAATTTCAAACTCGTATATCTCCGTTACTATTGAAGATACAGAAGTGATTTTGCACTCAATCGAATCAGGTCGACGCTCTCTATTGGCTCATGGGGAAAATGTAATCCATGTGTAATATTCATGCTTAGTTACCATGGAAAATCTCATAACAATAAATTAAACAATTTATTTAGACGCTATTGTAGTCGTTGTCGAGGATATTTCAAATATAGATTTTGATTGAAGAAACATTATAAAACAATCGAATTATACACATTTTACGATAGAATTATATAAAATTTCAAACTCGCATATCTCCGTTACTGTTGAAGATACAGAAGTGATTTTACCGTCAATGGAATTAAGTCGACCTAACCTAACCTAAACTGACCTGACCTAACCTAACCTAACCTAACCTAACTTTACATAACCTAACCTAATAACAATAAAATAAAAACAATCTATTTAGGCGCTATTTTAGTCGTCCAGGAGATTAAAAATATAGATTTTGATTGTTGAAACATTATAAAACAATCGAATTATACACTTTTTACGATAGAATTATATAAAATTTCAAACTCGCATATCTCCGTTACTGTTGAAGATACAGAAGTGATTTTACAGTCAATGGAATTAGGTCGACCTAACCTAACCTAAACTGACTTGACCTAACCTAATCTAACCTAACCTAACTTTACATAACCTAACCAAATAACAATAATATAAAAACAATCTATTTAGGCGCTATTTTAGTCGTCCAGGAGATTAAAAATATAGATTTTGATTGTTGAAACATTATAAAACAATCGAATTATACACTTTTTACGATAGAATTATATAAAATTTCAAACTCGCATATCTCCGTTACTGTTGAAGATACAGAAATGATTTTGCACTCAATGGAATCAGGTCGACGCTCTCTATTGGCTCATGGGGAAAAATGTAATCCATGTGTACTATTCATGCTTAGTTACCATGGAAAATCTCATAACAATAAATTAAACAATCTATTTAGACGCTATTGTAGTCGTTGTCGAGGATATTTCAAATATAGATTTTGATTGAAGAAACATTATAAAACAATCGAATTATACACATTTTACGATAGAATTATATAAAATTTCAAACTCGCATATCTCCGTTACTGTTGAAGATACAGAAGTGATTTTACCGTCAATGGAATTAAGTCGACCTAACCTAACCTAAACTGACCTGACCTAACCTAACCTAACCTAACCTAACTTTACATAACCTAACCTAATAACAATAAAATAAAAACAATCTATTTAGGCGCTATTTTAGTCGTCCAGGAGATTAAAAATATAGATTTTGATTGTTGAAACATTATAAAACAATCGAATTATACACTTTTTACGATAGAATTATATAAAAATTCAAACTCGCATATCTCCGTTACTGTTGAAGATACAGAAGTGATTTTACAGTCAATGGAATTAGGTCGACCTAACCTAACCTAAACTGACTTGACCTAACCTAATCTAACCTAACTTTACTTAACAAAACCTAACCTAACCTAATAACAATAAAATAAAAACAATCTATTTGTGCCGATTGTAGTCGTTCTCGAGGAGATTTGAAATATAGATTTTGATTGTTGAAACATTATAAAACAATCGAATTCCACACATTTTACAATATAATTATATAAAATTTCAAACTCGTATATCTCCGTTACTATTGAAGATACAGAAGTGATTTTGCACTCAATGGAATCAGGTCGACGCTCTCTATTGGCTCATGTGGAAAATGTAATCCACGTGTAATATTCATGCTTAGTTACCATGGAAAATCTCATAACAATAAATTAAACAATCTTTTTAGGCGCTATTTTAGTCGTCCAGGAGATTAAAAATATAGATTTTGATTGTTGAAACATTATAAAACAATCGAATTATGCACTTTTTACGATAGAATTATATAAAATTTCAAACTCGCATATCTCCGTTACTGTTGAAGATACAGAAGTGATTTTACAGTCAATGGAATTAGGTCGACCTAACCTAACCTAAACTGACCTTACCTAACCTAACCTAACCTAACTTTACTTAACCTAACCTAACCTAACCTAATAACAATAAAATAAAAACAATCTATTTGTGCCCGATTGTAGTCGTTCTCGAGGAGATTTGAAATATAGATTTTGATTGTTGAAACATTATAAAACAATCGAATTCCACACATTTTACAATATAGTTATATAAAATTTCAAACTCGTATATCTCCGTTACTATTGAAGATACAGAAGTGATTTTGCACTCAATCGAATCAGGTCGACGCTCTCTATTGGCTCATGGGGAAAATGTAATCCATGTGTAATATTCATGCTTAGTTACCATGGAAAATCTCATAACAATAAATTAAACAATTTATTTAGACGCTATTGTAGTCGTTGTCGAGGATATTTCAAATATAGATTTTGATTGAAGAAACATTATAAAACAATCGAATTATACACATTTTACGATAGAATTATATAAAATTTCAAACTCGCATATCTCCGTTACTGTTGAAGATACAGAAGTGATTTTACCGTCAATGGAATTAAGTCGACCTAACCTAACCTAAACTGACCTGACCTAACCTAACCTAACCTAACCTAACTTTACATAACCTAACCTAATAACAATAAAATAAAAACAATCTATTTAGGCGCTATTTTAGTCGTCCAGGAGATTAAAAATATAGATTTTGATTGTTGAAACATTATAAAACAATCGAATTATACACTTTTTACGATAGAATTATATAAAATTTCAAACTCGCATATCTCCGTTACTGTTGAAGATACAGAAGTGATTTTACAGTCAATGGAATTAGGTCGACCTAACCTAACCTAAACTGACTTGACCTAACCTAATCTAACCTAACCTAACTTTACATAACCTAACCAAATAACAATAATATAAAAACAATCTATTTAGGCGCTATTTTAGTCGTCCAGGAGATTAAAAATATAGATTTTGATTGTTGAAACATTATAAAACAATCGAATTATACACTTTTTACGATAGAATTATATAAAATTTCAAACTCGCATATCTCCGTTACTGTTGAAGATACAGAAATGATTTTGCACTCAATGGAATCAGGTCGACGCTCTCTATTGGCTCATGGGGAAAAATGTAATCCATGTGTAATATTCATGCTTAGTTACCGTGGAAACTCTCACAACAATAAATTAAACAAGCTATTTAGACGCTATTGTAGTCGTTGTCGAGGAGATTTGAAATATAGATTTTGATTGTTGAAACATTATAAAACAATCGAATTATACACATTTTACGATAGAATTATATAAAATTTCAAACTCGCATATCTCCGTTAATGTTGAAGATACAGAAGTGATTTTACACTCAATGGAATTAGGTTGACCTAACCTAACCTAAACTGACCTGAACTAACCTAACCTAACGTAACTTTACTTAACCTAACCTAACCTAACCTAACCTAATAACAATAAAATAAAAACAATCTATTTGTGCACGATTGTAGTCGTTCTCGAGGAGATTTGAAATATAGATTTTGATTGTTGAAACATTATAAAACAATCTAATTATACATATTTTACGATAAAATTATATAAAATTTCAAACTCGCATATCTCCGTTACTGTTGAAGATACAGAAGTGATTTTGCACTCAATGGAATCAGGTCGACGCTCTCTATTGGCTCACGGGGAAAATGTAATCCATGTGTAATATTCATGCTTAGTTACCATGGAAACTCTCACAACAATAAATTAAACAATCTATTTAGACGCTATTGTAGTCGTTGTCGAGGAGATTTGAAATATAGATTTTGATTTTTGAAACATTATAAAACAATCGAATTATGCACTTTTTACGATAGAATTATATAAAATTTCAAACTCGCATATCTCCGTTACTGTTGAAGATACAGAAGTGATTTTACAGTCAATGGAATTAGGTCGACCTAACCTAACCTAAACTGACCTGACCTAACATAACCTAACCTAACCTAACTTTACATAACCTAACCTAACCTAACCTAATAACAATAAAATAAAAACAATCTATTTAGGCGCTATTTTAGTCGTCCAGGAGATTTCAAATATAGATTTTGATTGTTGAAACATTATAAAACAATCGAATTATACACTTTTTACGATAGAATTATATAAAATTTCAAACTCGCATATCTCCGTTACTGTTGAAGATACAGAAGTGATTTTGCACTCAATGGAATCAGGTCGACGCTCTCTATTGGCTCATGTGGAAAATGTAATCCACGTGTAATATTCATGCTTAGTTACCATGGAAAATCTCATAACAATAAATTAAACAATCTATTTAGACGCTATTGTAGTCGTTGTCGAGGAGATTTCAAATATAGATTTTGATTGTTGAAACATTATAAAACAATCGAATTATACACATTTTACGATAGAATTATATGAAATTTCAAACTCGCATATCTCCGTTACTGTTGAAGATACAGAAGTGATTTTACACTCAATGGAATTAGGTCGACCTAACCTATCCTAAACTGACCTGACCTAACCTAACCTAACCTAACTTTACTTAACCTAACCTAACCTAACCTAAAAACAATAAAATAAAAACAATCTATTTGTGCCGATTGTAGTCGTTCTCGAGGAGATTTGAAATATAGATTTTGATTGTTGAAACATTATAAAACAATCGAATTCCACACATTTTACAATATAATTATATAAAATTTCAAACTCGTATATCTCCGTTACTATTGAAGATACAGAAGTGATTTTGCACTCAATGGAATCAGGTCGACGCTCTCTATTGGCTCATGGGGAAAATGTAATCCACGTGTAATATTCATGCTTAGTTACCATGGAAAATCTCATAACAATAAATTAAACAATCTTTTTAGGCGCTATTTTAGTCGTCCAGGAGATTAAAAATATAGATTTTGATTGTTGAAACATTATAAAACAATCGAATTATGCACTTTTTACGATAGAATTATATAAAATTTCAAACTCGCATATCTCCGTTACTGTTGAAGATACAGAAGTGATTTTACAGTCAATGGAATTAGGTCGACCTAACCTAACCTAAACTGACCTTACCTAACCTAACCTAACCTAACTTTACTTAACCTAACCTAACCTAACCTAATAACAATAAAATAAAAACAATCTATTTGTGCCCGATTGTAGTCGTTCTCGAGGAGATTTGAAATATAGATTTTGATTGTTGAAACATTATAAAACAATCGAATTCCACACATTTTACAATATAGTTATATAAAATTTCAAACTCGTATATCTCCGTTACTATTGAAGATACAGAAGTGATTTTGCACTCAATCGAATCAGGTCGACGCTCTCTATTGGCTCATGGGGAAAATGTAATCCATGTGTAATATTCATGCTTAGTTACCATGGAAAATCTCATAACAATAAATTAAACAATCTATTTAGACGCTATTGTAGTCGTTGTCGAGGATATTTCAAATATAGATTTTGATTGAAGAAACATTATAAAACAATCGAATTATACACATTTTACGATAGAATTATATAAAATTTCAAACTCGCATATCTCCGTTACTGTTGAAGATACAGAAGTGATTTTACCGTCAATGGAATTAAGTCGACCTAACCTAACCTAAACTGACCTGACCTAACCTAACCTAACCTAACCTAACTTTACATAACCTAACCTAATAACAATAAAATAAAAACAATCTATTTAGGCGCTATTTTAGTCGTCCAGGAGATTAAAAATATAGATTTTGATTGTTGAAACATTATAAAACAATCGAATTATACACTTTTTACGATAGAATTATATAAAATTTCAAACTCGCATATCTCCGTTACTGTTGAAGATACAGAAGTGATTTTACAGTCAATGGAATTAGGTCGACCTAACCTAACCTAAACTGACTTGACCTAACCTAATCTAACCTAACCTAACTTTACATAACCTAACCTAATAACAATAAAATAAAAACAATCTATTTAGGCGCTATTTTAGTCGTCCAGGAGATTAAAAATATAGATTTTGATTGTTGAAACATTATAAAACAATCGAATTATACACTTTTTACGATAGAATTATATAAAATTTCAAACTCGCATATCTCCGTTACTGTTGAAGATACAGAAGTGATTTTACAGTCAATGGAATTAGGTCGACCTAACCTAACCTAAACTGACTTGACCTAACCTAATCTAACCTAACTTTACTTAACAAAACCTAACCTAACCTAATAACAATAAAATAAAAACATTCTTTTTGTGACCGATTGTAGTCGTTGTCGAGGAGATTTGAAATATAGATTTCGATGGTTGAAACATTATAAAACAATCGAATTCCACACATTTTACAATATAATTATATAAAATTTCAAACTCGCATATCTCCGTTACTGTTGAAGATACAGAAGTGATTTTGCACTCAATGGAATCAGGTCGACGCTCTCTATTGGCTCATGGGGAAAATGTAATCCATGTGTAATATTCATGCTTAGTTACCATGGAAAATCTCATAACAATAAATTAAACAATCTATTTAGACGCTATTGTAGTCGTTGTCGAGGAGATTTCAAATATAGATTTTGATTGTTGAAACATTATAAAACAATCGAATTATACACATTTTACGATAGAATTATATGAAATTTCAAACTCGCATATCTCCGTTACTGTTGAAGATACAGAAGTGATTTTACACTCAATGGAATTAGGTCGACCTAACCTATCCTAAACTGACCTGACCTAACCTAACCTAACCTAACTTTACTTAACCTAACCTAACCTAACCTAAAAACAATAAAATAAAAACAATCTATTTGTGCCGATTGTAGTCGTTCTCGAGGAGATTTGAAATATAGATTTTGATTGTTGAAACATTATAAAACAATCGAATTCCACACATTTTACAATATAATTATATAAAATTTCAAACTCGTATATCTCCGTTACTATTGAAGATACAGAAGTGATTTTGCACTCAATGGAATCAGGTCGACGCTCTCTATTGGCTCATGGGGAAAATGTAATCCACGTGTAATATTCATGCTTAGTTACCATGGAAAATCTCATAACAATAAATTAAACAATCTTTTTAGGCGCTATTTTAGTCGTCCAGGAGATTAAAAATATAGATTTTGATTGTTGAAACATTATAAAACAATCGAATTATGCACTTTTTACGATAGAATTATATAAAATTTCAAACTCGCATATCTCCGTTACTGTTGAAGATACAGAAGTGATTTTACAGTCAATGGAATTAGGTCGACCTAACCTAACCTAAACTGACCTTACCTAACCTAACCTAACCTAACTTTACTTAACCTAACCTAACCTAACCTAATAACAATAAAATAAAAACAATCTATTTGTGCCCGATTGTAGTCGTTCTCGAGGAGATTTGAAATATAGATTTTGATTGTTGAAACATTATAAAACAATCGAATTCCACACATTTTACAATATAGTTATATAAAATTTCAAACTCGTATATCTCCGTTACTATTGAAGATACAGAAGTGATTTTGCACTCAATCGAATCAGGTCGACGCTCTCTATTGGCTCATGGGGAAAATGTAATCCATGTGTAATATTCATGCTTAGTTACCATGGAAAATCTCATAACAATAAATTAAACAATCTATTTAGACGCTATTGTAGTCGTTGTCGAGGAGATTTCAAATATAGATTTTGATTGAAGAAACATTATAAAACAATCGAATTATACACATTTTACGATAGAATTATATAAAATTTCAAACTCGCATATCTCCGTTACTGTTGAAGATACAGAAGTGATTTTACCGTCAATGGAATTAAGTCGACCTAACCTAACCTAAACTGACCTGACCTAACCTAACCTAACCTAGTCTAACTTTACATAACCTAACCTAATAACAATAAAATAAAAACAATCTATTTAGGCGCTATTTTAGTCGTCCAGGAGATTAAAAATATAGATTTTGATTGTTGAAACATTATAAAACAATCGAATTATACACTTTTTACGATAGAATTATATAAAATTTCAAACTCGCATATCTCCGTTACTGTTGAAGATACAGAAGTGATTTTACAGTCAATGGAATTAGGTCGACCTAACCTAACCTAAACTGACTTGACCTAACCTAATCTAACCTAACCTAACTTTACATAACCTAACCTAATAACAATAATATAAAAACAATCTATTTAGGCGCTATTTTAGTCGTCCAGGAGATTAAAAATATAGATTTTGATTGTTGAAACATTATAAAACAATCGAATTATACACTTTTTACGATAGAATTATATAAAATTTCAAACTCGCATATCTCCGTTACTGTTGAAGATACAGAAATGATTTTGCACTCAATGGAATCAGGTCGACGCTCTCTATTGGCTCATGGGGAAAATGTAATCCATGTGTAATATTCATGCTTAGTTACCATGGAAACTCTCACAACAATAAATTAAACAATCTATTTAGACGCTATTGTAGTCGTTGTCGAGGAGATTTGAAATATAGATTTTGATTGTTGAAACATTATAAAACAATCGAATTATACACATTTTACGATAGAATTATATAAAATTTCAAACTCGCATATCTCCGTTAATGTTGAAGATACAGAAGTGATTTTACACTCAATGGAATTAGGTTGACCTAACCTAACCTAAACTGACCTGAACTAACCTAACCTAACCTAACTTTACTTAACCTAACCTAACCTAACCTAACCTAATAACAATAAAATAAAAACAATCTATTTGTGCACGATTGTAGTCGTTCTCGAGGAGATTTGAAATATAGATTTTGATTGTTGAAACATTATAAAACAATCTAATTATACACATTTTACGATAAAATTATATAAAATTTCAAACTCGCATATCTCCGTTACTGTTGAAGATACAGAAGTGATTTTGCACTCAATGGAATCAGGTCGACGCTCTCTATTGGCTCACGGGGAAAATGTAATCCATGTGTAATATTCATGCTTAGTTACCATGGAAAATCTCACAACAATAAATTAAACAATCTATTTAGACGCTATTGTAGTCGTTGTCGAGGAGATTTGAAATATAGATTTTGATTTTTGAAACATTATAAAACAATCGAATTATGCACTTTTTACGATAGAATTATATAAAATTTCAAACTCGCATATCTCCGTTACTGTTGAAGATACAGAAGTGATTTTACAGTCAATGGAATTAGGTCGACCTAACCTAACCTAAACTGACCTGACCTAACATAACCTAACCTAACCTAACTTTACATAACCTAACCTAACCTAACCTAATAACAATAAAATAAAAACAATCTATTTAGGCGCTATTTTAGTCGTCCAGGAGATTTCAAATATAGATTTTGATTGTTGAAACATTATAAAACAATCGAATTATACACTTTTTACGATAGAATTATATAAAATTTCAAACTCGCATATCTCCGTTACTGTTGAAGATACAGAAGTGATTTTACAGTCAATGGAATTAGGTCGACCTAACCTAACCTAAACTGACTTGACCTAACCTAATCTAACCTAACTTTACTTAACAAAACCTAACCTAACCTAATAACAATAAAATAAAAACATTCTTTTTGTGACCGATTGTAGTCGTTGTCGAGGAGATTTGAAATATAGATTTCGATGGTTGAAACATTATAAAACAATCGAATTCCACACATTTTACAATATAATTATATAAAATTTCAAACTCGCATATCTCCGTTACTGTTGAAGATACAGAAGTGATTTTGCACTCAATGGAATCAGGTCGACGCTCTCTATTGGCTCATGGGGAAAATGTAATCCATGTGTAATATTCATGCTTAGTTACCATGGAAACTCTCATAACAATAAATTAAACAATCTATTTAGACGCTATTGTAGTCGTTGTCGAGGAGATTTCAAATATAGATTTTGATTGTTGAAACATTATAAAACAATCGAATTATACACATTTTACGATAGAATTATATGAAATTTCAAACTCGCATATCTCCGTTACTGTTGAAGATACAGAAGTGATTTTACACTCAATGGAATTAGGTCGACCTAACCTATCCTAAACTGACCTGACCTAACCTAACCTAACCTAACTTTACTTAACCTAACCTAACCTAACCTAAAAACAATAAAATAAAAACAATCTATTTGTGCCGATTGTAGTCGTTCTCGAGGAGATTTGAAATATAGATTTTGATTGTTGAAACATTATAAAACAATCGAATTCCACACATTTTACAATATAATTATATAAAATTTCAAACTCGTATATCTCCGTTACTATTGAAGATACAGAAGTGATTTTGCACTCAATGGAATCAGGTCGACGCTCTCTATTGGCTCATGGGGAAAATGTAATCCACGTGTAATATTCATGCTTAGTTACCATGGAAAATCTCATAACAATAAATTAAACAATCTTTTTAGGCGCTATTTTAGTCGTCCAGGAGATTAAAAATATAGATTTTGATTGTTGAAACATTATAAAACAATCGAATTATGCACTTTTTACGATAGAATTATATAAAATTTCAAACTCGCATATCTCCGTTACTGTTGAAGATACAGAAGTGATTTTACAGTCAATGGAATTAGGTCGACCTAACCTAACCTAAACTGACCTTACCTAACCTAACCTAACCTAACTTTACTTAACCTAACCTAACCTAACCTAATAACAATAAAATAAAAACAATCTATTTGTGCCCGATTGTAGTCGTTCTCGAGGAGATTTGAAATATAGATTTTGATTGTTGAAACATTATAAAACAATCGAATTCCACACATTTTACAATATAGTTATATAAAATTTCAAACTCGTATATCTCCGTTACTATTGAAGATACAGAAGTGATTTTGCACTCAATCGAATCAGGTCGACGCTCTCTATTGGCTCATGGGGAAAATGTAATCCATGTGTAATATTCATGCTTAGTTACCATGGAAAATCTCATAACAATAAATTAAACAATCTATTTAGACGCTATTGTAGTCGTTGTCGAGGATATTTCAAATATAGATTTTGATTGAAGAAACATTATAAAACAATCGAATTATACACATTTTACGATAGAATTATATAAAATTTCAAACTCGCATATCTCCGTTACTGTTGAAGATACAGAAGTGATTTTACCGTCAATGGAATTAAGTCGACCTAACCTAACCTAAACTGACCTGACCTAACCTAACCTAACCTAACCTAACTTTACATAACCTAACCTAATAACAATAAAATAAAAACAATCTATTTAGGCGCTATTTTAGTCGTCCAGGAGATTAAAAATATAGATTTTGATTGTTGAAACATTATAAAACAATCGAATTATACACTTTTTACGATAGAATTATATAAAATTTCAAACTCGCATATCTCCGTTACTGTTGAAGATACAGAAGTGATTTTACAGTCAATGGAATTAGGTCGACCTAACCTAACCTAAACTGACTTGACCTAACCTAATCTAACCTAACCTAACTTTACATAACCTAACCTAATAACAATAATATAAAAACAATCTATTTAGGCGCTATTTTAGTCGTCCAGGAGATTAAAAATATAGATTTTGATTGTTGAAACATTATAAAACAATCGAATTATACACTTTTTACGATAGAATTATATAAAATTTCAAACTCGCATATCTCCGTTACTGTTGAAGATACAGAAATGATTTTGCACTCAATGGAATCAGGTCGACGCTCTCTATTGGCTCATGGGGAAAAATGTAATCCATGTGTAATATTCATGCTTAGTTACCGTGGAAACTCTCACAACAATAAATTAAACAATCTATTTAGACGCTATTGTAGTCGTTGTCGAGGAGATTTGAAATATAGATTTTGATTGTTGAAACATTATAAAACAATCGAATTATACACATTTTACGATAGAATTATATAAAATTTCAAACTCGCATATCTCCGTTAATGTTGAAGATACAGAAGTGATTTTACACTCAATGGAATTAGGTTGACCTAACCTAACCTAAACTGACCTGAACTAACCTAACCTAACCTAACTTTACTTAACCTAACCTAACCTAACCTAACCTAATAACAATAAAATAAAAACAATCTATTTGTGCACGATTGTAGTCGTTCTCGAGGAGATTTGAAATATAGATTTTGATTGTTGAAACATTATAAAACAATCTAATTATACACATTTTACGATAAAATTATATAAAATTTCAAACTCGCATATCTCCGTTACTGTTGAAGATACAGAAGTGATTTTGCACTCAATGGAATCAGGTCGACGCTCTCTATTGGCTCACGGGGAAAATGTAATCCATGTGTAATATTCATGCTTAGTTACCATTGAAACTCTCACAACAATAAATTAAACAATCTATTTAGACGCTATTGTAGTCGTTGTCGAGGAGATTTGAAATATAGATTTTGATTTTTGAAACATTATAAAACAATCGAATTATGCACTTTTTACGATAGAATTATATAAAATTTCAAACTCGCATATCTCCGTTACTGTTGAAGATACAGAAGTGATTTTACAGTCAATGGAATTAGGTCGACCTAACCTAACCTAAACTGACCTGACCTAACATAACCTAACCTAACCTAACTTTACATAACCTAACCTAACCTAACCTAATAACAATAAAATAAAAACAATCTATTTAGGCGCTATTTTAGTCGTCCAGGAGATTTCAAATATAGATTTTGATTGTTGAAACATTATAAAACAATCGAATTATACACTTTTTACGATAGAATTATATAAAATTTCAAACTCGCATATCTCCGTTACTGTTGAAGATACAGAAGTGATTTTACAGTCAATGGAATTAGGTCGACCTAACCTAACCTAAACTGACTTGACCTAACCTAATCTAACCTAACTTTACTTAACAAAACCTAACCTAACCTAATAACAATAAATTAAAAACATTCTATTTGTGACCGATTGTAGTCGTTGTCGAGGAGATTTGAAATATAGATTTCGATGGTTGAAACATTATAAAACAATCGAATTCCACACATTTTACAATATAATTATATAAAATTTCAAACTCGCATATCTCCGTTACTGTTGAAGATACAGAAGTGATTTTGCACTCAATGGAATCAGGTCGACGCTCTCTATTGGCTCATGGGGAAAATGTAATCCATGTGTAATATTCATGCTTAGTTACCATGGAAACTCTCATAACAATAAATTAAACAATCTATTTAGACGCTATTGTAGTCGTTGTCGAGAAGATTTCAAGTATAGATTTTGATTGTTGAAACATTATAAAACAATCGAATTATACACATTTTACGATAGAATTATATGAAATTTCAAACTCGCATATCTCCGTTACTGTTGAAGATACAGAAGTGATTTTACACTCAATGGAATTAGGTCGACCTAACCTATCCTAAACTGACCTGACCTAACCTAACCTAACCTAACTTTACTTAACCTAACCTAACCTAACCTAAAAACAATAAAATAAAAACAATCTATTTGTGCCGATTGTAGTCGTTCTCGAGGAGATTTGAAATATAGATTTTGATTGTTGAAACATTATAAAACAATCGAATTCCACACATTTTACAATATAATTATATAAAATTTCAAACTCGTATATCTCCGTTACTATTGAAGATACAGAAGTGATTTTGCACTCAATGGAATCAGGTCGACGCTCTCTATTGGCTCATGGGGAAAATGTAATCCACGTGTAATATTCATGCTTAGTTACCATGGAAAATCTCATAACAATAAATTAAACAATCTTTTTAGGCGCTATTTTAGTCGTCCAGGAGATTAAAAATATAGATTTTGATTGTTGAAACATTATAAAACAATCGAATTATGCACTTTTTACGATAGAATTATATAAAATTTCAAACTCGCATATCTCCGTTACTGTTGAAGATACAGAAGTGATTTTACAGTCAATGGAATTAGGTCGACCTAACCTAACCTAAACTGACCTTACCTAACCTAACCTAACCTAACTTTACTTAACCTAACCTAACCTAACCTAATAACAATAAAATAAAAACAATCTATTTGTGCCCGATTGTAGTCGTTCTCGAGGAGATTTGAAATATAGATTTTGATTGTTGAAACATTATAAAACAATCGAATTCCACACATTTTACAATATAGTTATATAAAATTTCAAACTCGTATATCTCCGTTACTATTGAAGATACAGAAGTGATTTTGCACTCAATCGAATCAGGTCGACGCTCTCTATTGGCTCATGGGGAAAATGTAATCCATGTGTAATATTCATGCTTAGTTACCATGGAAAATCTCATAACAATAAATTAAACAATCTATTTAGACGCTATTGTAGTCGTTGTCGAGGAGATTTCAAATATAGATTTTGATTGAAGAAACATTATAAAACAATCGAATTATACACATTTTACGATAGAATTATATAAAATTTCAAACTCGCATATCTCCGTTACTGTTGAAGATACAGAAGTGATTTTACCGTCAATGGAATTAAGTCGACCTAACCTAACCTAAACTGACCTGACCTAACCTAACCTAACCTAGTCTAACTTTACATAACCTAACCTAATAACAATAAAATAAAAACAATCTATTTAGGCGCTATTTTAGTCGTCCAGGAGATTAAAAATATAGATTTTGATTGTTGAAACATTATAAAACAATCGAATTATACACTTTTTACGATAGAATTATATAAAATTTCAAACTCGCATATCTCCGTTACTGTTGAAGATACAGAAGTGATTTTACAGTCAATGGAATTAGGTCGACCTAACCTAACCTAAACTGACTTGACCTAACCTAATCTAACCTAACCTAACTTTACATAACCTAACCTAATAACAATAATATAAAAACAATCTATTTAGGCGCTATTTTAGTCGTCCAGGAGATTAAAAATATAGATTTTGATTGTTGAAACATTATAAAACAATCGAATTATACACTTTTTACGATAGAATTATATAAAATTTCAAACTCGCATATCTCCGTTACTGTTGAAGATACAGAAATGATTTTGCACTCAATGGAATCAGGTCGACGCTCTCTATTGGCTCATGGGGAAAATGTAATCCATGTGTAATATTCATGCTTAGTTACCATGGAAACTCTCACAACAATAAATTAAACAATCTATTTAGACGCTATTGTAGTCGTTGTCGAGGAGATTTGAAATATAGATTTTGATTGTTGAAACATTATAAAACAATCGAATTATACACATTTTACGATAGAATTATATAAAATTTCAAACTCGCATATCTCCGTTAATGTTGAAGATACAGAAGTGATTTTACACTCAATGGAATTAGGTTGACCTAACCTAACCTAAACTGACCTGAACTAACCTAACCTAACCTAACTTTACTTAACCTAACCTAACCTAACCTAACCTAATAACAATAAAATAAAAACAATCTATTTGTGCACGATTGTAGTCGTTCTCGAGGAGATTTGAAATATAGATTTTGATTGTTGAAACATTATAAAACAATCTAATTATACACATTTTACGATAAAATTATATAAAATTTCAAACTCGCATATCTCCGTTACTGTTGAAGATACAGAAGTGATTTTGCACTCAATGGAATCAGGTCGACGCTCTCTATTGGCTCACGGGGAAAATGTAATCCATGTGTAATATTCATGCTTAGTTACCATGGAAAATCTCACAACAATAAATTAAACAATCTATTTAGACGCTATTGTAGTCGTTGTCGAGGAGATTTGAAATATAGATTTTGATTTTTGAAACATTATAAAACAATCGAATTATGCACTTTTTACGATAGAATTATATAAAATTTCAAACTCGCATATCTCCGTTACTGTTGAAGATACAGAAGTGATTTTACAGTCAATGGAATTAGGTCGACCTAACCTAACCTAAACTGACCTGACCTAACATAACCTAACCTAACCTAACTTTACATAACCTAACCTAACCTAACCTAATAACAATAAAATAAAAACAATCTATTTAGGCGCTATTTTAGTCGTCCAGGAGATTTCAAATATAGATTTTGATTGTTGAAACATTATAAAACAATCGAATTATACACTTTTTACGATAGAATTATATAAAATTTCAAACTCGCATATCTCCGTTACTGTTGAAGATACAGAAGTGATTTTACAGTCAATGGAATTAGGTCGACCTAACCTAACCTAAACTGACTTGACCTAACCTAATCTAACCTAACTTTACTTAACAAAACCTAACCTAACCTAATAACAATAAAATAAAAACATTCTTTTTGTGACCGATTGTAGTCGTTGTCGAGGAGATTTGAAATATAGATTTCGATGGTTGAAACATTATAAAACAATCGAATTCCACACATTTTACAATATAATTATATAAAATTTCAAACTCGCATATCTCCGTTACTGTTGAAGATACAGAAGTGATTTTGCACTCAATGGAATCAGGTCGACGCTCTCTATTGGCTCATGGGGAAAATGTAATCCATGTGTAATATTCATGCTTAGTTACCATGGAAACTCTCATAACAATAAATTAAACAATCTATTTAGACGCTATTGTAGTCGTTGTCGAGGAGATTTCAAATATAGATTTTGATTGTTGAAACATTATAAAACAATCGAATTATACACATTTTACGATAGAATTATATGAAATTTCAAACTCGCATATCTCCGTTACTGTTGAAGATACAGAAGTGATTTTACACTCAATGGAATTAGGTCGACCTAACCTATCCTAAACTGACCTGACCTAACCTAACCTAACCTAACTTTACTTAACCTAACCTAACCTAACCTAAAAACAATAAAATAAAAACAATCTATTTGTGCCGATTGTAGTCGTTCTCGAGGAGATTTGAAATATAGATTTTGATTGTTGAAACATTATAAAACAATCGAATTCCACACATTTTACAATATAATTATATAAAATTTCAAACTCGTATATCTCCGTTACTATTGAAGATACAGAAGTGATTTTGCACTCAATGGAATCAGGTCGACGCTCTCTATTGGCTCATGGGGAAAATGTAATCCACGTGTAATATTCATGCTTAGTTACCATGGAAAATCTCATAACAATAAATTAAACAATCTTTTTAGGCGCTATTTTAGTCGTCCAGGAGATTAAAAATATAGATTTTGATTGTTGAAACATTATAAAACAATCGAATTATGCACTTTTTACGATAGAATTATATAAAATTTCAAACTCGCATATCTCCGTTACTGTTGAAGATACAGAAGTGATTTTACAGTCAATGGAATTAGGTCGACCTAACCTAACCTAAACTGACCTTACCTAACCTAACCTAACCTAACTTTACTTAACCTAACCTAACCTAACCTAATAACAATAAAATAAAAACAATCTATTTGTGCCCGATTGTAGTCGTTCTCGAGGAGATTTGAAATATAGATTTTGATTGTTGAAACATTATAAAACAATCGAATTCCACACATTTTACAATATAGTTATATAAAATTTCAAACTCGTATATCTCCGTTACTATTGAAGATACAGAAGTGATTTTGCACTCAATCGAATCAGGTCGACGCTCTCTATTGGCTCATGGGGAAAATGTAATCCATGTGTAATATTCATGCTTAGTTACCATGGAAAATCTCATAACAATAAATTAAACAATCTATTTAGACGCTATTGTAGTCGTTGTCGAGGATATTTCAAATATAGATTTTGATTGAAGAAACATTATAAAACAATCGAATTATACACATTTTACGATAGAATTATATAAAATTTCAAACTCGCATATCTCCGTTACTGTTGAAGATACAGAAGTGATTTTACCGTCAATGGAATTAAGTCGACCTAACCTAACCTAAACTGACCTGACCTAACCTAACCTAACCTAACCTAACTTTACATAACCTAACCTAATAACAATAAAATAAAAACAATCTATTTAGGCGCTATTTTAGTCGTCCAGGAGATTAAAAATATAGATTTTGATTGTTGAAACATTATAAAACAATCGAATTATACACTTTTTACGATAGAATTATATAAAATTTCAAACTCGCATATCTCCGTTACTGTTGAAGATACAGAAGTGATTTTACAGTCAATGGAATTAGGTCGACCTAACCTAACCTAAACTGACTTGACCTAACCTAATCTAACCTAACCTAACTTTACATAACCTAACCTAATAACAATAATATAAAAACAATCTATTTAGGCGCTATTTTAGTCGTCCAGGAGATTAAAAATATAGATTTTGATTGTTGAAACATTATAAAACAATCGAATTATACACTTTTTACGATAGAATTATATAAAATTTCAAACTCGCATATCTCCGTTACTGTTGAAGATACAGAAATGATTTTGCACTCAATGGAATCAGGTCGACGCTCTCTATTGGCTCATGGGGAAAAATGTAATCCATGTGTAATATTCATGCTTAGTTACCGTGGAAACTCTCACAACAATAAATTAAACAATCTATTTAGACGCTATTGTAGTCGTTGTCGAGGAGATTTGAAATATAGATTTTGATTGTTGAAACATTATAAAACAATCGAATTATACACATTTTACGATAGAATTATATAAAATTTCAAACTCGCATATCTCCGTTAATGTTGAAGATACAGAAGTGATTTTACACTCAATGGAATTAGGTTGACCTAACCTAACCTAAACTGACCTGAACTAACCTAACCTAACCTAACTTTACTTAACCTAACCTAACCTAACCTAACCTAATAACAATAAAATAAAAACAATCTATTTGTGCACGATTGTAGTCGTTCTCGAGGAGATTTGAAATATAGATTTTGATTGTTGAAACATTATAAAACAATCTAATTATACACATTTTACGATAAAATTATATAAAATTTCAAACTCGCATATCTCCGTTACTGTTGAAGATACAGAAGTGATTTTGCACTCAATGGAATCAGGTCGACGCTCTCTATTGGCTCACGGGGAAAATGTAATCCATGTGTAATATTCATGCTTAGTTACCATTGAAACTCTCACAACAATAAATTAAACAATCTATTTAGACGCTATTGTAGTCGTTGTCGAGGAGATTTGAAATATAGATTTTGATTTTTGAAACATTATAAAACAATCGAATTATGCACTTTTTACGATAGAATTATATAAAATTTCAAACTCGCATATCTCCGTTACTGTTGAAGATACAGAAGTGATTTTACAGTCAATGGAATTAGGTCGACCTAACCTAACCTAAACTGACCTGACCTAACATAACCTAACCTAACCTAACTTTACATAACCTAACCTAACCTAACCTAATAACAATAAAATAAAAACAATCTATTTAGGCGCTATTTTAGTCGTCCAGGAGATTTCAAATATAGATTTTGATTGTTGAAACATTATAAAACAATCGAATTATACACTTTTTACGATAGAATTATATAAAATTTCAAACTCGCATATCTCCGTTACTGTTGAAGATACAGAAGTGATTTTACAGTCAATGGAATTAGGTCGACCTAACCTAACCTAAACTGACTTGACCTAACCTAATCTAACCTAACTTTACTTAACAAAACCTAACCTAACCTAATAACAATAAATTAAAAACATTCTATTTGTGACCGATTGTAGTCGTTGTCGAGGAGATTTGAAATATAGATTTCGATGGTTGAAACATTATAAAACAATCGAATTCCACACATTTTACAATATAATTATATAAAATTTCAAACTCGCATATCTCCGTTACTGTTGAAGATACAGAAGTGATTTTGCACTCAATGGAATCAGGTCGACGCTCTCTATTGGCTCATGGGGAAAATGTAATCCATGTGTAATATTCATGCTTAGTTACCATGGAAACTCTCATAACAATAAATTAAACAATCTATTTAGACGCTATTGTAGTCGTTGTCGAGAAGATTTCAAGTATAGATTTTGATTGTTGAAACATTATAAAACAATCGAATTATACACATTTTACGATAGAATTATATGAAATTTCAAACTCGCATATCTCCGTTACTGTTGAAGATACAGAAGTGATTTTACACTCAATGGAATTAGGTCGACCTAACCTATCCTAAACTGACCTGACCTAACCTAACCTAACCTAACTTTACTTAACCTAACCTAACCTAACCTAAAAACAATAAAATAAAAACAATCTATTTGTGCCGATTGTAGTCGTTCTCGAGGAGATTTGAAATATAGATTTTGATTGTTGAAACATTATAAAACAATCGAATTCCACACATTTTACAATATAATTATATAAAATTTCAAACTCGTATATCTCCGTTACTATTGAAGATACAGAAGTGATTTTGCACTCAATGGAATCAGGTCGACGCTCTCTATTGGCTCATGGGGAAAATGTAATCCACGTGTAATATTCATGCTTAGTTACCATGGAAAATCTCATAACAATAAATTAAACAATCTTTTTAGGCGCTATTTTAGTCGTCCAGGAGATTAAAAATATAGATTTTGATTGTTGAAACATTATAAAACAATCGAATTATGCACTTTTTACGATAGAATTATATAAAATTTCAAACTCGCATATCTCCGTTACTGTTGAAGATACAGAAGTGATTTTACAGTCAATGGAATTAGGTCGACCTAACCTAACCTAAACTGACCTTACCTAACCTAACCTAACCTAACTTTACTTAACCTAACCTAACCTAACCTAATAACAATAAAATAAAAACAATCTATTTGTGCCCGATTGTAGTCGTTCTCGAGGAGATTTGAAATATAGATTTTGATTGTTGAAACATTATAAAACAATCGAATTCCACACATTTTACAATATAGTTATATAAAATTTCAAACTCGTATATCTCCGTTACTATTGAAGATACAGAAGTGATTTTGCACTCAATCGAATCAGGTCGACGCTCTCTATTGGCTCATGGGGAAAATGTAATCCATGTGTAATATTCATGCTTAGTTACCATGGAAAATCTCATAACAATAAATTAAACAATCTATTTAGACGCTATTGTAGTCGTTGTCGAGGATATTTCAAATATAGATTTTGATTGAAGAAACATTATAAAACAATCGAATTATACACATTTTACGATAGAATTATATAAAATTTCAAACTCGCATATCTCCGTTACTGTTGAAGATACAGAAGTGATTTTACCGTCAATGGAATTAAGTCGACCTAACCTAACCTAAACTGACCTGACCTAACCTAACCTAACCTAACCTAACTTTACATAACCTAACCTAATAACAATAAAATAAAAACAATCTATTTAGGCGCTATTTTAGTCGTCCAGGAGATTAAAAATATAGATTTTGATTGTTGAAACATTATAAAACAATCGAATTATACACTTTTTACGATAGAATTATATAAAATTTCAAACTCGCATATCTCCGTTACTGTTGAAGATACAGAAGTGATTTTACAGTCAATGGAATTAGGTCGACCTAACCTAACCTAAACTGACTTGACCTAACCTAATCTAACCTAACCTAACTTTACATAACCTAACCTAATAACAATAATATAAAAACAATCTATTTAGGCGCTATTTTAGTCGTCCAGGAGATTAAAAATATAGATTTTGATTGTTGAAACATTATAAAACAATCGAATTATACACTTTTTACGATAGAATTATATAAAATTTCAAACTCGCATATCTCCGTTACTGTTGAAGATACAGAAATGATTTTGCACTCAATGGAATCAGGTCGACGCTCTCTATTGGCTCATGGGGAAAAATGTAATCCATGTGTAATATTCATGCTTAGTTACCGTGGAAACTCTCACAACAATAAATTAAACAATCTATTTAGACGCTATTGTAGTCGTTGTCGAGGAGATTTGAAATATAGATTTTGATTGTTGAAACATTATAAAACAATCGAATTATACACATTTTACGATAGAATTATATAAAATTTCAAACTCGCATATCTCCGTTAATGTTGAAGATACAGAAGTGATTTTACACTCAATGGAATTAGGTTGACCTAACCTAACCTAAACTGACCTGAACTAACCTAACCTAACCTAACTTTACTTAACCTAACCTAACCTAACCTAACCTAATAACAATAAAATAAAAACAATCTATTTGTGCACGATTGTAGTCGTTCTCGAGGAGATTTGAAATATAGATTTTGATTGTTGAAACATTATAAAACAATCTAATTATACACATTTTACGATAAAATTATATAAAATTTCAAACTCGCATATCTCCGTTACTGTTGAAGATACAGAAGTGATTTTGCACTCAATGGAATCAGGTCGACGCTCTCTATTGGCTCACGGGGAAAATGTAATCCATGTGTAATATTCATGCTTAGTTACCATTGAAACTCTCACAACAATAAATTAAACAATCTATTTAGACGCTATTGTAGTCGTTGTCGAGGAGATTTGAAATATAGATTTTGATTTTTGAAACATTATAAAACAATCGAATTATGCACTTTTTACGATAGAATTATATAAAATTTCAAACTCGCATATCTCCGTTACTGTTGAAGATACAGAAGTGATTTTACAGTCAATGGAATTAGGTCGACCTAACCTAACCTAAACTGACCTGACCTAACATAACCTAACCTAACCTAACTTTACATAACCTAACCTAACCTAACCTAATAACAATAAAATAAAAACAATCTATTTAGGCGCTATTTTAGTCGTCCAGGAGATTTCAAATATAGATTTTGATTGTTGAAACATTATAAAACAATCGAATTATACACTTTTTACGATAGAATTATATAAAATTTCAAACTCGCATATCTCCGTTACTGTTGAAGATACAGAAGTGATTTTACAGTCAATGGAATTAGGTCGACCTAACCTAACCTAAACTGACTTGACCTAACCTAATCTAACCTAACTTTACTTAACAAAACCTAACCTAACCTAATAACAATAAATTAAAAACATTCTATTTGTGACCGATTGTAGTCGTTGTCGAGGAGATTTGAAATATAGATTTCGATGGTTGAAACATTATAAAACAATCGAATTCCACACATTTTACAATATAATTATATAAAATTTCAAACTCGCATATCTCCGTTACTGTTGAAGATACAGAAGTGATTTTGCACTCAATGGAATCAGGTCGACGCTCTCTATTGGCTCATGGGGAAAATGTAATCCATGTGTAATATTCATGCTTAGTTACCATGGAAACTCTCATAACAATAAATTAAACAATCTATTTAGACGCTATTGTAGTCGTTGTCGAGGAGATTTCAAGTATAGATTTTGATTGTTGAAACATTATAAAACAATCGAATTATACACATTTTACGATAGAATTATATGAAATTTCAAACTCGCATATCTCCGTTACTGTTGAAGATACAGAAGTGATTTTACACTCAATGGAATTAGGTCGACCTAACCTATCCTAAACTGACCTGACCTAACCTAACCTAACCTAACTTTACTTAACCTAACCTAACCTAACCTAAAAACAATAAAATAAAAACAATCTATTTGTGCCGATTGTAGTCGTTCTCGAGGAGATTTGAAATATAGATTTTGATTGTTGAAACATTATAAAACAATCGAATTCCACACATTTTACAATATAATTATATAAAATTTCAAACTCGTATATCTCCGTTACTATTGAAGATACAGAAGTGATTTTGCACTCAATGGAATCAGGTCGACGCTCTCTATTGGCTCATGGGGAAAATGTAATCCACGTGTAATATTCATGCTTAGTTACCATGGAAAATCTCATAACAATAAATTAAACAATCTTTTTAGGCGCTATTTTAGTCGTCCAGGAGATTAAAAATATAGATTTTGATTGTTGAAACATTATAAAACAATCGAATTATGCACTTTTTACGATAGAATTATATAAAATTTCAAACTCGCATATCTCCGTTACTGTTGAAGATACAGAAGTGATTTTACAGTCAATGGAATTAGGTCGACCTAACCTAACCTAAACTGACCTTACCTAACCTAACCTAACCTAACTTTACTTAACCTAACCTAACCTAACCTAATAACAATAAAATAAAAACAATCTATTTGTGCCCGATTGTAGTCGTTCTCGAGGAGATTTGAAATATAGATTTTGATTGTTGAAACATTATAAAACAATCGAATTCCACACATTTTACAATATAGTTATATAAAATTTCAAACTCGTATATCTCCGTTACTATTGAAGATACAGAAGTGATTTTGCACTCAATCGAATCAGGTCGACGCTCTCTATTGGCTCATGGGGAAAATGTAATCCATGTGTAATATTCATGCTTAGTTACCATGGAAAATCTCATAACAATAAATTAAACAATCTATTTAGACGCTATTGTAGTCGTTGTCGAGGATATTTCAAATATAGATTTTGATTGAAGAAACATTATAAAACAATCGAATTATACACATTTTACGATAGAATTATATAAAATTTCAAACTCGCATATCTCCGTTACTGTTGAAGATACAGAAGTGATTTTACCGTCAATGGAATTAAGTCGACCTAACCTAACCTAAACTGACCTGACCTAACCTAAACTAACCTAACCTAACTTTACATAACCTAACCTAATAACAATAAAATAAAAACAATCTATTTAGGCGCTATTTTAGTCGTCCAGGAGATTAAAAATATAGATTTTGATTGTTGAAACATTATAAAACAATCGAATTATACACTTTTTACGATAGAATTATATAAAATTTCAAACTCGCATATCTCCGTTACTGTTGAAGATACAGAAGTGATTTTACAGTCAATGGAATTAGGTCGACCTAACCTAACCTAAACTGACTTGACCTAACCTAATCTAACCTAACCTAACTTTACATAACCTAACCTAATAACAATAATATAAAAACAATCTATTTAGGCGCTATTTTAGTCGTCCAGGAGATTAAAAATATAGATTTTGATTGTTGAAACATTATAAAACAATCGAATTATACACTTTTTACGATAGAATTATATAAAATTTCAAACTCGCATATCTCCGTTACTGTTGAAGATACAGAAATGATTTTGCACTCAATGGAATCAGGTCGACGCTCTCTATTGGCTCATGGGGAAAAATGTAATCCATGTGTAATATTCATGCTTAGTTACCGTGGAAACTCTCACAACAATAAATTAAACAATCTATTTAGACGCTATTGTAGTCGTTGTCGAGGAGATTTGAAATATAGATTTTGATTGTTGAAACATTATAAAACAATCGAATTATACACATTTTACGATAGAATTATATAAAATTTCAAACTCGCATATCTCCGTTAATGTTGAAGATACAGAAGTGATTTTACACTCAATGGAATTAGGTTGACCTAACCTAACCTAAACTGACCTGAACTAACCTAACCTAACCTAACTTTACTTAACCTAACCTAACCTAACCTAACCTAATAACAATAAAATAAAAACAATCTATTTGTGCACGATTGTAGTCGTTCTCGAGGAGATTTGAAATATAGATTTTGATTGTTGAAACATTATAAAACAATCTAATTATACACATTTTACGATAAAATTATATAAAATTTCAAACTCGCATATCTCCGTTACTGTTGAAGATACAGAAGTGATTTTGCACTCAATGGAATCAGGTCGACGCTCTCTATTGGCTCACGGGGAAAATGTAATCCATGTGTAATATTCATGCTTAGTTACCATGGAAACTCTCACAACAATAAATTAAACAATCTATTTAGACGCTATTGTAGTCGTTGTCGAGGAGATTTGAAATATAGATTTTGATTTTTGAAACATTATAAAACAATCGAATTATGCACTTT
The DNA here is from genome assembly GCF_977018435.1 of Lepisma saccharinum. Taxonomy (NCBI): domain Eukaryota; kingdom Metazoa; phylum Arthropoda; class Insecta; order Zygentoma; family Lepismatidae; genus Lepisma; species Lepisma saccharinum. The sequence goes on from NW_028142994.1 coordinate 626,273, forward strand.
TTACGATAGAATTATATAAAATTTCAAACTCGCATATCTCCGTTACTGTTGAAGATACAGAAGTGATTTTACAGTCAATGGAATTAGGTCGACCTAACCTAACCTAAACTGACCTGACCTAACATAACCTAACCTAACCTAACTTTACATAACCTAACCTAACCTAACCTAATAACAATAAAATAAAAACAATCTATTTAGGCGCTATTTTAGTCGTCCAGGAGATTTCAAATATAGATTTTGATTGTTGAAACATTATAAAACAATCGAATTATACACTTTTTACGATAGAATTATATAAAATTTCAAACTCGCATATCTCCGTTACTGTTGAAGATACAGAAGTGATTTTACAGTCAATGGAATTAGGTCGACCTAACCTATCCTAAACTGACCTGACCTAACCTAACCTAACCTAACTTTACTTAACCTAACCTAACCTAACCTAAAAACAATAAAATAAAAACAATCTATTTGTGCCGATTGTAGTCGTTCTCGAGGAGATTTGAAATATAGATTTTGATTGTTGAAACATTATAAAACAATCGAATTCCACACATTTTACAATATAATTATATAAAATTTCAAACTCGTATATCTCCGTTACTATTGAAGATACAGAAGTGATTTTGCACTCAATGGAATCAGGTCGACGCTCTCTATTGGCTCATGGGGAAAATGTAATCCACGTGTAATATTCATGCTTAGTTACCATGGAAAATCTCATAACAATAAATTAAACAATCTTTTTAGGCGCTATTTTAGTCGTCCAGGAGATTAAAAATATAGATTTTGATTGTTGAAACATTATAAAACAATCGAATTATGCACTTTTTACGATAGAATTATATAAAATTTCAAACTCGCATATCTCCGTTACTGTTGAAGATACAGAAGTGATTTTACAGTCAATGGAATTAGGTCGACCTAACCTAACCTAAACTGACCTTACCTAACCTAACCTAACCTAACTTTACTTAACCTAACCTAACCTAACCTAATAACAATAAAATAAAAACAATCTATTTGTGCCCGATTGTAGTCGTTCTCGAGGAGATTTGAAATATAGATTTTGATTGTTGAAACATTATAAAACAATCGAATTCCACACATTTTACAATATAGTTATATAAAATTTCAAACTCGTATATCTCCGTTACTATTGAAGATACAGAAGTGATTTTGCACTCAATCGAATCAGGTCGACGCTCTCTATTGGCTCATGGGGAAAATGTAATCCATGTGTAATATTCATGCTTAGTTACCATGGAAAATCTCATAACAATAAATTAAACAATCTATTTAGACGCTATTGTAGTCGTTGTCGAGGATATTTCAAATATAGATTTTGATTGAAGAAACATTATAAAACAATCGAATTATACACATTTTACGATAGAATTATATAAAATTTCAAACTCGCATATCTCCGTTACTGTTGAAGATACAGAAGTGATTTTACCGTCAATGGAATTAAGTCGACCTAACCTAACCTAAACTGACCTGACCTAACCTAACCTAACCTAACCTAACTTTACATAACCTAACCTAATAACAATAAAATAAAAACAATCTATTTAGGCGCTATTTTAGTCGTCCAGGAGATTAAAAATATAGATTTTGATTGTTGAAACATTATAAAACAATCGAATTATACACTTTTTACGATAGAATTATATAAAATTTCAAACTCGCATATCTCCGTTACTGTTGAAGATACAGAAGTGATTTTACAGTCAATGGAATTAGGTCGACCTAACCTAACCTAAACTGACTTGACCTAACCTAATCTAACCTAACTTTACTTAACAAAACCTAACTTAACCTAATAACAATAAAATAAAAACATTCTTTTTGTGACCGATTGTAGTCGTTGTCGAGGAGATTTGAAATATAGATTTCGATGGTTGAAACATTATAAAACAATCGAATTCCACACATTTTACAATATAATTATATAAAATTTCAAACTCGCATATCTCCGTTACTGTTGAAGATACAGAAGTGATTTTGCACTCAATGGAATCAGGTCGACGCTCTCTATTGGCTCATGGGGAAAATGTAATCCATGTGTAATATTCATGCTTAGTTACCATGGAAAATCTCATAACAATAAATTAAACAATCTATTTAGACGCTATTGTAGTCGTTGTCGAGGAGATTTCAAATATAGATTTTGATTGTTGAAACATTATAAAACAATCGAATTATACACATTTTACGATAGAATTATATGAAATTTCAAACTCGCATATCTCCGTTACTGTTGAAGATACAGAAGTGATTTTACACTCAATGGAATTAGGTCGACCTAACCTATCCTAAACTGACCTGACCTAACCTAACCTAACCTAACTTTACTTAACCTAACCTAACCTAACCTAAAAACAATAAAATAAAAACAATCTATTTGTGCCGATTGTAGTCGTTCTCGAGGAGATTTGAAATATAGATTTTGATTGTTGAAACATTATAAAACAATCGAATTCCACACATTTTACAATATAATTATATAAAATTTCAAACTCGTATATCTCCGTTACTATTGAAGATACAGAAGTGATTTTGCACTCAATGGAATCAGGTCGACGCTCTCTATTGGCTCATGGGGAAAATGTAATCCACGTGTAATATTCATGCTTAGTTACCATGGAAAATCTCATAACAATAAATTAAACAATCTTTTTAGGCGCTATTTTAGTCGTCCAGGAGATTAAAAATATAGATTTTGATTGTTGAAACATTATAAAACAATCGAATTATGCACTTTTTACGATAGAATTATATAAAATTTCAAACTCGCATATCTCCGTTACTGTTGAAGATACAGAAGTGATTTTACAGTCAATGGAATTAGGTCGACCTAACCTAACCTAAACTGACCTTACCTAACCTAACCTAACCTAACTTTACTTAACCTAACCTAACCTAACCTAATAACAATAAAATAAAAACAATCTATTTGTGCCCGATTGTAGTCGTTCTCGAGGAGATTTGAAATATAGATTTTGATTGTTGAAACATTATAAAACAATCGAATTCCACACATTTTACAATATAGTTATATAAAATTTCAAACTCGTATATCTCCGTTACTATTGAAGATACAGAAGTGATTTTGCACTCAATCGAATCAGGTCGACGCTCTCTATTGGCTCATGGGGAAAATGTAATCCATGTGTAATATTCATGCTTAGTTACCATGGAAAATCTCATAACAATAAATTAAACAATCTATTTAGACGCTATTGTAGTCGTTGTCGAGGATATTTCAAATATAGATTTTGATTGTTGAAACATTATAAAACAATCGAATTATACACATTTTACGATAGAATTATATAAAATTTCAAACTCGCATATCTCCGTTAATGTTGAAGATACAGAAGTGATTTTACACTCAATGGAATTAGGTTGACCTAACCTAACCTAAACTGACCTGAACTAACCTAACCTAACCTAACTTTACTTAACCTAACCTAACCTAACCTAACCTAATAACAATAAAATAAAAACAATCTATTTGTGCACGATTGTAGTCGTTCTCGAGGAGATTTGAAATATAGATTTTGATTGTTGAAACATTATAAAACAATCTAATTATACACATTTTACGATAAAATTATATAAAATTTCAAACTCGCATATCTCCGTTACTGTTGAAGATACAGAAGTGATTTTGCACTCAATGGAATCAGGTCGACGCTCTCTATTGGCTCACGGGGAAAATGTAATCCATGTGTAATATTCATGCTTAGTTACCATGGAAACTCTCACAACAATAAATTAAACAATCTATTTAGACGCTATTGTAGTCGTTGTCGAGGAGATTTGAAATATAGATTTTGATTTTTGAAACATTATAAAACAATCGAATTATGCACTTTTTACGATAGAATTATATAAAATTTCAAACTCGCATATCTCCGTTACTGTTGAAGATACAGAAGTGATTTTACAGTCAATGGAATTAGGTCGACCTAACCTAACCTAAACTGACCTGACCTAACATAACCTAACCTAACCTAACTTTACATAACCTAACCTAACCTAACCTAATAACAATAAAATAAAAACAATCTATTTAGGCGCTATTTTAGTCGTCCAGGAGATTTCAAATATAGATTTTGATTGTTGAAACATTATAAAACAATCGAATTATACACTTTTTACGATAGAATTATATAAAATTTCAAACTCGCATATCTCCGTTACTGTTGAAGATACAGAAGTGATTTTACAGTCAATGGAATTAGGTCGACCTAACCTAACCTAAACTGACTTGACCTAACCTAATCTAACCTAACCTAACTTTACATAACCTAACCTAATAACAATAAAATAAAAACAATCTATTTAGGCGCTATTTTAGTCGTCCAGGAGATTAAAAATATAGATTTTGATTGTTGAAACATTATAAAACAATCGAATTATACACTTTTTACGATAGAATTATATAAAATTTCAAACTCGCATATCTCCGTTACTGTTGAAGATACAGAAGTGATTTTACAGTCAATGGAATTAGGTCGACCTAACCTAACCTAAACTGACTTGACCTAACCTAATCTAACCTAACTTTACTTAACAAAACCTAACCTAACCTAATAACAATAAAATAAAAACATTCTTTTTGTGACCGATTGTAGTCGTTGTCGAGGAGATTTGAAATATAGATTTCGATGGTTGAAACATTATAAAACAATCGAATTCCACACATTTTACAATATAATTATATAAAATTTCAAACTCGCATATCTCCGTTACTGTTGAAGATACAGAAGTGATTTTGCACTCAATGGAATCAGGTCGACGCTCTCTATTGGCTCATGGGGAAAATGTAATCCATGTGTAATATTCATGCTTAGTTACCATGGAAAATCTCATAACAATAAATTAAACAATCTATTTAGACGCTATTGTAGTCGTTGTCGAGGAGATTTCAAATATAGATTTTGATTGTTGAAACATTATAAAACAATCGAATTATACACATTTTACGATAGAATTATATGAAATTTCAAACTCGCATATCTCCGTTACTGTTGAAGATACAGAAGTGATTTTACACTCAATGGAATTAGGTCGACCTAACCTATCCTAAACTGACCTGACCTAACCTAACCTAACCTAACTTTACTTAACCTAACCTAACCTAACCTAAAAACAATAAAATAAAAACAATCTATTTGTGCCGATTGTAGTCGTTCTCGAGGAGATTTGAAATATAGATTTTGATTGTTGAAACATTATAAAACAATCGAATTCCACACATTTTACAATATAATTATATAAAATTTCAAACTCGTATATCTCCGTTACTATTGAAGATACAGAAGTGATTTTGCACTCAATGGAATCAGGTCGACGCTCTCTATTGGCTCATGGGGAAAATGTAATCCACGTGTAATATTCATGCTTAGTTACCATGGAAAATCTCATAACAATAAATTAAACAATCTTTTTAGGCGCTATTTTAGTCGTCCAGGAGATTAAAAATATAGATTTTGATTGTTGAAACATTATAAAACAATCGAATTATGCACTTTTTACGATAGAATTATATAAAATTTCAAACTCGCATATCTCCGTTACTGTTGAAGATACAGAAGTGATTTTACAGTCAATGGAATTAGGTCGACCTAACCTAACCTAAACTGACCTTACCTAACCTAACCTAACCTAACTTTACTTAACCTAACCTAACCTAACCTAATAACAATAAAATAAAAACAATCTATTTGTGCCCGATTGTAGTCGTTCTCGAGGAGATTTGAAATATAGATTTTGATTGTTGAAACATTATAAAACAATCGAATTCCACACATTTTACAATATAGTTATATAAAATTTCAAACTCGTATATCTCCGTTACTATTGAAGATACAGAAGTGATTTTGCACTCAATCGAATCAGGTCGACGCTCTCTATTGGCTCATGGGGAAAATGTAATCCATGTGTAATATTCATGCTTAGTTACCATGGAAAATCTCATAACAATAAATTAAACAATCTATTTAGACGCTATTGTAGTCGTTGTCGAGGATATTTCAAATATAGATTTTGATTGAAGAAACATTATAAAACAATCGAATTATACACATTTTACGATAGAATTATATAAAATTTCAAACTCGCATATCTCCGTTACTGTTGAAGATACAGAAGTGATTTTACCGTCAATGGAATTAAGTCGACCTAACCTAACCTAAACTGACCTGACCTAACCTAACCTAACCTAGTCTAACTTTACATAACCTAACCTAATAACAATAAAATAAAAACAATCTATTTAGGCGCTATTTTAGTCGTCCAGGAGATTAAAAATATAGATTTTGATTGTTGAAACATTATAAAACAATCGAATTATACACTTTTTACGATAGAATTATATAAAATTTCAAACTCGCATATCTCCGTTACTGTTGAAGATACAGAAGTGATTTTACAGTCAATGGAATTAGGTCGACCTAACCTAACCTAAACTGACTTGACCTAACCTAATCTAACCTAACCTAACTTTACATAACCTAACCTAATAACAATAATATAAAAACAATCTATTTAGGCGCTATTTTAGTCGTCCAGGAGATTAAAAATATAGATTTTGATTGTTGAAACATTATAAAACAATCGAATTATACACTTTTTACGATAGAATTATATAAAATTTCAAACTCGCATATCTCCGTTACTGTTGAATATACAGAAATGATTTTGCACTCAATGGAATCAGGTCGACGCTCTCTATTGGCTCATGGGGAAAAATGTAATCCATGTGTAATATTCATGCTTAGTTACCGTGGAAACTCTCACAACAATAAATTAAACAATCTATTTAGACGCTATTGTAGTCGTTGTCGAGGAGATTTGAAATATAGATTTTGATTGTTGAAACATTATAAAACAATCGAATTATACACATTTTACGATAGAATTATATAAAATTTCAAACTCGCATATCTCCGATAATGTTGAAGATACAGAAGTGATTTTACACTCAATGGAATTAGGTTGACCTAACCTAACCTAAACTGACCTGAACTAACCTAACCTAACCTAACTTTACTTAACCTAACCTAACCTAACCTAACCTAATAACAATAAAATAAAAACAATCTATTTGTGCACGATTGTAGTCGTTCTCGAGGAGATTTGAAATATAGATTTTGATTGTTGAAACATTATAAAACAATCTAATTATACACATTTTACGATAAAATTATATAAAATTTCAAACTCGCATATCTCCGTTACTGTTGAAGATACAGAAGTGATTTTGCACTCAATGGAATCAGGTCGACGCTCTCTATTGGCTCACGGGGAAAATGTAATCCATGTGTAATATTCATGCTTAGTTACCATGGAAACTCTCACAACAATAAATTAAACAATCTATTTAGACGCTATTGTAGTCGTTGTCGAGGAGATTTGAAATATAGATTTTGATTTTTGAAACATTATAAAACAATCGAATTATGCACTTTTTACGATAGAATTATAAAAAATTTCAAACTCGCATATCTCCGTTACTGTTGAAGATACAGAAGTGATTTTACAGTCAATGGAATTAGGTCGACCTAACCTAACCTAAACTGACCTGACCTAACATAACCTAACCTAACCTAACTTTACATAACCTAACCTAACCTAACCTAATAACAATAAAATAAAAACAATCTATTTAGGCGCTATTTTAGTCGTCCAGGAGATTTCAAATATAGATTTTGATTGTTGAAACATTATAAAACAATCGAATTATACACTTTTTACGATAGAATTATATAAAATTTCAAACTCGCATATCTCCGTTACTGTTGAAGATACAGAAGTGATTTTACAGTCAATGGAATTAGGTCGACCTAACCTAACCTAAACTGACTTGACCTAACCTAATCTAACCTAACCTAACTTTACATAACCTAACCTAATAACAATAAAATAAAAACAATCTATTTAGGCGCTATTTTAGTCGTCCAGGAGATTAAAAATATAGATTTTGATTGTTGAAACATTATAAAACAATCGAATTATACACTTTTTACGATAGAATTATATAAAATTTCAAACTCGCATATCTCCGTTACTGTTGAAGATACAGAAGTGATTTTACAGTCAATGGAATTAGGTCGACCTAACCTAACCTAAACTGACTTGACCTAACCTAATCTAACCTAACTTTACTTAACAAAACCTAACCTAACCTAATAACAATAAAATAAAAACATTCTTTTTGTGACCGATTGTAGTCGTTGTCGAGGAGATTTGAAATATAGATTTCGATGGTTGAAACATTATAAAACAATCGAATTCCACACATTTTACAATATAATTATATAAAATTTCAAACTCGCATATCTCCGTTACTGTTGAAGATACAGAAGTGATTTTGCACTCAATGGAATCAGGTCGACGCTCTCTATTGGCTCATGGGGAAAATGTAATCCATGTGTAATATTCATGCTTAGTTACCATGGAAAATCTCATAACAATAAATTAAACAATCTATTTAGACGCTATTGTAGTCGTTGTCGAGGAGATTTCAAATATAGATTTTGATTGTTGAAACATTATAAAACAATCGAATTATACACATTTTACGATAGAATTATATGAAATTTCAAACTCGCATATCTCCGTTACTGTTGAAGATACAGAAGTGATTTTACACTCAATGGAATTAGGTCGACCTAACCTATCCTAAACTGACCTGACCTAACCTAACCTAACCTAACTTTACTTAACCTAACCTAACCTAACCTAAAAACAATAAAATAAAAACAATCTATTTGTGCCGATTGTAGTCGTTCTCGAGGAGATTTGAAATATAGATTTTGATTGTTGAAACATTATAAAACAATCGAATTCCACACATTTTACAATATAATTATATAAAATTTCAAACTCGTATATCTCCGTTACTATTGAAGATACAGAAGTGATTTTGCACTCAATGGAATCAGGTCGACGCTCTCTATTGGCTCATGGGGAAAATGTAATCCACGTGTAATATTCATGCTTAGTTACCATGGAAAATCTCATAACAATAAATTAAACAATCTTTTTAGGCGCTATTTTAGTCGTCCAGGAGATTAAAAATATAGATTTTGATTGTTGAAACATTATAAAACAATCGAATTATGCACTTTTTACGATAGAATTATATAAAATTTCAAACTCGCATATCTCCGTTACTGTTGAAGATACAGAAGTGATTTTACAGTCAATGGAATTAGGTCGACCTAACCTAACCTAAACTGACCTTACCTAACCTAACCTAACCTAACTTTACTTAACCTAACCTAACCTAACCTAATAACAATAAAATAAAAACAATCTATTTGTGCCCGATTGTAGTCGTTCTCGAGGAGATTTGAAATATAGATTTTGATTGTTGAAACATTATAAAACAATCGAATTCCACACATTTTACAATATAGTTATATAAAATTTCAAACTCGTATATCTCCGTTACTATTGAAGATACAGAAGTGATTTTGCACTCAATCGAATCAGGTCGACGCTCTCTATTGGCTCATGGGGAAAATGTAATCCATGTGTAATATTCATGCTTAGTTACCATGGAAAATCTCATAACAATAAATTAAACAATCTATTTAGACGCTATTGTAGTCGTTGTCGAGGATATTTCAAATATAGATTTTGATTGAAGAAACATTATAAAACAATCGAATTATACACATTTTACGATAGAATTATATAAAATTTCAAACTCGCATATCTCCGTTACTGTTGAAGATACAGAAGTGATTTTACCGTCAATGGAATTAAGTCGACCTAACCTAACCTAAACTGACCTGACCTAACCTAACCTAACCTAGTCTAACTTTACATAACCTAACCTAATAACAATAAAATAAAAACAATCTATTTAGGCGCTATTTTAGTCGTCCAGGAGATTAAAAATATAGATTTTGATTGTTGAAACATTATAAAACAATCGAATTATACACTTTTTACGATAGAATTATATAAAATTTCAAACTCGCATATCTCCGTTACTGTTGAAGATACAGAAGTGATTTTACAGTCAATGGAATTAGGTCGACCTAACCTAACCTAAACTGACTTGACCTAACCTAATCTAACCTAACCTAACTTTACATAACCTAACCTAATAACAATAATATAAAAACAATCTATTTAGGCGCTATTTTAGTCGTCCAGGAGATTAAAAATATAGATTTTGATTGTTGAAACATTATAAAACAATCGAATTATACACTTTTTACGATAGAATTATATAAAATTTCAAACTCGCATATCTCCGTTACTGTTGAAGATACAGAAATGATTTTGCACTCAATGGAATCAGGTCGACGCTCTCTATTGGCTCATGGGGAAAAATGTAATCCATGTGTAATATTCATGCTTAGTTACCGTGGAAACTCTCACAACAATAAATTAAACAATCTATTTAGACGCTATTGTAGTCGTTGTCGAGGAGATTTGAAATATAGATTTTGATTGTTGAAACATTATAAAACAATCGAATTATACACATTTTACGATAGAATTATATAAAATTTCAAACTCGCATATCTCCGTTAATGTTGAAGATACAGAAGTGATTTTACACTCAATGGAATTAGGTTGACCTAACCTAACCTAAACTGACCTGAACTAACCTAACCTAACCTAACTTTACTTAACCTAACCTAACCTAACCTAACCTAATAACAATAAAATAAAAACAATCTATTTGTGCACGATTGTAGTCGTTCTCGAGGAGATTTGAAATATAGATTTTGATTGTTGAAACATTATAAAACAATCTAATTATACACATTTTACGATAAAATTATATAAAATTTCAAACTCGCATATCTCCGTTACTGTTGAAGATACAGAAGTGATTTTGCACTCAATGGAATCAGGTCGACGCTCTCTATTGGCTCACGGGGAAAATGTAATCCATGTGTAATATTCATGCTTAGTTACCATGGAAACTCTCACAACAATAAATTAAACAATCTATTTAGACGCTATTGTAGTCGTTGTCGAGGAGATTTGAAATATAGATTTTGATTTTTGAAACATTATAAAACAATCGAATTATGCACTTTTTACGATAGAATTATATAAAATTTCAAACTCGCATATCTCCGTTACTGTTGAAGATACAGAAGTGATTTTACAGTCAATGGAATTAGGTCGACCTAACCTAACCTAAACTGACCTGACCTAACATAACCTAACCTAACCTAACTTTACATAACCTAACCTAACCTAACCTAATAACAATAAAATAAAAACAATCTATTTAGGCGCTATTTTAGTCGTCCAGGAGATTTCAAATATAGATTTTGATTGTTGAAACATTATAAAACAATCGAATTATACACTTTTTACGATAGAATTATATAAAATTTCAAACTCGCATATCTCCGTTACTGTTGAAGATACAGAAGTGATTTTACAGTCAATGGAATTAGGTCGACCTAACCTAACCTAAACTGACTTGACCTAACCTAATCTAACCTAACTTTACTTAACAAAACCTAACCTAACCTAATAACAATAAAATAAAAACATTCTTTTTGTGACCGATTGTAGTCGTTGTCGAGGAGATTTGAAATATAGATTTCGATGGTTGAAACATTATAAAACAATCGAATTCCACACATTTTACAATATAATTATATAAAATTTCAAACTCGCATATCTCCGTTACTGTTGAAGATACAGAAGTGATTTTGCACTCAATGGAATCAGGTCGACGCTCTCTATTGGCTCATGGGGAAAATGTAATCCATGTGTAATATTCATGCTTAGTTACCATGGAAACTCTCATAACAATAAATTAAACAATCTATTTAGACGCTATTGTAGTCGTTGTCGAGGAGATTTCAAATATAGATTTTGATTGTTGAAACATTATAAAACAATCGAATTATACACATTTTACGATAGAATTATATGAAATTTCAAACTCGCATATCTCCGTTACTGTTGAAGATACAGAAGTGATTTTACACTCAATGGAATTAGGTCGACCTAACCTATCCTAAACTGACCTGACCTAACCTAACCTAACCTAACTTTACTTAACCTAACCTAACCTAACCTAAAAACAATAAAATAAAAACAATCTATTTGTGCCGATTGTAGTCGTTCTCGAGGAGATTTGAAATATAGATTTTGATTGTTGAAACATTATAAAACAATCGAATTCCACACATTTTACAATATAATTATATAAAATTTCAAACTCGTATATCTCCGTTACTATTGAAGATACAGAAGTGATTTTGCACTCAATGGAATCAGGTCGACGCTCTCTATTGGCTCATGGGGAAAATGTAATCCACGTGTAATATTCATGCTTAGTTACCATGGAAAATCTCATAACAATAAATTAAACAATCTTTTTAGGCGCTATTTTAGTCGTCCAGGAGATTAAAAATATAGATTTTGATTGTTGAAACATTATAAAACAATCGAATTATGCACTTTTTACGATAGAATTATATAAAATTTCAAACTCGCATATCTCCGTTACTGTTGAAGATACAGAAGTGATTTTACAGTCAATGGAATTAGGTCGACCTAACCTAACCTAAACTGACCTTACCTAACCTAACCTAACCTAACTTTACTTAACCTAACCTAACCTAACCTAATAACAATAAAATAAAAACAATCTATTTGTGCCCGATTGTAGTCGTTCTCGAGGAGATTTGAAATATAGATTTTGATTGTTGAAACATTATAAAACAATCGAATTCCACACATTTTACAATATAGTTATATAAAATTTCAAACTCGTATATCTCCGTTACTATTGAAGATACAGAAGTGATTTTGCACTCAATCGAATCAGGTCGACGCTCTCTATTGGCTCATGGGGAAAATGTAATCCATGTGTAATATTCATGCTTAGTTACCATGGAAAATCTCATAACAATAAATTAAACAATCTATTTAGACGCTATTGTAGTCGTTGTCGAGGATATTTCAAATATAGATTTTGATTGAAGAAACATTATAAAACAATCGAATTATACACATTTTACGATAGAATTATATAAAATTTCAAACTCGCATATCTCCGTTACTGTTGAAGATACAGAAGTGATTTTACCGTCAATGGAATTAAGTCGACCTAACCTAACCTAAACTGACCTGACCTAACCTAACCTAACCTAACCTAACTTTACATAACCTAACCTAATAACAATAAAATAAAAACAATCTATTTAGGCGCTATTTTAGTCGTCCAGGAGATTAAAAATATAGATTTTGATTGTTGAAACATTATAAAACAATCGAATTATACACTTTTTACGATAGAATTATATAAAATTTCAAACTCGCATATCTCCGTTACTGTTGAAGATACAGAAGTGATTTTACAGTCAATGGAATTAGGTCGACCTAACCTAACCTAAACTGACTTGACCTAACCTAATCTAACCTAACCTAACTTTACATAACCTAACCTAATAACAATAATATAAAAACAATCTATTTAGGCGCTATTTTAGTCGTCCAGGAGATTAAAAATATAGATTTTGATTGTTGAAACATTATAAAACAATCGAATTATACACTTTTTACGATAGAATTATATAAAATTTCAAACTCGCATATCTCCGTTACTGTTGAAGATACAGAAATGATTTTGCACTCAATGGAATCAGGTCGACGCTCTCTATTGGCTCATGGGGAAAAATGTAATCCATGTGTAATATTCATGCTTAGTTACCGTGGAAACTCTCACAACAATAAATTAAACAATCTATTTAGAAGCTATTGTAGTCGTTGTCGAGGAGATTTGAAATATAGATTTTGATTGTTGAAACATTATAAAACAATCGAATTATACACATTTTACGATAGAATTATATAAAATTTCAAACTCGCATATCTCCGTTAATGTTGAAGATACAGAAGTGATTTTACACTCAATGGAATTAGGTTGACCTAACCTAACCTAAACTGACCTGAACTAACCTAACCTAACCTAACTTTACTTAACCTAACCTAACCTAACCTAACCTAATAACAATAAAATAAAAACAATCTATTTGTGCACGATTGTAGTCGTTCTCGAGGAGATTTGAAATATAGATTTTGATTGTTGAAACATTATAAAACAATCTAATTATACACATTTTACGATAAAATTATATAAAATTTCAAACTCGCATATCTCCGTTACTGTTGAAGATACAGAAGTGATTTTGCACTCAATGGAATCAGGTCGACGCTCTCTATTGGCTCACGGGGAAAATGTAATCCATGTGTAATATTCATGCTTAGTTACCATGGAAACTCTCACAACAATAAATTAAACAATCTATTTAGACGCTATTGTAGTCGTTGTCGAGGAGATTTGAAATATAGATTTTGATTTTTGAAACATTATAAAACAATCGAATTATGCACTTTTTACGATAGAATTATATAAAATTTCAAACTCGCATATCTCCGTTACTGTTGAAGATACAGAAGTGATTTTACAGTCAATGGAATTAGGTCGACCTAACCTAACCTAAACTGACCTGACCTAACATAACCTAACCTAACCTAACTTTACATAACCTAACCTAACCTAACCTAATAACAATAAAATAAAAACAATCTATTTAGGCGCTATTTTAGTCGTCCAGGAGATTTCAAATATAGATTTTGATTGTTGAAACATTATAAAACAATCGAATTATACACTTTTTACGATAGAATTATATAAAATTTCAAACTCGCATATCTCCGTTACTGTTGAAGATACAGAAGTGATTTTACAGTCAATGGAATTAGGTCGACCTAACCTAACCTAAACTGACTTGACCTAACCTAATCTAACCTAACTTTACTTAACAAAACCTAACCTAACCTAATAACAATAAAATAAAAACATTCTTTTTGTGACCGATTGTAGTCGTTGTCGAGGAGATTTGAAATATAGATTTCGATGGTTGAAACATTATAAAACAATCGAATTCCACACATTTTACAATATAATTATATAAAATTTCAAACTCGCATATCTCCGTTACTGTTGAAGATACAGAAGTGATTTTGCACTCAATGGAATCAGGTCGACGCTCTCTATTGGCTCATGGGGAAAATGTAATCCATGTGTAATATTCATGCTTAGTTACCATGGAAACTCTCATAACAATAAATTAAACAATCTATTTAGACGCTATTGTAGTCGTTGTCGAGGAGATTTCAAATATAGATTTTGATTGTTGAAACATTATAAAACAATCGAATTATACACATTTTACGATAGAATTATATGAAATTTCAAACTCGCATATCTCCGTTACTGTTGAAGATACAGAAGTGATTTTACACTCAATGGAATTAGGTCGACCTAACCTATCCTAAACTGACCTGACCTAACCTAACCTAACCTAACTTTACTTAACCTAACCTAACCTAACCTAAAAACAATAAAATAAAAACAATCTATTTGTGCCGATTGTAGTCGTTCTCGAGGAGATTTGAAATATAGATTTTGATTGTTGAAACATTATAAAACAATCGAATTCCACACATTTTACAATATAATTATATAAAATTTCAAACTCGTATATCTCCGTTACTATTGAAGATACAGAAGTGATTTTGCACTCAATGGAATCAGGTCGACGCTCTCTATTGGCTCATGGGGAAAATGTAATCCACGTGTAATATTCATGCTTAGTTACCATGGAAAATCTCATAACAATAAATTAAACAATCTTTTTAGGCGCTATTTTAGTCGTCCAGGAGATTAAAAATATAGATTTTGATTGTTGAAACATTATAAAACAATCGAATTATGCACTTTTTACGATAGAATTATATAAAATTTCAAACTCGCATATCTCCGTTACTGTTGAAGATACAGAAGTGATTTTACAGTCAATGGAATTAGGTCGACCTAACCTAACCTAAACTGACCTTACCTAACCTAACCTAACCTAACTTTACTTAACCTAACCTAACCTAACCTAATAACAATAAAATAAAAACAATCTATTTGTGCCCGATTGTAGTCGTTCTCGAGGAGATTTGAAATATAGATTTTGATTGTTGAAACATTATAAAACAATCGAATTCCACACATTTTACAATATAGTTATATAAAATTTCAAACTCGTATATCTCCGTTACTATTGAAGATACAGAAGTGATTTTGCACTCAATCGAATCAGGTCGACGCTCTCTATTGGCTCATGGGGAAAATGTAATCCATGTGTAATATTCATGCTTAGTTACCATGGAAAATCTCATAACAATAAATTAAACAATCTATTTAGACGCTATTGTAGTCGTTGTCGAGGATATTTCAAATATAGATTTTGATTGAAGAAACATTATAAAACAATCGAATTATACACATTTTACGATAGAATTATATAAAATTTCAAACTCGCATATCTCCGTTACTGTTGAAGATACAGAAGTGATTTTACCGTCAATGGAATTAAGTCGACCTAACCTAACCTAAACTGACCTGACCTAACCTAACCTAACCTAACCTAACTTTACATAACCTAACCTAATAACAATAAAATAAAAACAATCTATTTAGGCGCTATTTTAGTCGTCCAGGAGATTAAAAATATAGATTTTGATTGTTGAAACATTATAAAACAATCGAATTATACACTTTTTACGATAGAATTATATAAAATTTCAAACTCGCATATCTCCGTTACTGTTGAAGATACAGAAGTGATTTTACAGTCAATGGAATTAGGTCGACCTAACCTAACCTAAACTGACTTGACCTAACCTAATCTAACCTAACCTAACTTTACATAACCTAACCTAATAACAATAATATAAAAACAATCTATTTAGGCGCTATTTTAGTCGTCCAGGAGATTAAAAATATAGATTTTGATTGTTGAAACATTATAAAACAATCGAATTATACACTTTTTACGATAGAATTATATAAAATTTCAAACTCGCATATCTCCGTTACTGTTGAAGATACAGAAATGATTTTGCACTCAATGGAATCAGGTCGACGCTCTCTATTGGCTCATGGGGAAAAATGTAATCCATGTGTAATATTCATGCTTAGTTACCGTGGAAACTCTCACAACAATAAATTAAACAATCTATTTAGACGCTATTGTAGTCGTTGTCGAGGAGATTTGAAATATAGATTTTGATTGTTGAAACATTATAAAACAATCGAATTATACACATTTTACGATAGAATTATATAAAATTTCAAACTCGCATATCTCCGTTAATGTTGAAGATACAGAAGTGATTTTACACTCAATGGAATTAGGTTGACCTAACCTAACCTAAACTGACCTGAACTAACCTAACCTAACCTAACTTTACTTAACCTAACCTAACCTAACCTAACCTAATAACAATAAAATAAAAACAATCTATTTGTGCACGATTGTAGTCGTTCTCGAGGAGATTTGAAATATAGATTTTGATTGTTGAAACATTATAAAACAATCTAATTATACACATTTTACGATAAAATTATATAAAATTTCAAACTCGCATATCTCCGTTACTGTTGAAGATACAGAAGTGATTTTGCACTCAATGGAATCAGGTCGACGCTCTCTATTGGCTCACGGGGAAAATGTAATCCATGTGTAATATTCATGCTTAGTTACCATTGAAACTCTCACAACAATAAATTAAACAATCTATTTAGACGCTATTGTAGTCGTTGTCGAGGAGATTTGAAATATAGATTTTGATTTTTGAAACATTATAAAACAATCGAATTATGCACTTTTTACGATAGAATTATATAAAATTTCAAACTCGCATATCTCCGTTACTGTTGAAGATACAGAAGTGATTTTACAGTCAATGGAATTAGGTCGACCTAACCTAACCTAAACTGACCTGACCTAACATAACCTAACCTAACCTAACTTTACATAACCTAACCTAACCTAACCTAATAACAATAAAATAAAAACAATCTATTTAGGCGCTATTTTAGTCGTCCAGGAGATTTCAAATATAGATTTTGATTGTTGAAACATTATAAAACAATCGAATTATACACTTTTTACGATAGAATTATATAAAATTTCAAACTCGCATATCTCCGTTACTGTTGAAGATACAGAAGTGATTTTACAGTCAATGGAATTAGGTCGACCTAACCTAACCTAATCTAACCTAACTTTACTTAACAAAACCTAACCTAACCTAATAACAATAAATTAAAAACATTCTATTTGTGACCGATTGTAGTCGTTGTCGAGGAGATTTGAAATATAGATTTCGATGGTTGAAACATTATAAAACAATCGAATTCCACACATTTTACAATATAATTATATAAAATTTCAAACTCGCATATCTCCGTTACTGTTGAAGATACAGAAGTGATTTTGCACTCAATGGAATCAGGTCGACGCTCTCTATTGGCTCATGGGGAAAATGTAATCCATGTGTAATATTCATGCTTAGTTACCATGGAAACTCTCATAACAATAAATTAAACAATCTATTTAGACGCTATTGTAGTCGTTGTCGAGGAGATTTCAAGTATAGATTTTGATTGTTGAAACATTATAAAACAATCGAATTATACACATTTTACGATAGAATTATATGAAATTTCAAACTCGCATATCTCCGTTACTGTTGAAGATACAGAAGTGATTTTACACTCAATGGAATTAGGTCGACCTAACCTATCCTAAACTGACCTGACCTAACCTAACCTAACCTAACTTTACTTAACCTAACCTAACCTAACCTAAAAACAATAAAATAAAAACAATCTATTTGTGCCGATTGTAGTCGTTCTCGAGGAGATTTGAAATATAGATTTTGATTGTTGAAACATTATAAAACAATCGAATTCCACACATTTTACAATATAATTATATAAAATTTCAAACTCGTATATCTCCGTTACTATTGAAGATACAGAAGTGATTTTGCACTCAATGGAATCAGGTCGACGCTCTCTATTGGCTCATGGGGAAAATGTAATCCACGTGTAATATTCATGCTTAGTTACCATGGAAAATCTCATAACAATAAATTAAACAATCTTTTTAGGCGCTATTTTAGTCGTCCAGGAGATTAAAAATATAGATTTTGATTGTTGAAACATTATAAAACAATCGAATTATGCACTTTTTACGATAGAATTATATAAAATTTCAAACTCGCATATCTCCGTTACTGTTGAAGATACAGAAGTGATTTTACAGTCAATGGAATTAGGTCGACCTAACCTAACCTAAACTGACCTTACCTAACCTAACCTAACCTAACTTTACTTAACCTAACCTAACCTAACCTAATAACAATAAAATAAAAACAATCTATTTGTGCCCGATTGTAGTCGTTCTCGAGGAGATTTGAAATATAGATTTTGATTGTTGAAACATTATAAAACAATCGAATTCCACACATTTTACAATATAGTTATATAAAATTTCAAACTCGTATATCTCCGTTACTATTGAAGATACAGAAGTGATTTTGCACTCAATCGAATCAGGTCGACGCTCTCTATTGGCTCATGGGGAAAATGTAATCCATGTGTAATATTCATGCTTAGTTACCATGGAAAATCTCATAACAATAAATTAAACAATCTATTTAGACGCTATTGTAGTCGTTGTCGAGGATATTTCAAATATAGATTTTGATTGAAGAAACATTATAAAACAATCGAATTATACACATTTTACGATAGAATTATATAAAATTTCAAACTCGCATATCTCCGTTACTGTTGAAGATACAGAAGTGATTTTACCGTCAATGGAATTAAGTCGACCTAACCTAACCTAAACTGACCTGACCTAACCTAAACTAACCTAACCTAACTTTACATAACCTAACCTAATAACAATAAAATAAAAACAATCTATTTAGGCGCTATTTTAGTCGTCCAGGAGATTAAAAATATAGATTTTGATTGTTGAAACATTATAAAACAATCGAATTATACACTTTTTACGATAGAATTATATAAAATTTCAAACTCGCATATCTCCGTTACTGTTGAAGATACAGAAGTGATTTTACAGTCAATGGAATTAGGTCGACCTAACCTAACCTAAACTGACTTGACCTAACCTAATCTAACCTAACCTAACTTTACATAACCTAACCTAATAACAATAATATAAAAACAATCTATTTAGGCGCTATTTTAGTCGTCCAGGAGATTAAAAATATAGATTTTGATTGTTGAAACATTATAAAACAATCGAATTATACACTTTTTACGATAGAATTATATAAAATTTCAAACTCGCATATCTCCGTTACTGTTGAAGATACAGAAATGATTTTGCACTCAATGGAATCAGGTCGACGCTCTCTATTGGCTCATGGGGAAAAATGTAATCCATGTGTAATATTCATGCTTAGTTACCGTGGAAACTCTCACAACAATAAATTAAACAATCTATTTAGACGCTATTGTAGTCGTTGTCGAGGAGATTTGAAATATAGATTTTGATTGTTGAAACATTATAAAACAATCGAATTATACACATTTTACGATAGAATTGTATAAAATTTCAAACTCGCATATCTCCGTTAATGTTGAAGATACAGAAGTGATTTTACACTCAATGGAATTAGGTTGACCTAACCTAACCTAAACTGACCTGAACTAACCTAACCTAACCTAACTTTACTTAACCTAACCTAACCTAACCTAACCTAATAACAATAAAATAAAAACAATCTATTTGTGCACGATTGTAGTCGTTCTCGAGGAGATTTGAAATATAGATTTTGATTGTTGAAACATTATAAAACAATCTAATTATACACATTTTACGATAAAATTATATAAAATTTCAAACTCGCATATCTCCGTTACTGTTGAAGATACAGAAGTGATTTTGCACTCAATGGAATCAGGTCGACGCTCTCTATTGGCTCACGGGGAAAATGTAATCCATGTGTAATATTCATGCTTAGTTACCATGGAAACTCTCACAACAATAAATTAAACAATCTATTTAGACGCTATTGTAGTCGTTGTCGAGGAGATTTGAAATATAGATTTTGATTTTTGAAACATTATAAAACAATCGAATTATGCACTTTTTACGATAGAATTATATAAAATTTCAAACTCGCATATCTCCGTTACTGTTGAAGATACAGAAGTGATTTTACAGTCAATGGAATTAGGTCGACCTAACCTAACCTAAACTGACCTGACCTAACATAACCTAACCTAACCTAACTTTACATAACCTAACCTAACCTAACCTAATAAAAATAAAATAAAAACAATCTATTTAGGCGCTATTTTAGTCGTCCAGGAGATTTCAAATATAGATTTTGATTGTTGAAACATTATAAAACAATCGAATTATACACTTTTTATGATAGAATTATATAAAATTTCAAACTCGCATATCTCCGTTACTGTTGAAGATACAGAAGTGATTTTACACTCAATGGAATTAGGTCGACCTAACCTATCCTAAACTGACCTGACCTAACCTAACCTAACCTAACTTTACTTAACCTAACCTAACCTAACCTAAAAACAATAAAATAAAAACAATCTATTTGTGCCGATTGTAGTCGTTCTCGAGGAGATTTGAAATATAGATTTTGATTGTTGAAACATTATAAAACAATCGAATTCCACACATTTTACAATATAATTATATAAAATTTCAAACTCGTATATCTCCGTTATTGAAGATACAGAAGTGATTTTGCACTCAATGGAATCAGGTCGACGCTCTCTATTGGCTCATGGGGAAAATGTAATCCACGTGTAATATTCATGCTTAGTTACCATGGAAAATCTCATAACAATAAATTAAACAATCTTTTTAGGCGCTATTTTAGTCGTCCAGGAGATTAAAAATATAGATTTTGATTGTTGAAACATTATAAAACAATCGAATTATGCACTTTTTACGATAGAATTATATAAAATTTCAAACTCGCATATCTCCGTTACTGTTGAAGATACAGAAGTGATTTTACAGTCAATGGAATTAGGTCGACCTAACCTAACCTAAACTGACCTTACCTAACCTAACCTAACCTAACTTTACTTAACCTAACCTAACCTAACCTAATAACAATAAAATAAAAACAATCTATTTGTGCCCGATTGTAGTCGTTCTCGAGGAGATTTGAAATACAGATTTTGATTGTTGAAACATTATAAAACAATCGAATTCCACACATTTTACAATATAGTTATATAAAATTTCAAACTCGTATATCTCCGTTACTATTGAAGATACAGAAGTGATTTTGCACTCAATCGAATCAGGTCGACGCTCTCTATTGGCTCATGGGGAAAATGTAATCCATGTGTAATATTCATGCTTAGTTACCATGGAAAATCTCATAACAATAAATTAAACAATCTATTTAGACGCTATTGTAGTCGTTGTCGAGGATATTTCAAATATAGATTTTGATTGAAGAAACATTATAAAACAATCGAATTATACACATTTTACGATAGAATTATATAAAATTTCAAACTCGCATATCTCCGTTACTGTTGAAGATACAGAAGTGATTTTACCGTCAATGGAATTAAGTCGACCTAACCTAACCTAAACTGACCTGACCTAACCTAAACTAACCTAACCTAACTTTACATAACCTAACCTAATAACAATAAAATAAAAACAATCTATTTAGGCGCTATTTTAGTCGTCCAGGAGATTAAAAATATAGATTTTGATTGTTGAAACATTATAAAACAATCGAATTATACACTTTTTACGATAGAATTATATAAAATTTCAAACTCGCATATCTCCGTTACTGTTGAAGATACAGAAGTGATTTTACAGTCAATGGAATTAGGTCGACCTAACCTAACCTAAACTGACTTGACCTAACCTAATCTAACCTAACCTAACTTTACATAACCTAACCTAATAACAATAATATAAAAACAATCTATTTAGGCGCTATTTTAGTCGTCCAGGAGATTAAAAATATAGATTTTGATTGTTGAAACATTATAAAACAATCGAATTATACACTTTTTACGATAGAATTATATAAAATTTCAAACTCGCATATCTCCGTTACTGTTGAAGATACAGAAATGATTTTGCACTCAATGGAATCAGGTCGACGCTCTCTATTGGCTCATGGGGAAAAATGTAATCCATGTGTAATATTCATGCTTAGTTACCGTGGAAACTCTCACAACAATAAATTAAACAATCTATTTAGACGCTATTGTAGTCGTTGTCGAGGAGATTTGAAATATAGATTTTGATTGTTGAAACATTATAAAACAATCGAATTATACACATTTTACGATAGAATTATATAAAATTTCAAACTCGCATATCTCCGTTAATGTTGAAGATACAGAAGTGATTTTACACTCAATGGAATTAGGTTGACCTAACCTAACCTAAACTGACCTGAACTAACCTAACCTAACCTAACTTTACTTAACCTAACCTAACCTAACCTAACCTAATAACAATAAAATAAAAACAATCTATTTGTGCACGATTGTAGTCGTTCTCGAGGAGATTTGAAATATAGATTTTGATTGTTGAAACATTATAAAACAATCTAATTATACACATTTTACGATAAAATTATATAAAATTTCAAACTCGCATATCTCCGTTACTGTTGAAGATACAGAAGTGATTTTGCACTCAATGGAATCAGGTCGACGCTCTCTATTGGCTCACGGGGAAAATGTAATCCATGTGTAATATTCATGCTTAGTTACCATGGAAACTCTCACAACAATAAATTAAACAATCTATTTAGACGCTATTGTAGTCGTTGTCGAGGAGATTTGAAATATAGATTTTGATTTTTGAAACATTATAAAACAATCGAATTATGCACTTTTTACGATAGAATTATATAAAATTTCAAACTCGCATATCTCCGTTACTGTTGAAGATACAGAAGTGATTTTACAGTCAATGGAATTAGGTCGACCTAACCTAACCTAAACTGACCTGACCTAACATAACCTAACCTAACCTAACTTTACATAACCTAACCTAACCTAACCTAATAACAATAAAATAAAAACAATCTATTTAGGCGCTATTTTAGTCGTCCAGGAGATTTCAAATATAGATTTTGATTGTTGAAACATTATAAAACAATCGAATTATACACTTTTTATGATAGAATTATATAAAATTTCAAACTCGCATATCTCCGTTACTGTTGAAGATACAGAAGTGATTTTACACTCAATGGAATAAGGTCGACCTAACCTATCCTAAACTGACCTGACCTAACCTAACCTAACCTAACTTTACTTAACCTAACCTAACCTAACCTAAAAACAATAAAATAAAAACAATCTATTTGTGCCGATTGTAGTCGTTCTCGAGGAGATTTGAAATATAGATTTTGATTGTTGAAACATTATAAAACAATCGAATTCCACACATTTTACAATATAATTATATAAAATTTCAAACTCGTATATCTCCGTTATTGAAGATACAGAAGTGATTTTGCACTCAATGGAATCAGGTCGACGCTCTCTATTGGCTCATGGGGAAAATGTAATCCACGTGTAATATTCATGCTTAGTTACCATGGAAAATCTCATAACAATAAATTAAACAATCTTTTTAGGCGCTATTTTAGTCGTCCAGGAGATTAAAAATATAGATTTTGATTGTTGAAACATTATAAAACAATCGAATTATGCACTTTTTACGATAGAATTATATAAAATTTCAAACTCGCATATCTCCGTTACTGTTGAAGATACAGAAGTGATTTTACAGTCAATGGAATTAGGTCGACCTAACCTAACCTAAACTGACCTTACCTAACCTAACCTAACCTAACTTTACTTAACCTAACCTAACCTAACCTAATAACAATAAAATAAAAACAATCTATTTGTGCCCGATTGTAGTCGTTCTCGAGGAGATTTGAAATACAGATTTTGATTGTTGAAACATTATAAAACAATCGAATTCCACACATTTTACAATATAGTTATATAAAATTTCAAACTCGTATATCTCCGTTACTATTGAAGATACAGAAGTGATTTTGCACTCAATCGAATCAGGTCGACGCTCTCTATTGGCTCATGGGGAAAATGTAATCCATGTGTAATATTCATGCTTAGTTACCATGGAAAATCTCATAACAATAAATTAAACAATCTATTTAGACGCTATTGTAGTCGTTGTCGAGGATATTTCAAATATAGATTTTGATTGAAGAAACATTATAAAACAATCGAATTATACACATTTTACGATAGAATTATATAAAATTTCAAACTCGCATATCTCCGTTACTGTTGAAGATACAGAAGTGATTTTACCGTCAATGGAATTAAGTCGACCTAACCTAACCTAAACTGACCTGACCTAACCTAACCTAACCTAACCTAACTTTACATAACCTAACCTAATAACAATAAAATAAAAACAATCTATTTAGGCGCTATTTTAGTCGTCCAGGAGATTAAAAATATAGATTTTGATTGTTGAAACATTATAAAACAATCGAATTATACACTTTTTACGATAGAATTATATAAAATTTCAAACTCGCATATCTCCGTTACTGTTAAAGATACAGAAGTGATTTTACAGTCAATGGAATTAGGTCGACCTAACCTAACCTAAACTGACTTGACCTAACCTAATCTAACCTAACCTAACTTTACATAACCTAACCTAATAACAATAATATAAAAACAATCTATTTAGGCGCTATTTTAGTCGTCCAGGAGATTAAAAATATAGATTTTGATTGTTGAAACATTATAAAACAATCGAATTATACACTTTTTACGATAGAATTATATAAAATTTCAAACTCGCATATCTCCGTTACTGTTGAAGATACAGAAATGATTTTGCACTCAATGGAATCAGGTCGACGCTCTCTATTGGCTCATGGGGAAAAATGTAATCCATGTGTAATATTCATGCTTAGTTACCGTGGAAACTCTCACAACAATAAATTAAACAATCTATTTAGACGCTATTGTAGTCGTTGTCGAGGAGATTTGAAATATAGATTTTGATTGTTGAAACATTATAAAACAATCGAATTATACACATTTTACGATAGAATTATATAAAATTTCAAACTCGCATATCTCCGTTAATGTTGAAGATACAGAAGTGATTTTACACTCAATGGAATTAGGTTGACCTAACCTAACCTAAACTGACCTGAACTAACCTAACCTAACCTAACTTTACTTAACCTAACCTAACCTAACCTAACCTAATAACAATAAAATAAAAACAATCTATTTGTGCACGATTGTAGTCGTTCTCGAGGAGATTTGAAATATAGATTTTGATTGTTGAAACATTATAAAACAATCTAATTATACACATTTTACGATAAAATTATATAAAATTTCAAACTCGCATATCTCCGTTACTGTTGAAGATACAGAAGTGATTTTGCACTCAATGGAATCAGGTCGACGCTCTCTATTGGCTCACGGGGAAAATGTAATCCATGTGTAATATTCATGCTTAGTTACCATTGAAACTCTCACAACAATAAATTAAACAATCTATTTAGACGCTATTGTAGTCGTTGTCGAGGAGATTTGAAATATAGATTTTGATTTTTGAAACATTATAAAACAATCGAATTATGCACTTTTTACGATAGAATTATATAAAATTTCAAACTCGCATATCTCCGTTACTGTTGAAGATACAGAAGTGATTTTACAGTCAATGGAATTAGGTCGACCTAACCTAACCTAAACTGACCTGACCTAACATAACCTAACCTAACCTAACTTTACATAACCTAACCTAACCTAACCTAATAACAATAAAATAAAAACAATCTATTTAGACGCTATTTTAGTCGTCCAGGAGATTTCAAATATAGATTTTGATTGTTGAAACATTATAAAACAATCGAATTATACACTTTTTACGATAGAATTATATAAAATTTCAAACTCGCATATCTCCGTTACTGTTGAAGATACAGAAGTGATTTTACAGTCAATGGAATTAGGTCGACCTAACCTAACCTAAACTGACTTGACCTAACCTAATCTAACCTAACTTTACTTAACAAAACCTAACCTAACCTAATAACAATAAAATAAAAACATTCTTTTTGTGACCGATTGTAGTCGTTGTCGAGGAGATTTGAAATATAGATTTCGATGGTTGAAACATTATAAAACAATCGAATTCCACACATTTTACAATATAATTATATAAAATTTCAAACTCGCATATCTCCGTTACTGTTGAAGATACAGAAGTGATTTTGCACTCAATGGAATCAGGTCGACGCTCTCTATTGGCTCATGGGGAAAATGTAATCCATGTGTAATATTCATGCTTAGTTACCATGGAAACTCTCATAACAATAAATTAAACAATCTATTTAGACGCTATTGTAGTCGTTGTCGAGGAGATTTCAAGTATAGATTTTGATTGTTGAAACATTATAAAACAATCGAATTATACACATTTTACGATAGAATTATATGAAATTTCAAACTCGCATATCTCCGTTACTGTTGAAGATACAGAAGTGATTTTACACTCAATGGAATTAGGTCGACCTAACCTATCCTAAACTGACCTGACCTAACCTAACCTAACCTAACTTTACTTAACCTAACCTAACCTAACCTAAAAACAATAAAATAAAAACAATCTGTTTGAGCCGATTGTAGTCGTTCTCGAGGAGATTTGAAATATAGATTTTGATTGTTGAAACATTATAAAACAATCGAATTCCACACATTTTACAATATAATTATATAAAATTTCAAACTCGTATATCTCCGTTACTATTGAAGATACAGAAGTGATTTTGCACTCAATGGAATCAGGTCGACGCTCTCTATTGGCTCATGGGGAAAATGTAATCCACGTGTAATATTCATGCTTAGTTACCATGGAAAATCTCATAACAATAAATTAAACAATCTTTTTAGGCGCTATTTTAGTCGTCCAGGAGATTAAAAATATAGATTTTGATTGTTGAAACATTATAAAACAATCGAATTATGCACTTTTTACGATAGAATTATATAAAATTTCAAACTCGCATATCTCCGTTACTGTTGAAGATACAGAAGTGATTTTACAGTCAATGGAATTAGGTCGACCTAACCTAACCTAAACTGACCTTACCTAACCTAACCTAACCTAACTTTACTTAACCTAACCTAACCTAACCTAATAACAATAAAATAAAAACAATCTATTTGTGCCCGATTGTAGTCGTTCTCGAGGAGATTTGAAATATAGATTTTGATTGTTGAAACATTATAAAACAATCGAATTCCACACATTTTACAATATAGTTATATAAAATTTCAAACTCGTATATCTCCGTTACTATTGAAGATACAGAAGTGATTTTGCACTCAATCGAATCAGGTCGACGCTCTCTATTGGCTCATGGGGAAAATGTAATCCATGTGTAATATTCATGCTTAGTTACCATGGAAAATCTCATAACAATAAATTAAACAATCTATTTAGACGCTATTGTAGTCGTTGTCGAGGATATTTCAAATATAGATTTTGATTGAAGAAACATTATAAAACAATCGAATTATACACATTTTACGATAGAATTATATAAAATTTCAAACTCGCATATCTCCGTTACTGTTGAAGATACAGAAGTGATTTTACCGTCAATGGAATTAAGTCGACCTAACCTAACCTAAACTGACCTGACCTAACCTAAACTAACCTAACCTAACTTTACATAACCTAACCTAATAACAATAAAATAAAAACAATCTATTTAGGCGCTATTTTAGTCGTCCAGGAGATTAAAAATATAGATTTTGATTGTTGAAACATTATAAAACAATCGAATTATACACTTTTTACGATAGAATTATATAAAATTTCAAACTCGCATATCTCCGTTACTGTTGAAGATACAGAAGTGATTTTACAGTCAATGGAATTAGGTCGACCTAACCTAACCTAAACTGACTTGACCTAACCTAATCTAACCTAACCTAACTTTACATAACCTAACCTAATAACAATAATATAAAAACAATCTATTTAGGCGCTATTTTAGTCGTCCAGGAGATTAAAAATATAGATTTTGATTGTTGAAACATTATAAAACAATCGAATTATACACTTTTTACGATAGAATTATATAAAATTTCAAACTCGCATATCTCCGTTACTGTTGAAGATACAGAAATGATTTTGCACTCAATGGAATCAGGTCGACGCTCTCTATTGGCTCATGGGGAAAAATGTAATCCATGTGTAATATTCATGCTTAGTTACCGTGGAAACTCTCACAACAATAAATTAAACAATCTATTTAGACGCTATTGTAGTCGTTGTCGAGGAGATTTGAAATATAGATTTTGATTGTTGAAACATTATAAAACAATCGAATTATACACATTTTACGATAGAATTATATAAAATTTCAAACTCGCATATCTCCGTTAATGTTGAAGATACAGAAGTGATTTTACACTCAATGGAATTAGGTTGACCTAACCTAACCTAAACTGACCTGAACTAACCTAACCTAACCTAACTTTACTTAACCTAACCTAACCTAACCTAACCTAATAACAATAAAATAAAAACAATCTATTTGTGCACGATTGTAGTCGTTCTCGAGGAGATTTGAAATATAGATTTTGATTGTTGAAACATTATAAAACAATCTAATTATACACATTTTACGATAAAATTATATAAAATTTCAAACTCGCATATCTCCGTTACTGTTGAAGATACAGAAGTGATTTTGCACTCAATGGAATCAGGTCGACGATCTCTATTGGCTCACGGGGAAAATGTAATCCATGTGTAATATTCATGCTTAGTTACCATGGAAACTCTCACAACAATAAATTAAACAATCTATTTAGACGCTATTGTAGTCGTTGTCGAGGAGATTTGAAATATAGATTTTGATTTTTGAAACATTATAAAACAATCGAATTATGCACTTTTTACGATAGAATTATATAAAATTTCAAACTCGCATATCTCCGTTACTGTTGAAGATACAGAAGTGATTTTACAGTCAATGGAATTAGGTCGACCTAACCTAACCTAAACTGACCTGACCTAACATAACCTAACCTAACCTAACTTTACATAACCTAACCTAACCTAACCTAATAACAATAAAATAAAAACAATCTATTTAGGCGCTATTTTAGTCGTCCAGGAGATTTCAAATATAGATTTTGATTGTTGAAACATTATAAAACAATCGAATTATACACTTTTTACGATAGAATTATATAAAATTTCAAACTCGCATATCTCCGTTACTGTTGAAGATACAGAAGTGATTTTACAGTCAATGGAATTAGGTCGACCTAACCTAACCTAAACTGACTTGAGCTAACCTAATCTAACCTAACTTTACTTAACAAAACCTAACCTAACCTAATAACAATAAAATAAAAACATTCTTTTTGTGACCGATTGTAGTCGTTGTCGAGGAGATTTGAAATATAGATTTCGATGGTTGAAACATTATAAAACAATCGAATTCCACACATTTTACAATATAATTATATAAAATTTCAAACTCGCATATCTCCGTTACTGTTGAAGATACAGAAGTGATTTTGCACTCAATGGAATCAGGTCGACGCTCTCTATTGGCTCATGGGGAAAATGTAATCCATGTGTAATATTCATGCTTAGTTACCATGGAAACTCTCATAACAATAAATTAAACAATCTATTTAGACGCTATTGTAGTCGTTGTCGAGGAGATTTCAAATATAGATTTTGATTGTTGAAACATTATAAAACAATCGAATTATACACATTTTACGATAGAATTATATGAAATTTCAAACTCGCATATCTCCGTTACTGTTGAAGATACAGAAGTGATTTTACACTCAATGGAATTAGGTCGACCTAACCTATCCTAAACTGACCTGACCTAACCTAACCTAACCTAACTTTACTTAACCTAACCTAACCTAACCTAAAAACAATAAAATAAAAACAATCTATTTGTGCCGATTGTAGTCGTTCTCGAGGAGATTTGAAATATAGATTTTGATTGTTGAAACATTATAAAACAATCGAATTCCACACATTTTACAATATAATTATATAAAATTTCAAACTCGTATATCTCCGTTACTATTGATGATACAGAAGTGATTTTGCACTCAATGGAATCAGGTCGACGCTCTCTATTGGCTCATGGGGAAAATGTAATCCACGTGTAATATTCATGCTTAGTTACCATGGAAAATCTCATAACAATAAATTAAACAATCTTTTTAGGCGCTATTTTAGTCGTCCAGGAGATTAAAAATATAGATTTTGATTGTTGAAACATTATAAAACAATCGAATTATGCACTTTTTACGATAGAATTATATAAAATTTCAAACTCGCATATCTCCGTTACTGTTGAAGATACAGAAGTGATTTTACAGTCAATGGAATTAGGTCGACCTAACCTAACCTAAACTGACCTTACCTAACCTAACCTAACCTAACTTTACTTAACCTAACCTAACCTAACCTAATAACAATAAAATAAAAACAATCTATTTGTGCCCGATTGTAGTCGTTCTCGAGGAGATTTGAAATATAGATTTTGATTGTTGAAACATTATAAAACAATCGAATTCCACACATTTTACAATATAGTTATATAAAATTTCAAACTCGTATATCTCCGTTACTATTGAAGATACAGAAGTGATTTTGCACTCAATCGAATCAGGTCGACGCTCTCTATTGGCTCATGGGGAAAATGTAATCCATGTGTAATATTCATGCTTAGTTACCATGGAAAATCTCATAACAATAAATTAAACAATCTATTTAGACGCTATTGTAGTCGTTGTCGAGGATATTTCAAATATAGATTTTGATTGAAGAAACATTATAAAACAATCGAATTATACACATTTTACGATAGAATTATATAAAATTTCAAACTCGCATATCTCCGTTACTGTTGAAGATACAGAAGTGATTTTACCGTCAATGGAATTAAGTCGACCTAACCTAACCTAAACTGACCTGACCTAACCTAAACTAACCTAACCTAACTTTACATAACCTAACCTAATAACAATAAAATAAAAACAATCTATTTAGGCGCTATTTTAGTCGTCCAGGAGATTAAAAATATAGATTTTGATTGTTGAAACATTATAAAACAATCGAATTATACACTTTTTACGATAGAATTATATAAAATTTCAAACTCGCATATCTCCGTTACTGTTGAAGATACAGAAGTGATTTTACAGTCAATGGAATTAGGTCGACCTAACCTAACCTAAACTGACTTGACCTAACCTAATCTAACCTAACCTAACTTTACATAACCTAACCTAATAACAATAATATAAAAACAATCTATTTAGGCGCTATTTTAGTCGTCCAGGAGATTAAAAATATAGATTTTGATTGTTGAAACATTATAAAACAATCGAATTATACACTTTTTACGATAGAATTATATAAAATTTCAAACTCGCATATCTCCGTTACTGTTGAAGATACAGAAATGATTTTGCACTCAATGGAATCAGGTCGACGCTCTCTATTGGCTCATGGGGAAAAATGTAATCCATGTGTAATATTCATGCTTAGTTACCGTGGAAACTCTCACAACAATAAATTAAACAATCTATTTAGACGCTATTGTAGTCGTTGTCGAGGAGATTTGAAATATAGATTTTGATTGTTGAAACATTATAAAACAATCGAATTCCACACATTTTACAATATAATTATATAAAATTTCAAACTCGCATATCTCCGTTACTGTTGAAGATACAGAAGTGATTTTGCACTCAATGGAATCAGGTCGACGCTCTCTATTGGCTCATGGGGAAAATGTAATCCATGTGTAATATTCATGCTTAGTTACCATGGAAACTCTCATAACAATAAATTAAACAATCTATTTAGACGCTATTGTAGTCGTTGTCGAGGAGATTTCAAATATAGATTTTGATTGTTGAAACATTATAAAACAATCGAATTATACACATTTTACGATAGAATTATATGAAATTTCAAACTCGCATATCTCCGTTACTGTTGAAGATACAGAAGTGATTTTACACTCAATGGAATTAGGTCGACCTAACCTATCCTAAACTGACCTGACCTAACCTAACCTAACCTAACTTTACTTAACCTAACCTAACCTAACCTAAAAACAATAAAATAAAAACAATCTATTTGTGCCGATTGTAGTCGTTCTCGAGGAGATTTGAAATATAGATTTTGATTGTTGAAACATTATAAAACAATCGAATTCCACACATTTTACAATATAATTATATAAAATTTCAAACTC